>NC_067479.1:105724804-106372304 GCF_947179515.1 Apodemus sylvaticus
AAAGACTCTTATCAGGACCATTGCTATTTTGATTATGAAGATTCTGTGGTTTTGGTTAGCTGGGGTTGAAGAATCAGCTGTGATTAACAAGATACCGGAAGTACTAAGCAAAATCTTTGCATTACTGGGGCTATTGGTGCTGGTTAGTTGGCGCTAAGAAATTTGTGATGATTGAATGTAGCTGAGGGTGATCTTGTAGGAGGACCAGCAGTCTCAATTAATCTGGACCCCCAGGATCTCTCAAAAACTGGACCACCAAATAGGTGACATAAACCAGGTAACATGAGGCCCCTAGCACACATACAATAGAGGACTGCCTGGTCTGTGTTTATTCAGAGATGAGGCACCTGACACTCAAGAGACAGGAGGCCCCAGGGAGTTTAGAGGTCAGGTGGGGTGTGGAGAGGAGGTGGGGACATCCATGTGGAGACAGGGGGAACGGGAGGAGGTATGGATGTGGAGGGTGGACAGGGGTTGGCGGTGTGGGGAATAAAATATGGAGTGTATAAAATAATTAATAAAAAATATTTAAAAAAAAGAGAAGAGACCAGCATCATTGAGGTTGACATCTTCTCGGAAGTGTTTTCTGAGAGCACAAAGAGGCTGTGTTCCAGAGATAGTCAAGGTTGTACCTTGTGCTGTGACTGGACTTGGTAATCTGTAAAAGTCACCCAGGTGTTGTGGATAGCCCTGGAGTTGCTTGTATTTTGATGCTAATTCCACTCTCCTAGGAAGGGCTGAGAAATGAGTCAAGTACTCAGATGACTTCTTATGAACCATCCTCTAATGAATAAAGGAGCCAATCACTGGACGAGTAGGAGGGACTTCCAGGTTGGACAGAGAAAGAGTGAAGGCAGGAGAGAGATAGGGCCTTTTTGATGGGGACAGCGAGAGGGTAAGAAGTAGCTACTAGTGTCTCCCGGTTTAGATGGCAAATCTGCCAGGATTCGCCACTGGAGTATTTAGATTTAATATGGCTTGCTTACAAGACACCCAGCGACAACTAGTGTCAAGTTACCGTCGTTTCTGAACTAAGTTTGTGTTGTGTTTTCCTTTATGCATCTCTGGGTTCGAGAGGGAAAGGAAGGTACAGTGGCAAAGTGTGGGTTTGCCTGATGTACACCACAAAGGCCGGGGCAGGGGAGGGTGAGGGTGAGGGGAGAGGTGGGGATTTGAAGTACAGGGTGGTATTGACCCATCAGTGGGAATTTAGCAAAAATGGGTGGAGATATTTTGGAGAGTCTCCACGAGATAGGAACGGGCTGGCAAAACTGCCAGGACTAAAAGTAGCAGGGTGTAGCTTGGGAACTCGCCATGCTGCATTTTTAATATTTCCCACAACACCCAGGTAGTCCTGGTTTTGAAGACATGATGGGGTCATGGAAAGCAGCTGAGGCTGGGTACTGTGAGAGGCCATGGAAAGCAACTGGTGAAGGTGCAGCCTCAGTTGCAGTTGATGGCCCAGGACTGAGGGGTCATGCAAAGGATTTGAGGCCTGGCACCATGAGGAGAGTCTGTGAGAGGCTATTGGTAAAGCCTAGTTGCAGTGGAAGACAGCAGTGTATTGGAGATGCCAGTACTATCAGATGACCATCAAGAACAGCAGCAGCTGTGGAGTATAGACAGCTGGAACCTAGAAGACAAGGTGTGTGCCACAAAGGGCAGAGTTGCAGAAGTGACCCAAGCTCTTGGAGGAGCCTAGAAGATCATGAGTGGATCCCAGACATTGGATGGTTGGAGTTTGCTTTTGCTTTTGATTGTGATATTTTTCCCTCTTGAAGTAAGAAGGTATTTAAATGGAGCCCACAATTAAGAGACTTTGAATTTTTAAAAGACTTTGAATGTTAAAAGATATTGGATATTTTAAAGGGATGGAAGGTTTGATATGTAAAGACTGTGGGACTTTTAAAGTTATTTAGATCTTGGGGATGAATAAGAAAGTAAGGGTTGAGGCTTAATAGTGATGTGTGTGTGTGTCTGTGTGTGTATGTCAGGTTGATCAACTGTACTGGGCTGGTTTTATATGTCAACTTGACACAGGTTGGAGTTATTAGAGAAAGGAGCTTCAGGTGAGGAAGTGCCTCCATGAGAGCCAGCTGTAAGTCATTTTCTCAATTAGTGATCAAGGGGGCGAGGGCCCATTGTGGGTGGTGCCATCCCTGGGCTGTTAGTCTTGGGTTCTATAAGAGAGCAAGCTGAGCAAGTAAGGGGAAGCAAGCCAGTAAGTAACATCCCTTCATGGCCTCTGCATTAGCTCCTGCTTCAGCAACATGGAAGTGTAAGCTTGAATAAACCCTTTCCTCCCCAACTTGCTTCTCATTCATAATGTTTTGTACAAGAATAGAAACCCTGACTAAGACAGGGGTCCAGGTTAGTTGAGACTACTTGTCTTTCTATGGGGTCACCTTCCTCCTCAGCTTTTCTAGCCTCTACCTAATTCAACCACAGGGGCCCTCAGCTTCTGTCCATTGGTTGGGTGTAAGTATCTGTGTCTGTCTCAGTCAGCTGCTTGTTGGACCTCTCAGAAGGCAGCCATGCTAGGCTCCTGTTTGTCAGCATATTATGGCACAGTAATAGTGTCAGGCTTTGGAGCCTCCCATTGAGATGGATCCCAAGTTGGACTGGTCACTGGATTTCCTTTCCCTCAATCGCTTCTCTGTTTTTGTCCCTGAAGTTCTTTCAGACAGGAACAATTCTGTGTCAGAGTTTTTGACTGTGGGATGGCAACCCCATCCCTCCACTTGATGCCTTGTCTTTCTGCTGGAGGTGGACTCTACATGTTCCCTTTCCTCATCATTCAGCATTTCATCTAAGGACCCCTTTGAGTCCTTAGAGTCTTTCACCTCCCAGGTCTCTGGTATATTCTAGACAATCCTCCCACCTCCTGTTCCCTGAGGTTGCATATTTCCATTCTTTCTGCTGACCCTCAGGGCTTCTCTCCTGTCCCCTCTCCCCAATACCTGATCGTGTTCCTTCTGCCCCGAATCTCAGAATCTCACCCAGGTCCTGTGATTCTTCCTTCTCCCTCCTGTGATTGCGTTCTTCCTCCCAAGTAGGATAGAAACATACTCACTTGGACACTTTGGCTTGCTAACCTTCTTGAGTTCTGTGTATTGTATCCTAGGTTTTCTGTACTTTTTTGGCTAATATCTACTTATTATTGAATATATACCATACACGTCCTTTTGAGTCTGAGTTACCTCACTCAGGATTATATTTTCTAGTTTCATTCATTTGCCTGCAAAACTCATGATGTCCTTGTTCTTTTTTTCTCATTCTTTATTTTCATTAAAAAAATAAAATATTTAAGGCTATCAGATTCTCTTTTGCTTCACTTTTTTTATATATAAAATATTATCAAGCTGCAAAAAAAGAAAAAAGAGAAAAAGAAAAAAAAGAAAAAAAGAAAACCAAAAGATTTTCTCAAAGAACCAGCTCCCGATTTTGTTGATTCTTTCTATAGTTCTTTTTGTTTCTACTTGATTGATTTCAGCTCTGAGTTTGATTATTTCCTGCCTTCTACTCCTCTTGGGTATATTTGTTTCTTTTTGTTCTAGAGCTTTCAGATGTGCTGTCAAGCTGCTAGTGTATGCTCTCTCCAGTTTAATTTTGGAGGCACTCAGAGCCATGAGTTTTCCTCTTAGCACTGCTTTCATTGTGTCCCATAAGTTTGGGTATGTTGTGACTTCATTTTCATTGAATTCTAAAAAGTCTTTGATTTCTTTCCTTATTTTTTCCTTGATCGAGGTATCATTGAGTAGAGCATTGTTCAGCTTCCATATGTATGTGGGCTTTCTGTTGTTTTTTTTTGTTGTTGTTGCTATTGAAGACCACCCTTACTCCATAGTGATCTGATAGGAGGCATGGGATTAGTTTGATCTTCTTATATTTGTTGAGGTCTGGTTTTTGACCAATTATATCATCAATTTTGGAGAAGGTACTATGAAGTGCTGAGAAGAAGGTATGTTCTTTTGATTTAGGGTGAAATGTTTTATAGATATCTATTAAATCCATTTGGTCCAGTGTTAGTTTCACTGTGTTTTTGTTGTTATTGAAGACTAGTTTTAGTCTGAGGTGATCCAATAGGATGCATGGGATTATTTCAGTCTTCTTGTATCTGTTGAGGCCTGTTTTGTGGTCGATTATATAGACAGTTTTGGAGAAGGTACTGTAACGTGCTGAGAAGAATGTATATATATATATATATATATATATATATATATATGATAAATTATTCTATAGATATCTGTTAAATCCATTTGGTTCATAACTTCTGTTAGTTTTACTGTGTCTCTGTTTAGTTTTTGTTTCCATGATCTGTCCATTGAGGAGAGTGGGGTGTTGAAGTCGCCCACTGTTACTGTGTGTGTTGCAATGTGTACTGTGAGCTTTAGTAAAGTTGCTTTTATGAATGTGGTTGCCCTTGCATTCAGAACATAGATTTTCAGAACTGACAGTTCTTCTTGGTAGGTTTTTCCTTTGATGAGTATGAAGTGTCCTTCATTATCTTTTTTGATAACTTTAGATTGTAAGTAGATTTTATTTGATTTTAGAATGGCTACTCCAGCTTGTTTCTTGGGGCCATTTGCTTGGAAAATTGTTTTCCAACTTTTTACTATGAGGTAGTGTTTTTCTTTGACACTGAGGTGTGTTTTCTGTATGCAGCAAAAACTGTATTCTGTATGTATGCTGTGTCCTGTTTACGTATCCAGTCTGTTAATCTATGTCTTTTTATTGGGTATTGAATCCATTGATATTAAGGAAAAGTGATTGTTGCTTCTTGTTATTTTTGTGGTTAGAAGAGGAATTATGTTTGTTTGGCTATCTTTTTTTTGGGTTTGTTGAAAGGAGGTCAAAGGGATACAAATTGAAAAGGACGAAGTCAAGATATCACTATTTGCAGATGATATGATATTATACTTAAGTGACCCCAAAAACTTTCACCAGAGAACTCCTACAGGTGATAACTTCAGGAAAGTGACTAGCTATAAAATTAACTCAATCAAATCAGTTCTTCTACTCAAAGGATAAACAGTCTGAGAAAGAAATTAGGGAAACAACATCCTTCACAATAGTCACAAATAATATAAAATACCTTAGTGTCACTCTAACTAAGCAAGTGAAAAATCTGTATGACAAGAACTTTAAGTCTCTGAAGAAATTGAAGAAGATCTCAGAAGATGGAAACATCTCCTATGCTCATGAATTGGCAGGATTAATATAATAAAAATGGCCATTTTGCTGAAACCAATCTAATTGCAATCCATATCAAAATCCAACTCAATTCTTCATAGAGTTAGAAAGAACAATCTGCACATTCTTCTGGAACAATAAAAATCCCAGGATAGGAGAAAACTATTCTCAACAATAAAAGGACTTCTGGCAGAATCACCATCCCTGGCCTCAAGCTGTACTACAGAGCAATCGTGATAAAAGCTGCACGGTATTGGTACAGTGACAGGCAGGTAGATCAATGGAATAGGATTAAAGACCCAGAAATGAACCCACATACCTATGATCACTTGATCTTTGACAAAGGAGCTAAAACAAGTGGAGAGTTTTCGGAGGGGAAACAAGGAAAGGGGATAACATTTGAAATGTAAATAAAGAAAATATCTCATAAAAATGAAGAAAGAAAAGAAAATTAAAATCAGGGATTTAGGGAATAAAAGGAAAACCATTGCTGAGCTAACTTCACATCTAGAGGTAGTTTATTTAGCATAGCACTGCCTGACTCTGCCTACACATCAGTAGCTTTGTCACTTTAGTCTGTGCAGTGTCAGGAAGCAGGGTTCCCCAAGCACAGGCTTCTCCACAGGCAGAGAGGCCTTCCTTCCTTTCCAGCACACTTGATAGTATTGTCCAGCGTAGCTCAAGTGCATCACCTGGCCAATATGCATTACAGTCAGCACAGTATCAGGAGGGGAGGCCTAGCCTCACTTAACTGATGGCTGCTGCCCTCCATAAGGGTTAATTTCCAACAGGATCTATGGAGCCTGGTAAATTAATAAATTAAGTGTGTTCACCCCTTTGTGCATGTTTCTGGTTCTCTGGTTTGTTTTCAGGCATACCTTAAGCAGTCAGTTAAATATTCCTCTAGGTAAAAACAGAAGCAACATTCTCCAATTTAGTAAGTTGGACTTTAAGCATTATTGGGTGGTCAGGGTTGTGTTGTAGTCCGACCACCACAAGGGAACGGTGCTGTGGTGGAGGCACACCCCAACGCCTGCCTCAGCCCTTGAAAGAGCACATGGGTGGAGTGAGAGCACCTTTGGATCACTTAATTCCTCCACAGAACCGCGGCTTTACCAAAGGGAGCGCATACCCGCTCTCCAGGGCTCCTATCATTAAAATAGACTTTAAAAAAATATATAAAATCCGCCTGAGAGAGAATGATGGGAATCAGGGGTCGTGGTCAGCTCTACCCCAAAGCATGCAGCGCCATTCCCCTGTACCAGGGAACCCTGAAGGACCCACGGGGCAGTAAGGTGGGGACGCCCCAGCTGGCTGGGAGAAATTTCTGGTGTACCAATTTTTCAAGATCTGCAAGAGCTCATCCACAAGGGCATACTCCCGCCCCCCCAACCTCCACCCCGTTTTGTGATGCCAAAGATGGAATCCAGGGCCGTGTCCATGCCTGGTAAAGCGACCACTGAGTTCTACCCTCAGCCCAAGGATTCCTTTTAAATTTGGATTAGTGCATATTTTAATGATTAACTTTCTCCTTTATAGCTTGCTGTTCCCAATGGTTGGTTAAAGAAGAATCAGACTGAACTATATAGGACATATATTTTCCAGAGTTAAAACTGAAAACAAATCTGTATTCTAGCCCTTTTGACCTCCTCCCTGCCCTTCCCCCACCCCATAGCAACAAGGCTAAAACAGTATAAATGGATGCAGGAACAGGTAATGTACTTGCTGGTCAGGACATTAAGAATGGGAGGGATTTTCAGGAATTAACCAAGAAGGCAGAAGGTTAGAAAGATTTGGGGGTTAAGAAACGAACCATCCTTTGAGGTTTTATAAAACCCTAAGGAAATTTTATTTCTCTTCCCCACTGGGATCTGATGCTTCCTGATGGAGGCTGGAGAACTTCCTCAAGAAAATCCACGTTTAAAAGCAACCCAAGCTACAGTTGCAATGGTCATATTCCAAGGGGTGTGGCCAGTTGGCTGAATTGGGGGTGAGAGATCAGGATTCCTCACTGGAACATTTTTCTGAAGACAGTGTGCAAACCTGATCTCCAGCCAGGCCCAAATGCCCTGATTCCCGCTCATTCTCAGGCCTGCTGGGAAGAGCACACGGGCCCTCCACCTGTCCTCCAGTTCTGTGTTCTGCCTGCAGATCTGGAGCCAATAAGACAGGAAAGGGCGGGGTCACTTCCTTCGTGCCTGAGCATGGTTGCTTTGATTCGTCTAGTGCTGTTGCTTGACTTGGACCAGGATGTCTCGGATCTTCTGCTGAGCCATCTGGCTGGCATAGAAATGTCCGACGATCCTAACAATGTCTTGGTCATTCTCATCCGGGATCTGGTCTCTTGGCACTATCACCTTGGCTGCAGTGAAGTTCTGCAGCTCATTCGATGTTTTGCTGCCCTTGCCAATGATCGGGCCAGCTGCTGAAGTTGGAACCCAGATGTGGGTCTCCAGGTCTACTTCCTCCTTGGGACCAAAGAAATTCTCTTCTTTTAGTTTGCAATAGATTCTTCCCCGAGTCTTGAACTAAGCCTCTGGGGGTCCAGTGATGACGGCCATTCGAACTTTACAGTCAGGTGTTTTCTGGTGGAGAAATCTTGATGGAGGTACGGGTGAACCGGGAGAGCTATTTGACGTGCTGGCCCTACTTGTGGATGATAGCGCCCGCAGCCTGGATGGGGATGAACACCTGTACCAACCCCTGCTCTGGAGCCATGAAGGAGCTAAAAGCAGCAGCCCCAGTGCTACTGCTGGGAGGAGGTGGGACAGACAGCACTGGATGAAGCTGGGAAGAGACCTACAGCAGCCAGGTTGAGACCAGGCATGAGGTGGGACTGCAAGCTCATCGCAGTCATTCTGAGGCAGCCACGTCATTCTCATAAGCCTCTTGAACTTTCTTCATGATCTCCTGCTCAGCCCTGCAGCAGTAGTACTCCACGGCCCCCTTCACAGTGATGGTCCTTCCAGGGTTATAGAGCGTGAGATCCTGGAGCGACGAGACGGTAATCTTCATCTCTGTGTCCTGCTCCGCCTTCTTCACCTTCCTTGGCAACGAGTCACTCTGCGAAGTTATTATGAGCCAGGATCTTCAGGGGAACTTCCTCTGCCCTTTTGGTGTCCTTTGCCACCTTGTACATTATCTCCGAGATCATCTTACACGCTGATCAACCTTCAGGGGTTGAATGCACACTGATGGCCTTCACAGCTCTGGTATTCTCCTTCCTATGCACATCTATCTTGAACTGAGTCTGGATTGTGATGGTTTGGATGATGGCACCCTCCTTGCCAATGAAAGCACCTGGTGCGTGGGCACCAGGAGCGGGAGGGTGCCTCTGCTTGGCTGGAGCCCCTGCTGCCACAGGTGACCCTTCCTGGGGCTGGCACTGAGACCCAAAGCCTCCGTGGCACGCATTCTTGTCAGGACCTTGTGCTATCTGCTCCTCAGGTGTGTAGGAGACCTTCAGGGCATGGGTCTCCAGTTGGTGGCCATTTAGCTTTTTGATGGCTTGCCTGGTCTGCTCCTGGTTGGAGCAGGTGATGTTGACCACCATCATCTCACTTTCTATGTTCACTTGTTCACAGTTCTCCACCATCCTGCTGAGCCGGCAGGCTATCTAGATAGCACTTCCCATCAGAGCTGAGGTAGAATATTTCGGATCTGTATTTTCTGACTTCTTTGTTTTTTGGACACCGAGTGTTCAATCTTTAGGTGTTTTCCTTGTAGTTCTACTTTCCCTGAAGATAAAAAAAAAAAAAAAAAAAAAAAAAAAAAAAAAAAAAAGAATGAGTGTAGAGAAGTGGGGGGATGGGGAGGAAGGGTGGGTAAGGGACTTTAGTTAAATTCTAGAGTTCCTGGGGCCTCCTAGGAATCCAGGCACTGGCTACAGAGGCCTGTTGGGGGAAAGGTTGCTTCAGGCTTGGTAGACCCATAATTTTGTACTTTTTTTGTTTTTCCTGTTTTATTTCCATTAATCATGTGGGCTAGCTGAACAGACTGCTTGGATTTCAGAGCTTTTGGGTGAGCTACTGCTTCAGTGGCTCCAGAAGTGGAAGGTAGGAACCAGGGGACAGCAGTACCCCATTTCCTGAAGTGGGGCGGGAGTAGAGAATGAAGTCTTTATTTTCCTGAAGTGGGGCGGGAGTAGAGAATGAAGTCTTTATTTTCCTGAAGTGGGGCGGGAGTAGAGAATGAAGTCTTTATTTTCCTGCAGAGCCAAGGTTGGGGCCGCTGGACTAGCAAAGGGGGCGTCGCCGGTTTGAGGAAGCTTGGCTGGTGGTGTCAGTCCCTTCCTTGGCAGCCACACGCCTTTCAGCCCAGCCTTAGCTTCTTGGGAAGCAGCGTGGCAAACCGCTGCTGCCACCTTGGCAGACCACGTCCTCGTTCTTAATAGCTGAATAGTACTCTGAGGCGAGATATTTCCTATCCATTCACACTGAGGTGGTGAGAGGCCAGGGATTGGACGGGAGAGAGGAGGAGGAGCTAAGAGGAAGGGCGGAGAGAGAGGAAGCCTGGAGCTGCTCAAGGGAGAAGAGGAGACACACAGATCTAGATGGCGGCAGATGTGATTCTGGTATGCTGAGAGGTTAGAAATATTGGGATAAAACTTTATCATTGTAATTTGGCATTATGTAAGTGGGAGTTTCATATACCTAAATATATTTGGTTAACTACTCAAGTTTAAGAGTTATGCTTTGCCGGATACTTGGAAGGAGTGGGTGCTGGGCAGGAGAGAGAAACCCACCAGGACTTGGAGCAGAGGTCTGGTGGGGCGGTACTATATTTTAACCATTTCCCACTACAGTACTCCATTGTGTAAATGAACCACAGTCACTGTACCTATTCTTCTGTTGTGGGGCATCTGGTTGTTTCCAGCTTCTGGCCATCACAAATAAGGCAGCTATGAACACAGTGGAGCAGGTGCCTCTGTGGCATGGTGGAGCATCATCGGTATATGCCCTAGAGTGGTATAGCTGGTCTTCAGATAGCTCTATTTTCCAGTTTTCTGAGGAACCTCCAGATTGTTTTCCAGAGTGGGTGTACCAGTTTGAAATCCCATCAGCAATGGAAGAGTGTTCCTTTTTCTCCACATCCTTGCCAACATGTGCTGTCACCTGATGTTTTTGATTTTAGCCACTCTGATTGGTGTAAGATGGAATGCCAGGGTAGTTTTGATTTGCATTTCCCTGATCACTAAGAACTTTAAACATTTCTTTAAGCACACACATCATTTTTAGGAGGCTGTTTTATAGCAAAGTAATTTTAGTAGGTTCACCTCTAGGATCTATGCTATGAGCACTCCAGCCAAAAGCTCTTGGTCATATTTATAGTACCAGACATGCCATTTCCTTCTGTGAAGCATGCTGTATGTTGGGGTTCACCCCATGATATTCATGCTACTTTTGTACCCTTGGGCATATCTTGCTAGGCTGGTTGTTACTATAACACCCCGTTCACAAGTGGCTAAGACAGTTCATATTTTCCCCAGGCGGTGTGCTGTGAGACTCAGAGTAGAAACTCACAGGTCCACTTCTCTTGCTGCCACATGGAATTCCAGCAACATTGGATTGCTTGCTAGACCTATCTTTCCAAACACCAGAGAACTGTTAAGCTCCCTCCTCCCCACTGGTTAGTGTAAATGTCTCCTGATCCCAGGGGAGGGTTGCTGAGCTCCCAGCCACACTGTGGAGCCTTGGGGATGGACGTATTCACAGTCTTTATGACTGATCTTCCCACTAACCATTTGTTCTAGGACATTTTCCCTTGGGTGAGATTCTTTCCTTCTCCTCTTTGGCCAGTTCCTTTTCTAGCTGCTGGGTGAACAATTCTCTGGCCATTGATTAGGGCACTGGTCCCGAGACCAGCCCCCAAGTTCACTTTGTGACAGCATAGTGATCTGGCTGGCATTTCTAGCTACAGCATTTGTCCTCTGGATGTCAGAATGGACAGGTAGCTAGCTCTCACCTAGAAGGGAATCTCTTCACCACCACACTTCCTGGTCTAATTCAGAGGCTAAATTTGGCTCCTAACATACCCACCGACAAATAACACTAAATGGACACTTATGGGTTCTTTAAAAACAAACATTTACAACTCTCTTGCCAGTGATCTGTGGGCTTCCCCCTCCCCCATTCTCTTGGCACTTGCTTTCTGTTCCAGGTTCCCTGCCCCCTTACTCTGCTTTCAGCCCCACACCTCACTCTCTTGCTTCCTGCCCGATCTGATGATCTGACTCCACAGCAGCCAATGGCTTGGCCCTGGCTGGGAAATGGCTCTACTGCTCATTCTCCTGCTCTCTGCCCCGCCCAGCACTCTACTCTGCCCATGCTTCCTGGCTCCTGAGGCTACTGCCTCCCACCAATCTGCTCCTCACACTCCTCACACTGTGCTGTTTCTATTTGTCTGTATGTTTGTCTCTGCCATGCTTTCTGCTATTCCATTCTAAGATACACACCTCATTTCTACCACTGCGCTCTAAGTTGTAACACATGACTTTCAGCGCCATCTCACTTGGGAGCAGTCCTGTGACTGTCTCCCATCTTTGTTGTGGTCAGATAAGGTTTCCCTATGCTATTCAATGCCATGTTAGCTAAGGGCAATCACATGACTGACTGTAGCTCCAGCTCCATCTTAATTAAGTCCCAGGACCATCGCCATCTTTGTTATGGGAAGTTCCTACCTCACTGCCTCATTGCCTTAAAACAGCCTGACTTAAGGAAGATTCCAAAGATACTTTCCAATTAGAATAATGTTTTCATTCTATCCTGCCTTAGTAAATAATGGTTTTTTTTAGTGTTAATTTAAAGATTTATAACAGTAAAAATATTAAAGATCACTGCCTTAAATATATGTTTAGCTCGCTTTTGTTACTGTCATTAAGTCACAGTATATTCTCTTTATTTGCTAGATATATTCAGGAGAAGTAAACAAACACAGGTGGTCTAACTCAGATATGCTTAGTAGATACTGGCTTTTGATCTTGTCAGAAATCTGCTATGTATAATGTTAAACATTCAAGCTTATTATAATAGACAGAGACTCCCAAATCCTGATAGGTTACCCCCTAAGATCTCCGAGAATATATGAACAAGATTCTGCCTGGATTGTGGTATGATAACCATTGAAAAACACTACTGCTTTGCTTTGCCAGATGTCAGGGCTTAGCCTTCATTGTGGACAAACATAAGATACCTAGAGAGTTAAATGTCTCATTTTGCCTAAGTCAAGGTGGGTCATTTCTCCCACATACTTACTCCACAGGAAAAAGCTTTTCATCTTCTGAGCTTGATGGCCAGACAGACTCTGTCCAAGTTATGATGAGGAGAGAGACCACAGGGACCTGGTAATTATTTAGGTAGTGGACTATATAGACCAACCTCTGTCATTTTAACTAATACGTGCCATTTAGATTACAATTTATTCTTCCCAGATTTCTGACTACATTGACAACTAAGCCAACTGCAGCTTGACAGCTAGAAAACAGACCTCTAGCTCCTTACCCTGAGGTAATCCATCACCTTATTAGCTCATTATTCAATTTGTTAACTAGTTAAGACTACCAGATATCTTATCAAAGAGAGACAGATTTGTCTTACTCACAGACTTCATGATAAATGATACCCAAGTTCAGATGCAAACTTTCCCAGATGTAACCTTATGCTATTTCCTTATTTCCTTATTTCCTTCTTCCCTTTCTCGCTCTCTTACTTTCTTACTCTCTTATTCTTGCCTCAGTTTCCAGTGACTAAATGCTCAGGCTTTCTCCTCTTGTTATGCTGTCCTAACATTAATCAATAGAGTTCTTATAAATTAGCCCAACTCTAATAAAACATTCCACTATATGATCCAACTTTTATAATTACAAGTTTAAATTTTAGGTTTCCTTTGATTGTCTTTCAACTATAGACTTAGGGTGATCAGTTATCATATTCACAAGGTCAAGGTTTTGAGTTTCCTCTGTCTTTTAAACATAAACTTAAAATTAAAATTGTTTCTCATTATGATATATATTATCATATATATATATATATATATATATATATATATATATATATATATATATATTGTGTGTGTGTGTGTGTGTGTATGTGTGTGTGTTTGTGTTTTAGCATCTTGCCAAGTCAGGCATTTACTCAAAATCTTCATCCATGACAGCTCTAGAGAAGCAATCCGCAGATGGTCCAGTCTACTCTCACAGACACAGATGCTTCTATTGGACCTGCTTCTTCCTACCCACAGATGCTTTTACAGACCCTGGAAAGCAAGGAGACAGCAAACCGTCTCCTAAGATGACCAACATTCTCATCCCCATATTCTTAGGTCTCCCAGAGATATGGCAGCCCTATTTCTGCTTAACCATCACCTCTTTCTAGTTTTTCCTTTTTTTAATTAAACAAAAATGAAGGCATGTTAGCATTCCTTCTGGGCTCTGCCCCACAGTTGCCTGGCAACAGGTAGGTATCCCTGGCTTACCATAAAAGCTCCCTAGCTCTCTTGCACTCTTACTCTTTTTCTCTGCCCCTTCTCTCTCTGACCCGTTTCTCCTCTTCCTCCTCCTCCTCTCTCTCCATGTGTTCCTCTCCTCCCTACCCCCCACTCTCTCCTCTCTTCCAAACTCCACATCCCATGCCCTAAATAAACTCTATACCATACTGTTGAGACCGTGAAAGGTGGTGTGTTTTCTGGTCGAGCTAGGTTAAAACCCCAGAGACCCAGCAGATAATTCTTCAAGGGACGGAAGGAAGTTTGCCACGCTCCCAGATACTAGGCTCCTGACACCAGGCCTCAGTTCCATAATTCTGTGGCCATCAGTCACATAGGGCAATGCCCCAAGACCCTGGTATTCTGTCTGGACTCCACCCCCACAGTCACTTGGCAGCAGCCAGCTATGCTCCTCCCAACAGTTACCTGGCCACAGTCAGGTAGGCCTGGCCCACTATAAAAAGGGCTGCTTGCCCCATCCTCCCTCTCTTGCTCTCTTACTTTCTTACTCTTACTCTTTTACTCTTGCCTCTTTCTCTTGCCCTCTTGCTCCTCCTCTCTCCGCAGTCCCTTCCCCCCTCCACATGGCCATGGCTGGCCTTTACTTCTCTACTCTGTCCCATTCTCTGCCTCTTGGCTCCCCTTCCTGTCATGGCAATAAACACCTTGAAACCATGGACAACCTCTTCTCTCCACCCACTGTTCTGGAACAATGGAGGAGATCTTCCTCTAAAGAGGAATCTCTAATCTCAGGCAGGAGGCCTCCCTGCATTCTCAGCCATTGTCTCCACCAAGCCAAGCCTCGACTAAGCAAGCCAAAGACTCTCTGCCCCGAGGGAACCAGCCAGAGCTCTCTCCTCCAGCCCTTTTCCCTTCAGTCCCAGGCTAGAGCCAGCCCCTCGGGCTGCCATTCTCAGCTCTTCAGTGGCATCCAGTGGTTTCTAAGGTGTCGGAGTGAGGACCTGCCATCTTTGGCTTTCGTGCAGCCTGGAGATGCCAGAGTCAGCCCTTCTGAGGCACCCAGCAGCATTTGTGATGCTGGAGAGTCTGAGCCAACTCCAGCAGTCTGTGGGGACCTCAGACTGCAATTCTCCACCCCCCAGAGTGAGGTCTTGTGGCTTCTCACAGCCCATGCTCACCTGGCATTGTGGGGTATGTGCAGTCAAACTTCCTGCACCCCACATCCACCTCCACGAGTGGCCCTAGTCCTGTGCTGGACCAGACACGGGAAACCATTTTAACCCACACTATATTATATCCATTGTATGGCTGGTACCTCAGGGAGAAGGGATGCCTCATCATGGGCCCACTGAGGCACCCCTCTCACCTTAACATACTTGGCTCTTCTATCAAATCTATCTTTGGCTTTTTTTATTAAACACAGCAGCCTGCATAGCACCTTCTAGTTCTATGGAAACTAACCAGCATGGAGGAATCTTCCAGGTCAATAGTAAGACCTGTGCCTGAGGCTTCTACTACCGTATTTCTCTATCAAAGACCAGGAGAGATGTTGGTAGAAGGGACATTTTTATTCAAGTCTGACTTGGGGAAATGAGGAAGACATTATGCCTCATAGAAAAATATTTCTTATATTTGAAAGAGAAGGTAGACTCAGGTTTTATGGGGCACAATTTAAGGAAGCTTTAAGAAGGCAGTTCTCCCATGTTCTGACTTTTCTCTCTTTTCTGGAATTTTTCTTGAGGCCCTGTAACAGTCTGTGTCTCTTATCAATTTACTAATAGGTAAAAGGGAGACTTTAGGATGTTGGAAGAACAAGTAAACTTTAGTTTCTCAAGTGAACAATGGTACTGGGGAAGGGTCAGCAGGGCTTTGTTCATTTTGTCAATCAATGCTCATCTGAGGGAGGCTGCTGCTTCCTGATGAGGCATATCCCCTGCTCTATGATATTCAGTCGACTTTGCTACACTGCCAGCTTTGTTACTTCAAGTCCTGCCTCCAAAATGTAGTGTCCTCCCTCGGCAGTAGTTTCTCACTATAAACTTCTGGTGGGTAATTAAGAACAATGGCCTGTATTGTTTTGGGAAGACTCTAGGATAGCCTTGACCAACAGCTCGAGGGAAGTATTTCACACCTGGCACAGGGATTTATATTTGGCAACTCCTTTGGAAGAGGCAATATCTCCATTGGTAAATCCATTAAACATATAGGTGTGTGTGTGTGTGTGTGTGTGTGTGTGTAGGGTGTTTATGAGATACTTGGTTTTTGTATGTTATACCTATGTTATGCCTTACCTTCCTGACACCTTCCCCTCTTAAACCTCTTCCCCATTACCTCCTTTCATTCTCCATATTCACCTTGTTCTATCATTCCCCGATTAAAACCTTCTTTCCCCCAGGACTACTACATGTTAAATTTCTTTAGCTGCATGGGACAACTGCCTACCATCCCCATTTCGAACTTAATAACCTAAAGGGTCTCTGCAAGCAAGACCTGGTTCTTTGGTCTCTCCAGACCTCCTCCTGGTCCTGTTAGAAAGTATAATAATCTTGGGCCTTGACCAAGGATACTTTGCCCTCCTTGTTATGTCAGACAGCCACTGTACAGAAAGGCATCTGTTGGAAAAGACCATTAGGGACATTTCTCTCATGCCTGCCTGATGGTCATTTTTTCTGTCGTCCACAAAGAGTGATAACAAATCTCCCAGTGTAGTGTTGGTAGCCTTGAGAGTTCCTTGTTGTTGGGTCACCCAAACTAATGTTCTGGAATCCTTGACTGCAGAAACAAAGCAAACGTGGATGTCAGGTTGCTTCCTACAGGTCTCCAGCTGTGGAACTCCATTCCTGGAAGGCCCTGCTCAAGCCCACTCCCACGAAACACATCGTACTCTGCCCAGGACTGAATGTGCCCTCCCCGGGACCATTTTCTTTCTGTTTCACACCAAGACTGAAGGGCAGCTTCTATTTCCCTGTGTATGCTCTCTAATCTCTCTCCCAAATACTTATTGCAGTCTTGTCAACATGTCTGTGAGTTAAACTTATACATAGTGAACAAAAAGAGAAGGAAGGGTCCTTACAAGACTGGTGAGAACAAAGGCTGTCAAAGGCTGTCCAGGCTGACAAAAAGTCATAGGAAATGGTAAGGTCACAGAGAACTGTCCTTGCCTCCCTACTTAACTCTCCCTGTTTACAAGAAGCTGTGCTTTCCAGAAGCCTTTCCTGGGATACAGGAAAGCTCTTCAGTTCCTTTTCCTGTCCAAAGCAAGAGATCTGCTTCTCCCTTTTATGATAAGAATGAAATCAGTTGAAATTTCCTGCTGCACTTACAAGCCAAAACTAACATACTGTGCTCTATTTCTGTACTCCCGCGGACTTCCTGCTTCAGCTGAAGCCCCTTTCCTTATCTTGAGAAATGTGCACTTGCAAAATACCTGTTCTAAGCTTGTTGTTTACACTTCTATAAACATAGTTGCTGGAGAGAAACTCCTGTTCATAGTCTTCAGTAGGATACACTAAAATTCAAACCCACCAATGACAGGAAAGGTCAAAATGATGCTGAATAGCCTACACATGTTGTGAGGCACTCTGGACTGGGGCCCAGCTTCTCAGAGAAGCAGCACAGCTGACCCACAGGTGCAATAAATCTGAATTCTCAACCTTTCTGGGTGTCTGATTTTTGCAACGGTGAGAAACCTCTCACTATATTATCTGTGGGGAATTGAAAATTCACTTTCCAAACACTGCCCAGAAGTGGCTCTTCTACTCCTTAAAGTCTTTCTAGTCAGCCAGATGAGGGAAAAAACGCTAATGAGAAATTTGGTCCACATGAAGGCAGAAGAAGACAGATTAGTCTTCTAGTCTTCTGAATTGAACAGCTACCTGGGGAAGATCCATAGAGCTGGTAAAGTGTGTGTGTGAGTGTGTGAGTGAGTGTGTGAGTGTGTGTGTGTGTGTGTGTGTGTGTGTGTGTGTGTTGGGGCGGTGATAGAACAAACAGAAAAGACATATATAGTGATCATGATTTCATTAAGATGCCACAGTAGAAGTTCATTCCAGCCACTGTGCTATTAGCAGTAGGTGTGGTAAGCTACTGAGCAGTCATGTTCGAGCCACCTGAGGAGTGGGGCTCTCCAAATAAGCTGTCATGTACCAAAACCAAGGACTTCCAGGCAGACTGTGGTGGTCCAATCCTGGACTCAGGCGGCTGAGGCAAGATGGTCAACAAGCAAGTGGCCAGCCTGATCTATTGAGGCCTGGTCTGAAGGGGGTGGGTAGTTGAGCCAAGCAGGGGTTGTTTCTCTCCAAATGGCAGCATGAGCATTTAGTGCTGCAGAGGCAGAGGCTCTCAGAAGAGTCCTTGTGAGATTGCACATGTTCCCCCTAGGAAAGGTGGCACTGACAGTTCTGACTGACAATGTGTGACTCAGTGTGACAATGCAGTAACTACGAGGGATGAAAAGGACAGCAAGGGACAGGAAAGGGGCACATAGGGTGTACAGTGTTGCAGAAACCCGTCTTGGTGCAGGTGCGAGAGCCGTGACACCGGCACAGGAGTTTGACACAGCCCAGAAAAGCTAAGCCGAAGGCTGTTTTCCCCATTGTTCTGTCTTTCACTTCAGGATTCTGATCTCTATGTGTTACGTTGTAGGGGACTTTTTACTGTATTTATGTCTTTTCCCCCAGAATTATTTCTATTCTCAATGAAGTAACTTTATCTGGCCCTACTGGGAGTCTTTCTTGCCGCAGAGATTGTGGAAGTGTCCCTAGCAAACTCAGAAACAATAGATTTGGCAACAGATCAGATTAGGCCCCCTCCTATAAGTAGTCTACAGGACGTTGCCCCCAGAAAATAAAAATTTAATAACAAGTTTAGTTTTCCTAAAACAACCTTTGATAACAAATATAGATGATATAAAGTTAATATAAAACTATAAGAGTTTGCCAATAATAAGTAGACTGGCTTGCATTAAATTACAGTGAGGTCTTTAACTAAAAAGGAAAGAGAAAACAAATGACTAGAATAAATCAGCCTGCAGCCTGGGAGAGCTTTCATTGCAAGGCTAACTCATGAGTTGTACTTCAACCACTTTGCATTGTTCAAAGCTTGGGAACTTCTCTAGACTGACTCAGATATTTTTCTGTTTAATGTTTTCCTTTCCTGAACAATAATGGTTTGAGACTGATAATATCTATGCTCTAGGTACTTGTAACAGTTTCTGGCTTAGTGGTCCTGAATTCCATTCAATTATATAATAGTTAACATATTTTCTTTCCTCTTCAGTTTTGACCATTGGAATTGTCAGGTCTAGTAATCTGACTGGACAGTTACTGCTTTTCATAGTTTAGAATGTGTCTTTCTATGGCCCCTTTCAACAACAACAACAACAACAGCAGCAGCAGCAGCTTCAATAACAACACAAATTATCTTTAGAATTTTGTTAGTCTTGTGTGTTCCATTGTGTCTATGGTATAATCTGGGCTAGTTAAATTCCTAACATGTCCCTTCTTCCTACTATAGATTTGTGGGATTTTTCTTTATTTGTACTCAATAACTTAAAAATCTAATGATTTGCCCAGACATGAGCCTATCTCCACTCACTGTACACTGGACAGTGGATGAAGGCCATGGCCACACTATCACAAGCTCTGTCATTGAGTCACATTCCAAACCTCAATGACCCTTTCAATCTAAAAATTCAGAGACCCACAGCCAATCATTAGGCTGAGGTTAGAGAGTCTTGTGGAAGAGTTGGGGGAAGGGTTGAGGGAACCAGAGAGGTCAGGACACCACAAGACCTACATAGTCAACTAATCTGGGCCCCTGGGGGCTTGTAGAGACTGAACCACCAACCAAACATATGTAGCAGATATTTAGCCTTCTACACATATGTAGCAGATGTTCAACTCAGTCTTTATGTGGTTCCCCTAACAATTGGTGTGGGGCTGTCTTTGACTTAGACTCTGTTACCTGCCTTTGGATCTCTTTCTTCTAGCTGGGCTGCCTTGTCTGGCCTCAGTGGGAGAGGCTGCATGTATTCCTGATGCAACTTGATGTGCCTGGGTTGATTGGTACTGGGGGATAAGGGAGGGTCCCTTTCTCTGTGAAGAAGGGGATAGTGGGGAGAAGGAGTAAGAGAGTGATCAGGACTGGGAGGTGAGGTGGGAGGAGGTATGATTGAATGTAAAGAAATAAATCAATGAAAAAAATGACATCCTTTGGCTTTTGGAGACTTTCTGTTCAAGTATGTCTTTGACCATTTTCTCCATGGTCTTCCCTCCTCTCCCAAATTCTCTTTCTTGGGAATTTGGCATTGTGTTGTCCAGGATATCTGTGCAGAGCTTGTAACTTATGTGTAGGACTAGCAAGTATCTGCATAGATAAAGTTCCTGAAGAGCAGAAAGGTACAGGTCAGGGCCACAAAGTCTGCCTGAGTCTAAAAACCTTCCTTGGATACAGGGTAGGTCCCACTACTTGCTCATGCAACAGGAAATGTGCAGGATGAGAGCAACATTTTCATTGATGTGTGTGTGTGTGTGTGTGTGTGTTTAGTATGTGGTATATGTGTTTGTATGTCTATTATCCCCAACTCCTCTCATACCTGATCCTGCCACCCTTCCCCCCTCCCCTCCTCTCTTCTTCCCAAGTGCCGCTGACCCTCTACCTCCCTTGATTATTTCATTCCCCTTTCTAAGTAGGACTGAAGCATCCACACTTTGGTTTTCCTTCTACATGAGTTCCATATGTTCTGTAACTTACATCATGGGTATTCCAAGGTTTTCTTTTCTTAATATCCACTTATCAGTGAGTATATACCATGTACATTCTTTTATGACTGGGTTACCTCACTTAGTATGCTATTTTCTAGTTCCATCCATTTGCCTATGAATTTCATGAATTCATTGATTTTAACAGCAGAGTAGTACTCTGTTGTGTAAATATACCACATAGTCTGTATCCATCCCTCTGTTGAGGGGCATCTGCACTGTTTCTAGCTTCTGGATATTATACATGAAGCTGCTGTGAATGTAAGAGAGCATGTGTGCTCCATGGTGGAGCATCTTTTGGGTACAAAATAAACCAAAATGCAGAGAAAGCCACTATGTTCTTCCTGTGTCTGAGCAACGAAACATTGTAGCAATTCATTGACACAAATATGGGAGCAAGCTTCACCTGTGAGAGGACAGGAGTTGAAAAGACTGCCGGCCAGCCCCAAACAGGAAGTTTCAGGTTTATTGAGCGACCTAGGCACAAGAGACAATGTTAGAGAATGACCAGATAAAGCCACATATCATTAACTGGCTCCCACTTATAGGTAGACTAGGATTGAGGTCACAGGCTCACCTTTTCATATGGAGGAAGCAAAATATCCTGTGACTTCTTATAACTCCTATCTGAACCTCAAGTTCTGCCTCTAAGAGGCACAGAGGAAAATGATTTGGGGCATGAAGACATTGTGGTGTTGTGTTCCTCCTGTGCTGTGAGGAAATCTGGGGTTAATGGAGAGGTCACTAAACAGTCAGCAGAGTACTGGGCATAACGACTACTTGTAGCTCAAATCATTCTAGGTGTAAAGGTCCAGGATTTGAAGAAGTTCATCCCACTCGTAGGTTGTTTTCTGGATTTCAAAATTCATTTCCTCTAATTTCTTCATGCTCTTCTCCCACTTAATGGTGATGGGAGTTTTAGGATGATGCCTTCCTAGCAGACCCTCAAGTGAATCTGCATTGTTGATGGCACAGGGGCCCGAGAGATAATGATGAATACCAAAAAGAAGATTTAGGAAGAGAAAAAAGATAGAGACAGTGTGACTCCCTGAAATATCAGGAATGCTATCTTCAAGCTGGGCTTCTAAGCTATGATTCTGTTCCCAACCATCATTGCCACACATACACCAACCACACTTCCCGTTATAGACCCCTAGCCTTCAAATGCATAAGCTGGCTCAGACATGATGATTAGAAGGACATTTTTAGCTCTAACTAATGTGATTCAGGTAAGTCTTAGCTTAGCACCATTAACCCTTAATCATTTGTGTTCAAGCTCAAAGTGTCTGAGACCTTGATACTTGACCCAGGAGAGTATTTTTTTACGTTCTTGTTAGCAGATACTTGAGTCACTTGCAGTAATCTGTTGAGTGTGGAATGTACACCTTATCTTTATTTATTTATTTATTTATTTATTTATTTATTTATTTATTATATGTAAGTTCATGTCTTCAGACACCAGAAGAGGGTGCCAGATCTCTTTACAGATGAGTGTGGAGTGTTTCAGCACCCTTATTTACTTATTTATCTATTTATTTATTTAAATACTATCTGTAGTTGTCTTCAGATACCAGAAGAGGGTGTCAGATCTCTTTATGGATGTGAGTGGGTGCTGGGATTTGAATTCATGACCTTTGGAAGAGCAGTCGGTGCTCTTACCCACTGAGCCATCTCTCCAGCCCTCAACACCCTATCTTGAAGGGACACATTGTTATTTGCAGTGTCTCCCCCTGGCATTCTTTCCCAGAATAGCAGCTGCAGGCTTGTCAATTCCTGGCTCTCTGCCAAAGGAATCATCAGAAATTTCTGATTCTTGTTCTGCCTTTGAGAAACTACAAAGCTTCAGCTTGTAAGTCCTACTCCTGGAATGTCCAGCCCCAGCCCACCTCTTCCAGGAAGTTCCCCAAGTCTGCCCAGGACTCACTGTGCCTTCCCCGGAATGATTTCATTCTTCCCTTTTTACAAGGCAGGAGGCCAGCTTTCTTCTGCTTCTGTCTGGTCTGTCCTTGTTCTCCATTCTTCTGAAACAGCCTGAGCAGCCTGGAAACCATGCCTGTTTGTGAACCCAATAAGCACTGAAGGAATATACTACAGGCAGTTGGTCTAACCACAACACTGGTGACATCCCAGAAGATTCTAGTGCTCTCCTAGCTATAAGAGATTGTCCTAGGAAGGGATTGCTGATGATGTCACTGGGAACTGCCATGGCATACCTGCTAACATGCTCTCCCCAAGTTTACCTATTTGTGGGAAACCCTTTCCTGGAGCTTATCATGTGACTCAGGGCAACCTATCCTTCCAAAGTTTGAGATTTTTTTTCTAGTAAATTAGAAGTCAAATGTCTTTAGTGAGGATAGATAGTTAAAGTTCTGATATAATTAAGAGATTTTTGATAGGACATAATTCTCTAGGGCACTTGAATGGGGGAGATACTTCTCAATAAAAGAATCTCCTACCTTGATCCATTCATGGAACATAATGTCCAATTCCCCAGAGTTTCCCTGTTTCCCAGAGGCCAATATCTTTCTCCTACATCTTTAGTTGTATATAACCTGCTTAATATTTTCTTACTGTGCATTCCTTGATAGTGGGCATTGTTTCTATATATGAATTCTTGTGTTTCATAAAATTTGCGTCTTACAATCCTGTTTCTTTTTTGCAATATAAACTCCCTTTTCTTGAGAACATAGGGGCTTAACTGCAAGGTGAGTATTAAGTTGCAAACTTTCTGCTCTACCTTCAAAATATTAATTAGCATATCCTCCCTTTCTGCAATACACCCAGACAAAATAAGCATCAGTGAGCAAACATTAACATAGATGGTGTTACTACACTTTAGTCACATAGCTATCACTTCTGTAATATCTGTCTTTCTGAGTTCCTAAGTCCAAGAGTGAGGATTTGGGGGTTTGGACCTTGATACTATGTTCATACCAACCATAAGACTCAGGAGGATGGGCAG
Organism: Apodemus sylvaticus; assembly: GCF_947179515.1. Classification (NCBI taxonomy): domain Eukaryota; kingdom Metazoa; phylum Chordata; class Mammalia; order Rodentia; family Muridae; genus Apodemus; species Apodemus sylvaticus. The sequence goes on from NC_067479.1 coordinate 105,748,163, forward strand.
TGAGGGTAGTAGCCTGAGACCAGGTTAAACCTCAATTGTAATAGGTCCATATTTTCGGAAGGGAGGTCATTTGGCATTATCATCTGTGGCTTCTACCTTCTTGTCCTGGCTATGCTGAATTTGTGCTATAATGCCACTCTGGGTAGAGGTGTAAGTGTGGAAAATCATGTCTACCTTTTCCTGGCAGATCTCTGCCTTTAAGTACAAACTTGAGCTGCAGAATGCCACTATGACCAAGCTCAACTAAAACTGGGGGGGGGGGGGGGATGGGGGGAATGGAGATTGTTGGTGCTGACGTAGTTGAGGGCTTTTTCTTCCAATTAGGGATGTAATTTTCCAATGTGATTTTTTTCTTTGCTCTTTCAATAATGGTGTCTTGCATGTTTCCTGGCCTGCAGAATCCTGGAGCTAATTGCTCTGTACCACCAAGGGGCCTTCTCCATACAGGTTCCTCGTTGCCTTGGAAAAGGTTGCTTCAGAATCATGCGTTGTAGGCAGAAAGTTCAACGAGGCTGTTTTTATGTCTAGCTCACCTGGTACAATCCTGAGACCGTGAGGTATCAGCACATAGGTCTTCTCTGTTCCAAATGCTAGAACTATATTACATTTTTGTTTGTTTATTAGAAATTATACAAAGCTGGTCAGAGTTAGCACATGCCCTTTATGCCAACATTCAGATTTTGTTTTTTGGGTTTTTTTTGAGACAGGGTTTTTCTCTGTAGCTCTGGCTGTCCTGGAACTCTCTTTCTAGACCAGACTGGCCTCAAACTCAGAAATCCACCTGCCTCTGCCTCCCAAGTGCTGGGATCAAAGGTGTGCGCCACCACTGCCTGGCTATATTTTTGTTAATAGTTGTTATTGTTCCTATTGTTTTGTTTGTTTTTTTAATTTACCCAGCTAATTGCTCTGTACCTAGACTGTTAACCTTGGGTTCTATAAGGTCTTATTATTCATGTTAGTCAGTGCTTTTATTCTTATTAACCACATCACAGACCATCTTATTATTCACTTTCAAATAAGGAAGAATTCTTAGAGAAGTTAGTTAACCAATATGCTCTCACATAACCAGCACATCATGAGTGTAGGATGGTATCTCAATCTTTTACATTTCCTAAGGTATGTTTTTGAGAGCAGTCTTAAGAAAGTAGAGAACCTGCAATTTTAATGATAAACTCAGAAGTTGAAGCCGTACTCCCACCAGTCAGAAACATGCCATTCCTTATGTTTCTGTGTTCAGTCTACATCTTGTGCTCTTATGACTCCAATATCGTTTTGACATGTCAGGTAAGGTTTATTAATATTTTAGTAGTGTCTTTTTTCTACTATTCCAATCCTTTACAACCAGAGACTCCTTAGGCTTAGTAAGAATTTACACATACACACACACACACAACACACACACACACACACACAGACACACACACGAGGGCACACAGATGTATGAATTCACATATATTTGTGTCTGTATATGCATATGCAAATGTATACACACACACAAAGAGTCTTTTTATTTGAACTATTAAATTTTCTAGAGATACTGAGACTTAAGAAGCTCTTGGCTAATCTACCTGTTTGTCCTTGACAGGTTTCATTATTGACTGGGAATGTACTTGGAAAAAACAATTTTAATTTTCATCTGTGGAAAGCTTAGTCCCTAAGGATCAGGATGAATTATGCACCTGTCTTTGGGTGATGGCCCTGAGCCATAGATTGCTGTCCTATTTTCAGACTGTTGTCCCCCACTGATTACTGCGTCTTGTCAGCACTTTGGTCCTGGCTTCAAAGAAGCTCTTGGCAGCTACAGTTTGTTGGGTACGTGATGAGCAGACAGGGAGCTGGAAATTAGCATAGGAGGGATGGGATGTTTACTTTCAGAGTCACATGTGGAGATAGAAATCTGGACTGAGAAGGAAACTTGATTTTGATTCTTCTGATAACAATCCTTTATTGGACAACTGGAAGTTTCTCCGGGTGGCTACACTACTGGTTTTGATCTAGTTGCCTGTAGCCTGGCCTCAGAGTCTTAGTTCATACCTCTGATGACTAAGAAGTCATCAGATTCTTCTTGGAAGTTTGTTGTTCAAAACCTAAGTTATTGCCTCTCAGACTCTGTCAAAACCTCACTGTTTACTATACCTTGTATTTGTTTGTATTTAAGATGATATCTTTCAAAGGCTGTATCTACCAATCCTTTGTCTTCCTGTGTGCCAACTAGGTGCTCAATAGGTTCTGAATGAATGTTTAATGAATGAATATACACTATGTAATGCCGTCTACTATTTTTCCATACACTGAAAGGTTCTATTCAAGAGTCTTAAATAATTTAATACTCTTGTTCTGAGAAGGAAAAATGCATGCAACTATTAGGTAGAGTCCAGTTGAAGTAAAAACAAATTGTATGAAGATGTAAATCTATGATCCACCATCATTTTCAATACAAGAAGGGATCATAAGAAGAAGTTTCAAATAATTGACTGTTTTCTCTATCTGTGATATCAGCTGATGCTAATTTATGAGCTATCCAAAATGACATGCTTCATTAGGATAGATTCAGGAATAAACCTTCAGAAGTTGTATACACCCAATTTTCAGAATGAATGTTTATTGTTAGGGTGGAGATGGTGTGAGTAGAATTTAACTCTGTCTCTGATTATCTTGAATACAAACACATAATGTGTGTATAAGATGCTGCTACCCAATTGTTCAACTAAAACCAGTGTACTTTACCAAAGTTCACAAGCATGGAAAGAGGAGAGGGCCATAGCAGAAGGAGAAAGTGTTCAGCTTGCAGTCACAAAGTGGACTGAACTGACAGCAGGATTGTTCTCTCACACAGAAATACACTGGGTTCTTTGTCTTAAAATTCTCATCTTGATATTTTTTATCTTTGGAAAATGATTATTACAACATTTGGACAGCAATTAACGACACTTCAATTTTGTAAGTATGCCCAATCCTTGTCGACTTGTAAAATAGCTTGAATAGCCTGTTCTTTTTTATCTCCGTTTCTAGCACTTAAACTTCGCTTTCACAGTTGCAGAAGCTCGGGTGGTGGTAAGTGGAAAAAAAATGCCTCGAAATATAGCCTAATCACCATAACTTGTGGGGTAAGCCAATATGAAAAGAATCAGAAATGTTGAGTCATACATCTGTTATGGCAGAAAAGGAAGAAGCAACACTGAACTGCAGCATAAGGGACAGATGCTGTGAGATTAGTGTCCTGAAATACACTCCCACAGAGCTGAGTCTATGTATTTTTTATAGGCATGACTGCTATCCTCGCTGCACCAAAGCTGGGTATCTCAGTGACTTAATTATGGTAGAGCTTGTCTTTTCATTTACTAAACCAAGTTACTCATCTAAGGCAGAGACATAAACTACATTTTATGGTCTTCTCTGTAGTTGTGTGTCATCTTAAACATGAGTTCTAGGGCCACCTCATGGGGTCTATTCTCTGATCCTGTTTTGCCCTGACTGTACAGAGGGTATTTGAGGTCCTAGAAAAGAATGAAACATGAAAGAACCTGGGCCTCAGAATGACAATGTGGGAAGCTTACTGCTGACATGGGAATACGTATTTGTGTCATATGTAAACCAAAACAACCACAAATAGCAGTGTCTTCCAATGGTAATGAGAATTTAAAACTTTACAGAATGATAGAGTTCTTGCGATTAGCCTAATGAGTGTGTCCATGTCAACTTGCATTTCTTCTGTAAGGGAAGCTGATAAAGGTGAGTATTTACTTAGACCTATACCACCTAGACTAAAACTATTGTATTGGGAAGAAAGGAAGGGACAGCTTTATTTGTGAGAGAATTAGCAGAGTCACCCACGTTACAAATAGCTCAGATCTTGCAGAGTGATCCTGTGAAAGGAGATCTGAGAAATGTGTATGGATTGTGACATGAAAAAGCCACTGATAATTTGTAAGAGCCCAGGGTATAGTAATATTATATCACAGGAGATTTTAGGAATGCAGGAATCATGAATCTCCAGAAACAGAGGGTTATTAGGGTTTAAAAAATGAAGTAAAGTAAACCTGGAGAAGTCTGTTTCTTAAATACAGCAAGAACTGTTCATATCCTGATGGTGAGAACAGAAAAAAGGTAGTCTGGAACTGGAGCTGTAGAGAGGCATTTAGCAAGGAGGCCTCCAATTTAAGACACCTTAATATATTTGAATTAACAGATCACACCATAAAACAATAAAACAATGCTCCTCAAGATACCCAGAGTAACTGTTAAATAACTCTAAAAAGATATAGAACCAATGAAGAAGAAAATGTGACTATATAAAATATATAACAAATGAAAAATAAGAAAAACATAAAACATATGGGAACACTAAAATTAGAAAGATGATCTTTAAAATTAGTATATGTGATTTTTATACACACACATGAATAAAGTTAAGTAAAAGACCAACAATTAAATTAAAAATTTTCGGTTTGAGAAAATAAATCAAAGGCATGAAGCTTTTTTTTATTTGATATTTCTTTATTTATATTTCAAATGATTTCCCCTTTCCTGGATCCCCACTCCCCAAAAGTCCCATAAGCCCTCTTCCCTCCCCCTGTTCCCCAATCCACCCCTTCCCATTTCCCTGACTTGGTATTGTCCTACACTGCTGCACTGAGCCTTTCGAGGACCAGGGGCCACGCCTTCCCTCTTCTTGGGCATCATTTGATCTGTGAATTGTGTCTTGGGTCAAGCTTCCAGGCTAATATCTGCTTATCAGTGAGTGCATAGCATGAGTGTTATTTTGAGACTGGGTTACCTCACATAGGATGATGTTCTCCAGTTCCATCCATTTGTCTTAAGAATTTCATGAATTAATTGTTTTTAATGGCTGAATAGTACTCCACTGTGTATATATACACCACATTTTGTGTATCCATTCCTCTGTTGAGGGACATCTGTGTTCTTTCCAGGTTCTGGCTATGATAAATAGGGCTGCTATGAACATAGTGGAGCATGTATCATTATTACTTGCTGGGGAATCCTCTAGGTAAATGCCTAGGAGTGATATAGCGGGGTCCTTCAGAAGTATTATGCCCAGTTTTCTGAGGAACCGCCAGACTGGTTTCCAGAGTGGTTGTACCAGCTTGCAACCCCACCAGCAGTGGAAGAGTGTTCCTCTTTCTCCACATCCTCACCAGTACCTGCTATCTCCTGAGTTTTTGAACTTAGCCATTCTCACTGGTGTGAGGTGAAATCTCAGGGTTGTTTTGACTTGTATTTCCCTGATGACTAAGGATGTTGAACATTTCTTTAGGTGCTTCTTAGCCATTTGATATTCCTCAGGTGAAAATTCTTTGTTTACCTCTGTACCCCATTTTTAATAGGGTTATTTGGCTCTCTGGAGTCTACCTTCTTGAGTTCTTTGTATATCTTGGATACTAGCCCTCTGTCAGATGTAGGGCTGGTAAAGATCTTTTCCCAATCTGTTGGTTGCCATTTTATTCTTTTGACAGTGTCCTTTGCCTTACAGAAACTTTGTAATTTTATGAGGTCCCATTTGTCAATTCTTGATCTTAGAGCATAAGCTATTGGTGTTCTGTTCAGGAAATTTTCTCCTGTGCCCATGTGCTCAAGACTCTTCCCTAGTTTCATTTCTATTAGTTTCAATGTGTCTCGTTTTATGTGGAGGTCCTTGATCCACATGAACTTGAGCTTAGTACAAGGAGAAAAAAAATGGATCTATTTGCATTCTTCTGCATGCTGTGCTGACCTCCAGTTGAACCAGCACCATTTGTTGAAAAGGCTATCTTTTTTTTCCCAATGGCTTGTTGTAGCTCCTTTGTCAAAGATCAAGTGACCATAGGTGTATGGGTTCATTTCTGGGTCTTCACTTCTATTCCATTGATCTACCTGCCTGTCACTGTCCCAATAGCATGCAGTTTTTAACAGTATTGCTGTATAGTACTGCTTGAGTTCAGAGATACTAATTCCCCCAGTAGTTCTTTTATTGTTGAGAATAGTTTTATGTTTCCTATGTTTTTTGTTGTTCCAGATGAATTTGAGAATTGCTCTTTCTAAGTCTATGAAGAATTGAGGTGTGATTTTGATGGGGATTGCATTGAATCTGTATATTGCTTTTGGCAGGATGGCCATTTTTACTATATTAATCCTGCCAGTCCAAGAGCATGGAGGATTTTTTTTCCCATCTTCTGAAGTCTTCTTGGATTTCTTTCTTCAAAGACTTGAAGTTCCTGTCATACAGATCTTTAACTTGTTTGGTTAGAGTTATATGAAGATACCTTATATTGTTTGTGGCTATTGTGAAGGGTGTCATTTCCCTAATTTCTTTCTCAGCCTGTTTATCCTTTGAGTGTTGGAAGGCTACTGATTTGCTTGAGTTGATTTTATATCCACCCACGCTGCTGAAGTTGTTTATCAGCTGTAGGAGTTCTCTGGTGGAGATTTTTGGATCACTTAAGTATATTTTCATATCATCTGCAAATAGTGATCATTTGACATCTTCCTTTCCAATTAGTATCCCTTTGACCTTATGTTGTCTAATTGCTCTAGATAGAACTTCAAGTACTATATTGAATAAATATGGAGAGAAGGGCAGCCTTATCTAGTCCCTGATTTTAGTGGGATTGCTTCAAGTTTCTCTCCATTTAGTTTGATGTTGGCTATTGGTTTGCTGTATATTGCTTTTATTATGTTTAGGTATGGGCCTTGAATTCCTATTCTTTCCAAGACCTTTAACATGAAAGGATGCTGAATTTTGTCAAATGCTTTTTTATCATCTAATGAAATGACCATGTAGTCTTTTTCTTTGAATTTGTTTATGTAGTGGATTACATTGCTGGATTTCCATATATTGAACCATCCCTGCATCCCTGTGATGAAGCCTACTTGATCATGGTGAATGATCGTTTTGATGTGTTCTTGGATTTGGTTGGCAAAATTATTGAGTATTTTTCTTTGATATTCATAAGGGAAATTTGTCTAAAGTTCTCTTTTTTGTTGGATCTTTGTGTGGTTTTGATATCAGTGAAATTGTGGCTTCATAGAGTGAGTTGGATAATGTTCCTTCTGTATCTATTTTGTGGAATAGTTTGAAGAGTATTGGTATTAGCTCTCCTTTGAAGGTCTGACAGAATTCTGTACTAAAACTATCTGGTCCTGTGCCCTTTTTGGTTGGGAGACTGTCAATGACCACTTCTATTTCTTTAGGAGTTATGGGACCATTTAGATGCTCTAACTGATCCTGATTAAACTTTGGTAGTTGGTATCTGTCTAGGAGATTGTCCATTTCATCCAGATTTTCCAGTTGTGTTGAGTATAGGCTTTTGTAGTAGGATCTGATAAATTTTTTAATTTCCTCAGTTTCTGTTATTTCTTCCTTTTAATTTCTGATTTTGCTAATTTGGATACTGTATACTGTCTCTGTGCCCTCTGTGGCCCTTTAGTCTGGCTAAAGGTTTATCTATCTTGTTGATTTTCTTAAAGAACCAGCTCCTGGTTTTGTTGATTGTTTTTATAGTTCTTTTTGTTTCAACTTGGCTGATTTCAGCACTGAGTTTGATGATTTCCTGCCTTCTACTCCTCTTTGGTGTATTAGCTTCTTTTTGCTCTAAAGCTTTCAGGTGTGCTGTTAAGCTGCTGCTAGTGTATTCCCTGTCCAGGTTCTTTTTGGAGGCGCACAGAGCTATGAGTCTTCCTCTTAGCACTGCTTTCATTGTGTCCCATAAATTTGGATAGGTTGTTCCTTCATTTTCATTAAATTCTAAAAATTCTTTGATTTCTTTCCTTATTTCTACATTGACCAAGTTATCATTGAGTAGAACATTGTTCAGCTTCCTTGTGTATGTGGGCTTTCTGTTGTTTTCGTTGCTATTGAAGACCATCCTTATTCCATAGTGAACTGATAGGAGGCATGGAATTAGTTCGATCTTCTTATATCTGTTGAAGTCTGTTTTTTGACCAATTACATGGTCAGTTTCGGAGAAGGTACCATGAGGTGCTGAGAAGACGGTATATTCTTTTGATTTAGGATGAAATGTTCTATAGGTATCTATTTAATTCATTTGGTCCAAATCTTCTGGTAGTTTCACTGTGTTTCTGTTTAGTTTGTGTTTCCCTCATCTGTCCATTGAAGAGAGTGGGGTGTTTAAGTCACCACAATTATTGTGTGGGGTGCAATGTGTGCTTCAAGCATTAATAAAGTTTCTTCTACAAACGAGGATGCCCTTGTATTTGGGGCATAGATGTTCAAAATTGAGAATTCTTCCTGGGAGATTTTTCCTTTGATGAGTATAAAGTGTCCTTCTGTGTCTTTTTTTGATAACTTTTGGTTGAAAGTCTATTTTATTAGATATTAGAATGGCTACTCCAGCTTGTTTCCTGGGATCATTTGCTTGGAAAACTGTTTTCCAGCCTTTTACTCTGAGGTAGTGTTTGTCTTTGACACTCAGATGAGTTTCCTGTATGCAGGAAAATATTGGGTCCTGTTTACATATCCAGTCTGTTAGTCTACATCTTTTTATTTGGGAATTGAGTCCATTGATGTTAAGAGATATAAGGAATAGTGATTGTTGTTTCCTGCTATTTTTGATGTAATTTTTATGTTTGTGTGGTTATCTTCTTTTGGGTTTGTTGAAAGAAGATTACTTTCTTGCTTTTTCTTGTATGTAGTGTCCCTCCTTTTGTTGGTGTTTTCCATTCATTATCCTTTGAAGTATTGGATTTGTGGAAAGATACTGTGTAAATTTGTTTTTGTCATGAAATACCTTGGTTTCTCCATCTATGGTAATTGATAGATTTGCTGGATATAGCAGTCTGGGTTGGCATTTGTGTTCTCTTAGAGTCTGCATGACACTGCCCAGGTTCTTCTGGCTTTCATAATCTCTGGTGAGAAATCCGGTGTAATTCTGATAGGTCTGTCTTTTTTCCTTAATGCTTTTAATAGTCTTTCTTTGGTTAGTACATTTGGTGTTTTAATTACTATATGACGGGAGGAATTTCTTCTCTGGTCAAATCTACTTGGAGTTCTATAGGCTTCTTGTATGTTTATGGGCATCTCTTTTCTTTAGGTTAGGGATGTTTTCTTCTATAAGTTTGTTGAAGACATTTAGTGGCCCTTTAAGTTGGAAATCTTCACTATCTTCTATATCTATAATCCTTAGGTTTGGTCTTCTCATTTTGTCCTGGATTTCCTGGATGTTTTGGGTCAGGAGCTTTTTGCATTTTGCATTTTCTTTGACTATTGTATCAATGCATTCTATGGTATCTTCTGCATCTGAGATTCTCTCTTTTATATTTTGTATTCTGTTGTTGATGCTTGAATCCATGATTCCTGACTTCTTTCCTAGGTTTTCTATGACTCAAGTTGTCGCCCTTTGTGATTTCATTATTGTTTATACCTCCTTCTTTAGATCCTGGATGACTTTGTTTAATTCCGTCACCTGTTTTGTTTTCCATTAGTTCTTCAAGGACTTCTCCCTGTTTACTTGTTTTCTCCTGTATTTCTTTAAGGGAGTTATTTATGTCCTTCTTGAAGCCCTCCGTGAAGCCCTCTATCAGCATCATGACCTGTGATTTTAAATCCAAATCTTGCTTTCTTGGTGTGTTGGGGTATCCAGGACTTGCTGTTGTGGGAGAATTGGTTTGGATGGTGCCATATTGCCTTGATTTCTCTTAGCAATATTCCTGTGTTTGCCTTTTGCCATCTGGTTATCTCTGGTGTTAGTTGGTTTTGCTGTCACTGGCTGGTGCTTGCCTCTCCTACGTGCCTGCAGGCCTGTCTCAGCAACCCTGGGTGACCTGCTTTCCCCTGGCACAGGTTGCTGTGATGGTGCCAAGTTCCTGGATACAGGTGGAGTCCCTGGTAGGGTGTGTCCCAAGTGATCCTCTATTCTGGTGATCCCTGCCTACTAATCTGTTACACAGTCACAGGAACAAAGACACTGACTGAGACCCACTCTCTTGAAGTTGGGTATGTAGCTCTGTGGCCCCGATCAACTCTGGATGCAGGCTGTGCTGGCTGTCTCCTCCACACTGCTGGGTGTATAGCTGGCTTCCTGCACCAAGTGGAGGTGTGCTGTGCCTGGGGGATGTTCCAGATCCTGAGGAGGAAACCTGGACGAGCCTTCGCTCCTGCCAGAGGCCTCTGGACAGGATCCTCCGATCTGCAGGGCTGGTCTTACTTGGGCAGGCTGCCTCTCCGTGCTGGTTGCTCTTTTTTTTTTCCCCAGTGAGTAGAAACACAGTATATGCAGTAAGTACATGATGGCATGAAAATAGGGATCTTTCTGATTATCACTTATGGTGATATGAAAGTAACATATTCCTTACAAACCAAAAATGGAAAATGGTACCCAGCATCCTTCAACCTCCAAGTGTACTTCCTGAAAAATGTTTCAAAAAAGAAAGTGTAATCTTGCTATTAGATTCTGTATAAAGGGCTACTGTTAAAAGATGAAATAAGACATAGCAATTAATAAGAATCCACTATCCATATCAAAAGTACAATTGTAGCTCTGGCTGCCTTGGACCTATTTATGAAGTCCAAGCCCTGGGAAACTGCAGAAATCCATCTCTGAGTGATAGTTCTGGGATTAAGGGACAGTGACACCACAGCTGAATAAAGAAGGTTCTTAAGAGTGAAGAGTTAGAGATCAAGATTTTATTCATAACAATTTACTCAACAGCAACTGAGAACAGGCAGTCAATATATACACTGTATGAACTTCTCAAAATATCACATCAAAAAGAAAGGATTATCTCACTATTCAATCCTGCATAAAGGGCTTATGACAATATGAATGGCTAAGATCAAAAACTCACTTGATGGCAGATGATAGCAAGGATGTGGAGAAAGAGGATTGCAAGCTGGTACAACAACTTTGGAAATCAATCTGGCAGTTACTCAGAAAATTGGAAATATTTCTACCTGAAGACCCAGCTATAACACTGGCATATCCCAAAAGATGCTCCAACATATAACAAGCCACATGGTAGACTATGTTCATAGCAGCCTTATTTACAATAACCAGAAGTTGGAAACAATGCCCCTCAACTGAATAAAGAATACAGAAAATCTGGTACTTTACACAGTGGAATACGACTTAGCTATTAAAAATGATTATTTCATGGATTGTTTTTAGGCAAATTGGCGGAACAAGAAAATATCTTGAATGAAGAAATCCAGTCCCAAAATGACATACATGGTATATGCTCACTGATAAGTGCATATTAGCCAAAAAGCTCAGAATACCCATAATAAAATTACAACCCACATGAACCTTAAAAAGAAGGAAGACCAAATAAAGTGTTGATGCTTCAATCCCACTTAGAAGGAGAAATGAAGTAATTACAAGAGGCAGAGGGCTGAAGGGACCAGAGTGGGAGAGGAAAAGGGGAGGGAAAATGGAGGCAGAATCAGGTATGGGAAGAGACAGGAGAGAAGACAGGAGGGCCAGGGGAATCAATGGAAATGTGTAGCAGTTGGGAGTGGGGAGCAAGGGGGGGAACCACTAGAAAGTCCCAGACAACAGGGATGTGAGAGCCTCCCAGGATGCAATGGAGGTGACATTAGATGGAATTGCCAATAGCTAGGTCATAGAACCTGAAGAGACCACCTCCGGCAGATGGACATGGCCCCCCGTAGAGTGAAGTGACCAACCACTGTTCTCAAAGCCATTAATCCAATATTCTTCCTGTCTAAAGGGAATGCACAGACAAAAATAGAGGACAGAATGAAATAAAGGCCATCCAAAGACTACCCACATTGGGATGCATCTCACCCACGGACACCAATCCTGATTCTATTGCTAACGCAAAGAAGTGCTTGCAGACAGGAGCCTGGTGTAGCTGTCCTCTGAGAGGCTCTGCCAGCACTTGACTAAGACAGACAGATGCATATATTCACAGCCAACCAATGGTTTGCGCCCTTCCATGAACAAGTGAACATATACATGTTCATACACTCACATGTATATGCACACACGCTGATACACACACACACAGACATCGAGACAGATACATAAACATTCCCACATACAAGCAGCCACGCCCATAAAAATCCACACAGGCACCGACACGTACAATATGCTCAACATGGGTACAAAGATGCTTACCCGTATGTTGATGCATTTGAACTTATACACACAGACAATATTGCACAAAGACCTATACACATGGCCAGGCATGCACTGATGTGTACATACACACACACACACACACACACACACACACACACACACACAAATATTCACATATACACAAACACACATAGAGAGAGGCTCACACCTCTATTGATACACCCACAGGAATACAGAAAAGCACACCACAAATAAAAGCAAAACACATATACATGCCACACACACACACACACACACACACACACACATCTGCACACATCCCTCCATTACCCACACACATCTGCACACATCCCTCCATTACCCAGAAAGGCCAGAGAAAATACCGGCTTCTTGCAGTAATCTTTCTCCTGCAGGGAGAAGTATTGGATCCTCTGAGCTGTCTACAAAGTTCTTAGCCTCATCCAGACTCTGATGCCCTGGATTGCTCACAATATCCCTTCCAGGAAGTTTTTTTCATCCTGACACTCTTTGATCCTAAAAGTAAGTTACAACCACTGAAGCTGGAGCACACAAGAGCAAGCCTTCAAGGAGGCCCCCTAAGAAAGCCTCTAGCTAATTCCAAGTTGACCCTTCATAGTCTTCTCACAAAACCTGCCCCCGGCAAGTTTTCAACCGCCTGCAATGTATAAAATATGAAAACAGCACCCAGTTCAGTCAGTGGGAGGCTAGTGAAGTTACCTACAGCTCTTTTCTGAAATGCAGCACTGTACAGTATGAGGGAGAATCTTCAGTCGTTTGATATTTGCCCGGCCTCTCCTCCTTGCAAGCTGCTTCCTACCTGTGAAGTCACATAACACCTGAAAAGCAAAAGGACCCATGGGACCCTGACCTCACTCCTTCAAAGCTGCATGTTACTCCCTAAGGACCTATATAGCACCCTGTCTACCATAATGACATGTAGGCGATATGGGACTGAACCATCTCCATTTACTGCCTGCATGTTCTAGTATAGCAGGAGGGTATACTTGTTAATTATCCAGGTTCGTCTAAGAAACAAACTCCTCAGAAATGAACAGTTGGATGCAATGTTAGGTTGGTGGCTGGATAAGCAGTTGGAAGGTAGTATGTGTGTGTGTGTGTGTGTGTGCATGGGCCCTTTCACGTGCATGGGTGAGGTTAAATAAGTGGATTGCCTGCTTCTACTGTCTCAGCTAACTGATACTGCTTTTAGCAGAGGTCATAGATCTTCTCATGGGACTCCTCACAGTCTCCTCTCTTTCTCACAGGACTCTTGTAGCATATCTGCTCCTCTTGCAAGTTTCTGTCCTAAGATCTCACCATGGTTACCTTTCCTTCTGTATTCTTTCCGGAGAAGGGAACAGAGGGTGTTAAACCAGGACCAAAACATTGCAAGTCTCAGCCAGCTTGATCTGCAACTTGTCCTTCAAGTACTACTGCACACCCTGAAAGGTTCATGGTTCCCAGACAGCACCAGACTAGAGCCTACAGTAGTCATGCCAGCATCTCTAAGAGGCAGGCTAAGTCCACGGAAAAGCCAGATTCTAGAAGGTTCATACTGCTTCTGAAAATTCTGATATCAAAAGGATGACACCAAAAGGATCTATGTCCCTCCAAGTACGAGAGGTGGTTCCCGCCATGCTTAACTGCCCATGGTAGTGGAAACAACATCAGCAGTTGGAGCACAAACATCATTTGAGGGAGGACAGGAAACCTCCCTCATTCAGAAACATATTTCTTCTATTGGTCCTATAGAAACCTGTTCTGTAAAGTCCCTGTTAAAGCCCCAGAGCCCCTGGGATGCCTAACACCTCCTCATGGTACAGAAAGCATTTTTCTATTTAGAGGCTCCTGACGCTGCAGGACAATTCTAGAAGCGGCTCACAGGTTTTCATTCTTAGCAAAATTGATTCTAAGAGCCACAAATCAAAGTCCACATGTCAGGCTGCTTGTTATGAGGCAGACAGACTACAACTGGAGCCCTTAATCTGGTTCAAAGACAAGGAAGAGAGAATCAGTACCTTCCATGTGCCTGGGTTCTGACCAGGTCAGGTGACCACCAACAGGGTTTGCTCTTCTAAATCAGAGTTATCTTTAAATACAATATCCACTAAGAGAACATGAGAAGGGAAGGCAAGTGGAGAGACTCACAGTTTTTGCAGCGTATCTTTAGTAAGGCCCCATCTTAGCTTTCTGCATTTTCTCACACTGCCTGTAAAAAAGAAGCCAGCTGATGTTCAGCTTAGAACAAATGTTTTCCAGATATTTTTCCTTCCAAAGCCTGTTCTTTAGACTCCTGGCCTGATGGCAGTGGGTTGGGGTCGGGTCTGGTTATATGTGCATTTCAAAATAAGGGTAATATTTCTTTTTGCAATATGCAAAATATCTAGAAGAATGATACATGTCCATGAAGTACCTAAAGATTTCAGAATTGGCTCACAGCTTCCCGTGCAGTGAGTTCTGTATCCAAATGAGATCTATAGATTCCCAGGCAGTACTGGTAGTGTGCATAAGAGGGACATGAATCTCTTTCCATACAGAAACCATGTAGAAGAGGTCTATATAGTCACATGTGTCACCCAATGCTCTAGAAAATGCCATTGTATGCCAATATAGTCTCTAAGTCATCTAAAAGGGGGGTTAGATCTCAAATCACACAGAAGACATGGATACATCACCATGCAGTATCCAGAGCTTCCAGAAGAGGGAGAAATAGACACATGCACTGTGTAAAGCATGAAAGGTAAAAGAGTCACTGCATTTCCGTGAGCAACTGGAAGAGGGTGACAGAGCATCATACAGTACTCAAGTCATCCAGAACAGTCCAATGTCTTCCCATGTAGTACCTTCCAGTGGTCTCTTTAGGTATGTAAACACAAGTGGCCTCACATGGTTGAGTGTCATAGGGCCAGGAGAGACCATGCTGAGTTTGAAATAGTAGCCTGAGTAAGAGGGAATGGATGTTTGAATCCAGTGATGAAAGTCATCCATGCATTATGAAAACTATCCGGTAGAGGGTGCTATATCCACAGTACTCAAAGTATCCAGAAGACTCAATTAGGCAGATTGCAGTGCAGTACCTTCTCTCCCAAGAAACCTGCTCTGTCTTGCCAACATGTCTACGCGTGAACCATAAAGATATTGAATGAATGCTCCAAGAGCAGTTGGAGTCACTGTAACATTAGTAACATCACAGAAAATGCCAGGGCTCTAAAGGGTACAATGCAGTATCACACAGGACAGCTCTTGCCTTCTTGCTAAGTACCTCACCCAAATCGACCTGAAGTCAAGGTGCCTTTTCTAAAGGATGGAATGGATTGCCTTTTGGTATTCAAAGTATTTAGAAGGTGGCTCTCGATCCTTTGGAACCCAGTGCAAATCAACATGAAATACCCAGTCTCCAGAATAAGACTAGAGATGCTACACAATGGAAAGCACCCAGAAGAGCATGACAGATCCCCTTGCAGTACTGAAAGCATCCTGAAGAGGTTAATACATCTCCAGCTGATTTCTGTGCTGTGAGGACTGACCTGGAGAGAATGCAAGATGTCACAATCACAGAGCAAAATATGGTTTTGGTGGGCAGGTGTTCTGGTAGATTTTATGTAAGAATTGCAACACATCCAGTTGTTGCAGTAATAAAATGGGAACAAGTATTTTGTTCATGTGCAGAATCTTATTCTACAGAAAAATTTTAGCAACATTAATACATGCTAGCAAATGCCTAATAGCTATAAGAGGAAATAGTGTTACACTCTAAGCATACATTGGACTATAATAGTGTGTCACCTTTTTAAACGTGGAAAAGAAAAAGCTGATGAATGGAAGATTGTATAGGATTGGGGAGATGGAAGTAAGGTATCTGTTATGAGGCATTTTCCAGAGATACCTGAAGTAGCCGAGATCTGGGAGTTCACATACTACCCTGATCAGTGTATTGTATCTAGTTGTGTCAGGGATTGGAGAAGTAGTTTTACATAAATATTTTTACATAACTATGTACAGGTGCTTTGGATGTCATACACTATGTAATCTTTTGTGTCTGGCATCTTTTACTTAGCACTCTGTTTTTAAAATATTCATGATAATGAAATATCAATACTTTGCAGACTACATGCTGTGTAATCTGCTGGGGAAAAAGTGATCAATAGTCTTACCTAACCAAGAAACCAGTGAACCCTGAGATTATGTCATCTCCACCATGGCAGAATAGAACCATGCTCTTCTGGGTGGCTTCACACTCAGGAGTATATAGATGGAAAAATATGTATGTAAATATATATAATATTAAATATAAATGTTATATACTTACTTTATAATTATTATATAATCATAAATACGTTATATATTAATATATACTTATAATAAAATATAAATAATATGTAAAAATGATTATATATAAATCATTTAGATACATATATATGTACATATATATGTATATATATATATATATTTATACATATGTATGGAATTCAATATCATTACTCTCAAACAAAGTGAAGATTCTCTGCCACACACAACAGTATGGGATATTGCCATGAATCTCAGTTACCACTTAAAACTTAATGGTAATTAAAGTCCTTTCACTAAAGACATTATATACTTGAGACATAGGATATGGAGAACTCAATCTGGTGCTAAACTGTTAGTGTTCATATTATTAAAATATTGTTTTCATGCTAAAATGGGAGAAAATAATCAACAGACTTAGTCAACTGTGTACCCTGCGATATACAATGATTGTCAGCCTGGCAAGACATGCTCCCAGGTGAAATAGCGGTATGAATGGTTTGAGCACAATGAACCTCTTTCTCACTGCATATGAAGTTTCACAAGACTAATGACTGATACTATTGACTGAACCAAGTAGCCATGGATGCCTGGAGCACAGGCCCTAAAGGAGATTTTACTAGTCTTATCCTGCTGTATGGAAATAGTATAAAACTGTCTCTCAGTTTTTACCTTTAGAAACAAAGAGTAGTACAGCTTTCAACCATCACCAGAAAAGATCCTCTTTACAGTAGACACTGATTATTAGAGACCCATAGTGCAAGTCTTGAAATTGTATAAGAGACCATGGAGTGCTCAGCTGTGACACGACTATGTCTCATCCTCACATCCCTAGGAGTAGGAAACACATCAGAAGAAGAAGAAGAAGAAGAAGAAGAAGAAGAAGAAGAAGAAGAAGAAGAAGAAGAAGAAGAAGAAGAAGAAGAAGAAGAAGAAGAAGAAGAAGATATTGTAAGATCTATATGTAGTGGAGAGCTCAAATAATACAGTTTTGCTGGCTATGACAGGAATGCTGCACACATGAAACCACAGCAACTCTAACTGCATGCATAAGATACACACAAGATTATTCCAAGTAACACAGGCATTAACGAGGGAGGGACTTATGAAGTCCTATCCTTAAGTCAGGAGCTATTGGCCACTGACAGCTGCCGAGGACAGGAGAGTCTGATTTATTCAAGGATGAATAAATGTGTGCTGTTTCAAGAGCACATGAATTTGGTCAGCAACTCACTAAGGGCCTCTCCTCCCATTGATGACCAACAAGGCCATCCTCTGATACATACGCAGGCGAAGCGATGAATTCCTCCATGTGTACTCTTTGGTTGGTGATTTAGGAACTGGGAGCTCTGGGGATGATAGTTGATTCATATTTTTCCTCATATGAGTCTGCAAATCTCTTCAACTCCTTCACACCTTTCTCTAGCTCCCCCATAGGGGACTCCAGTGTTTTCCTGAGAGCATCCACCTCTGTAATTGTCAGGCACTGGCAGAGCCTCTCAGGAGTCAGCTATATCAGCAAGTACTTGTTGGCATCCACAATATTGTCTGTGTTTGGTGACTTTATATGGGATGGATTCCCATGCCAGGCAGTCTTTCAATGGTCTTCCTTCAGTCTCTGCTCTACAGGTTGTCTCTGTAACTCCTCACATGGCTAATTTGTTCCCCATTCTAAGAAGGACTAAAGTATCCACACTTTGTTCTTCCTTCTTTTTTGATCTTCCTGTGGTCTTTGAATTGTATCTTGGGTATTCAGATTTCTGGGTTAGTGTCCATTTATCAGTGTGTGTATACCATATGTGTTCTTTTGTGACTAGACTACCTTCAGGATGATATTTTCTAGGTGCATCCATTTGCCTAAGAATTTCATAAATTCATTGTTTTTAATAGCAATGTAACACCATTGTGTAAATGTACCACATTTTCTGTATCCATTCCTCTTTTGAGGGACATCTGGGTTTTTTTTCCAGCTTTTGGCTATTATAAATAAGGCTGCTATGAACATAGTGGAGCATGTGTCCTTATTAAATGTTGGATTATCTTCTGGGTATTTGCCTAGGAGTTGTATAGCTCCTCTATATGAGTCCTCAGGCACTACTATGTCCAATTTTCTGAGGAAACGTGAAACTGATTTCTTTTTTTCTCCTTTTTTTCTTCTTTTTATTATTTTCTATATTCTTTGCTTACATTCCAAATGATTTTCCCTTTCCTGGTTTCCCTCTCCCCATAAGTCCCTTTTTCCCTCCGCCCGTTCCCCAAACAACCCCCTCCCACTTCTCTGTCCTGGCAATCCCCTACAATCCTGCATCAAGCCTTTCCAGGACTAGGGCCCTCTCCCTTACTTCTTCTTGGGAATGATTTGATATGTGAGTTGTGTCTTGGGTATTCAGACCTTCTGGGCTACTGTACCAGCTTGCAATCTGAGCAGCAATGGAGGAGTGTTCTTAATTCTCCACATTCTCTCTAGCATCTGCTGTCCCCTGAATTTTGGATATTAGCTATTCTGAATGGTGTGAGGTCGAATCTCATGGTTGTTTTGATTTTCATTTCCCTGATTGCTAGGGATGTTGAACAGTTCTTTAGATGCTACATGGTCATTCAATATTCCTCAGTTGAAAATACTTTGTTTAGTTCTGCAACCCATTTTTAATAGGGTTATTTGTTTCTATGGAGTTTAACTTCTTGAGTTCTTCGTATATATTGGATATTAGCCCTCTATCAGATTTAGGATTGGTAAAGATCTTTTCCCAGCCTGTGGGTTGCCATTTTGTCCTATGGACAGTGTCCTTTGCCTTACAGAAGCTTTGCAATTTCATGAGGTCCCAATTGTCAATTCTTGATCTTAGAGCATAAGCTACAGGTGCTCTGTTCAGGAAAATTTCCCCCATGCTCATGTTCTCAAGGCTCTTCACCACTTTCTCTTCTATTAGATTCAGTGTATTATTTTTTTTTTTATGTGGAGTACCTTGATCCACTTGGACTTGAGCTTTGTATAAGGAGATAAGAATGGATAGATTTGCATTCTTCTATAAGTTGACTGCCAGTTGAACCCACACCATTTGTTGAAAATGCTGTCTTTTTTTCACTGAATGGTTTTACCTCCTTTGTCAAAGATCAAGCCGACCATAAATGTATGTGTTCATTTCTGGGTCTTCAATTCTATTCCATTGATCTACCTGCTACTCACTGTATCAACACCCTGCAGTTTTTATCCAAATTGCTTTGCAATATAGCTTGAAGTCAGGGATGGTGATTATGCCAGAGGCTCATTTATTGTTGAGAATAGTTTTTGTTTTCCTGGTTTTTTGTTATTCCAGATAAATTTGGACATTGCTCTTTCTAGCTCTATGAAGAATAAAGTTGAGATCTTCATGGGGATTGCATTGAATCTGTATATTGCTTTGGGCAAGATGGCCATTTTACTATACTAACTCTGACAGTCCAAGAGCATTAGAAATCTTTCCAATTTCGGAGATCTTCTTCGATTTCTTTCGTTAGAGGCTTGAAATTCTTGTCATAGAGATCTTTCACTTGCTTGGTTAAATCACACCAAGATATTTTGTATTATTTGTAACTATTTTGAAGGTTGCCATTTCCATAATTTCTTTCTCCACCTCTTTACCCTTTGAGTATGTGAAGGCTACTGATTTGTTTGAGTTAATTTTATACCCAGCCACTTTGTTGAAGTTATTTATCAGGTTTAGGAGTTCTCTGGTAGAAATTTGGGAGTCAGTTAAATATACTATCATATCATTTGCAAATAGTGATACTTTGACTTCTTCCTTTCCAATTTGAATACCTTTGACCTCCTTTTGTTGTCTAATTGCTCTGGCTAGGACTCTGAGTACTATGTTCAACAGGTAGGGAGAGAGTAGACAGCTTTGTTTAGTCCCTCATTACAGTGGGATTGCTTCAAGTTTTCTCTCCATTTAGTTTGATGTTGGCTACTGGTTTGCTGTATAGTGCTTTTACTATGTTTACTTATGGGCCTTGAATTCCTGATCTTTCCAAGACTTTTATCATGAAGCCGTGTTGGGTTTTGTCAAATGGTTTCTCAGTATCTAATGAAATGTTCATGTAGTTTTTTTTTAAATATAAAAAATGTCTTGAAGATCCAGAAATGAAACCACACATATAGACACTTGATCTTTGACAAAGAAGCCAAAAATATACAATGGAAAAAAGAAAGCTGGTCTAAATGACACTAAGTATGTAGAAAAATGAACAGAGAGGCATATTTGAAACCTTACACAAAACTCAATTCCAGGTGGATCAAAGACCTCAACATAAAACCAGATTCACTGAATCTAACTGAAAAGAAAATCAAAGCCCATACCTAAACATAGTAAAACCAATATACAGCAAACCGGTAGCCAGCATCAAACTAAATGGAGAGAAACTTGAAGCAATCCCACTAAAATCAGGGGCTAGACAGGGCTGCCCCCTTTCTCCTTATCGTTTCAATATTGTACTTGAGGTACTAGCTCGGGCAATTCGACAACATAAGGAGGTCAAAGGGATACAAATTGGAAAGGAAGACATCAAACTATCATTATTTACAGATGACATGATAGTCTACATAAGTGACCCAAAAAACTCCACTAGAGAGCTCCTACAGCTGATAAACAACTTCAGCAAAGTGGCAGGTTATAAAATCAACACAAGCAAATCAGTTCCCTTCCTATACTCAAAGGATAAGCAGGCTGAGAAAGAAATTAGGGAAATGACCCCCTTCACAATAGCCACAAACAGTATAAAGTATCTTGGGGTGACTCTTACCAAACATGTGAAAGATCTGTATGACAAGAACTTCAAGACTCTGAAGAAGGAAATGGAAGAAGACCTCAAAAAATGGGAAAACCTCCCATGCTCATGGATTGGCAGGATTAATATAGTTAAAATGGCCATTTTGCCAAAAGCAATCTACAGATTCAATGCAATACCCATCAAAATCCCAACTCAATTCTTCACAGAGTTAGAAAGAGCAATTATCAAATTCATCTGGAATAACAAAACCCCCAGGATAGCTAAAACTATTCTCAGCAACAAAAGAAAGTCTGGGGGAATCAGTATCCCTGACCTCAAGCAATACTACAGAGCAATAGTGTTAAAAACTGCATGGTATTGGTAAAGTGACAGGCAGGAGGATCAATGGAACAGGATTGAAGATGCAGAAATGAACCCACACACCTATGGCCACTTGATCCTTGACAAAGGGGCTGAAAACATCCAATGGACAAAAGATAGCCTTTTCAACAAATGGTGCTGGTTCAACTGGAGGTCAGCAAGCAGAAGAATGAGAATTGAGCCATCCTTGTCTTCTTGTACTAAGCTCAAATCCAAATGGATCAAGGACCTCCACATAAAGCCAGACACTCTGAAGCTAATAGAAAAGAAACTGGGGAAGACCCTTGAGGACATCGGTACAGGGAGAAAGTTTCTGAACAGAACACCAATAGCATATACTCTAATATCAAGAATTGACAAATGGGACCTCATAAAATTACAAAGTTTCTGTAAGGCAAAGGACACCATCAAAAGGACAAATCGGCACCCAACAAATTGGGAAAAGATCTTCACCAATCCTACATCAGATAGAGGGCTAATATCCAATATATATAAAGAACTCAAGAAGTTAGACTCCAGAAAACCAAACAACCCTATTAAAAATGGGGTACAGAGTTAAACAAAGAATTCTCACCTGAAGAACTTCAGATGGCAGAGAAACACCTTAAAAAATGCTCAACTTCATTAGTCATTAGGGAAATGCAAATCAAAACAACCCTGAGATTTCACCTTACACCAGTCAGAATGGCTAAGATTAAAAATTCAGGAGACAGCAGGTGTTGGAGAGGTTGTGGAGAAAGAGGAACACTCTTCCACTGCTGGTGGGGTTGCAAATTGGTACAACCACTCTGGAAATCAGTCTGGCGGTTCCTCCGAAAACTGGGCACCTCACTTCCAGAAGATCCTGCTATACCACTCCTGGGCATATACCCAGAGGATTTCACACCATGTGATAAGGATACATTCTCTATGTTCATAGCAGCCCTATTTATAATTGCCAGATGCTGGAAAGAACCCAGGTATCCCTCAACAGAAGAGTGGATGCAAAAAATGTGGTATATCTACACAATGGAGTACTATTCAGCCATTAGAAACAATGAATTCATGAAATTCTTAGGCAAATGGATTGAGCTAGAGATCATCATACTAAGTGAGGTAACCCAGACTCAAAAGGTGAATCATGGTATGCACTCACTAATACGTGGATATTAACCTAGAAAACTGGAATACCCAAAACATAATCCACACATCAAATGAGGTACAAGAAGAAAGGAGGAGTGGCTCCTGGTTCTGGAAAGACTCAGTGAAGCAGTATTCAGGTAAACCAGAACGGGGAAGTGGGAAGGGGTGGGTGGGAGGACAGGGGGAGAGAAGGGGGCTTGAGGGACTTTCAGGGAGTGGGGGGCTAGAAAAGGGGAAATCATTTGAAATGTAAATAAATTATATCGAATAAAAAAAATTAAAAAAAACAGTAAAAAAAAAATATTCTGTGCAAAAAACAAAAACAAAAACAAAAAAAAAACAAAAAACATAATCCACACATCAAATGAGGTACAAGAAGAACAGAGGAGTGGCCCCTTGTTCTGAAAAACTCAGTGAAGCAGTATAGAGCAAAATCAGAACAGGGAAGTGGGAAGGGTTGGGTGGGAAAACAGGGGGAGGGAAGGGGACTGATGGGACTTTCGGGGAGTGGGGGTCCAGAAAAGGGGAAATCATTTGAAATGTAAATGAATATATCAATAAATTTTAAAAAATTGAGGTTTAACCTGAACTCAGGCCATTCCACTCCCCGCGCAACCTCCTGAGTCTCATTTTGCCGTGGGTATAGTATTGTGGTTCAGCCTCTACATCCTCATGCCTGGGCTTGGCAATTCAGTATAGAAAGAATTGGAAATGTGTTGGCTGTGAGGCTACAATATAATCATGCAGTCCAGGTTGACCTTGGCTCACTGATGCCTACTTCAATTGTCTGGTCATATTTGACAAATGGAGGATGTGCAAGTTAATATTTTGTAGCAGGGGCAGAAAGTTTACCCTTTTATATTTGCCTTGCATTTGAGCCCCTCTGTTACAAAGTAATGGGAGTTATACTTGCAATAAAGAACAGTGTAAACAAGAGATTTTGTGCAATGCATGGATATGTCTATGCAGACAATAAAGGAATGCACTGTAATAAAATATTAACCAGGTTTGACAGAATTAAAGGTAAAGGAGAAAGATATTTGCATCTGGCAAAAGGGTAAACCTGGGGAATTTACTGTATGTTATATGAATTGTCTCAGGTGGAATATTTATTATTGACAAAAATCTCCCACATACATGGTACCTACAGATTTGGGTACTAACAACATTTTCTTCTGCAGACAGGGTCCTAACTCTCCCCATCAAAAGCACTTGACTTCTAATTAAGCAGAGAGAAATCTTTAGCTTTGGAAGGTGAGGTTGCCAAAGGGTGTTCTCTGGGTTAAATTAGAGGCTCCAGGAAAGGGCAGCCCAGAAATTGGTCAATTTGAAGAGAGCTTATTAACAAGCAGGTCATGGCAGTTCCCAGTGACATCATCAGTAATGCCTTCCTTGGACATTCTCCTGTATCTAGGAGAGAACTAGAATCTTCTGTGATGTCACCTGTGTTGTGGTAACAGCAACTGCCTGTGGGATATCATTCAGTGCCTGTTGTATTCACAAACAGACATGTTTTCAAGGCTGCGGAGGCTATTTCGAATGGAGAATCGTGATCAAGGAGACACTGGACCAAGTCAGAAGGAATCCAGCAACCTGTCTCATAGAACAGGAAGAATGAATTCTTTTTGGCGAAGGCACAGTGAGTCCTGGGCAGAATTGGGGAACTTTCAGGAATAGGTAAGCTTGGACTTCAGGAGTAGGTCTTACAGGCAGGAATCTTGGACTTTCTCAGTTGCAGAACAAGAATCAAAACTTTCTGATGATTAGTTTGACAGAGTGCCAGTAGTTGACACACCTGCAGCTCCTACTTTTCTGGAAGCTATTTAATTTCCTTTGGAGTGTCACTGAATGCCAGGAGGAGACACTTTGAGAATAACAATGTATCTCTTCATGGTAGGGAGTTGAAGCACTTCATCCTCTAGATTACTGTAGGATACATCAGTCTCTGATGAAAAGAAGAGAAAAGGAGGCTGTGCTGGTTATGTGTTGAGGTCTCAGACCCTTTGCATTTAAATACAAATCATTAGAGCTTGATAATGCTGAGCTGTTGAACTTCAGAATTTATCTGCATAGCATCAGATATGAGCTGACAATGTTCCTCAGATATTTACATCTCAAGATGCTTATGGTTTTCAAGACAAGGGTGCCTGTAATTGGGAGTATGGTATATGTCTGACAATGGTGGTTGGGAGGAGGGACATAGCTTAGCAGACTAGCTCAAACATAGCTGTTCTACTCTTTCAGAGATTCACCCTGTCTCTAGCTTTGCTCTTCCTCAAATGTCTTTTTGGGATTCAGAATGGTCCCCTGTCCTGGACCATCAACTATGCAAATTCATTTGTGTTTATCTATTTTCAGGGCCTGGTAGGAAAATACCACCCCAAAATTCAAGCATAACTAATCAGATGAAGCAAAAGAATAAATTAGAAGCATTGGATTTTGATATCAGGAAGATGCGGTTTGAGAAGGAAGAACTTTGTCGAATCCTGGATCTTTACAACTATAATAATTTGAACTACAGGTAGTAATTACATCTTGTACCCTGTTAACTGTATTGTTCCATCTCTGTTAAGCCTATTTCTCATGATTGGAGTGTATCAACTTTCATTATGCATTTTAATAAGCCATTACAACTGTTGAATTGTAGGATAAGGCATGTGCTATATGTTTATGGTCATCCTCTATTGTATTTGACCTTGAGGAGCTTGGAGTCTCATTGGTTCTATAAACAGCTAGAAGGACATGGTCACAATTGCTGCCTCTTAGTGTATGGATGCAATGGCTTCATGTCATAACTGGTTTACTCTGATTTTGTTCATTATACTCTGAGAATATGGCAGCTCCCTAGATTGATTTGGCATTCTAAAATGTTTGTTTGTGTGAATATAGTTGTGCATTTTTTGTTAGGGAACTGGTGCTGTGGGGCCTTTGATGGGGTCTGAACATTTGACTGATGCACTGTTCGCAGGTGATAAAAGTGTTGAATCCATGGACCCCCAAATTGATCACCTCGCTTCTTGGTGTCACATAAGAATCTCTTTGGGAAAGATGTGTTAGAAAGTCTCTCCCCTCTGTAGTAAAGTTTAAAGTCTGGGATACTGAATCCCCCTGAAGTTCTTTTACTGTTGAGAATAGTTTTAGCTATCCTGGATTTTTTGTTATTGCAGGTGAATTTGAGAATTGCTCTTTCTAGCTCTATGAAGAACTGGGTTGGGATTTTTATGGGGATAGCATTGAATCTGTAGATTGCCTTTGGCAAGATGGCCATTTTAACTGTATTAACCCTGCCAATCCACGAGCATGTAAGATTTTTTCATTTTCTGAGATCTTCTTCGATTTCCTTCTTCAGAGATCTGAAGTTCTTGTCATATAGGTCTTTCACTTGTTTGGTTACAGTCACCCCAAGATACTTTATGCTGTTTGTAGCTATTGTGAAGGGAGTCATGTCCCTAATTTCTTTTTCAGTCTGCTTATCCTTTGAATATATAAAAGCTACTGATTTGTTTGAGTTGATTTTGTAGCCAGCCACTTTGCTGAAGTTGTTTATCAGCTGTAGGAGTTCTCTAGTAGAGTTTTTAGGGTCATTTAAGTATACTATCATATCATCTGCAAATAGTGATAGTTTGACTTCTTCCTTTCCAATTTGTATCCCTTTGACTTCCTTATGTTGTCTAATTGCTCTAGCTAGGACTTCAAGAACTATACATGAAGAACTTCGGAGGGCGGAGAAACACCTTAAGAAATGTTCAACATCATTAATTAGGGAAATGCAAATCAAAACAACCCTGAGATTTCACCTCACACCAGTCAGAATGGCTAAGGTCAAAAACTCAGGAGACAGCAGGTGTTGGCAAGGATGTGGAGAAAGAGGAACACTCCTCCACTGCTGGTAGGATTGCAAGATGGTGCAACCACTTTGGAAATCAGTCTGGCGGTTCCTCAGAAAACTGGGCATGACACTTTCTGAGGACCCTGTTATACCACTCTTGGGCATATACCCAGAGGATTCTTCAGCATGCAATTAGGACACATGCTCCACTATGTTCATAGCAGCCCTCTTTGTAGTAGCCAGAAGCTGGAAAGAACTCAGGTGTTCTTCAACAGAGGAATGGATACAAAAAATGTGGTATATTTACACAATGGAGTACTATTCAGCCATTAGAAACAATGAATTCATGAAATTCTTAGACAAATGGATGCTGGAGAACATCATACTAAGTGAGGTAACCCAGTCTCAAAATATCAATCATGGTATGCACTGATAAGTGGATATTAGCCTAGAAACTTTTAATACCCAAGACATAATCCACACATCAAATGATGTCCAAGAAGAATGGAGGAGTGGCCCCTGGTTCTGGAAAGACTCAGTGCAAGAGTATTGGGGAATTCCAGAACAGGGAAGTGGGAAGGGGTAGAGGGAGGAACAGGGGGAGGGAAGAGGGCTTATGGGCCTTTTGGGGAGTGGGGACCCGGAAAAGGCGAAATTATTTGAAATGTAAATAAAAATTATATCAATAAAAAAAAGAAAAAAAATAAAGTTGTATAATTTCAGCAAAAAAAAAAAAAAAGAAAAGAAAAAAGAAAAAAAAAAGAAAAAAGAAAAGATAAAAGAAAAAAGAAAAAAAAGAAAGTCTCTCCCCTGTAAATACTAGTTATGACCTCTGGTAATTCATGTAACAATAGGAACCAAGAATTGAGAATCCTTGTCTTTAAAATATGAGAAAATCATCACATACATTTGTTGGACGGAAGTCTGTGATACGGTTTAATGGAAACTTCTCAGAGAACTAGTCTGTTCCTACAGGCTCACCCTGAGAGCTCTTCAATGTCAGTTCCCTCCATTGGGTCCCCTGTTTCTGCTGTTTTGTACCCAGGAAAATAAATTGAACTCAGCACTAATAGGTCCCACTTTGAAGGAGTAAGTATGTGGTATATACTTGATGTGGCTACTCCAAAATACAACCTTTTTTCATATGAGATCATTTTTTTATTTTATATTTTCTTTATTTACATTTCAAATGTTATCCCATTTTCTGTTTTCCTCTTTTCCATAAATCATCTCTCCCATCTCCCTTCCTTCTGCTTCTCTGAGGTTGTTCCTAGTCCCTCACACCCACCCCTAAACTGCAGCACTAATTGAGCCTTCATAAGACCAAGGACCTCTCCTCCCATTGATATGCGACAAGGCCATCCTCTGATACATATGCAGCTGGAGCCATGTGTACATCTTGGTTGGTGACTTAATCCCTGGGAGCTCTGGGTGGTTCAGTTGTTTGATACTGTAGTTCTTCCTCTGGGTTGGAAACCACTTCAGCCCCCTCAGTCCTTTCTCTAACACCTCCATCTCTCAGTAGATTCTCAGTCCAATGGTTGGCTATGAGCATTTGCCTCTGTATTTGTAGATCTGTGGCAGGTCCTCTTATGAGGCAGCTACATCAGACTCCTTTCAGCAAGCATTTCTTGGCATCTTCAATAGAATCTGGGTATGGAACTGTATACAGGATGAATCTCTATGTGGGGCAGTCTTGACATGGCCTTTCCTTCAGTCTCTGCTCTATACTTTATCTCTATATTTGCTCTGGTGATTATTTTGTCCAATTTCTATGAAGGTCTGAATCTGCTAAACTTTGGTCTTCCTTCTTGAGTTTCATGTGTTCTGTGAATTGTACCTTGGTTATATGGATGTTTTGGGCTAATATCTACATATCAGTGAGTGCATACCATGTGAGTTCCTTTGTGTTTGCGTTAACTTACTGAGGATATTTTCTAGTTCCATTCATTTACCTAAGAATTTCTTGATTTCATATTTTTTATTAGCTGAGAGGTACTCCATTGTATATATGTATCACTTTCTGTGTGTCCATTCTTCTTTTGAAGGACATCTGGGTTCTTTCCAGCTTCTGGCTATTATAAATTAGTCTGCTGGCAACATAGTGGAGCATGTGTCCTTGTTGTATGTGGGAGTATCTTTGGGAATATGCCCAGGAGAAGTTTAGTTGTGTCCTCAGGTTTAGTATGTCTAATTTTCTGAGGATCTGGTAGTCTGATTTCCAGAGTGGTTTTAACTGTTTGTAATTCCATCAACAATGGAAGAGTGTGTCTCTCCACAATCCTATCCAGCAACTTTGGTACCTGAGTTTTTGATTTTAGCTATTCTGACTTCTGTGATGTGTAATCGCAGGGTTGGTATGATGAACATTTCCCTGATGACTAAGGATGTTGACCACTTATTTATGTGCTTGTTGGCCATTAAATATTTGTCAGCTGAAATTTTTTGTTTATCTCTGTACCCCATTTTTTTAGTGTTATTTGATTCTCTGGAGTCTATCTTCTTGAGTTCTTTGCATATATTGTATATTATTACCTCTCCTTTGGAAGTAGGATGGGTAAATATCTTTTTCCCATATGTTAGTTACTGTTTTGTACTATTGACAGTGACCATTGTCTTACAGAATCTTTGCAATTTTATGTGGTCCCATATGTTGAAACCATATGTTGATTTCAGAGCATAAGCCATTGGTGGTCTGTTCAGGAAATTTTCCCATGTGCCCATGTGTTTCAGGATCTTCTCCAGTTTCTATCTGGTGAATTCTGGTCTATCTGGTTTTATGTGGCAGTTTTTGATCTACTTGGGCTTGACTTTTGTAGAAGGACATAACAATGGGTCCATTTACATTTTTCTACATACTGATCACCACTTGTGCTAGCACCATTTGTTTGTACATGATTCTTGAATTCATATCTCAGTGGATTTTTTGCTCCTTTGGTCATGCCCTAACACAGGATGAATGTTGAATTCGACATCATTAAATCACAACACGAGAAGACAAGGATGGATATGGAAAAAATGAAGCAGTCAATAATTGATGCCATAGAGAAGTACAAGGAGGTGATAGAAGATAAGTATTCCTACAGGTGAGTCATTGACACAGCTGAGACCCCAGCACTAGTCAGGGAATGCTTCTGTCCTTGTAGGACTCTGAACAAAAGTAAGGGCTCTGGTTCCTTACTTTTTCTTTTTTTTTTTATTTTAAAATGAGCCAAGTTTATTTGCATATAACAATGATAACTCACACACAATGATGAGTGAAAAAAGAAATCCTAAAGTTGCAAAGTGATGTATATCTATAGTATGGTACCAAAACAGTAAGCTTTATAAACCCCTTACAAAACCACACTGTATGTGAAGATGTATGCATATGTATAAATATGCATAAAATAAAACTGGCTTTTGTGCCAATTCACAAATTCCTTCTCATTGCTTATAAGAGTGGGAAAAATAGTGGAAGTAAAGGAAAGTGAAGACTTGAATTTACACACACACACACACACACACACACACAGTTCTTAAGATTTTACTTCTTTCTGTAAAATGACTTTGAAAAAATTTAGATGGTCAATTCTATGTTGTGGCAGCATTAACACAGTGGATTATGCCCTGTATTTCTCATCTTTACAAAAGAAAAGTCCTCTTTAAAGTTTGCTGTGAGGTTACTTTTTCATAATAGGAACCCTGCCTTGAGGCAAAGGTCTTGGATTTGTGCCTCTTTGACTCAGTTGTCCTAAGTGTGAAGAGTATACAAGACCATCCACTTTTATTCTTCCAAATTCAGGATCCTCTACATAGAAAACATTTCCACCATATTGGAAATATAAGGCAAACCTTAACCTCGAAGGTTCTACCAGGAGATTTAAAGATCTGGATCCCTGACAAAAATGGAAAGATTATGTACCTGTTGGGACTTATCTCCTCTCTGAGAGGATTTGTCCTCTAGTGCTGATGGTTTCCTAGTACCATGGAAACAGAAGCACCCATGAGGAATATTTCCTGTTCTGTGATGTTCATGAAACCCTCTAAGTATCAGGGATTTCTGAAGTAATTTGAGTCTTGTGTAATGTTAGCCACATTACACAAGTCTCTGAATTTGACCTGCCTCAATTTGTTGTTGATATGTATACTGTGGACTCGAGACTGGGGCTGTCAGGGGATGAGGGAATTGCAGGGATCAGGGTACTTGGAGGACTGGCAGACAAACAGAAACTGAAACAGAAACTCGCCCTGTTTTATTTGTCAATCAGCACCAGGCACTACCTCGTCCTGAATGCATGTTCACAACAGAAGGAGAATGTAAGGATATTGCTGCATGAGAACAATAAGCTGCTGGTGGAGCAGGCTGAACCACAAGCCTACTTTGGGGAAGAAAAGAGGTTCTGTGAGGAGGCCAGTAAGACCATCGATTTCCCATGTGCCAAGGAGCAGCAGGTATGATGAGGCATCAGAGGCAGTTTGCCCTCATGGCTAGCCAAAAACATAGACACACCAATGAAACTGTCTCCCAACTTCCCCAAACACTCCCTTGTGTCTCATCCAAATGTTCATTTATGTGATCATTTCCAAGTTTTTCTGAGGATATAGGCCTCTTTGAGAAACTGTGTGTTTATAAGCAAATGGTCCTACTCTACTAGAATCTGCAGTTCATTAATGGAGATAGGTGGACTACACAGCACACCATTGCATGCCATTAAGTTTGAAGGGTGCTGTGCTGGAGTCCTCCTTTAGAATAGCACAGAGCTTTGGAGAAGAAGTAAAGGCCTGTAGCTCCTTTGCTTTGCAGTGATCATGTGAGATTGCAGGCAGGAAGTGATTTGCAGGGATGAGAGCAGAGTGGAATTGACGAGTGAGTGGATATCACTGTTGTCTTTTGTCAGCTTTTGTTCTTTCCCCTCCCCTTTTCTGCTATCTCAAGATGGTTTCTTCAGGCTTCATAGACCTTTGAGGAAACTGTGAGGCATCAACATGGGGCTTGCTGTGGGCTTTCTTAGATAGCTCTTTCTTGGGAATTTGGTGTTGTGTTGCCCAGGTTTTCTGTGCAGAGCTTGTAACTTACTTGTAGGGCCAGCAAGTATCAGCATAGATAAAATTCCTGAAGAGCAGAAAGGTACAGGTCAGGACCACAGAGTCTGCCTGAGTCTGAGAGCCTTCCTTTGACACATGGTAGGTCCAATACTTGCTCATGCAAAAGGAAATGTGCTGGACAAGAGGAACATTTTCATTGATGTTTGTGTTTTTGTTTGTATGTCTGTGTCTGTGTCAGGAATGTGATGTTTGTGTTTGTGTGTCTGTGTCAGGAATGTGATGTTTGTGTTTGTGTGTCTGTGTCAGGAATGTGATGTTTGTGTTTGTGTGTCTGTGTCTGTGTGTGTTTGTAGCAGCTGTGGTTGAGCGTGTTTATACTTAAGTTGAATGTTTGGTGTATGATAGGTGATTTTTCAAGTATTTGTGGTACAGATGCTTGTATATACAGGTATGTATGTGTGCTTGTGAATGTGTGTGTGTGTGTGTGTGTGTGTGTGTGTGCATGTTTGTACAGAAGGAGAAACTCTCCAGAAAACCATCAGATATAGATAAATAGTACTTATATGATTCAGCCTTTCCATGAACGATTTCTCAGTTTGAGATAATCCATGTAAGCATTAGGCCTTCAAACAGTCAGCCTTATCTTATTCAAAATATTCCTGACACAATCATTCATGTGGGGAAACTGTTCCTATCAATCCTACTCACAGAAATTTCCTATTATTATGTGCTCATACCTTTGGATACCAAGTAAGTTAGGTGATGGTAAAGGGAGCTCCTACTGGAAGAAACTGTTTACTTTGGGACAAGACTGAAACAATGACCAAGATTGAGATGTTAGTCCATCACCAAGATGGGATCTTTTACTGGGAAACAATCCTGTTCTTCCCAGCCTTGGTAACTTGCTAAGCCAGATTGGATAATAGGTCAAGCCCCCTGATTCCCATTCGAGTTTATAATGGGAAAGCACATCACTGACTGAGCTGTCTGTATGCTATGCCCACTATGCACCTCTCCCACTCAAGATGTTTTTCATATCCCCAATTCATCCTAAGAGATTTTATAATAGCTCTCACTGGACAACTAAACAGATTATTGAAATATACTATGCTTGTATTTTGTGAACACAAATATTTTGCATGCTTGAGACTGGAACCTATAATAGCCATAGACACAGAGAGGTGTTGTTTTGTTTCTTCATGACCAGCATGTTTAAAAATCAGTATCTAGTCTTGGAAATATTTTCATTTAGCACACTTATCCTCAGTATAGGACCTATAGTGCCCAGGGATTTCATGTAATATGGTTTCTCTGGATATTTGCAGATAGAGAGTTTGACAAATGGAACCCAGGCAGGTTGCTACACTGGATAAATAATCACAGCCTTCACTTCAATTCTTGGCAGGTTTCCCAGAAGGCATCTCTGTAGTTTTCCACAGAGTTCTCTAGAACTCAGAATCAGACATTACTGCAATGTTATTCCATATGTTATACCTGGACTCTTGGACAAATGTGGTGTGTTGTTAAATTCCAGTACAGTGTGTACATCACAGTTCAGTTTCTTGCAGTTTTTAAAAGCTGAGGAAAAAACCCAAGCCTAGGTACACTATGACACGTGTGGATACAGGTTCTGACCTCAGCTGATAGGTCCTGTTTGAATGTCCAGCTGAGTAGACCTGGTGTGAGAGGGACATCAGAATTGACAAATTCTTACCAGGCCTTTGTCTCTTCCTTCCTTAGGTGTGATATACTCTTTCAGAATCTGGAACATGGAACTGACAAGGACATGATCTCCCTTGTGGAGTACTCCTGTAGGACTAACACTAAGTACGTGCAGCAAATACACCACTATTGCATCTCATTCCTCATAATCATGGGTATCATCAGTTGCATTTTCTTCCTTGAATTTAATTTCATAGTGAAAAGGACTTAAATTCATCTAGGTTCTGGCTCAGCAAGAGTGCAGTATTCGGACACATTCAGAGACACACCAAGAGTGATGGACATCCAGGAAGAATCTGAGAGTTTAAATATTTTCTTGTCCTGATG
This sequence comes from Apodemus sylvaticus, assembly GCF_947179515.1. Classification (NCBI taxonomy): domain Eukaryota; kingdom Metazoa; phylum Chordata; class Mammalia; order Rodentia; family Muridae; genus Apodemus; species Apodemus sylvaticus. The sequence goes on from NC_067479.1 coordinate 105,781,682, forward strand.
AGTCATCAAGAAAAATTACATCAAGATCAGTCAATGAAATTGCAAAGACTTTGAGCCAAAGACTGTGACATATCTTCTGCTTAGACTTGGGTGGCCATATCCTTCAAAGACACACTCTAAAAAAGAGAACTGCTTATATTTCTCTTGTAAAGATTGTTACCATCACTAAGTGCTTTTTTATAATGTTGCCAAGGGCAGCCACCAGCTCTAAGTCTGTGCTGCAAATTGAGCAGCCAAAGAATGCTCCTTAGCACAATTCTTGTTTTTATGTTTTGGTTTGAATTTTGATTACATTGGTTATTTGGTTTTTCTTGGTTTCATTTGATGTTTTGTTATTTATTTATTATTGTTTTATTCTTATAATTGATTTGATAATTTCTTAAGGCTATACACTGTACATATTGACCACATGCTCTCCGTTTCTTTTGAGTAAATTGTATGTATTCTTATTAATAAAACATTGATCTCCAACTTTTCTCTCCTAAGAATCCTCTTTAGTCAGATGTGGTGCCACAGTCTTGAGTTCCCACAGCTCTCAGACCCAGATGGAACTCTGCATTCTCACAGGTCTTGGCACCATAATGACTTTCCACCCAGACTGAGCTACAAACAAGACTGCACATTCAGTGTGGATAGTGTGTCCAAATCTGTGGATACCAACTTCATGATGGGAAAAATTATTCATGCTGTATCATTGTTGTAAAATATTTAGATACTACTAAAATTCTGTGGATGATAGTGTGGAAGATGTTAATGGGAAATACATCAGTATTTCTGTAACATCTCTTAGGAAATAAAACATAGGCTAAGGGAATATAAAAGCTATCAGAAAACACAGAACTGCATGTGTGTGCTTTCCTTCAAATATACTATCAGTGGTAACTACTGATAGAGATAATAAATTCCCAGACCTTTTTGGGGATAGCGTTTTGTTTTATTGTTTTGTTGTCCTTCATTATGAAGATGATTTTTTGTTTGACAATGCATTTGGTTCATTTTGGGTTTTTAACAAAAGCACAGTGTGTAGTTCACTTTTCAGTTTTGAGATGTTTGTAAAAGCTGAGAAAAATAGGGGCCCATATGGTTTATGAGCATTATCCTGTGGTTTTTCATTTTGCTTTATTTTATATTTATGGATGATTTGCCTTCTGTAGGTCTGTGCAACATTTGCATGCCATTCTCCAAGTCCAGAAGAGGTCATTGGATTTCAGCTGGAACTGAAGTGACAGAGGATGTTAGATACCCTGTGGGTCTTTGAGAAACATGTTCTCAAATGATGAGCCATCTCTTCACCCCAACATGAACTTTTGTCCTTCCTTGTGCCACACCTATAGAAAGTGTTTCTTTTTTACATGTAGGAATACATACATTGGGTATGCATTCTAATTTTCTAAAAATCCAGGAATTTATGTATCTTAGTGTTTTAGTATTTTACTGCTGAGAATAGATTCAGTGATTGAGGAAAGTATTAAAAAAGTACACCAATTAATTGAGGCTGGTTTTAAATTCAGATGTTCAGTTCATTATCATCAATGTGGGAGCATGGAAGCATTTAGAAAGTCATGGTCCAGTAGGAGAATCTTCTGAAGATTAGTAGAATCCTCACTTTCAGGCAGCTAGGATGAGGGTCTTATAGCCCACACCCACAGTGACAATCCTATTCCAACAAGACCATTCCTACTCTAATAGGTAACAGTACTATTCCCTGCCCTATGCATACACAAACCATCATAGTCTACTCCCTTGCTCTCATAGGCTTGTTCAAGCATATGAATCTATGGGGCCATAGCGAAACATAACATAATGCAATAGCCATGTAGTCCAACTTCTATAATCCACATAGTCTGTAGCCATCTCAACAATGTTAAAAGTCCAAGTTCAAGGGTCTTCTGAGATTCTTTGGACCATTTGTGTAATCCACAAATCAAGACAAACTCCAAACTCTGCATCTCCAGTCTGATGTCAAAGGGGCCTTCAGATCTCCAACTCCCTTTTCTTCTTTGTTGACTGCAACAAAGTTCTTTCTCCTGTGCTGACTCCATTCCGTCTTAGCAGCTTTCCGCAGTAGATAGTCCATGGGTCTGGCATTTCAAACATCTTGAGGTCCCAAAGGTAATTTATTTTATTTTTTTATTTATTGAAAAGGTAAGTAAAGCAAAATAAAAATATTTTATGACAAAATTAAAGATTTACATGGGAAATATCTCAGATAAACACGTTAAAATTGACAATTTCATGGAAAATTAAAGAGTAAATTGGTAGACGTGTTAAACATTGCTAAATTAATTGAAATATGGGATAGAAACATTTTATAATAGAATTGATGATTTACATGGAAAATATTTCTGATAAAACTGTAGTAAAACATGTTAGAATTGAAGATTATCATGTAAAATTTTATATAGATATAATAATGGTAGGTATAAAATTATTCCTAAGTTGATTGAAAGTGGAATTATAAACATTTTCTTATATACTTGAACATTTACATGGAAAATATTTTTTAAAAAACTTGGAGAACTATATTGAAGAACATGTTAAAATTAAAAATATCATGGAAATTAGGTAGATAAAATGATAGGCATAAAGCTTCTAAGTTGATTGAAGGTAGAATTTTAAACATTTTCAGATAACATTGAAGATTTACATGGAAAATATTTCTGGTAAACTTCAAGAAATATATAGAAAAACACATTAAAATTGACTATTTCATGGAAATTTTTACATATAAAATGGTAGATATAAAAACTTTCTAAATTAGAACATTGAAAACATTTTTGATAAAATAGAGGAAATATATAGAAAGACATATTAAAATTGAAAATTATCATGAAAAATAATGAAGATAAAATGGTAGAACTAAAAAACATCAGTAAATTAAAAGGGGAGTTACAAACATTTTCTGATAAAATTAAACATTTACAAGAGAAATATTTCTGTTAGTCTATGTCTTTTTATTGGGGAGTTGAGTCCATCCTTATTAAGAGATATTAAGGAATAGTTGTTGCTTCTTGTTATTTAAGGTGTTATTTATATGTTTATGTGGGTACCTTTTTTTGGGTTTGTTGGGACTGGACCAGAAGAGAAACTCTGCCTGGCACATAATAATCAAAACACCAAAACCACTAAACAAAGAAAGAATATTCAAAGCAGTAAGGGAAAAAGGGCAAGTAACTGATAAAGGCAGACCTATCAGAATTACACCAGACTTCTCACAAGAGATGGTGAAAGCTTGAAGATCCTGGGCAGATATCATACTGATCCTAACAGAACACAAATGCCAGCCCAGGCTACTATACTCAGGAAGCTCTCAATCATCATAGATGGAGAAACCAAGATATTCCATCATAAAATACAATTTATACAATATCTATCCACAAATCCAGCCCTACAAAGTATAATAGATGGAGAATGCCAACACAAGGAGGGAAACTACAACCTAGAAAAAGCAAGAGGCTTAAATTTCAACAAGAGATTTTCTGACAGATGAGGGGAGACTTTGTTGAGACCATGACAGGTGAGAGGGAAAGCATGAGAGTGTCCTGAGAGCTCTGAAGAGGAAACGCTGGGAAAACCCTCCACCAAGACAGATAGCAGCAGAGTGGGAAGTGCAAGGTGTAAAGACCATGTAAGCACCTTTATCAAGTTCATTTGTTCTTACTAAATAATGGAGAATATATGGATGCCAGGTCAGTGTGTCCACTAATGGACCTTTATTGACTAAGTCATCTGCTCCTTTTCTGTATGATTGTGCTGACTCTGAAAAATATATTCTTTACTCATTTTTTAGTAAGGTTAACATCAAGATCTGTCTGAGTACCTCTCCTCCCTGCTCCTTTCTTAGTGAGCCAATGGTCTCTTGATTGTTTATTGACTCCCCAGCATTAGGCTGGACTCAACGTGTTTCATCATTATTCCTTTTCTAAACAGTTTCCACATTTGATTTCTGTGTCTATAAACCATGTACTAAGTCTCACTTCACACTCCAGCTCCTAGACATTTCCCCAGTCTTTCATTGTTATCAAAACGTGCAAAGAATATATCCACTTGATCTCAAGATTTTAATCATGGTATTGTTATTTTTCAGGATGCTCTGAACCCTTGTTCAGAGTTTTCTAGAAATCAAGCACAGACTTTTAAGTGATAGTCCAGCCACCATCTTCACTATTGTAACTGAGCGGATTGTTACAACCAGGAATGCAGAGAACACCCAGTATAAGATCATTTGGGACTCTGTCTGCCAGGCCCCAGTAGCTGGGCAGCTCCATAGCACTCTCTGCCAGGGGAGAGCTGGTCACCCAGGAGTGCTGAGTCAGGCTTGCAGGCACACAGGAGGTAAAAGTATCAGGCAGAGACAGCAGGACCAACTAACCCCAGAGATAACCAGATGGCAAAAGGCAAATGTAGGAACACTACTAATAGAAATCAAGGCAATGTGGCACCATGCGAACCCAATTCTCCTAGAACAGCAAGTCCTGGATACCACAACACAGTAGAAAAGCAGGATTTGGATTTAAAATCACAGCTCATGGTGCTGATAGAGGGCTTCAAGAAGGACATAGATAACTCCCTTAAAGAAATACAGAAGAACACAAGTAAACAAGGAGAAGCCCTTTTAAGAATTGTAGAAAAACACAGTAAAACAGGTGAAGAAATTGAACAAACCCACCAAGGATCTAAAAATGGAGGTAGAAACAATAAAGAAATCACAAAGGGAAAAAACTCTGGATATAGAAAGCCTAGGAAAAAGTCAGGAGTCAGGGATGCAAGCATCAACAACAGAATGTAAGAGATAGAGGAGAGAATCTCAGATGCAGAAGATACCATAGAAAGCATTGACACAACAGTCAAAGAAAATGCAAAATGCAAAAATCTCCAGACCCAAAACACCCAGAAAATCCAGAACAAAATGAAAAGACCAAACTTAAGGATTATGTGTATAGAATAGAGTGAAAATTTGCAACTCAAAGGGTTAGAAAATGTCTTCAATAAAATTATAGAAGAAAACATCCCTAATCTAAAGAATGAGATGCCTATGAACATACAAGCAGCTTACACAACTCCAAATAGATTTGATTAGAAAAGAAATTCCTCCCATTACATAATAATTAAAATGCCAAATGCTCTAAGCAAAGAAAGAATACTTAAAGTAGTAAAGGAAATGGTCAAGTAACATATAAAGGTAGACCTATCAGAATTACACCATACTTCTCACCAGAGACTATGAAAGCCAAAAGAGCCTGGGAAGATGTCATACAGACCGTAAAGGAACACACATGCCAACACAGGCTGCTATACACAGCAAATCAGTCAATTACCATAGATGGAGAAGCCAAGGTATTCCATGGTGAAAACAAAATTACACAGTATCTTTCCACAAATCCAGCCCATCAAAGGATAATGAATGGAAACCACTAACAAAAGGAGGGAAACTACGCACAAGAAAAAGCAAAAAATTAATCTTCTTTCAACAAACCCAAAAGAGGATAACCACACAAACATAAAAAATTACATACAAAATAGTAAGAAGCAACAATCACTATTCCTTAATATCTCTTCAGTGTGTCTGGTTTTACATGGAGGTCCTTGATCCACTTGGAGTGGAGTTTAGTACATGGAGATAAGAATGGATCAGTTCGCATTCATCTGCATGCTGACCTCCAATTGAACCAGCACAATTTGTTGAAAAGGCTCTTTTTTTTCCACTGGATGTTTTTGGCTCCTTTGTCGAAGATCAAGTGACCATAGGTGTGTGGATTCATTTCTGGATCTTCAATTCTATTCCATTGGTCCATTTGTCTGTCACTGTGCCAATACAATGCAGTTTTTAACACTATTGCTCTGTAGTATTGCTTGAAGTTAGGGATACTGATTCCCCCAGAATTTCTTTTGTTGTTGAGAATAGTTTTAGCTATCCTGGGTTTTTTGTTATTCCAGATGAATTTGAGAATTGCTTTTTCTAACTCTGTGAAGAACTGAGTTGGGATTTTGATGGGGATTGCATTGAATCTGTAGATCGCTTTTGGCAAGATGGCCATTTTAACTATATTAATCCTGTCGATCCACAAGCATGGCAGATTTTTCCATTTTCTGAGGTCTTCTTCGATTTCCTTCTTCAGAGACCTCAAGTTCTTATTGTATAGATCTTTCACTTGTTTGGTTAAAGTCACACCAAGATACTTCATATTCTTTGTGGCTACTGTGAATGGTGTCATTTCCCTAACTTCTTTCTCAGCCTGCTTATCCTTTGAGTATAGGAAGGCAACTGATTTGCGTGAGTTGATTTTATAACCAGCCACTTTGCTGAAGTTGTTTATCAGCTGTAGGAGTTCTCTGGTGGAGGTTTTTGGGTCACTTAAGTAGACTATCATGTCATCTGCAAATAGTGATAATTTTACTTCTTCCTTTCCAATTTGTATCCCCTTGACCTCCTTATGTTGTCTAATTGCTCTAGCTAGAACTTCAAGTACTATATTGAAAAGATATGGAGAGAGAGAGGACAGCCTTGTCTAGTCCCTGATTTTAGTGGGATTGCTTCAAGTTTCTCTCCGTTTACTTTGATGTTGGCTACCGGTTTGCTGTATATTGCTTTAATGATGTTTAGGTATCGGCCTTGATTTCCTTTTCTTTCCAAGACTTTTAGCATGAAAGGATGCTGGATTTTGTCAAATGCTTTTTCTTCATCTAATGAGATGATCATATGGGTTTTTTCTTTGAGTTTGTTTATGTAGTGGATAGCATTGGTAGATTTCCTTATATTGAACCATCCCTGGATCCCTGGGATGAAGCCTACTTGATCATGGTGGATGATCGTTTTGATTTGTTCTTGGATTCGGTTGGCAAGAATTTTATTAAGTATTTTTGCATCAATATTCATAAGAGAAATTGGCCTGAAGTTCTCTTTCTTTGTTGGATCTTTGTGTGGTTTTGGTATCAGCATAATTGTGGCTTCATAGATCAAGTTGGGTAGAGTTCCTTCTCTTTCTATTTTGTGGAAAAGTTTGAAGAGTATTGGTGTTAGGTCTTCTATGAAGGTCTGATAGAATTCTGCACTGAAGCCATTTGGTCCCGTGCTTTTTTTGGTTGGGAGACTTTCTATGACCCTTTTTATTTCTTCAGGTGTTATGGGACTGTTCAGATGATCTATTTGATCCTGGTTTAGTTTTGGTGTCAGATATCTGTCTAGGAAACTGTCCATTTCCTCCAGATTCTCCAGTCGTGTTGAGTATAGGCTTTTGTAGTAGGATCTAATGATTTTTTGAATCTCCTCAGTTTCTGTTGTTATATCTCCCTTTTCTTTTCTAAGTTTGTTAATCTGGATACTGTCTCTGTGCCCTTTGGTTAGTCTGGCTAAGGGTTTATCTATATTGTTGATTTTCTCAAAGAACCAGCTCCTGGTTTTGTTGATTCTTTGTATGGTTCTCTTTGTTTCTACTTGATTGATTTCGGCCCTGAGTTTGATGATTTCCTGCCTTCTACTCCTCCTGGGTGAAATAGCTTCTTTTTGTTCCAGGGCTATCAGGTGTGTCATTAAGCTGGTAGTGTATGCTCTCTCCATTTTCTCTTTGGAGGCACTCAGGGCTATGAGTTTTCCTCTTAGCACTGCTTTCATTCATTGTGTCCTATAGATTTGGGTATGTTGTGTCTTCATTTTCATTAAGTTCTAAAAAGTCTTTAATTTCTTTATTTCTTCCTTGACCAAGGTATCATTGAGTAGAATGTTCATTTTCCACGTGTATGTGGGTTTTCTGTTGCTTTTGTTGCTATTGAAGACCACTTTTGCTACATAGTGATCTGATAGGAGGCATGGGATTAGTTCGATCTTATATTTGTTGAGGTCTGTCTTGTGACCAACTATATGATCTATTTTGGAGAAGGTACCATGAGGTGCTGAGAAAAACGTATATTCTTTTGCTTTAGGATAGAATGTTCTCTATATATCTGTTAAATCTAATTGGTCCAAAGCTTCAATTAGTTTCACTGTGTCCCTGTTCAGTTTCTGTTTTCTTGATCTGTTTTCAGTTTCTGTTTTCATTGAGAAAAGTGCAGTGTTGAAGTCCCCCACAATTATTGTGTTAGGTACAATGTGTGCTTTGAGCTTTAATAAAGTTTCTTTTATGAATGAGGGCATTGGAGCATAGATGTTCAGGATTGAGAGTTCTTCTTATTGTATTTTTCCTTTGACCAGCAAGAAGTGTCTCAGAGTCTCTTTTGATGACTTTGGTTTGAAAGTCAATTTTATCTGATATTAGAATGGTTACTCCAGCTTGTTTCCTGAGACTATTTGCTTGTAAAATTGTCTTTCAGCCTTTTACTCTAAGGTAGTGTTTGTCTTTGACCCTGAGGTGTGTTTCCTCTATGCAGCAAAATGTAGGGTCCTATATTTTGGAGGACCCTAAATGTTGGATACTAACCAACGTATCCAGTTGGTTAGTCTATGTCTTTTTATTGGGGTATTGAGTTCATTGATATTAAGAGATATTAAGGAATAGTGATAATTACTTCCTGTCATTTTTGATGTTATTTTTTAAATTTGATTGGTTAACTTCTTTTGGGTTTGATGAAAGAAGGTTACTATCTTGCTTTTTCCAGGGTGTAGTTTCCCTCCTTGTATTACAGTTTTCCTCCTATTATCCTTTGTAGGGCTGGGTTTGTGGATAGATATTGGGTAAACTTGGTTTTGTCATGGACTATCTTAGTTTCTCCATCTATGGTGATTGAGAGTTTTGCTGGTATAGTAGTTTTGGCTGGCATTTGTGTTCTCTTAGAGTCTGCATGAGTACTGCCCAGGATCTTCTAGCTTTCATAGTCTCAGGTGAGAAGTCTGCTGTGATTCTGATAGGTCTTCCTTTATATGTTACTTGGCCTTTTTCTCTTACTGCCTTTAATATTCTTTCTTTGTTTAGTACATTTGGTGTTTTGATTATTATGTGATGGGAGGTATTTCTGTTCTGGTACAGTCTGTTTGGAGTTCTGTAGGCTTCTTGTATATTCATGGGCATCTCTTTAGGTTAGGAAAGTTTTTTTCATAATTTTATTGAAGATATTTGCTGGCCTTTTAAGTTGTAAATCTTCACTCTCATCTATGCCTATAATCCTTAGGTTTGGTCTTCTCATTGTGTCCTGGATTTCCTGGATGTTTTGGGTTATAAGCTTTTTGCATTTTGCATTTTCTTTAACTGTTGAGTCCATGGTTTCTATGGTATCTTCAGCATCTGAGATTCTTTCTTCTATCTCTTGTATTGTGTTGTTGATATTTGCATCTATGTCCCCTGATCTCTTCCCAAGGTTTTCTATCTCCAAGGTTGTCTCCCTTTGAGTTTTCCTAGTTGTTTCTACTTCTGATTTTAGATCCTGGATGGTTTTGCTTAGCTCCTTCACTTGCTTGTTTGTGCTTTCCTGTAATTCTTTAAGAGATTTTTGTGTTTCCTCGTTCATGACCTCAGCCTGTTGATCAAAATTCTCCTGTATTTCTTTAAGTGATTTTTGTGTTTCCTCCTTATTGGCTTTTGTATTCTCCTGAAATTCTTTCAATGACTTTTGTGTTTCCCTTGTAAGGGCTTCTAACTTTTGATCCATTTTCTCTTGAATTTCTTTAAGTATGTCCTTCATGTGTTCCTCTACCAGCAAGATGACCAGTGATTTTAAATCCAAATCTTGTATTTCTGGTGTGATGTGGTATCCAGGACATGCTGTTAAAGGAGAATTGGGTTCAGATGCTGCCATATTGCCTTGATTTCTGTTAGTGACGTTCCTGCGTTTGCCTTTTGCCATCTAGTTCTCACTGGTGTTAGTTGGTATTTTCAATGTTGTACTCACCAGTGCAAGCTGCCTCTTCCCAGGTGGCCTCTGGTACACAGCTGATCTCCTGCACTGCCTGCAGACTGAGTGCTGTGGCCCAGGCTGTTCAGATCCCAAAGCAGGCACCTGAAGGCTCCCGCCAGGGCCTGCTGGACTCATCAGAGCACACTGACTCCTCCCAGCGGGCCTCTTGTGTGCCCCTCTGTCCTCTTGCAGGACCTGGAGATGTGGTGTTTCAGCCCAAGCTGTTCTGGATCCTGAAGGGGAGATCTCTGGAGTCTAACTTCTTGAGTTCTTTGAATAAATTGGATATTTGCCCTCTATCAGGTTTAGGTTTGGTTAAGATTGTTTTCCCAGTCTGTGGGTTACCATTTTGTGCTATTGCCATTTTCCTTTGCCTTACAGAAGCTTTGCAATATCATGAAATCCCAATTGTAAATTCTTGATCTTAGAGCATAAGCTACAGTTGTTCTGCTCCTCTTTAAGGGCTCTCCTTGCTTCTGTGTCCCCCTGTATATTTTTAAGGGAGTTATTTTATTTCCTTCTTTAAATCATCTATCAGCATCATGAAATGTAATTTTAAATCCAAGTCTTGCTTTTCCAATGTGTTCAGGTTTCCAGGACTTGCTTTTATGGGAGAAGTTGGTTTTGATGATTCCAATCAGCCTTTCTATTTGATGTGCTTGCCTTTAGCCAACTGATACGATTAACATGCCAAAAATGGTGATCCTAAGAAAAGCAATCTACAGATTTGATGCAATTCCATGACAAATTCTAACACTCTTCTTTATAGACATGGAAAGGGCAAGAGCTGGTCTCTGAGGATCACTGTCACTCCTAAGATAACAGGGGAGACAACACTTTTCCTCCAATAACTGTCCAAAGAGGGACCTGCCAGGAGACCACAGGGCTCAGGAACCACTGAGCCAATGGGGACAGTATTCTTCTTCCTTCCATCTGTACTCTGGAGATAGACTTGTGTCACAGCTCTCTGGATCCAATTCCTGCCCTGAGACAGTTAGTCTCCCAGGACTGCAGACACAATTAACATCACTGGGTAACAGGCTCACAGGAGGAATAATCTCCCGTGAGAGACAGCAAGACTAAATAACCCTAGAGAGAACCAGATTGTGTGAGGCAAGCTCAAGAACCTAAGCAACAGGAACTAGGGCTAATTGTCCTCATCATGCTAATGCACAACACAAAGAAAAATATTAAAAACAGTAACGGGAAAAGGGCAATATAAAGGCTGACCTAGCAGAGTTTCACTAGATTTCTAAGCAGAGACTCTAAAATCCAGAAGATCCTAGGCAGATATCATACAGACACCAAGAGATTAGAAATAGCAGAGCAGGCTACTGTACCCAGTAGAACTCTCAATTACCATAGATGGAGAAACCAAGATATTCCATGACCAAACCAAATATACACAGTATGTTTCCACAAATTCAGCCCTACAAAGGATAATAAATGGAAAACTCCAACACAAGAAGAGAAACTATATCCCAGAAAAAGCAAGAAAATAATCTTTCTACCAACCAAAAATAAGATAGCCACTTCTTCCAGATTTTCCAGTTGTGTTGAGTATAGGCTTTTTTTTAGTAGTATATAATGTTTTTTTTTTAATTCCTCACTTTCTGTTGTTAATATCTTTTCATTTCTGGTTTTGTAACTTTGGATACTATCACTGTGCCCTCAGTATAGTCTGGCTAAGGGTTTATCTATCTTGTTGATTTTCTCAAAGAACAAGCTGTTTGTTTTGTTGAGTCCTTGTATAGATCTTTCTGTTTCTACTTGGCTGATTTCAGCCCTGAGTTTGATTATTTCGTGCCTGTTACTCCTTGTGGGTGTATTAGCTTCTTTTTATTCTAAAGTTTTCAAGTGTGCTTGAAAGTTAAGTTGCTAGTGTATGGTCTCTCCAGCTTCCCTTTGGAGGTACTCAGAGCTAAGAGTTTTCCCCTCAGCATTGCTTTCATTGTGTCCCATAAATTAAGGTATGTTGTGACTTCATTTTCATTAAATTCTAAAAATTCTTTGATTTCTTTCCTTATTTCTTCCTTGACCAAAGTATCATTGAGTAGAGCATTGTTCAGTTTCCATGTGTATGTGGGCTTTCTGTTGTTTTTGTTGCTATTGAAGACCACACTTACTCCATAGTGATCTGATAGGTGGCATGGAATTAGTTGGATCTTCTTATATCTGTTGAGGTCTGTTTTGTGACCAATTATATGGTCATTTTGGAGAAGGTACCATGAGGTCCTCAGAAGAAGGTATATTCTTTTGATTTAGGATGAAAGGTTATATAGATATCTATTAAATTCATTTAGTACAAAATTTCTGTTAGTTTCAGTATGTCTCTGTTTAGTCTGTGTTTCCCTGATCTATCCATTGAGGAGTGTGGGGTGTTGAAGTCACCCACAATTATTGTGTGAGGTTCAATGTGTGTTATAAGATTTAGTAAAGTTTCTTTGATGAATGAGGCTTCCCTTTTATTTGGAGCATAGACACTCAGAATTGGGACTTTGAGGTACAAAAACATCAACCAGATAGTACACATGGTGTTACCCAAGGCTCCAGAAGCATAGGCAGCAGAGGATGGCCTTGTTGGACATCAAAGGGAAGAGAGGCCTCTGGTCCTGGAAAGGCTCTATGCAACAGTGTAGGGGAATACCAGGACTGGGAAGCAGGAGGGGATTAATTGGGAAACAGAAGGAGGGGAAGTGGTTTATGGAACTTGAGGGGGAGGGGAACCAGCAAAGGTGAAATCATTTGAAATGTAAATAAGGAATATATCTAATAAAAAAACCAAGTAAGGAGCCACACAAATATAATTTTGCCCCGTAACAACAATCATAATAGGGAGCAACAATCTCTTTTCCTTAATATTTTTTAAAAATCCATGGATACAATTCCCAAATAAAAGTAAACAGGACCCAGCATTTTGCAGCATACAGGAATTGCATCTCAGTGACAAAGACAGATAATACTTCAGAATAAAATGCTCAAGAACAATTTTCCAAGCAAATGGTCCCTAGGAACAAGCTGGAGTAGCCATCCAAATACTGAAGCTATCATTATCAACCTAAAGCTATCAAAAATAGATAAGGATGGAAATTTCATAGTCATCAAAGCAAAAATCTACCAAGATGAACTCTCAATTCTGAATATCTATGCTCCAAATGAAAGGGCACCCATAGTCATAGAAGAAACTTTACTTAAGCTCATAGTACACACTGAACCTCAAACAATAATAGTGTGAGCCTTTAAGACCCCACTCTCATCAATGGTCAGATCATGGAAACAGAAACTAAGTGGAGACACAGTAAAATTAAAAGAAGTTATAAATCAAAGGGATTTAACAGGTATCTAAGGAACATTTCATCCAAAACAAAACATATTCCTTCTTAGCACCTCATTTTTCTGTCTGCAAGACTGAGCATATTGGTCATAATAGGTCACTAATCTGGCTTCAAGTGATACAAGGAAACTGAAATAATCTGATGCATCCTATCTGATCACCATGGACGAAGGCTGCTCCTCAATGATAACAACAAAAGAAGAAAGCCCACATATACATGGAAGCTGAACAATGCTCTCTACTCTATATTATTTCATCAAGGATGAAATCTTGAAAGAAATTAAAGAATTTTTTGAATTTAATGAAAATGAAGGTACAATACACCCAAATTTATGGAACACAAAGAAAAGCAGTGCTAAAAGGAAAACTCATTGCTCTAATTGCCTCCAAAATGAAACTGTAGAGGGCATACTCTAGCACTTTGACAGCACATCTGAGAGCTCTTGAACAAAAATGAACATATACACCAAAGAGGAGTAGATGGTAGGGAATAATCAAATGCAGGGCTGAAATCAACCAATGGAAAAAAAGAACTATACAAAGAATCAAACAAATCAGGAGCTGGTTCTTTGAGAAAATGAACAAGATAAAAAAACCCTTAGCCACATTAATCAAAGGATACAAAGACAGTATCCAAATTAACACAATCAGAAAAGAAAATGGAGACATACCAGCAGAAACAAAGAAAATTCAAAAAATCATCAGATCCTATTACAAAAGCCTATACTCAACAAAACTGGAAACTCTTGATGAAATGGACAGTTTCATAGACACATACCTGCTACTAAGTTACAAAAGGATCAGATAAGCCATCAAAACAGTCCCCTTACCCATAAAGAAATAGAAACAGTCATCAAAAGTCTCCCAACCACAAAAAACCCAGGAACAGATAGGTTTAGTGCAGAATTCTCTCAGACCTTCAAAGAAGACCTATTACAATTCTCTTACAATTCTCTTATAAATGTTTGACAAAATAAAAACAGACAGAACACTACTCAGTTTGTTTTATGAAGCCACATTCATGCTTAAACCAAAATCTCACTAAGCCCCAACGAAGAGAAATTCACACCAATTTTGTTTATGTATATTGGTTTGAAATTACACAATACAATTCCCCCAAAGCAAATCCAAGAACATATCTATAAGATCATTCATCATTCTCAAGTTGACTTCATCCCAGTGTGCAGGAATGGAAACAATCTCAAAGACAATCACTACATGACCATTTCATTAGATGCTGAGAAAGCAGTTGACAAAATTCAACATCTATTTTTGAGGAAAGTCTTGGAGATATCAGAAAATAAAGGCCCATACCTAAACATAGTAATACTAATATACAACAAAAAGTAGCCAACATCAAACTAAATGGAGAGAAACTGGAAGCAATTCCACTAAAATGAGGGACTAAACAAGGCTGCCCTCTCAGTCCCTACCTATTCAAAATAGACCTTGAGGTCCTTGCCAGATCAATCAGATGATGGAGGAAGGTCACACAGTTACAATTTGTAAAGGAAGAAGTCAAAATATCATTATTTGCAGATGATAGGATAGTATACTTATGTCACCCAAAAATTCCAACACAGAATTCCTCTGTTTTCTTTACTTATTTTAAACTCTCTATTTTTCTCCCTGTACCTCTATAGCACATCTCATATTTCCTAACTACTCCCCTGTGTCTATGATGTTGTCTTCATGCCCCGACACTAGCTCACCATACCTCTAAACTTGCTGTTGCCTCTAGACTCTTGAGGGTTAGGTGGATCTTCTCTGTCTAAACCCAGACCTGACAGTCCTCTGCTCTATATGTGTTGGAGGCCCCTTAACATGTGTTGTATGCAGCCTGGTTGGTGTTCCAGTGTCTGAGAGATCTCAATAGCCCAGGTTTATTGAAACTGCTGATCCTCCTACAGGTTGCCCTCCTTCTCAGCTTCTTTAGCTATTCAGTAATTGAAATTTAGGGTTCATCTGCTTCCTGTTATTCAAACATAGGGTTCAGCAGCAAGTCAATTGTCAGAAGCTGCTGACCACCTGAGAATTCCTTTAGATTTTTGGTTTGTTTGTTTATTTTGATACAGGTTTTTTCTGCATAGCCCTGGCTGTCCTAGAAGTAACTCTCTTGGTAAACAAGGCTGGCCTTGAACTTAGAAATCTTCCTACCTCTGTCTCCCAAGTGCTGGGATTAAAGCATGCAACACCACTGCCTGGCTACACTAGAGAATTTCTGAACTTGATAAACAACAAAGTGGCTGGAAATAAAATCCACTCAAACAAATCAGTAGTCTTCTCTAGTAAAAAGATAAAGAGGCTGAGAGTGAAATTAGGGTAACAACACCCTTCACAAATAATATGAGATACGTTGGGGTGACTAACCAAGAAAGTGAAAGAACTATTTCAGAAGAACTTCAGGTCTCTGAAGAAAGAAGTCAAAGTAGATCTCAGAAGGAGTCACAGGAGGACATATGGAGACAAAGTATGGAGCAGAGACAGAAGGAAAGGACATCCTGAGACTTCCCACTTTGGGACCCATCCCACATCCAGACACCAAACCCAGACATTATGGAGGGAGCCAAGAAGTGCTTTTTGACAGTAGTCTGCTATAGCAGCCACCCTTTGGACTGAGCATAGAGTCCCCAATGGAGGAGAGAGAAAGGACTGAAGGAGCCAAAATGGGTTGTTTCTAGAAAGAACAACAATATCAATCACCCAGACACCCCAGAGTTTTCAGGGACTTCAACACCCACCAAAGAGTACACATGGAGTGACACATGGCTCCAGCTTGTATGTATCAGAGGATGGCCTTGTCGGACATCAATGGAAGAAGAGGCCCTTGGTTCTGTAAAGACTCAATGCCATCGTTTCTGGGAAAGCCAAGGTGGGCTGGCATCAGTGTGTGGGTGTGTGGGGAGCGCCCTCATTGAAGCAGTTGGAGGGGGCATGAGAGAGGAATGTTCTGTACTGAAAACCAGGAAAGGTGATAACATTTGAAATGTAAGATTAAAATCACAGAGATCTATGCCAAATGTGTGCTGCTTCCTTTTCCCAAATACCTCAGGACTTTACTACTGTACCAGGAGAGCTGGACCTAGGAACAACCCAGTTGACTTTCCTGCTGCCATGGCATAATTCTGCAAGAATCATTTTCTTATTAAAAAAAGGGGATTGTTTGTAGTTGGACCCTTGTTGGGGCATGCAGGTTCCTTTATGCAAGGAAACAGCCAAGACACCATTAGTGAAAGAGCAATGGAAAAATAACAGTAGAAAAATTAGTGCCCTATAGGGAAGAAAAGGCCCTCAAGTTCTCAGCTTCAACAATCTCCCTCCTCTTTTTCAGCTTTGCAGAGTGATATTCTGTGCCTCAAGGTGATAGTCAAAGGCAGATGACTTCCTGCAAAAGATATACATGATTTTTTCACAATTACATCTGTGAGGTTAGTTGGCATTATTGCACAGATTCAACACACTCAGGAAAAGTATGGAGCATCCACAGATAACAATGCCCAAGGGACTCCTTCCTGAACATATGGACCCATTAAAATTGAGGTTTAAACTGAACTCAGGCCATTCCACTCCCTGCCCAATTTCCCGACTCTCATTTTGCTGTGAGTATAGTATCATGGTACAGCCCCTACATCCTCATGCCTGGACTTGGCAATTCAGGATAGACAGATATTGGAGATGTGTTGGCTGTGAGGCTACAATGTAGCCATGCAGTACAGGTTGACCATGGCTCACTGATGCCTGCTTTAATTGTCTGGTCATATTTGACAAATGGAGGATGTGCAAGTTAATATTTTGAAGAAGGGGCAGAAAGTTTACCCTTTTATATTTTCCCTGCATTTGAGCCCCTCTGTTCCAAAGTAAAGGGATTCATACTTGAAGTAGATAACAGTGTAAACAAGAGATTTTGTGAAATGCATGGTTATGTCTATGCAGACAATAAAGTAATGCACTCTAAGAAAATATTAACCAGGTTTGATAGAATTAAAGGTAAAGTAGGAAGATACTGGCATCTGGCAAAAAGGGTAAACCTGGGGAATCGTACTGTATGTCATATGAATTGACTCAGATAGACTATTTATTATTGACAAAAATCTTCCACATCCATTGGACCTACAGATTTGGGTGCTAACAATCTCTTATGCCGAGGGTCCTAACTAACTCTCCCTATCAAAAGCACTTGACTTCTAATTAAGCAGAGAGGAATCTCTAGCTTTGCAAGGAGAGGTTGCCAAAGGGTGTCCTCTGGCTCAAATTAGAGGCTCTAGGAAAGGGCAGCCCAGAAATTGGTCAATTTGAGGAGAGCTTATTAACAAGCAGGTCATGGCAGTTCCCAGTGACATCATCAGTAATGCCTTCCATGGACATTCTCCTGTATCTAGGAGAGAACTAGAATCTTCTGTGATGTCAACTGCTTGTGGGATATCATTCAGTGCCTGTTGTATTCACAAACAGCCATGTTTTCGAGGCTGCGGAGGCTATTTCAAATGGAGAATCGTGATCAAGGAGACACTGGACCAAGTCAGAAGGAATCCAGCAACCTGTCTTGTAGAACAGGAAGAATGAATTCTTTTTGGCAAAGGCATAGTGAGTCCTGGGCAGAATTGGGGAACTTTCAGGAATAGGTAGGTTTGAACTTCAGGAGTAGGTCTTACAGGCAGGAATCTTGAACTTTCTCAGTTGCATAACAAGAATCAAAAATTTCTGATGATTAATTTGACACAGTGCCAGGAACTGACATGCCTGCAGCTTCTACTTTTATGGAAGCTATTTAATTTCCTTTGGAGTGTCACTGAAGACACTTTGAGGATCACAACGTATCTCTTCATGGTAGGGAGTTGAAGCACTTCATCCTCTAGATTACTGTAGGATACATCAGTCTCTGAAGAAGAGAGGAGGATGGCCTGGTCATGTGTTAAGGTCTCAGACACTTTGGGTTTGAACACAAATCATTAGGGCTTGATGATGCTAAGCAGTTGAATTTTAGGATTTATCTGCATAGCATCAGATATGAGCTGACAATGTTCCTCAGATATTTTCGTCTGAGGATGCTTACAGTTTCCAGGACAAGGGTGCCTGTAATTGGGAGTATGGCATATGTCTGACAATTGTGGTTGGAAGGAGGGAGGTAGCTTAGCAAACTAGCTTAAACATAGCTTTTCTACTCTTTCAGGGATTCACCCTGTCTCTAGCTTTGTGCTTCCTTAACCTTCTTTTTGGTCCTCAAATGGTCCAGTGCCCTGGGCCATCACTATGCAAATTCATTTGTGTTTATCTATTTTCAGGGTCTGGTAGGAAAACAAAACCCCAAAATTCAAGCATAACTAATCAGATGAAACCAAACAATAAATTAGAAGCATTGAATTTTGATATCAGTAAGATGCGCTTTGAGAAGGAAGAACTTTGTCGAATCCTGGATCTTTACAATTATAATAATTTGAACTACAGATAGTAATTACATTTAGTACCCTGTTGACTGTATTGTGCCCTCTGTGTTAACCCTCATTTCCTCCCATGATTGGAGTGTATCATCTTTCATTATGCATTTTAAGAAGTCATTACAGCTGTTGAATTGTAGGATAAGGCATGTGCTATATGTTTATGGTCATCCTCTATTGTATTTGACCTTGAGGTGCTTGGAGTCTGATTGGTTCTATAAACAGCTAGAAGGACATGGTCACAACTGATGCCTCTTAGTGTGTGAATGCAATGGCTTCATGTCATAACTGGTTTACTCTGATTTTGTTCATTATACTCTGAGAATATGGGAGCTCCATGGATTGATTTGGCATTCTAATATGTTTGTGTGTGTGAATGGGGTTGTGTGTGTTTTGTTCAGGATCTGGTGCTGTCAGACCTTTCCTGGGGTCTGAACATTTGTCTGATTCACTGTTTACATAGATTCCATAGACTCCCAAATTGATCCCCTTGCTTCTTGTGTTTATCTTGGTGTCACATAAGAATCTCCTTGGTAAGTAGGTTTTAGAAAGCCTCTCCCCTGTAAATACTAGCTATGACCTCTGGTAATTCATGTAGCAATAGGAACCAGAATTGAGAATCCCTGTCTTTAAAATATGAGAAAATCCTCACATATGTTTGTTGGACTGAAGCCTTTGATATAGTTTAATGGAAACTTCTCAGAGAACTAGTCTGTTCCTACAGGCTCATCCTGAGATCTCTTGAATGTCAGTTCGCTCCATTTGGTCCCCTGTCTCTCCTGTTTTGTACCCAGGAAAATAAGTTTAACTCAGTACCAATAGAGCCCACTTTGAAGGAACAAGTATGTGGTATATAATTGGTATGGGTACTCCAGAATACAACCTTTTTTCATATAAGATTATTTTTATTTGATATTTTCTTTATTTACATTTCAAAGGTTATCCCCTTCCTGTTTTCCTCTATTACAGAAACCATCTCTCCCATCTCCCTTCCTCCTGCTTCCCTGAGGTTGTTCCTAGTTCATCACACCCACCCCTAAACTACAGCATCAATTGAGCCTTCATAAAACCAAGGACCTCTCCTCTCATTTATATCTGACAAGGCCATCCCCTGATACATATGCAGCTGGAGCCATGTGTACTCCTTTGTTGGCGACTTAATCCCTGGGAGCTCTGGGGTGTCCAGTTGGTTGATGTTGCAGTTCTATGGGTTGGAAACCACTTCAGCTCCACAGTCCTTTCTCTAATTCCTCCATCTCTCAGTAGATTCTCAGTCCAATGTTGGGCTATGAGCATTTGCCTCTGTATTTGTAGGGCTGTGGCTGGTCCTCTCATGAGGCTGCTATATGAGACGCCTTTCAGCAAGCATTTCTTGGCATCTTCAATAGAATCTGGGTATGGAACTGTATACAGGATGAATCTCTATGTAGGGCAGTCTTGACATGGCCTTTCCTTCAGTCTCTGCTCTATACTTTATCTCTATATTTGCTCTGGTGATTATTTTGTTCCAATTTCTATGAAGGTCTGAATCTGCTAAACTTTGGTCTTCCTTCTTGAGCTTCATGTGTTTTGTGAATTGTACCTTGGTTATATGAATGTTTTCAGCTTATATCTACATATCAGTGAGTGCATACCATGTATGTTCCTTACTGAGGATGATATTTTCTAGTACCATTCATTTGCCAAAGAATTTCTTGATTTCATATTTTTATTAGCTGAGAGGTACTCCATTGTGTATCTCTATCACTTTTTCTGTATCCATTCCCCTTTTGAAGGACATCTGGGTTCTTTCCAGCTTCTGGCTATTATAAATTAGGCTGCTGGGAACATAGTGTAGCATGTGTCCTTGTTGTATGTGGGAGTATCTTTGGGAATATGCTCAGGAGTGGTGCAGATGTGTCCTCAGGTTTAGAATGTCCAATTTTCTGAGGATCTGGTAGACTGATTTCCAGAGTGGTTGTAACTGATTGTAATCCTACCAACAATGGAAGAGTGTTTTTCTTTCTCCACAATCCCATCCAGCATCTGTGGTACCTGAGTTTTTTATTTTAGCCATTCTGACTTCTATGAGGTATAATCGCATGGTTGGTTTGATGCACATTTCCCTGATGACTAAGGATATTGAACATTTATTTATGTGCTTGTTGGCCATTAAATATTTGTCAGTTGAATTTTTTTGTTTATGTCTGTACCCCATTTTTAATAGTGTTATTTGATTCTCCGGAGTCTCTCTTCTTGAATAGTATATATATGTGTGGTCCCATATGTTGCTACTTGATCTTAGAACACAAGCCATTAGTGTTTGGTTCAGGAAAATTTCCCCTGTGCCCATGTGTTTGAGGATCTTCCCCAGTTTCTCCATTATAAATCTCTGTCTACCTGTTTTTTTGTGGAGGTTCTTAATCCACTTGGACTTGACTTTTGTAGAAGGACATAAGAAATCCTCTATTTGTATTTTTCTACATGCTGACCATCACTTTTACCAGAACCATTTGTTTGTACATGATTCTTGAATTCATATCTCAGTGGACGTTTTTGCTCCTTTGGTCATGCCCTAACACAGGATGAATGTTGAATTCGACATCATTAAATCACAACACGAGAAGACAAGGATGGATATGGAAAAAATGAAGCAGTCAATAAGTGATGCCATAGAGAAGTACAAGGAGGTGATAGAAGATAAGTATTCCTACAGGTGAGTCATTGACACAGCCGCGACCCCAGCACTAGTCAGGGACCATCCACTCTTTATTCTTCCAAATTCAGGATCCTCTACATAGAAAACATTTCCATCGTATTGGAAATATAAGGCAAACCTCAACCTCTAAGGTTCTACCAGGAGATTTAAAGATCTGGGTCCCTGACAAAAATGGAAAGATCGTATACCTGTTGGGTCTTGTCTCCTTTCTCAGAGAGGATTTGTCCTCTAGTGCTGATGGTTTCCTAGTACCATGGACACAGAAGCACCCATGAGGAACATTTCCTGTTCTGTGATGTTTATGAAACACTCTAGGTATCAGGGATTTCCAAAGTATTTGAGTCTTGTGGAATGTTAGCCACATTACACAAGTCTCTGAATTTGACCTGCCTCAATTTGGTGCTGATATGTATACTCTGGACACTAGACTTGGTCTCTGGGGAACAGGGAATTGCAGGGATCAGAGAACTTGGAGGACTGGCAGGCAAACAGAAACTGATACAGAAACTCGCCCTGTTTTATTTGTCAATCAGCACCAGGCACTACCACGTCCTGAATGCATGTTCACAGCAGAAGGAGAATGTAAGGATATTGCTGCATGAGAACAATAAGCTGCTGGTGGAGCAGGCTGAACCACAAGCCTACTTTGGGGAAGAAAAGAGGTTCTGTGAGGAGGCCAGCAAGACCATCGATTTCCCCTGTGCCAAGGAGCAGCAGGTAGGATGAGGCATCAGAGGCAGTTTGCCCTCATGGCTAACCAAAAACATAGACACACTAATGAAACTGTCTCCCAACTTCCCCAAACACTCCCTTGTGTCTCATCCTAGTGTTCATTTATGTGATCATTTCCAAGTTTTTCTGAGGAGGTAGGCCTTTTAGAGAAACTGTGTGTTTATAAGCACCTGCTCCTACTCTACTAGAATCTGCAGTTCATTAATGGAGATAGGTGGACTACACAGCACACCACTGCATGCCCTTAAGTTTGAAGGGTGCTGTGCTGGAGTCCTCCTTTAGAATAGCACAGAGCTTTGGAGAAGAAGTAAAGGCCTGTCGCTCCTTTGCTTTGCAGTGATCATGTGAGATTGCAGGCAGGAAGTGATTTGCAGGGATGAGAACAGAGTGGAATTGACAAGTGAGTGGATATCACTGTTGTCTTTTGTCAGCTTTTGTTCTTTCCCCTCCCCTTCTCTGCTATCTCAAGATGGTTTCTTCAGGCTTCATAGACCTTTGGTCACATTAACAGAGCCTGAGTAGCAGCTTGTCAATCCTGTTTTCTTTGAGTGCTGCTGGGGAGGTTGTCCCTGGGCCTTTAAGTCTGGAGCTGGCTGGATGACCAGGCATGTGGCAAAAGCTTCTCAAAAGTTGAGGTTTGGTATGCGAGATTTGAGGCTTTTAGAAAAAATTGCTCCTCTTTTTACCCCCAATTATGAGGAAGAAGTGTGTTCTCCAGGGTTTTTTATTCCTCTAGGAAGCATAGCAGAGTTGTGGGACACACTTGGAACTTCTGCTTTCTATAAATTTCTTGTTCCTCTAGAATGACTCACTGTTTTATGTTCACTTATGATTTTTATTTTGTTTATGCTTGTGTGTGTGTGTGTGTATGCATGCTCCTACCGACCTTTATCTTTTTCGGTATGTTGGGAGGGTCAATGAATGACATCTGAATTTGTCTATTCTTTGAGCCTAGGTCTCTCCATAAACCTGACACTTCCTGTTTTGTACTAGCCAGTAGTTTTTCCTTCTCCTGTTCACTATCAGGTGGATCTCTCTCTCTTTTATTGTTTCACCAAATTGTTAAACAATACAACTATTTTAAAAATAAGTATTAGATTTCTTCACTGTCCATGCATAGAGTTATCCTCCTGTGTGATTCTGGTTTGTCTTATTGGCTTCAGCATGAGCATGCCCAGAATCCTACAGTGCGTCCCATTGCTGCCATTGTTTTTCTACCTGTATTATGGGCATGGCTTTGTTTCAGGGTAGATTCCCCCTCATAATTGTGCAGAGTGCTGCATTTCAGAAATGTCTCAGAAGGTTATTTCAAGAGCTTGCCTTTGACTGATATTGAGGATGATTCAATATCACACAAACTGTTATGTGTTGAAAAGTTTCTAAGTAAAGATCCAAAGTCACTGTCTTTCTCTGATGCTTCCAAGGTCTTCTATGAAGGAACCAGTGTAGGTTATGTGAAGAAACTGAGGAGTCATCATGGGGCTTGCTGTGGGCTTTTCTTCGATATCTCTTTCTTGGGAATTTGGTGTTGTGTTGTCCAGGTTTTCCTTGCAGGGCTTGTAACTTACTTGTAGGACCAGCAAGTATCTGCATAGATAAAGTTCTTGAAGAGCAGAAAGGTACAGGTCAGGGCCACAAAGCCTGCCAGAGTCTCAGAGCCTTCCTTATACTCATGGTAGGTCCCACAACTTGCTCATGCAACAGGAAGTGTGCTGGATCAGAGGAACATTTTCATTGATTTTTGTGTTTGTGTGTCTGTGTCTGTGTGTGTTTGAAACAGCTGTGGCTGAACGTGTTTATACTTAAGTTCTATGTTTGTATAATACTAGGTGATTTTTCAAGTATTTGTGGTATGGATGCTTTTATACACAAGTGTGTGTGTGTGTGTGTGTGTGTGTGTGCATGTTTGTACAGAAGGAGAAACTCCAGAAGATTATCAGCTAAAGAGAGAAATTGTACTTATGTGTTTCAGCCTTTCTATGTTTCCAGTTTGAGATAATTCATGTAAGCATTAGGCCTTCAAACAGTCAGCCTTATCTTACTCAAAATATCCCAGACACAATCACTCATGTGGGGAAACTGTTCCTTTCAATCCTACTCATAGAGATTTCCTATTATTATGGGCTCATACCTTTGGACACCAAGTTAGTTAGGTGATGGTAAAGGGAGCTCCTACTGGAAGAAGCTGTTTACATTGGGACAAGTCTGAAACAATGACCAAGATTGAGATGCGAGTCCACCACCAAGATGGGATCCTTTACTGGGGAAAAAAAAGCATACTCTTCCCTGCCTTGGGAACTTCCTAAGCCAGATTGGATAATAGGCCAAGACACCTGATTTCCATTGGGCTTTATAAGGGGAAAGCACATCACTGACTGAGCTGTCTATATGTTATCCCCACTATGCACTTCTCCTACTCAAGATTTATTTTTTTACCCCCAATTCATCCTAAGAGATTTTTATATTAGCATTCACTGGACAACTAAATAAGTTATTGAAGTATACTATGTTTGTATTGTGTGAACACAAATATTTTGCCTGTTTGGTAGTGGACCCTATAATAGTCATAGACCTACTGGGGTGGTGTTTTGTCTCTTCATGACCACCATGTTTAAAGTTCAGTGCGTAGTTTTGGGAATATTTTAATTTAGCACACTTGTGCTGAGTATAGGATCTATAGTGCCCAGGGATTTCATGTGATATGATTTCTCTGGATATTTGTAGATAGAGGGTTTGACAAGTGAAACCCAGGCAGGTTGCTGCACTGGAGAAATAATCACAGTCTTCACTTCAATTCTTGGCAGGTTTCCCATAAGGCATCCCTGTGGGTTTCTAGGTTGTTCACATCTCTCTTGAACTCAGATTCAGACATTGCTACAATGTTATTATTCCTTATCATCTACCTGGACTATTGGACAAATGTGGTGTCTTGCTAAATTCTAGTTCAGTGTCTTGCACTTTTTTTTAAATTTATATTTTTATTTTTTATTTTTTATTTTTTATTTATTTATTTTTTTTTTTTGGTTTTTTTGAGACAGGGTTTCTCTCTGTAGTCCTGGCCATCCCTGAACTCACTTTGTAGACCAGGGTGGCCTTGATCTCAGAAATCAGCCTACCTCTGCCTCCCAGTGCTGGGGTCAAAGCATGTGCCACCACTGCCTGGGTTCTTTTAGTTTTTAAAAGCTGAGAAAAAAATCCAAGCCCAGGTGTTCTTTGACACCTGGGGATGCAGGTTTTGACCTCAGCTGATAGGTCCTGTTGGATTGTCCAGATGAGTAGAGCTGGTGTGAGAGGGACAGCAGAACTGACAAATTCTTACCCGGCCTTTCCCCCTTCCTTCCTTAGGTATGAAATACTCTATCAAAATCAAGAACATGGCACAGACAAGGACATGATGTCCCTTGTGGATTATTGCTGTAGGAAGAGCACTGAGGGTGCACAGCAAATTCACCACTATTGCATCTCATCCCTAATAGTCATGGGTACCATGGGCTGCATTTTCTTCCCTTATTTTCAGAGTGAATAGGACTTAAATACATCTATTGTCTGGCTCAGCAAGAGTGCAGTATTCAGACATGTTCAGAGACACACCAATCGCTGCTGGACATCCAGAAAGAGTCTGGGAGTGTAAATTTTTACTTGTCCTGATGTGTCATCAAGAATAATTACATCAAGATCAGTCAACAAAAACTGAAAAGACTTTGAGCCAAAGTCTATGACATGTCTTCTGCTTTGACTTGGATGACCATATCCTTCAAAGACACACTCCAAAAAAGAGAACTGCTTTAATTTCTCTTGTAAAGATTGTTACCATCACTAACTTTTTTATAATGTTGCCAAGGGCAGCCACAGGCTCAAAGTCTGTGCTGCAAATTGAGCAGCCAAAGAATGCTCCTTAGCACAAATCTTGTTTTTATGTTTTGGTTTGAGTTTTGATTACTTTGGTTATTTGGTTTTTCTTGTTTTAATTTGATGTTTTGTTATTCATTTATTGTTGTTTTATTCTTATAATTGATTTAATAATTTCTTTTTTTGTCTTTTTTTTATTCGATATTTTTTAATTACATTTCAAATGATTTCCCCTTTTCTAGCCCCCCACTCCCCGAAAGTCCCATAAGCCCCCTTTTCTCCCCCTGTCCTCCCACCCACCCCTTCCCACTTCCCCGTTCTGGTTTTGCCCTATACTTCTTCACTGAGTCTTTCTAGAACAAGGGGCCACTACTCCTTTCTTCTTGTACCTCATTTGATATATGGATTATGTTTGGGGTATTCCAGATTTCTAGGTTAATATTCACTTATTAGTGAGTGCATACCATGAGTTACCTTTTGAGTCTGGGTTACCTCACTTAGTATGATGTTTTCTAGCTCCATCCATTTGCCTAAGAATTTCATGAATTCATTGTTTCTAATGGCTGAATAGTACTCCATTGTGTAGATATACCACATTTTTTGCATCCACTCTTCTGTTGAGGGATACCTGGGTTCTTTCCAGCATCTGGCAATTATAAATAGGGCTGCTATGAACATAGTAGAGCATGTATCCTTATTACATGGTGGGGAATCCTCTGGGTATATGCCCAGGAGTGGTATAGCAGGATCTTCTGGAAGTGAGGTGCCCAGTTTTCAAAGGAACTGCCAGACTGATTTCCAGAGTGGTTGTACCAATTTGCAACCCCACCAGCAGTGGAGGAGTGTTCTTCTTTTTCCACATCCTCGCCAACACCTGCTGTCTCCTGAATGGATTGGCAGGATTAATATAGTTAAAATGGCCATTTTGCCAAAAGCAATATACAGATTCAATGCAATACCCATCAAAATCCCAACTCAAATCTTCACAGAGTTAGAAAGAGCAATTATCAAATTCATCTGAAACAACAAAAAACCCAGGATAGTTAAAACTATTCTCAGCAACAAAAGAAAATCTGGGGGAATCAGTATCCCTGACCTCAAGCAATACTACAGAGCAATAGTGTTAAAAACTGCATGGTATTGGTACAGTGACAGGCAGGAGGATCAATGGAACAGGATTGAAGATCCAGAAATGAACCCACACACCTATGGCCACTTGATCCTCGACAAAGAGGCTGAAAACATCCAATGGAAAAAAGATAGCCTTTTCAACAAATGGTGCTGGTTCAACTGGAGGTCTGCATGCAGAAGAATGAGAATTAATCCATGCTTGTCTCCTTGTACTAAGCTCAAATCCAAATGGATCAAGGACCTCCACATAAAGCCAGACACTCTGAAGCTAATAGAAAAGAAACTGGGGAAGACCCTTGAAGACATCGGTACAGGGAGAAAGTTTCTGAACAGAACACCAGTAGCATATGCTCTAAGAGCAAGAATTGACAAATGGGACCTCATAAAATTACAAAGTTTCTGTAAGGCAAAGGACACCATCAAGAGGACAAATTGGCAACCAACAAATTGGGAAAAGATCTTCACCAATCCTACATCAGATAGAGAGCTAATATCCAATATATATAAAGAACTCAAGAAGTTAGACTCCAGAAAACCGAACAACCCTATTAAAAAATGGGGTACAGAGTTAAACAAAGAATTCTCACCTGAAGAACTTCGGATGGCGGAGAAGCATCTTAAAAAATGCTCAACTTCATTAGTCATTAGGGAAATGCAAATCAAAACAACCCCAAGATTTCATCTTACACCAGTCAGAATGGCTAAGATTAAAAATTCAGGAGACAGCAGGTGTAGGAGAGGGTGTGGAGAAAGAGGAACACTCCTCCACTGCTGGTGGGGTTGCAAATTGGTACAACCACTCTGGAAATCAGTCTGGCGGTTCCTCCGAAAACTGGGCACCTCACTTCCAAAAGATCCTGCTATACCACTCCTGGGCATATACCCAGAGGATTCCCCACCATGTAATAAGGATACATGCTCTACTATGTTCATAGCAGCCCTATTTATAATTGCCAGATGCTGGAAAGAACCCAGGTATCCCTCGACGGAAGAGTGGATGCAAAAATGTGGTATATCTACACAATGGAGTACTATTCAGCCATTAGAAACAATGAATTCATGAAATTCTTAGGCAAATGGATGGAGCTAGAGAACATCATACTAAGTGAGGTAACCCAGTCTCAAAAGGTGATTCATGGTATGCACTCACTAATAAGTGGTTATTAACCTAGAAAACTGGAATATCCAAAACATAATCCACACATCAAATGAGGTACAAGAAGAAAGGAGGAGTGGCCCCTTGTTCTGGAAAGACTCAGTGAAACAGTATTCGGCTAAACCAGAACGGGGAAGTGGGAAGGGGTGGGTGGGAGCACAGGGGAAGAGAAGGGGGCTTACGGGACTTTCAGGGAGTGGGGGGCTAGAAAAGGGGAAATCATTTGAAATGTAAATAAATTATATCGAATAAAAAAAAGTACAAATAGCCAACATTTTCTTTCATCATGCTGAATCTAGAATGAAAAATAAGATGATATCAAAGGTTTAGTGGGAATGTTCTGGTAAATGGTCAGTGTAAAGGAAAGAGTGTGACAAGAGTTGACAAAGGGAGAGAATTGTATAAAATGCATTGTGTGCATTTGTGACAATGCTGCAATGAACACACACAAAAAATGCTCTTATAGCCTATGTAATGGTAAATGGTGGCATATAATATTACACAAAAGCTTGATGCTTGAGTTACAAGTCCTATCACCCATGTCTAAAGCATCTCATGGAGTCATGCACCTGTAATACTAGCAGTGGGTGGGGAACCTATGCCAATCCCTGAGTCGACTGGATAGTGGAGACAATTGTGGAGATCCCTGATCAGTGAGAGACCCTTTCTTGAAAACTACAGCATTAATGTGCTTGAAGTACACCCAGTAGTGACCTCTGACCTCAACTTGTATACTTAACACCACAACCCTAAATGAATAGCCATGAACACGTGGCATTACTGACTAATGTACTCATGCGATCCCGTGTAAACTCAGTATGCTTCCTCAAGTCTTCTGCTTCCACTCTGTTCAAACACATTTCAGACAGGTCATTGCTTGGTGTCTTCTCTCCAATAGCTGCTTTTCTGCAGAATAAAGAGAATGTGTTCTTATTTCTTTTTTAATCATCTTAATACACTCCAGACTTTTTTTTGTGGTACAGGTGTGTTGTATTTTTAGAAGAAATCAAGATTATTTTGCACAATAGATGTCATGTTCTAAATGAGATTAGGAAGTTCTTATTCTTATTTGATTTTCATTAGTCTGCACCACTGTATGTCAATGATATATTGAACTTTCTGTTTTTTTAATTAGATATTTTGTTTATTTACATTTCAAATGTTATTCCCTTTTCTCTTTTCCCCTCCAAAAACACCCTATCCCATCCCCCACTACCCCTACTCATCAACCCACACACTCTCTCCCCCCTATCCTGGGATTCCACTATGCTAGGGATTCCAGCATTCTCAGGAACCAGGGCCTCTCCTTCCTTTGATGACGAACAAAGCCATCCTTTGCTTGACCTTAGTTTGGTCTCTGAATCTTGGGTACTCCAAGCATCTGGGCTAATATCCACTTATAAGTGAATGTATACCATGTGTGTTATTTTGTGATTGGTTTATCTCACTCCATTTGCCTAAGAATTTCAGGAATTCTTCTTAATAGCTGATGAGTATTGCATTGTGTAAATATACTACATTATCTGTCTCTATACATGTGTTGAAGGACATCTGGGTTCTTCCCAGCATCTGGTTATTATAAATAACGCTGCTATGAACACAGTGGTGCATGTGTTCTTATTACATGTTGGAGAATCTTCTGGGTATATGCCCTGGAGTGGAATAGCTTTGTCCTCAAGTACTACAATGTCCAATTTTCTGAGGATTCTCCAAATTGATTTCCAGAGTTGTTGTACCAGCTTGCAATCCCTCTAGAGTGGAGAAGTGTTCCTCTTTCTCCACATCCTTGTCAGCACCTACTATTACCTGAGATTTTGGACTTAACCATTCTGAGTGGTATGAGGTGAAATTTCAGGGGTTTGTGATTTTCATTTTTTTTAATTTTTTAAAAAATTTTTCTATATTCTTTGTTTACATTCCGAATGCTTTCCCCTTTCCCAGTTCCCCCCTCCCCATTGGTCTCATAAGCCCTCTTCCCTTCTCTCATTTCCCAATCACCCCCTCCCATTTCTCTGTCCTGGTACTCCCCTACAATGCTGGATCAATTCTTTTCAGAACCAGGGCCCCCTCTTTCCCTCTTCTTGAGTATCATTTGATATTCTAATTGTGTCTTGAGTATTCAGAGCTTCTGGGCTAATTAATATCCACTTATCAGTGATTGCATTCCATGTGCATTATTTTGTGATTGGATTGCCTCACTTAGGATGATATTTTTTCATTTTCTTGATGACTAAGGATGTTGAACCTTTTTTTTAGAAGTTTATTAGCCCATTTTTTAATAGTGTTATTTGGTTTTCTGGGGTCTAACTTCTTGAGCTCTTTGTATATATTGAATATTTGCCCTCTGTCGGATGTAGGGTTGGTGAAGATCTTTTCCCAATTTGTTGGTTGCTGATTTGTCCTTTTGATGGTGTCCTTTGCCTTAAGAAACTTTGTAATTTTATGAGGTCCCATTTGTCAATTTTTGATCTTAGAGCATAAGCTATTGGTGTTCTATTCAGGACCTTTCCCCCTGTACCGATGTCCTCAAGGGTCTTCCCCAGTTTCTTTTCTTTTAGCTTTAGAGTGTTTGGCTTTATGTGGAGGTCCTTGATCCATTTGGAGTTGAGCTTAGTACAAGGAGATAAGGATGGATCAATTTGCATTCTTCTGCATGTTGACCTCCAGTTGAACCAGCACCATTTGTTGAAAAGGCTATCTTTTTTCCACTGGATGTTTTCACCCAAAGAAGTTTGGACGGCTGAGAAGCATCTTAAAAAATGCTCAACATCATTAGTCATTAGTCATTTGCAATGCAAATCAAATGCAACTCAAAACAACCTGCAAATCAAAACAACCCTGAGATTTCACCTTACACCAGTCAGAATGGCTAGGATTAAAAACTCAGGAGACAGCAGGTATTGGTGAGGATGTGAAGAAAGAGGAACACTCCTCTACTGCTGGTGAGGTTGCAAATTGGTACAACCACTCTGGAAATAAGTCTGGCGGTTCCTCAGAAAACTGGGCACACCACTTCTAGATAATCCTGCTATACCACTCCTGGGCATATACCCAGAGGATTCCCCAGCATGTAATAAGGATACATGCTCCACTATGCTCATAGCAGCCCTATTTATAATAGCCAGAAGCTGGAAAGTATCCAGGTATCCCTCAACTGAGGAATGGATACAAAAAATGTGGTATATTTACACAACGGAGTACTATTCAGCTATTAGAAACAATGAATTCATGAAATTCTTAGACAAATGGATGGAGCTGGAGAACATCATATTAAGTGAGATAACCCAGTCTCAAAACATCAATCACGGTATGTACTCACTAATAAGTGGATATTAGCCTAGAAAATTGGAATACCCAAAACATAATCCACACATCAAATGATGTCCAAGAAGAATGGAGGAGTGGCCCCTGGTTATGGAAAGACTCAGTGTAGCAGTATAGGGCAAAACCAGAACAGGGAAGTGAGAAGGGGTGGTTGGGGGAACAGGGGGAGGGAGGAGGGCTTATGGGACTTTCTGGGAGTGGGAAGCCAGAAAAGGGGAAATCATTTGAAATGTAAATAAAAAATATATCGAATATAAAAAAGAAGCGTATTAGCCACTCTGTATTCCTCAGTGGACAATTCTTTTTTTAAGACTCTACCCCATTTTTTAATAGAGTTATTTGGTTCTCTGGAGTCTACCCAATTTGTTGGTTGCCATTGCATCCTATTGACAGTGTCCTTTGCCTTACTCAAACATTCCTATTTTATGAGGTTCCATTTGTCAATTCTTGATCCTAGAGCATAAGCTACAGGTGTTCTGTTTAGGAATTTTTTCCCCTGTGGCCATGGGCTTGAGGCTCTTCCCCACTTTCTTTTCTAATATTTTCAATGTGTCTGGTTTTATGTGGAGGACTTTGATCCACTTCGACTTGACCTTTGTGCAGGAGATAAGACAGGATTTATTTGCATTCTTCTGTATGCTCATTGCCAGTTCAACCAGCCCCATTTGTTGAAAAGGGTATCTTTCTTTCCACTGATTGTTTTTCGTTCCATTGTCAAAGATCAAGTGACCATAGGTGTGTGGGTTCATTTCTGGGTCTTCAAGTCTATTCTATTGATCTATCTGCTGTCATTGTACCAATGCCATGCAGTTTTATCACTATTGCTCTAAAGTACATCTTGAGTCTCAAGATGCTGCCCCCCTCCCTCCAGAAATTCTTTTATTATTTAGAATAGCTTTAGCTATCCTGTGTTTTTTGTTATTCCAGATGAATTTCCAGGAAACCAAATAACCCTATTATACTTAAGTGACCCCAAAACTCAGAGAACTCCTTCAGCCTATAAACAACTTCAGCAAAGTGACAGGATATAAAATTACACTCCAGAGTTTATCCTCCTTGCTGTCTACCCTCTGAGTGTTTCACACCAGATACCTCCCTCCAGAAACTGTCTGCATGAGGATGGCCCCACCTCCCACCACTCACCCCACCAGACCTGGCTAAGGGAGTGCCCCTGTACCTCAGGTTTCTTGAGGGTCAGGTGCATCTTCTATGACTGAACATAGACCCGGCATTTGTTTGTTGTATATGTGTGGGGAGCCTCATATCGGCAGAAGTATGCTGCCTGGCTGGTGGTCTAGGTTCTGTGAGGTCTCTGGAATCCAGGTTAATCTGCTACTCTTGCTACAGGGTTTCCCCCCACCCCCACCCCCCAGTTTTTTTCAGCTTTTCCCTATTTCAACCACAGGGGCCAACAGCTTGTTTTGGTGTAAATATCTGCATGTGACTCTTTCAGATGCTTGCTGGATCTTTCAAGGGCAATCATGATAGGTCCCATTCTGTGAGCATTCCATAGCCTCAGTAATAGTGTCAGTTCTTGGCACCTCCCCTTGTGCTGATTGCCAATTTAGACCTGTTGCTAGAGCTCCTTTTCCTCAAGCTCTTCTCCATTTTTGTCCCTGCAGCTCTTTCAGACAGGTACAATTAAGTGTCAGAGTTGTTGACTGTGGGATGGAAACCTGATTCCTGATTTAATGCCCTGTCTTTCTGCTGGAGGTGGGCTCTACAAAATTGCTATCCTCACTGTAAGGGCATTTCACCTCAGATCCCTCCCTTTGAGCCATCAGTCTTTCACCACCCTGGTCTCTTTTACACTCTGGAGGGACCCCACCCTCCTACCTCTCAAGTTTCTGTCTGCCAGCCCTCAGTGCTTAGGTCCTTTTGAAAGGATAGAAAATAATACAGCCTAACTCTAATGACCCCAAGAAATCAGGAGTTTAAAATGCTATCTCACTTTGTTAGAAACTAGGTAAAAGGTCACATTCCAGAACCCACTCTGTTTAGACCTAGCAAAAAGGCCTTGAATAGGTGATCCTGGCCCCATAGGGTAACTGGAAATGGGCTAAGCTTATCTTTTGTAAACTTAATGCCATTACCCCTAAGCAGGAGTTCACGCAGCTGTAGACATTATAGGAAACTAATTGGTCCACTGACTGCGGGCTCCGATAATTTAAACTGATTGGGCTAAAAACTATGGAGTGGTACAAATCAATTGGCTCACATTTCGAGGGCTCTCCATGCTAAGAGATGATTGGTTTGTGATTTGAGGGCTCTGTCGTAAACTTATAAAAGCTGTCGTAATTCGGCACTGGGGGTCCATAGTCCTCTGACCCTGCATGGTGCAGGGCTATGGAACCCAGAATTCTGGAATAAAGAAATCCTCATGCTATTGCATCGATACCATTTCTCTGGAGTGATTTGGGTGTCTCCTTCCGGGGTGTGGGGTGCTGGGGCACCCCCGGTTTTTGGGGTCTTACACTTTCCCCAACCCAACACCTGATCATGCTCCCCTATTCCACTCCATGTCCCCTTTTCTACTCAGTACCCACCCACCTTTCCCCCTTCTCTGATTTCTTTCTACTCCCTCCCAAGTGGGATTGAGGTGTCCTCACTTGGTCCTTTTGGATTGTTAACCATTTTGAGTTCTGTACATTTTTATCCTGGGTATTCTGCATTTTTTCTTGCATATATCCATCTATTATTGAGTACATACCATGAATGTCTTTTTAGGTCTGAGTTAGCTCACTGAGAAAGATCGTTTCTAGTTGCATCCATTTGCGTGCAAAACACAGGGTGTCCTTGTGTTTAGTTTCTGAGTAGTATTTCATTGTGTAAAGGGACCAAACTTTTTGTATCCCTTCATCTATTGAGGGACATCTGGGTTGTTTTTAGCATGTGACTGTCGTAAACATATCCACTGTGAATATAGTGGAGTATGTGGTCCTGTGAGATGGTGGGGCAGCTTTTAGTATTATACCCAAGGATATTATAGCTGAATCTTCAGGTAGATCTATTTTCAGTTATATGAGGAAACTCCAAATTGATTTCCAGAGTGCTTTTACAAGTTTCTAATCCCACCAGCAATGGAAGAATGTTCCCCTTTCTCCAAGTTCTTGCCCTCATGTACAGTCACCTGAGGTTTAGGTATTATCATTCTAATAAATGTAACATGGCATCTCATTTTGATTTGCATTTCCCTGATCACTAAGGACTCTGAATGGTTTCTATAGTAATGCTTTTTCTTTTTCTTAACCCATGTTAGGTTTCCCTTTTTTCTTCTTTCAAAATTAGTTTGGACTTGACAGAAAAGCAAGAAAAATATAAACTAGGAAATGGTTATACAAGCTTTTCTCAGTTTCTCCAGAGATAAATCGCTAACAATCATAACAGTGTGGTCAGCACCAGGAAGAACAGACCACACTGTTGGAACTGTGGTCAACACATTTACTCAACCTCTTCACACCCCACTCTTTTCCCCCTCACCTGCTCTTTAGTCCTGAGTCTGCATCTAAGCCCTGCCTTACATCATGTTGCTTCCTCCTGTTTCCCTCCCGTTTGTGGATGCTTTAAACTTCTGCATCATACTCATCTTATCTTTTGAAGAGGATTACAAAAGTAATAAATAACTTCTTCCACAAATTAGATGAAAGTGGGGAGGACAACAAGTAATGTTTTTCAATAATTCAAAAGCCTGGAGACATGAACAAATACTATGAAAACTAAAGTGAAGTATAGGTTCAAAGAAAAAAAAATCTAATAAGGCATTTCATTCCCTATCTTTAATTCTATCAATCAGAAGGCTTAGGCATAGTATCATCATGAGATTTATGCCAACATGAGCCACAGGGTAAGAACCTGTTTCAATAATTTTAACTAAAATAAATAGAGAAAGGAATAATGAAATAAGCAGAGATAGAGAAAGAGACAGAAGTGAATGGATAGGTAATTAGGAAAGGTGGGAGGAAGGATGAATTTTAGGAAGGTAGGAAAGAAGGGAAAATATAAATGTAGAACAGAAGCATGGGAGGGAAGGAGGGAGGGAAGAAGGAAGGATGGAAGAAAAAAACTGCAAGATATTGTCTTTTAAAATCTGCAGACACCAAATAACTTAAAATCTAATCTCCCTATTTAGCTACAATAAATGAACAATTGGTGCAGTGGCTATTACAAAGAACTTGCACAATCCTTTAAGACATATATGATTTGTTAATATCAGGCAGTAGGCATTTGTGGTGCATGATGCCTTTATTTACCCGAAACTCAAAGGACAGCCTTGTGTATGGAGTGAGTTGCAGGTCAGCCAGGAATACACCTAGAAACACTGTCTCAAAACTACAATTAGATAGAAACACACACACACACACACACACACAGAGAGAGAGAGAGAGAGAGAGAAAGAGAGAGAGAGAGAGAGAGATACAGAGACAGAGAGAGAAAAAGAAAGAGAAAGAGAAAGACAGAGGGAGACAGAGTCAGAGAGACTGAGAAAGAGACAGACAGAGACAGAGACATAGACAGGCAGACAGAGAGAGAGGTACATAATAAAGGAACAGAGAGAGTATGACAGAAAGAGAGACACAATCTCACTTTTCTCTAAATCTTGTTATGATCTATTCCCATGATTAGAACACAGGAAGAACATCTTCCCTGCCTGCTAGGGCAGAAAAGCAGTACCCTGTACTGCGATATCCTGAGATTAAGAGCTCTGGGGGTACAAACTGCCAGGGGTCTGCCTGTGCCCAGGACCTGAGCACATAGGCAGTTCATCTGCCAGCTGGCCTGTCTTGGGGCCTGTGTCCAATGTGAAGATCAGCAGAGGGGGTGACTCCCTGCTGCCATCTTCCCTGCCTGCTGGGGCAGAAAAGCAGCTCCAGGTACTGAAATATGCGGAGTTTAAGACCTCTGGGGCTGCAAACCACCAGGGGTCTGCCTGTGCCCAGGACCTGAGCACAAAGGCTGTTCATCTGCCAGCCAACCTGTCCTGGGGCCTGTGTCCTATATGGAGATCAGCAGAGGGAATGACTCCCCACTGCCATCTTTCCTGCCTGCTGGGGCAGAAAAGCAACACCAGGTATTGAGATATCCAGAGGTTAAGACCTCTAGGGGTGCAAACCCTCAGGGGTCTGCCTGTGCCAAGGATCTGAGCACAGAGGCAGTTCATCTACCAGCCAGCCTGTATGGGGCTTGTGTCCTACTTGGGGATCAGAAGAGGAAGTGACTCTCCACCACTATCTTTGCTCTGACAGAGCAGTCCAGGAGCACCTGGTTCACTGAGACAACCCAAGTGTAACACTGCTTGGGGCAAGACTCAGCAGGGTTCCAAATGCACAAAAGAGGAAGGCAATCTGGGCCAAAGGAAACCCAGACATCCAGTGTCTCAAATAGCCTTAAAGGTCCACAGGAGGTTGAAGCACCAGCCAGTGACAATAAGACCATCTAACACCAGTGAGAACTAGATGGCTAAAGGCAAATGTAGGAGTTACTAACAGAAACCAAGGCATTATAGAAACATCTGAACCCAATTGTCCAACAACAGCAAGTCCTGGATACCCCAAAACACCAGAAAAACAAGAGTTGGATTTAAAATCACTGGTCATTATGTTATTATGAAGGACATAAATAAATCTCTTAAAGAAATTCAGGAGAAAAATGATCAAAATCTAGAAGCCCTTACAAGGAAAACACAAAAATCACTTATAGAAACTCAGGAGAATATGGGTCAAAAGATAGTAGCCAAAAAGGAGGAAATGCAAAAATCACTTAAAGAAATACAGGAGAACTTTGATCAACAGGCAGAAGTCATGAAAGAGGAAACACAAAAACTTCTCAAAGAAATACAGGAAAACACAAACAAGCAAGTGAAGGAACTGACCAAAAACACCCAGGATCTAAAAACAGAAGTAGAAACAACTAAGAAATCGCAAAGGGAGACAACTTTGGAGATAGAAAACCTTAGGAAGAAATCAGGAGCTTTAGATACAAATATCAACAACAGAATACAAGAGATAGAAGAAAGAATCTCAGATGCCAAAGATACCACAGAAACCATGGACTCAACAGTCAAAGAAAATGCAAAATGCAAAAAGCTTGTAACACAAAATATCCAGGAAATCCAGGACACAATGAGAAGACCAAACCTAAGGATTATAGGCATAGATGAGAGTGAAGATTTACAGCTGAAAGAGCCAGCAAATATCAACAAAATTATGGAAGAAAACTTCCCTAACCTAAAGAAAGAGATGCCCATGAATATACAAGAAGCCTACAGAACTCCAAACAGACTGGACCAGAACAGAAATACCTCCTGTCATATAATAATCAAAACCCCAAATGTACTAAACAAAGAAATAATACTAAAGGCAGTAAGAGAAAAAGGGCAAGTAACTTATAAAGGAAGACCTATCAGAATTATACCAGATTTCTCACCAGAGACTATGAAAGCTAGAAGATCCTGGGCAGAGCTCATGCAGATTCTATGAGAACACAAATGCCAACCAAGACTGCAATATCCAGCGGAACTCTCAATCACTATAAATGGAGAAACCAAGATATTCCATGACGAAACCAAATTTATACAATATCTTTCCACAAACCCAGCCCTACAAAGGATAATAGGGGGAAAATACCAATACAAGGAGGGAAACTATACCCTGGAAAAAGCAGGATAATAACATTCTTTCATCAAGCCCAAAAGAAGATAACCACACAAGTATAACATTAACATCAAAAACGATACTAAGCAATAATCACTACTCCTTAATATCTCTTAACATCAATGGACTCAATTCCCCAATAAAAAGACATACACTAACAAACTGGATAAAGAAGCAGGACCCTACATTTTGCTGCATACAGGAAACACACCTCAGTGTCAAAGACAAAAACAACCTTAGAGTAATAGGCTGGAAGACAATTCTACAAGTAAATGGTCTCAGGAAACAAGCCGACTTGCCATTCTAATATCAAATAAAATTGACTTTGAACCTAATGTTATCAAAAGAGACATGGAAGGACACTTCTTGCTAGTCAAAGGAAAAATCCAATAAGAAGAACTCTCAATCCTGAACATCTATGCTCCAAATGCAAGGGCCAGCTAACTCATAAAAGAAAGTTTACTAAAGCTCAAAGCACACATTGTACCTAACAAAATAATTGTGGGTGACTTCAACACCCCACTCTCCTCAATGGACCAATCAGGAAAACAGAAACTAAACAGGGAGACAGTGAAACTAATTGAAGCTTTGGACCAATTAGATTTTATATATATATAAACACCTCATGGTACCTTCTCCAAAATCGATCATATAGTTGGTCACAAGACAGACCTCAACAAATATAAGAAAACTGAAATAATCCCATGCCTCCTATCAGATCACTATGGAATAAGAGTGGTCTTCAATAGCAACAAACACAACAGAAAGCCCACATACACATGGAGGCTGAACAATACTCTACTCAATGATACCTTGTTCGAGGAAGAAATAAAGAAATAAATCAAAGACTTTTTAGAATTTAACGAAAATGTAGGCACAGCATATCCAAATTTATGGAGCACATGAAAGCAGTGCTAAGAGGAAAACTCATAGCTTTGAGTGCCTCCAAAAAGAAATTGGAGAGAGCATACCCTAGAAACTTAAGTACATACCTGAAAGCCCTGGAACAAAAAGAAGCTAATACACCCAGGAGGAGAAAAAGACAGGAAATCATCAAACTCAAGGCTGAAATCAATCAAGTGGAAACAAAGAGAACCATACAAAGAATCAACAAAACCAGGAGCTGGTTCTTTGAGAAAATCAACAAGAT
This sequence comes from Apodemus sylvaticus, assembly GCF_947179515.1. Classification (NCBI taxonomy): domain Eukaryota; kingdom Metazoa; phylum Chordata; class Mammalia; order Rodentia; family Muridae; genus Apodemus; species Apodemus sylvaticus. The sequence goes on from NC_067479.1 coordinate 105,820,966, forward strand.
AGATAAACCCTTAGCCAGACTAACCAAAGGGCACAGAGACAGTATACAGATTAACAAACTTAGAAATGAAAAGGGGGTGGGCGGTGGCGGCGGAAGCGGCGGCAGTACAGCAGTGGGTGGTCCAGCTGAAGGGCCATCAGCAGTGGAACCAAGGCGACACAGGGTCCAATTAGGCCCTGCGCCCACAACCACTGACCTTCACTGACCAGCCGGGCTGCAAACAGCTGCGGTTTTGTGGCGCCTTTCGCTGCACTGAAGCCACTTCAGAACTCGGCCTCTCCATCTTGATTTGGAAATCCAGTGACATCAGACAGTCTGAGGTACACAAACATAATCCGAGGCCAGCACCGCAGGGGTCTGAGCCCGACGGGCGTTGGCCTGCACCCAGGCCCTTGGCTGTTCGGGGGGCCATCGGGGAGCCAACCCAGCCAGGAAGATTTTTGCCCTGGCCTGCGTGCGCGCTGCCATTTTGCCTGCAGGACAACAGAGAGCTCTGGCGCACAGAGCCATAACAGGCATAGCCTGAGGCTAACAAAGCGGGGATCTAGGCCCCAAAAGGCACAGGACTGACCCTAAGATCTAGGCGGCTTGGTGGGCCATCTGTGAGTCAACCTGCCCAGGAGGTTGTTAGCACAGCAGACTCTCCCGGCGCTTTCAGGGAGCGCGGGCACACACGCCCGCCATCCTGGTCACCTGGCAGACCCAATTAACAGTCATAGCCCTAGGGGAACTTTGCTCGGACCTTGGCCTCCCAGGCTTTTGCCTGGACTTAGGGCCCGGGGGGCCAGGCTAACCTTGTGTGCGCCAGCCCAGTTGGGGGATCGGCTGCCCAGCGGAGTGAGCGGAACACAGGGGAGGTCCTGGCAGCATACACCATCGGCGCTCCCTGGGGGTGCACACGGGCTCCATCACAGACACAATCTGGGGCAAGGCCTCAGGCGGGAGCCCTCAGCTCAACTCTCTCCACTTCCTTCTGGATCCAGATCAGCCTGGGAGGCAGCACCACATCACCAGGTCTGGGCGGCCAGCTGGGAGAAGTCAGTGTGCTCCCGTGAATCCAGCGGGCCCCAGCGGGAGCCTTCAGGTGCCTGCTTCGGGATCTGAACAGCCTGGGCAGCAGCACCCTGTCTACAGGCAGTGCAGGGGGTAAGCTGTGCACCAGAGGCCAACTGGGAAGGGGCAGCTTGCACTGGTGAGTCCAGCACTGACAAGACCAAGTAACACCAGTGAGAACTAGATGGCAAAAGGCAAACGCAGGAACATCACTAACAGAAATCAAGGCAATATGGCAACATCTGAACCCAATTCTCCTCTACCAGCATGTCCTGGATACCCCAACACACCAGTAAAACAAGATTTGGATTTAAAATCACTGGTCATGATGCTGGTACAGGAACACATGAAGGACATACTTAAAGAAATTCAGGAGAAAATGGATCAAAAGTTAGAAGCCCTTGCAAGGGAAACACAAAAATCATTGAAAGAAATTCAGGAGAATACAAAAGCCAACAATGAGGAAACACACACACACACACAAAAAAAAAAAACTTAAAGAAATACAGGAGAACTTTGATCAACAGGCTGAGGTCATGAAAGAGGAAACACAAAAAACTCTTAAAGAATTACAGGAAAGCACAAACAAGCAAGTGAAGGAGCTAAGCAAAACCATCCAGGATCTAAAATCAGAAGTAGAAACAACTAAGAAAACTCAAAGGGAGACAACTTTGGAGATAGAAAGCCTTGGGAAGAAATCAGGGGACAGAGATGCAAATATCAGCAACAGAATACAAGAGATAGAAGAAAGAATCTCAGATGCTGAAGATTCCATAGAAACCATGGACTCAACAGTTAAAGAAAATGCAAAATGCAAAAAGCTTGTAACCCAAAATATCCAGGAAATCCAGGACACAATGAGAAGACCAAACCTAAGGATTATAGGCATAGATGAGAGTGAAGATTTACAACTTAAAGGGCCAGCAAATATCTTCAATAAAATTATGGAAGAAAACTTCCCTAACCTAAAGAGAGAGATGCCCATGAATATACAAGAAGCCTACAGAACTCCAAACAGACTGGACCAGAACAGAAATACTTCCTGTCACATAATAATCAAAACACCAAATGTTCTAAACAAAGAAAGAATATTAAAGGCAGTAAGAGAAAAAGGCCAAGTAACATATAAAGGAAGACCTATCAGAATCACAGCAGACTTTTCACCTGAGACTATGAAGGCTAGAAGGTCCTGGGCAGATCTCATGCAGACTCTAAGAGAACACAAATGCCAACCAAAACTACTATATCCAGCAAAACTCTCAATCACCATAGATGGAGAAACTAAGATATTTCATGACAAAACCAAGTTTACCCAATATCTATCCACAAACCCAGCCCTACAAAGGATAATAGGAGGACAACACCAATACAAGGAGGGAAACTTCACCCTGGAAAAAGCAAGATAGTAACCTTTCATCAAACCCAAAAGAAGTTAAGCAATCAAATTTAAAAAAATAACGCCAAAAATGATAGGAAGTAACAATCACTATTCCTTAATATCTCTTAACATCAATGGACTTAATGCCCCAATAAAAAGACACAGACTAACTGACTGGGTATGTAAACAGGACCCTACATTTTGCTGCTTACAGGAAACACACCTCAGGGTCAAAGACAAACACTACCTTAGAGTGGAAGGCTGGAAGACAATTTTACAAGCAAATGGTCTCAGGAAACAAGCTGGAGTAGCCATTTTAATATCAGATAAAATTGACTTTCAACCCAAAGTCATCAAAAGAGACTCTGAGGGACACTTCTTGCTGGTCAAAGAAAAAATACAACAAGAAGAACTCTCAATCCTGAACATCTATGCTCCAAATGCACGGGCACCCTCTTTCGTAAAAGAAACTTTATTAAAGCTCAAAGCACACATTGCACCTAACACAATAATTGTGGGTGACTTCAACACTGCACTTTCCTCAATGGACTGATCAGGAAAACAGAAACTAAACAGGGACACAATGAAACTAATTGAAGCTTTGGACCAATTAGATTTAACAGATATATATATATAGAACATTCTATCCTAAAACAAAAGAATATACCTTTTTCTCAGCACCTCATGGTACCTTCTCCAAAATCGACCATATAATTGGTCACAAGACAGACCTCAACAAATATAAGAAGATAGAACTAATCGCATGCCTCCTTTCTGATCACTATGGAGTAAAAGTGGTCTTCAATAGCAACAGAAACAACAGAAAACCCACATACACGTGGAAACTGAACAATACTCTACTCAATGACACCTTGGTCAAGGAAGAAATAAAGAAAGAAATTAAAGACTTTTTAGAGCACAATGAAAATGAAGACACAACATACCCAAATCTATGGGACACAATGAAAGCAGTGCTAAGAGGAAAACTCATAGCCCTGAATGCCTCCAAAAAGAAAATGGAGAGAGCATACATTATCAGCTTAATGACACACCTGAAAGCCCTAGAACAAAAAGAAGCTATTTCACCCAGGAGGAGTAGAAGGCAGGAAATCATCAAACTCAGGGCCGAAATCAATCAAGTAGAAACAAAGAGAACCATACAAATAATCAACAAAACCAGGAGCTTGTTCTTTGAGAAAATCAACAAGATAGATAAACCCTTAGCCAGACTGACCAAAGGGCACAGAGAAAGTATCCAAATTAACAAACTTAGAAATGAAAAGGGAGATATAACAACGGAAACTGAGGAAATCCAAAAAATCATCAGATCCTACTACAAGAGCCTGTACTCAACACAACTGGAGAATCTGGAGGAAATGGACAATTTCCTTGACAGATACCAAATACCAAAATTAAATCAGGACCAACTAGACCATCTAAACAGTCCCATAATGCCTAAAGAAATAGAAGGAGTCATAGAAAGTCTTCCAACCAAAAAAAGCACAGGACCAGATGGTTTCAGTGCAGAATTCTATCAGACCTTCAAAGAAGAGTTAACACCAATACTCCTCAAACTATTCCACAATATAGAAACAGAAGGAACACTACCCAATTCCTTCTACGAAGCCACAATTACGCTGATACCAAAGCCACACAAAGATCCAACAAAGAAAGAGAACTTCAGACCAATTTCCCTTATGAACATCGAGGCAAAAATACTCAATAAAATTCTTGCCAACCGAATCCAAGAACACATCAAAACGATCATCCACCATGATCAAGTAGGCTTTATCCCGGGAATGCAGGGTTGGTTCAATATACGGAAATCCATCAATACAATCCACTACATAAACAAACTCAAAGAACAAAACCACATGGTCATTTCATTGGATGCTGAAAAAGCATTTGACAAAATTCAGCATCCTTTCATACTTAAAGTCTTGGAGAGAACAGGAATTCAAGGCCCATACCTAAACATAGTTAAAGCAATATACAGCAAACCGGTAGCCAGCATCAAACTAAATGGAGAGAAACTTGAAGCAATCCCACTGAAATCAGGGACCAGACAAGGCTGCCCCCTTTCTCCTTATCTTTTCAATATTGTACTTGAGGTACTAGCTCGGGCAATTCGACAACATAAGGAGGTCAAAGGGATACAAATAGGAAAGGAAGAAGTCAAACTCTCATTATTTGCAGACGACATGATGGTCTACCTAAGTGACCCAAAAAACTCCACTAGAGAGCTCCTACAGCTGATAAACAACTTCAGCAAAGTGGCAGGTTATAAAATCAACTCAAGCAAATCAGTGGCCTTCCTATACTCAAAGGATAAGCAGGCTGAGAAAGAAATTAGGGAAATGACCCCCTTCACAATAGCCACAAACAGTATAAAGTATCTTGGGGTGACTCTTACCAAACATGTGAAAGATCTTTATGACAAGAACGTCAAGACTCTGAAGAAGGAAATGGAAGAAGACCTCAAAAAATGGGAAAACCTCCCACGCTCATGGATCGGTAGAATCAATAGAGTTAAAATGGCCATTTTGCCAAAAGCACTATACAGATTCAATGCAATACCCATCAAAATCCCAACTCAATTCTTCATAGAGTTAGAAAGAGCAATTATCAAATTCATCTGGAACAACAAAAAACCCAGGATAGCTAAAATTATTCTCAGCAATAAAAGAAAATCTGGGGGAATCAGTATCCCTGACCTCAAGCAATACTACAGAGCAATAGTGTTAAAAACTGCATGGTATTGGTACAATGACAGGCAGGTGGATCAATGGAACAGGATTGAAGATCCAGAAATGAACCCACACACCTATGGCCACTTGATCCTCGACAAAGAGGCTGAAAACATTCAATGGAAAAAAGATAGCCTTTTCAACAAATGGTGCTGGTTCCACTGGAGGTCAGCATGCAGAAGAATGCGAATTGATCCATCCTTGTCTCCTTGTACTATGCTCAAATCCAAATGGATCAAGGACCTCCACATAAAGCCAGACACTCTGAAGCTAATAGAAAAGAAACTGGGGAAGACCCTTGAGGACATCGGTACAGGGAGAAAGTTTCTGAACAGAACACCAATAGCATATGCTCTAAGAGCAAGAATTGACAAATGGGACCTCATAAAATTACAAAGTTTCTGTAAGGCAAAGGACACCATCAAGAGGACAAATCGGCAACCATCAAATTGGGAAAAGATCTTCATAAATACTACATCAGATAGAGGGCTAATATCCAATATACATAAAGAACTCAAAAAGTTAGACTCCAGAAAACTAACAACCCTATTAAAAAATAGGGTACAGAGTTAAACAAGGAATTCTCACCTGAAGAAATTCGGATGGCGGAGAAGCATCTTAAAAAATGCTCAACTTCTTTAATCATTAGGGAAATGCAAATCAAAACAACCCTAAGATTTCATCTTACACCAGTCAGAATGGCTAAGATTAAAAATTCAGGAGACAGCAGGTGTTGGAGAGGGTGTGGAGAAAGAGGAACACTCCTCCAATGCTGGTGGGGTTGCAAATTGGTACAACCACTCTGGAAATCAGTCTGGCGGTTCCTCTGAAAACTGGGCACCTCACTTCCAGAAGATCCTGCTATACCACTCCTGGGCATATACCCAGTGGATTCCCCACCATGTAATAAGGATACATGTTCTACTATGTTCATAGCAGCCCTATTTATAATTGCCAGATGCTGGAAAGAACCCAGGTATCCCTCAACAGAAGAGTGGATGCAAATAATGTGGTATATCTACACAATGGAGTACTATTCAGCCATTAGAAACAATGAATTCATGAAATTCTTAGGCAAATGGATAGAGCTAGAGAACATCATACTAAGTGAGGTAACCCAGACTCAAAAGGTGAATCATGGTATGCACTCACTAATAAGTGGTTATTAACCTAGAAAACTGGAATACCCAAAACATAATCCACACATCAAATGAGGTACAAGAAGAAAGGAGGAGTGGCCCCTGGTTCTGGAAAGACTCAGTGAAACAGTATTCGGCAAAACCAGAACGGGGAAGTGGGAAGGGGTGGGTGGGAGGACAGGGGAAGAGAAGGGGACTTACTGGCTTTCGGGGAGTGGGGGGCTAGAAAAGGGGAAATCATTTGAAATGTAAATAAATTATATCGAATAAAAAAAAAGAAATGAAAAAGGGGATATAACAATAGAAACTGAGGAAACTCAAAAAATTATCAGATTTTAGTGCAAAAGTGTATACTCGACACAACCAGAGAATCTGGAGAAAATGGACAATTTCTTAGACAGATACCAATTACAAAAATGAAATCAGGATCAAATAAATCTAAACAGACCCATAACCCCTAAAGAAATAAAAGGGGTCAAAGAAAGCCTTCCAACCAAAAAAAGCACAGGACCAGATGGTTTTAGTGCAGAATTCTATCAGACCTTCAAAGAAGACTTAACACCAATACTCTTCAAACTCTTTCACAAAATAGAAACAGAAGGAACACTACCCAACTCCTTCTACAAAGCCACAATTAAGCTGATACCAAAACCACACAAAGAGACAACAAAGAAAGAGAATTTCAGGCCAATATCCCTTATGAATATTGATGCAAAAATACTCAATAAAATTCTTGCCCACCGAATACAAGAACACATCAAAACGATCATCCACCAAGATCAAGTAGGCTTCATCCCAGGAATGCAGGGATGTCTCAATATAAGGAAATCCATAAATGCAATCCATTACATAAACAAACTCAAAGAAAAAAAAACACATGATCATTTCATTAGATGCTGAAAAAGTATTTGACAAAATTCAGCATCCTTTCATGCTAAAAGTCTTGGAAAGAACAGGAATTCAAGGACCATATCTAAACATAGTATAAACAATATACAGCAAACTGGTAGCCATCATCAGACTTCTCACCAGAGACGATGAAAGCTTGAAGATCCTAGGCAGATGTCATACTGACCCTAAGAGAACACAAATGCCAGCCCAGGCTACTATACCCAGCAACACTCTCAATCATCATAGATGGAGAAACCAAGATATTCCATGATAAAACCACATTTATACAATATCTGTCCACAAATCCAGCCCGACAAAGGATAATAGATGGAAAATGCCAACACAAGGAGGGAAACTACAACCTAGAAAAAGCAAGAGGCTTAAATTTCAACAAGAGATTTTCTGACAGATGAGGGGAGACTTTGTTGAGACCATGACAGGTGAGAGGGAAAGCATGAAAGTATCCTGAGAGCTCTGAAGAGGGAACCCTGGGAAAATCCTCCACCATGACAGATAGCAGCAGAGTGGGAAGTGCTAGGTGTAAGGCCATGTAAGCACCTTTATCAAGTGCAGTTGTTCTTCCTAAGTAATGGAGAATATATGGATGCCAGGTCAGTATGTCCACTAATAGACCTTTATTGACTGAGTCATCTGCTCCTTTTCTGTATGATTGTGCTTACCTTGAAAAATACATTCTTTACTCTTTTTTTTTAAGTAAGGTTAACATCAAGATCTGTCTGAGTACCTCTCCTCCCTGCTCCTTTCCGAGTGAGCCAGCAGTCTCTGAATTGTTTATTGACTCCCCAGCATCAGGCTGGAATCATGTGTTTCATCCTTATTCCTCTTCTAAGCAGTTTCAACATTTGATTTCTGTGACTATAAACTTTGTACTAAGTCTCACTTCACACTCTGGCTCCTAGGGATTTCCCCAGTCTTTCATTGTCATCAAAACATGCAAAGAATTCATACACTTGTTCTCAAGATTTTTTCATGTTATTGTTATTTTTCAGGATGCTCAAATTAACCTTTGTTTAGTGTTTTCTGGAAATCAATCACAGACTTTTAAGTGATAGTCCAACCACCATCTTCATTCCTGCAACTAAACAGGTTGTTATAGCCAGGAATGCAGAGAACACCTGAGTGTAAGATCACTTGGGATTAGGTCTGCCAGAGCCCCACCTGCACCCAGTAGATGGGCAGATCCACAGCACTCTCTGCCAGGAGAGAGCCAGTCAACCAGGGGTGCTGAGTCAGGCTTGCAGGCACACAGGAGGTAAAAGGAACAGACAGAGACAGCAGGACCAACTAACACCAGAGATAACTAGATGGCAAAAGGCAAATGAAGGAGCATTACTAACAGAAATCAAGACAGCATGGCACCATCCCAACCCAATTCACCTACAATAGCAAGTCCTGGATATGACAACACCCTAGAAAAGCAAGATTTGGATTTAAAAGCACAGCTTATGTTGCTGATAGAGGGGCTTCAAGAAGGACATAGATAACTCCCTTAAAGAAATACAGAGGAACACAAGTAAACAAGGAGAAGCCCCTTTAAGAACTGTAGGAAAACACAGTAAAACCAGTGAAGGAATTGAACAAAACCATCAAGAATCTAAAAATGGAGGTAGAAAAATAAAGAAATCACAAAGGGAAACAACTGTGGACATAGAAAGCCTAGGAAAGAAGTCAGGAGTCAGGGATGCAAGCATCAACAACAGAATGCAAGAGATAGAGGAGAGAACATCAGATGCAGAAGATACCATAGAAAGGATTGACACAACAGTCAAAAAATGTAAAATACAAACAGCTCCTGACCCAAAACATCCAGGAAATACAGGAGAAAATGAGAATTATAGGTATAGAAGAGAGTGAAGATTTGCAACTCAAAAGGCCAGAAAATGTCTTCAACAAAATTATAGAAGAAAACATCCCTAATCTAAAGAATGAGATGGCTATGAACATACAGGCAGCCAACAGAACTCCAAATAGATTTGATTAGAAAAGAAATTCCTCCCATCACATAATAATTAAAATGCCAAATGCACTAAACAAAGAAAGAATATTTAAAGCAGTAAAGGGAAAAGGTTAAGTAACATATAAAGGTAGGCCTATCAGAATTACACCATACTTCTCACCAGAGACTATGAAAGCCAGAAGAGCCTTTGCTGGGCAGATGTCATACAGACCATAAGGGAACACACATGCCAACACAGGCTGCTATACACATCAAATCTGTTAATTACCATAGATGGAGAAGCCAAGGTATTCCATGACGAAAACAAATTTACACATTGTATCTTTCCACAAATCCAGCCCTTCAAAGGATAATGAATGGAAAACACCAACAAAAGGAGGGAAAAAACACATAAGAAAAAGCAAAAAGTCAATTTTCTTTTAACAAACCCAAAGGAAGATAACCATACAAACATAAAAAAATGCATCCAAAATACCAGGAAGCAACAATCACTGTTCCTTAATATCTCTTTACATCCATGGACTCAATTCCCAGGAGTGGTATAGCTGTGTTCTCAGCCACAGTCATGCTGAATCCAAAATCTCACTAAGCCCCCAAAAAACAACTTCATACCAATTTCACTTGTGAATATTGGTTCACAATTATACAATACAATTCTCCCAAAGCTAATCCAAGAACAAATCTATAATATCATTCATAATTCTCAAGTTGACTTCATCCCAGGGTGCAGGGATGGTTTAATATACAGAAATCCATCAGCCTAACCCACTGTTTAAACCATCACAAAGACAATCACTACATGATCATTTCTTTAGATGCTGAGAAAGCAGTTGACAAAATTCAACATCTATTTTTGAATAAAGTCTTGGAGATATCAGGAAATCAAGGCCCACCTAAACATAGAAATAGGAATATAAAACAAAATGTAGCCAACATCAAATTAAATGGAGAGAAACTTGTAGCAATTCCACTAAAATGAGGGACTATACAAGGCTGCCTTGTCAGATACTACCTATTCAAAATAGACCTTGAGGTCCTAGCCAGAACAATCAGACAACAAAAGACAGTCAAATGGTTACAATTTGGAAAGGAAAAATCAAAATATCACTATTTGTAGATGATAGGATAGTATACTTAAGTGATCCCCAAAATTCCAAGACAGAATTCCTTTGTTTTCTTTATTTATTTTAAATTCCCAATCTATTTTTCTCCCTGTACCTCCATACCACATCCCATACCTCCTAACTGCTCCCCCGTGTCTATGATGTTGTCTCCATGCCCAACACTACCTCACCAGACCTCTAAATTCGCTGTTGCCTCCAGACTTTTGATGGTTAGGTGTATCTTCTCTGTCTAAACCCAGACCTGGCAGTCCTCTGCTCTATATGTGTTGGAGGCCTCTTAACATGTGTTGTATGCAGCCTGGTTGGTGTTCCAGTGTCTGAGAGATCTCAAGGGTCCAGGTTTGTTGAAACTGCTGATCCTCCTACAGGGTTGCCCTCCTTCTCAGCTTCTTTCAGCTGTACAGTAATTGAAACTTAGGGTTCAGCCACTTCCTGTTATTCAACCATAGGGTTCAGCATTCAATCAATGATCAGAAGTTGCTGACCACTTGAGAATTCATTTAGATTTTTGGTTCGTTTGTTTATTTTGAGATAGGGTTTCGCTGCATAGCCTTGGCTGTCCTGGACCTAACACTGTAGACCAGGCTGGCCTCGAACTCAGAAATCTCCCTGCCTCTGTCTTCCAAGTCCTGGGATTAAAGGCATGCATCACCATTTCCTGGCTAAACCCAAGAATTTCTAAACTTGATAAATAGCAAAATGACTGGAAATAAAATCAACTCAAACAAATCAATACTCTTCTCTACTAAAAAGATAAATAGGCTAAATAGGCTGTGAATAAAATTACAGTTCAGTTCCCTTCTCAAATAATATAAACTACCTTGGGGTGACTCTAACACCAAAGATTTATTTGACAAGAACTTCAGGTCTCTGAAGAAATAAATCAAGAAATATCTCAGAAGGACTCACAGGAGGACATATGGAGACAAATTATGGAGCAGAGATTGAAGGAAAGGCCATCATGAGACTTCCCACTTTGACACTCATCCCACATCCAGACACCAAACCGAGTCATTATGCAGGAAGCCAAGAAGTGCTTGTTGACAGGAGTGTGCTATAACAGCCACTTTTGGGACTGAGAATAGAGTCTCCAATGGAAGAGGTAGAGTAAGCACTGAAGGAGTGAAAGGGGTTTGTACCCCCTAGGAAGAACAACCATATCAACCACCCAGACACCCCAGAGTTTCCAGGGACTTCACCATCCACCAAAGAGTACACAAGGAGTGACACGTGGCTTCAGCCAAGTATGTATCAGAGAATGGCCTTGTGGGGCATCAATAGAACGAGAGGCCCTTGGTTCTGTAAAGGCTCGATGCCCCAGGTTTTGCGAATGCCAAGGTGAGCTGGCCTTAGTGTGTGGGTGTGTGAGGCGACACCCTCATTGAAGCACTTGGAGGGGGCATGAGATAGGAGTGTTCTGGACTGAAAACCAGGAAAGCAGATAACATTTGAAATGCAAGATTAAAATTTTTTAAAATATAAAAAATGTATTGAAGATCCAGAAATTATACCACACATATGGACACGTGATCTTTGACAAAGAAGCCAAATATATACAATGGAAAAAAGAAAGCTGGTCTAAATGACACTAAGTATATAGAAAAATGAACATAGGTGCATATTTTAAACCTTACATAAAACTCAATTCCAGGTGGTTAAAAGACCTCATCATAAAACCAGATTCACTGTAGCTAATTGAAAAGAAAGTGGGAAAGAGTATCAAACTCTTGGGAATGGGGGTGAATTTCCTAAACAGAACTCCAATGGCTCAGGCACTAAAATCAAAAATTGATAAATGGGACTTATGAAGTTCAAAAGCTCTGTAAGGCAAAGGGCAGAGCCAATAGGACAAATTGTCAACCTACATATTTTTGAAATATGTTAACTAACTCTATATCCAATTGAGGGTTAAATCCAAAATATATTAAGTACTCAAGTAGCTAAGTACTGAAAAAACAAAGAACCCAATGTAAAATGGGGTATAGAACTAAACAAAAGAGCTGAAGAGATGGCTCAGCAGTTAAGAGCATTGACTGCTCTTCCAGAGTCCCTGAGTTCAATTCCCAGCAACCACATGGTGGCTCACAACCATTTGTAATAGGATCTGATGGCCTCTTCTGGTGTGTCTGAGGAGAGCAATGGTGTCCTCATATACATAAAATAAATAATTAAAAAAGTACTAAACAAAAAAATCACAACAGAAGAATCCTGAATGGCAGAGGAGCAGTTAAAGAAAGGAAATGTGATATATTTACACAATGGAATACTATTCAGCAATTAAAAACAATGAATTCATGAATTTTTTAGACAAATGGTTGGAACTGGAAAATATCCTATGCGAGGTAACCCAATCAACAAAGAATACAAATGGAATGCAATCATTGATAAGTAGATATTAATTAGCCCAGAAGCTCTGAATACTGAAGACACAATTAGCATATCAAAGAATTCCCAGGAAGAAGGAAGAAGAGGGCCCTGATCCTGGAAAGACTTGATCCAGAATTGTAGGGGATTACCAGGACAAAGAAAAGGGAGGTGGAATGTTTAGAGAATGGATAGAGAGAAAAGGACTTATGGGACATATGGGGAGGAGGGAGCTGGGAAAGGATAAAGCATTAGGAATGTAAACAAAGAATATAAAAAATAAAAAAAATATATCTACAAAAAAGAGAAAGGATCACAGTCCTTAGACATCAATGAAATGCTTAAGACCCTGAGATTGGTGTAAAGTGGTATAATTTACAATGAAGAATGACTAAGATCAAAAACTCACATGAAAGCACATGTTGTTGAGAATGTGGGGAAAGAAGAACACTCCTCCATTACTGTTGGGACTGTAAAGTGCAATGACAACTCTAGAAATCAATCTGGAGGATCCTCAGAAAATTGAAAATAGATCAGTCTGAAGGCCAAGGACCAACCTTGATGGCCCATGGCCTCCTAAATTTATGTTTCACATGATGGCTTATTTATTTAGATTTTCTTATTGAGCTACAACTTTGATCTTGGTAAGCATCAGGTCTCTCTGATTCTCAATTAGTTCTCTGCTGTCATACACATTTTGAGTTATATCCAGCCCCTGGGAATTATTCATTCCTTCAAGTTCCTCTAAATTTTGAGGTTCCCACAGAAGGTTTTCATCTTAAAAACAGAAGCTAAGAATATCCAAAAGTTTGGGATGCCACAATATATGATGAGTTGGTTATGTCAATCCATACAAGTTAACTATCATCGGTATGATTGCTATCCTTATTTGAATGCAAATAATAATCTTAGCCATTCTGACTGGTATAAGGTGAAATCTCAGGGTTGTTTTGATTTGCATTTCCCTAATGACTAATGAAGTTGAGCATTTTAAAAGATGCTTCTCTGCCATCTGAAGTTCTTCAGGTGAAAATTCTTTGTTTAACTCTGTACCCCATTTTTTAATAGGGTTATTTGGTTTTCTGGAGTCTAACTTCTTGAGTTCTTTATATATATTGGATATTAGCCCTCTATCTGAAGTAGGGTTGGTGAAGATCTTTTCCCAATTTGTTGGTTACCTATTTGTCCATTTGATGGTGTCCTTTGCCTTACAGAAACTTTGCAATTTTATCAGGTCCCATTTGTCAATTCTTGATCTTAGAGCATACACTATTGGTGATCTGTTCAGAAACTTTCCCGCTGTACCAATGTCCTCAAGGGTCTTCTCCAGTTTCTTTTCTATTAGCTTCAGAGTGTCTGGTTTTATGTAGAGGTCCTTGATCCATTTGGAGTTGAGCTTAGTACAAGGAGACAAGGATGGATCAATTTGCATTCTTCTGCATGCTGACCTCCAGTTGAACCAACACCATTTGTTGAAAAGGCTATCTTTTTTCCATTGGATGTTTTCAGCCCCTTTGTTGAGGATCAAGTGGCCATAGGTGTGTGGGTTCATTTCTGGATCTTCAATCCTGTTCCATTTATCTGCCTGCCTGTCACTGTACCAATACCATGCAGTTTTTAACACTACTGCTCTGTAGTATTGCTTGAGGTCAGGGATACTGATTCCTCCAGAATTTCTTTTGTGTTGAGAATAGTTTTAGCTATTCTGGGTTTTTTGTTATTCCAGATGAATTTGATAATTGCTCTTTCTAACTCTGTAAAGAATTGAGTTGGGATTTTGATGGGTATTGCGTTGAATCTGTATATTGCTTTTGGCAAAATGGCCATTTTAACTATATTAATCCTGCCAATCCATTCAGGAGACAGCAGGTGTTGGCGAGGATGTGGAGAAAGAGGAACACTCCTCCACTGCTGGTGGGGTTGCAAATTGGTACAACCACTCTGGAAATCAGTCTGGCGGTTCCTCAGAAAACTGGGCACCTCACTTCCTGAAGATCCCGCTATACCACTCCTGGGCATATACCCAGAGGATTCCTCAGCATGTAATAAGGATACATGCTCCACTATGTTCATAGCAGCCCTATTTATAATAGCCAGAAGCTGGAAAGATCCCAGGTATCCCTCAACAGAAGAGTGGATGTAAAAAATGTGGTATATCTACATAATGGAGTACTATTTAGCTATTAGAAACAATGAATTCATGAAATTCTTAGGCAAATAGATAGAGCTGGAGAACATCATACTAAGTGAGGTAACCCAGTCTCAAAAGATCAATCATGGTATGCACTCACTGATAAGTGGATATTAACCTAGAAAACTGGAATACCCAAAACATAATCCACACATCAAATGAGGTACAAGAAGAATAGAGGAATGGCCCTTTGTTCTGGAAAGACTCAGTGAAGCAGTATAGAGCAAAGCCAGAACAGGAAAGTGGGAAGGGGTGGGTGGGAGGACAGGGGGAGGGAAGGGGGTTTATTGAACTTTTGGGGAGTGGGGGGCTAGAAAAGGGGAAATCATTTGGAATGTAAATAAAAATATATCTAATAAAAAAAGGAAAAAAAGAAAGCAAGTAATAGAATCATCAGTGGAGTGTTTGGTAAGAATAAAATCAATGACTAACATGAATGATAGGGCCATATTGAACATGGCCTTAGTATTCTAGGTATAGTGCAATTATCTGGGGAAATTAAAAACAAAAACCAAAAGAAACAAATGGAGTAATAACAACAAAAGTTAAAAAAATTCCTTTTGTTTTCTGTGATTAAAGGAATGTATCAACTCTGACCAGCTTTGTAGGTATTGATAACAAAGAAGAAACTAATAATCCTATTACTGTTCTAGCACTTGCATCACAGAGATCTATGTGAAATTGTGTGCTGCTTTCTTTTCCCAAATACCTCAGGTCTTTAGTACTATACCAGGAGAGCTGGAACTAAGAACAGTTTAGTTGACCTTCGTGCTACCAAGGTATAATTCTGCAACAAACCTTTTCTTGAAAAAAGGAGCTTGTTTGTAGTTGGCCCCTTGTTGCGGCACGCAGGTTCCTTTATTCAAGGAAACAGCCAAGTCACCATTAGTGAAAGAGCAGAGGAAAATAACAATAGAAAAATTAGTGCCCTATAGGGAAGAAAAGACCCTCAAGTTCTCACTCTTCAACAATCTCCCTCCTCTTTTCCAGGTTTTCACAGTGATATTCTGTGCCTCAAGGTGACAATCAAAGGTAGATGTCTTCCTGCAAAAGATATACCTGCTTTTTTTTTGACTCTTACAATTGTGAGGGTAGTGGCCATTACAGCACAGATTCATCACACCCAGGAAAAGAATGGATATGCCACAGATATCAATGCCAAAGTGACTCCTGCCTGAACTTATGGACCCATTAAAATTGAGTTTTAACCTGAACTCAGGCCATTCCACTCCCTGCCCAACCTCCTGAGTCTCATTTTTACTGTGAGTATAGTATCATGGTACAGCCCCCTACATCCTCATGCCTGGACTTGGCAATTCAGGATAGACAGATATTGGAGATGTGTTGGCTGTGTGTGTACAATATAGTCATGCAGTCCAGGTTGACCTTTGCTCACTGATGCCCACTTTTATTGTCTGGTCATATTTGACAAAAGGATGATGTGCAAGTTAATATTTTGAAGTAGGGACAGAAAGTTTATCATCTTATATTTGCCTTGAATTTGAGCCCTTCTGTTCCAAAGTAAAGTGAGTTATACTTGCTATAAAGAACATTGTAAACAAGAGATTTTGTGAAATACATAGATATGTCTATATAAACGATTAAGGAATGCACAGTAAGAAAATATTAAGCAGGTTCGGTAGAATTAGTGGTAAAGGAGAAAGATATTTGCATCTGGCAAAAGGGTAAACCTGGGGAATTTACCGTATGTCATATGAATTGACTCAGGTGGAATATTTATTATTGACAAAAATCTCCCACATACATGGTACTTACAGATTTGGGTGCTAACAACAATCTCTTATGCATGATAGGGTCCTAACTAACTCTCCCCATCAAAAGCACTTGACTTCTAATTAAGCAGAGAGAAATCTCTAGCTTTGAAAGGAGAGGTAGCCAAAGGGTGTTCTCTGGGTCAAATTAGAGGCTCCAGGAAAGGGCAGCCCAGAAATTGGTCAATTTGAAGAGAGCTTATTAACAAGCAGGTCATGGCAGTTCCCAGTGACATCATCAGTAATGCCTTCCTTGGACATTCTCCTGTATCTAGGAGAGAACTAGAATCTTAAGTGATGTCACCTGTGTTGTGGCAACAGCAACTGCCTGTGGGATATCATTCAGTGCCTGTTGGGTTCACAAACAGACATGTTTTCAAGGCTGCGGAGGCTATTTCGAATGGAGAATCGTGATCAAGGAGACACTGGACCAAGTCAGAAGGAATCCAGCAACCTGTCTCATAGAACAGGAAGAATGAATTCTTTTTGGCGAAGGCACAGTGAGTCCTGGGCAGAATTGGGGAACTTTCAGGAATAGGTAAGCTTGGACTTCAGGAGTAGGTCTTACAGGCAGGAATCTTGGACTTTCTCAGTTGCAGAACAAGAATCAAAACTTTCTGATAATCAGTTTGACAGAATGCCAGTAGTTGACACACCTGCAGCTTCTACTTTTCTGGAAGCTATTTAATTTCCTTTGGAGTGTCACTGAATGCCAGGAGGAGACACTTTGAGAATAACAATGTATCTCTTCATGGTAGGGAGTTGAAGCACTTCATCCTCTAGATTACTGTAGGATACATCAGTCTCTGATAAAAAGAAGAGAGAAGGAGGCTGTGCTGGTTATGTGTTGAGGTCTCAGACCCTTTGCATTTAAATACAAATCATTAGAGCTTGATAATGCTGAGCTGTTGAACTTCAGAATTTATCTGCATAGCATCAGATATGAGCTGACAATGTTCCTCAGATATTTACATCTTAGGATGCTTATGGTTTTCAAGACAAGGGTGCCTGTAATTGGGAGTATGGCATATGTCTGACAATGGTGGTTGGGAGGAGGGACATAGCTTAGCAGACTAGCTCATACATAGCTTTTCTACTCTTTCAGAGATTCACCCTGTCTCTAGCTTTGCTCTTCCTCAAATGTCTTTTTGGGACTCAGAATGGTCCCCTGTCCTGGACCATCAACTATGCAAATTCATTTGTGTTTATCTATTTTCAGGGCCTGGTAGGAAAACACCACCCCAAAATTCAAGCATAACTAATCAGATGAAGCAAAAGAATAAATTAGAAGCATTGGATTTTGATATCAGGAAGATGCGGTTTGAGAAGGAAGAACTTTGTCGAATCCTGGATCTTTACAACTATAATAATTTGAACTACAGGTAGTAATTACATCTTGTACCCTGTTAACTGTCTTGTTCCATCTCTGTTAAGCCTATTTCTCATGATTGGAGTGTATCAACTTTCATTATGCATTTTAATAAGCCATTACAACTGTTGAATTGTAGGATAAGGCATGTGCTATATGTTTATGGTCATCCTCTATTGTATTTGCCCTTGAGGAGCTTGGAGTCTGATAGGTTCTATAAACAGACATGGTCACAATTGCTGCCTCTTAGTGTATGGATGCAATGGCTTCATGTCATAACTGGTTTACTCTGATTTTGTTCATTATACTCTGAGAATATGGCAGCTCCCTAGATTGATTTGGCATTCTAAAATGTTTGTTTGTGTGAATATAGTTGTGCATGTTTTGTTCGGGAACTGGTGCTGTGGGGCCTTTGATGGGGTCTGAACATTTGACTGATGCACAGTTCGCAGGTGATAAAAGTGTTGAATCCATTGACCCCCAAATTGATCACCTCACTTCTTGGTGTCACATAAGAATCTCTTTGGGAAAGATGTGTTAGAAAGTCTCTCCCCTCTGTAGTAAAGTTTAAAGTCTGGGATACTGAATCCCCCTGAAGTTCTTTTACTGTTGAGAATAGTTTTAGCTATCCTGGATTTTTTGTTATTGCAGGTGAATTTGAGAATTGCTCTTTCTAGCTCTATGAAGAACTGGGTTGGGATTTTTATGGGGATAGCATTGAATCTGTAGATTGCCTTTGGCAAGATGGCCATTTTAACTGTATTAACCCTGCCAATCCACGAGCATGTAAGATTTTTTCATTTTCTGAGATCTTCTTCGATTTCCTTCTTCAGAGATCTGAAGTTCTTGTCATATAGGTCTTTCACTTGTTTGGTTACAGTCACCCCAAGATACTTTATGCTGTTTGTAGCTATTGTGAAGGGAGTCATGTCCCTAATTTCTTTCTCAGTCTGCTTATCCTGTGAATATATAAAGGCTATTGATTTGTTTGAGTTGATTTTGTAGCCAGCCACTTTGCTGAAGTTGTTTATCAGCTGTAGGAGTTCTCTAGTAGAGTTTTTAGGGTCACTTAAGTATACTATCATATCATCTGCAAATAGTGATAGTTTGACTTCTTCCTTTCCAATTTGTATCCCTTTGACTTCCTTATGTTGTCTAATTGCTCTAGCTAGGACTTCAAGAACTATACATGAAGAACTTCGGAGGGCGGAGAAACACCTTAAGAAATGTTCAACATCATTAATCATTAGGGAAATGCAAATCAAAACAACCCTGAGATTTCACCTCACACCAGTCAGAATGGCTAAGGTTAAAAACTCAGGAGACAGCAGGTGTTGGCAAGGATGTGGAGAAAGAGGAACACTCCTCCACTGCTGGTAGGATTGCAAGATGGTGCAACCACTTTGGAAATCAGTCTGGCGGTTCCTCAGAAAACTGGGCATGACACTTTCTGAGGACCCTGTTATACCACTCCTGGGCATATACCCAGAGGATTCTTCAGCATGCAATTAGGACACATGCTCCACTATGTTCATAGCAGCCCTCTTTGTAGTAGCCAGAAGCTGGAAAGAACTCAGGTGTTCTTCAACAGAGGAATGGATACAAAAAATGTGGTATATTTACACAATGGAGTACTATTCAGCCATTAGAAACAATGAATTCATGAAATTCTTAGACAAATGGATGTTGGAGAACATCATACTAAGTGAGGTAACCCAGTCTCAAAATATCAATCATGGTATGCACTGATAAGTGGATATTAGCCTAGAAACTTTTAATACCCAAGACATAATCCACACATCAAATGATGTCCAAGAAGAATGGAGGAGTGGCCCCAGTTTCTGGAAAGACTGAGTGCAAGAGTATAGGGGAATTCCAGAACAGGGAAGTGGGAAGGGGTAGAGGGAGGAACAGGGGGAGGGAAGAGGGCTTATGGGCCTTTTGGGGAGTGGGGACCTGGAAAAGGCGAAATCATTTGAAATGTAAATAAAAATTATATCAATAAAAAAAAAGAAAAAAAATAAAGTTGTATAATTTCAGCAAAAAAAAAAAAAAAAAAAGAAAAGAAAAGAAAAAAGAAAAAAGAAAAAAGAAAAAAAAAGAAAGTCTCTCCCCTGTAAATACTAGTTATGACCTCTGGTAATTCATGTAACAATAGGAACCAAGAATTGAGAATCCTTGTCTTTAAAATATGAGAAAATCATCACATATATTTGTTGGATGGAAGTCTGTGATATGGTTTAATGGAAACCTCTCAGAGAACTAGTCTCTTCCTACAGGCTCACCCTGAGAGCTCTTCAATGTCAGTTCCCTCCATTGGGTCCCCTGTCTCTGCTGTTTTGTACCCAGGAAAATAAATTGAACTCAGCACCAATAGGTCCCACTTTGAAGGAGTAAGTATGTGGTATATACTTGATGTGGCTACTCCAAAATACAACCTTTTTTCATATGAGATCATTTTTTTATTTTATATTTTCTTTATTTACATTTCAAATGTTATCCTCTTTTCTGTTTTCCTCTTTTCCATAAATCATCTATCCCATCTACCTTCCTCCTGCTTCTCTGAGGTTGTTCCTAGTCCCTCACACCTACCCCTAAACTGTAGCACTAATTGAGCCTTCATAAGACCAAGGACGTCCCCTCCCATTGATATGTGACAAGGCCATCCTCTGATACATATGCAGCTGGAGCCATGTGTACATCTTGGTTGGTGACTTAATCCCTGGGAGCTCTGGGTGGTTCAGTTGTTTGATACTGTAGTTCTTCCTATGGGTTGGAAACCACTTCAGCCCCCTCAGTCCTTTCTCTAACTCCTCCATCTCTCAGTAGATTCTCAGTCCAATGGTAGTCTATGAGCATTTGCCTCTGTATTTGTAGATCTGTGGCAGGTCCTCTTATGAGGCAGCTACATCAGACTCCTTTCAGCAAGCATTTCTTGGCATCTTCAATAGAATCTGGGCATGGAACTGTATACAGGATGAATCTCTATGTGGGGCAGTCTTGACATGGCCTTTCCTTCAGTCTCTGCTCTATACTTTATCTCTATATTTGCTCTGGTGATTATTTTGTCCAATTTCTATGAAGGTCTGAATCTGCTAAACTTTGGTCTTCCTTCTTGAGCTTCATGTGTTCTGTGAATTGTACCTTGGTTATATGGATGTTTTGGGCTAATATCTACATATCAGTGAGTGCATACCATGTGAGTTCCTTTGTGTTTGCGTTAACTTACTGAGGATGATATTTTCTAGTTCCATTCATTTACCTAAGAATTTCTTGATTTCATATTTTTTATTAGCTGAGAGGTACTCCATTGTATATATGTATCACTTTCTGTGTGTCCATTCTTCTTTTGAAGGACATCTGGGTTCTTTCCAGCTTCTGGCTATTATAAATTAGTCTGCTGGCAACATAGTGGAGCATGTGTCCTTGTTGTATGTGGGAGTATCTTTGGGAATATGCCCAGGAGAAGTTTAGTTGTGTCCTCAGGTTTAGTATGTCTAATTTTCTGAGGATCTGGTAGTCTGATTTCCAGAGTGGTTGTAACTGTTTGTAATTCCATCAACAATGGAAGAGTGTGTCTCTCCACAATCCTATCCAGCAACTTTGGTACCTGAGTTTTTGATTTTAGCTATTCTGACTTCTGTGATGTGTAATCGCAGGGTTGGTTTGATGAACATTTCCCTGATGACTAAGGATGTTGACCACTTATTTATGTGCTTGTTGGCCATTAAATATTTGTCAGCTGAAATTTTTTGTTTATCTCTGTACCCCATTTTTTTAGTGTTATTTGATTCTCTGGAGTCTATCTTCTTGAGTTCTTTGCATATATTGTATATTATTACCTCTCCTTTGGAAGTAGGATGGGTAAATATCTTTTTCCCATATGTTAGTTACTGTTTTGTACTATTGACAGTGACCATTGTCTTACAGAATCTTTGCAATTTTATGTGGTCCCATATGTTGAAACCATATGTTGATTTCAGAGCATAAGCCATTGGTGTTCTGTTCAGGAAATTTTCCCATGTGCCCATGTGTTTCAGGATCTACTCCAGTTTCTATCTGGGGAATTCTGGTCTATCTGGTTTTATATGGAGGTTTTTGATCTACTTGGGCTTGACTTTTGTAGAAGGACATAACAATGGGTCCATTTACATTTTTCTACATACTGATCACCACTTGTGTTAGCACCATTTGTTTGTACATGATTCTTGAATTCATATCTCAGTGGATTTTTTGCTCCTTTGGTCATGCCCTAACACAGGATGAATGTTGAATTCGACATCATTAAATCACAACACGAGAAGACAAGGATGGATATGGAAAAAATGAAGCAGTCAATAATTGATGCCATAGAGAAGTACAAGGAGGTGATAGAAAATAAGTATTCCTACAGGTGAGTCATTGACACAGCCGCGACCCCAGCACTAGTCAGGGGTCATTGTAGGACTCTGAACAAAAGTAAGGGCTCTGGTTCCTTACTTTTTCTTTTTTTCTTTTTCTTTTTCTTTTAAATTGAGCCAAGTTTATTTGCATATAACAATGATAACTCATACACAATGATGAGTGAAAAAAGAAATCTTACAGTTACAAAGTGATGTATATCTATAGTATGGTACCAAAACAGTAAGCTTTATAAACCCCTTACAAAACCACACTGTATGTGAAGATGTATGCATATGTATAAATATGCATAAGATAAAACTGGCTTGAGTGCCAATTCACAAATTCCTTCTCATTGCTTATAAGAGTGGGAAAAATAGTGGAAGTAAAGGAAAGTGAAGACATGAATTTACACACACACACACACACACACACAGACACACAGTTCTTAAGATTTTACTTCTTTCTTTAAAATGACTTTGAAAAAATTTAGATGGTCAATTCTATGTTGTGGCAGCATTAACACAGTGGATTATGCTCTGTATTTCTCATCTTTACAAAAGAAAAGTCCTCTTTAAAGTTTGCTGTGAGGTTACTTTTTCATAATAGGAACCCTGCCTTGAGGCAAAGGTCTTGGATTTGTGCCTCTTTGACTCAGTTGTCCTAAGTGTGAAGAGTATACAAGACCATCCACTTTTATTCTTCCAAATTCAGGATCCTCTACATAGAAAACATTTCCACCATATTGGAAATATAAGGCAAACCTTAACCTCGAAGGTTCTACCAGGAGATTTAAAGATCTGGATCCCTGACAAAAATGGAAAGATTATGTACCTGTTGGGACTTATCTCCTCTCTCAGAGAGGATTTGTCCTCTAGTGCTGATGGTTTCCTAGTACCATGGACATAGAAGCACCCATGAGGAATATTTCCTGTTCTGTGATGTTCATGAAACCCTCTAAGTATCAGGGATTTCTGAAGTAATTTGAGTCTTGTGGAATGTTAGCCACATTACACAAGTCTCTGAATTTGACCTGCCTCAATTTGGTGTTGTGTACTGTGGACTCTAGACTGGGGCTGTCTGGGGATCAGAGAATTGCAGGAATCAGAGAACTTGGAGGACTGGCAGACAAACAGAAACTGAAACAGAAACTCGCCCTGTTTTATTTGTCAATCAGCACCAGGCACTACCTCGTCCTGAATGCATGTTCACAACAGAAGGAGAATGTAAGGATATTGCTGCATGAGAACAATAAGCTGCTGGTGGAGCAGGCTGAACCACAAGCCTACTTTGGGGAAGAAAAGAGGTTCTGTGAGGAGGCCAGCAAGACCATCGATTTCCCATGTGCCAAGGAGCAGCAGGTAGGATGAGGCACCAGAGGCAGTTTGCCCTCATGGCTAGCCATAAACATAGACACACCAATGAAAGTGTCCACCAACTTCTCCACACCCTCCCTTGTGTCTCATCCAAGTGTTCATGTATGTGATCATTTACAAGTTTTTCTGAGGACGTAGGCCTTTTTGAGAAACTGTGTGTTTATAAGCACCTGCTCCTACTCTAATAGATTCTGCAGCTCATTAGTGGAGATAGGTGGACTGCACAGCACACCAGTGCATGCCATTAAGTTTGAAGGGTGCTGTGCTGGAGTCCTCCTTTAGAATAGCACAGAGCTTTGGAGAAGAAGTAAAGGCCTGTAGCTCCTTTGCTTTACAGTGATCATGTGAGGTTGCAGGCAGGAAGTGATTTGCAGGCAGGAAGTGATTTGCAGGGATGAGAGCAGAGTGGAATTGACAAGTAAGTGGATATCACTGTTGTCTTTTGTCAGCTTTTGTTATTTCCCCTCCCCTTCTCTGCTATCTCAAGATAGTTTCTTCAGGCTTCATAGACCTTTGAGGAAACTGTGAGGCGTCAACATGGGGCTTGCTGTGGGCTTTCTTAGATAGCTCTTTCTTGGGAATTTGGTGTTGTGTTGCCCAGGTTTTCTGTGCAGAGCTTGTAACTTACTTGTTGGGCCAGCAAGTATCAGCATAGATAAAGTTCCTGAAGAGCAGAAAGGTACAGGTCAGGACCACAGAGTCTGCCTGAGTCTGAGAGCTTCCTTGGACACATGGTAGGTCCCATACTTGCTCATGCAAAAGGAAATGTGCTGGACAAGAGGAACATTTTCATTGATGTTTGTGTTTGTGTGTCTGTGTCTGTGTCAGGAATGTGATGTTTGTGTTTGTGTGTCTGTGTCTGTGTCTGTGTCAGGAATGTGATGTTTGTGTTTGTGTGTCTGTGTCTGTGTGTGTTTGGAGCAGCTGTGGTTGAGCGTGTTTATACTTAAGTTGAATGTTTGGTGTATGCTAGGTGATTTTCAAGTATTTGTGGTATGGATGCTTGTATATACAAGTATGTATGTGTGCTTGTGTGTGTGTACATGTTTGTACAGAAGGCGAAACTCTCCAGAAGACCATCAGGTATAGATAAATAGTACTTATATGGTTCAGCCTTTCCATGAACGATTTCTCAGTTTGAGATAATCCATGTAAGCATTAGGCCTTCAAACAGTCAGCCTTATCTTATTCAAAGTATCCCTGACATAATCATTCATGTGGGGAAACTGTTCCTATCATTCCTACTCACAGAGATTTCCTATTATTATGTGCTCATACCTTTGGACACCAAGTAAGTTAGGTGATTGTAAAGGGAGCTCCTACTGGAAGAAACTGTTTACTTTGGGACAAGAGTGAAACAATGACCAAGATTGAGATGCTAGTCCATCACCAAGATGGGATCTTTTACTGGGAAACAATCCTGTTCTTCCCTGCCTTGGTAACTTGCTAAGCCAGATTGGATATTAGGTCAAGCCCCCAATTCCCATTCGGGTTTATAATGGGAAAGCACATCACTGACTGAGCTGTCTATATGCTATGTCCACTATGCACCTCTCCCACTCAAGATTTGTTTTTCATATCCCCAATTCATCCTAAGAGATTTTATATTAGCTTTCACTGGAAACTAAACAAATTATTGAAATATACTATGCTTGTATTTTGTGAACACAAATATTTTGCATGCTTGAGACTGGAACCTATAATAGCCATAGACACAGAGAGGTGTTGTTTTGTTTCTTCATGACCAGCATGTTTAAAAATCAGTATCTAGTCTTGGGAATATTTTCGTTTAGCACACTTATCCTCAGTATAGGACCTATAGTGCCCAGGGATTTCATGTAATATGGTTTCTCTGGATATTTGCAGATAGAGAGTTTGACAAATGGAACCCAGGCAGGTTGCTACACTGGATAAATAATCATAGCCTTCACTTCAATTCTTGGCAGGTTTCCCATAAGGCATCTCGGTAGTTTCCCCCAGAGTTCTCTTGAACTCAGAATCAGACATTACTGCAATGTTATTCCATATGTTATACCTGGACTCTTGGACAAATGTGGTGTGTTGTTAAATTCCAGTACAGTGTGTACATCACAGTTCAGTTTCTTGCAGTTTTTAAAAGCTGATAAAAAACCCAAGCCCAGGTACACTATGACACGTGTGGATACAGGTTCTGACCTAAGCTGATAGGTCCTGTTTGAATGTCCAGCTGAGTAGACCTGGTGTGAGAGGGACATCAGAATTGACAAATTCTTACCAGGCCTTTGTCTCTTCCTTCCTTAGGTGTGATATACTCTTTCAGAATCTGGAACATGGAACTGACAAGGACATGATCTCCCTTGTGGAGTACTCCTGTAGGACTAGCACTAAGTACGCGCAGCAAATACACCACTATTGCATCTCATTCCTCATAATCATGGGTATCATCAGCTGCATTTTCTTCCTTGAATTTAATTTCATAGTGAAAAGGACTTAAATTCATCTAGGTTCTGGCTCAGCAAGAGTGCAGTATTTGGACACATTCAGAGACACACCAAGAGTGATGGACATCCAGGAAGAATCTGAGAGTTTAAATATTTTCTTGTCCTGATGAGTCATCAAAAAAAAAATTACATCAAGATCAGTTAATGAAATTGCAAAGACTTTGAGCCAAAGACTGTGACATATCTTCTGCTTAGACTTGGGTGGCCATATCCTTCAAAGACACACTCCAAAAAAGAGAACTGCTTATATTTCTCTTGTAAAGATTGTTACCATCACTAAGTGCTTTTTTATAATGTTGCCAAGGGCAGCCACCAGCTCTAAGTCTGTGCTGCAAATTGAGCAGCCAAAGAATGCTCCTTAGCACAATTCTTGTTTTTACGTTTTGGTTTGAATTTTGATTACTTTGGTTATTTGGTTTTTCTTGGTTTCATTTGATGTTTTGTTATTTATTTATTATTGTTTTATTCTTATAATTGATTTGATAATTTCTTAAGGCTATACACTGTACATATTGACCACATGCTCTCCGTTTCTTTTGAATAAATTGTATGTATTCTTATTAATAAAACATTGATCTCCAACTTTTCTCTCCTAAGAATCCTCTTTAGTCAGATGTGGTGCCACAGTCTTGAGTTCCCACAGCTCTCAGACCCAGATGGAACTCTGCATTCTCATAGGTCTTGGCACCATAATGACTTTCCAGCCAGACCGAGCTACAAACAAGACTGCACATTCAGTGTGGATAGTGTGTCCAAATCTGGGGATACAAACTTCATGATGGGAAAATTATTCATGCTGTATCATTGTTGTCAAATATTTAGATACTACTAAAATTCTGTGGATGATAGTGTGGAAGATGTTAATGGGAAATACATCAGTATTTCTGTAATATCTCTTAGGAAATAAAACATAGGCTAAGGGAATATAAAAGCTATCAGAAAACACAGAACTGCATGTGTGTGCTTTCCTTCAAATGTACTATCAGTTGTAACTACTGATAGAGATAATAAATTCCCAGACCTTTTTGGGGATAGCGTTTTGTTTTATTGTTTTGTTGTCCTTCATTATGAAGATGATTTTTTGTTTGACAATGCATTTGGTTCATTTTGGGTTTTTAAAAGAAGCACAGTGTGTAGTTCACTTTTCAGTTTTGAGATGTTTGTAAAAGCTGAGAAAAATAGGGGCCCATATGGTCTATGAGCATTATCCTGTGGTTTTTCATTTTGGTTTATTTTATATTTATGGATGATTTGCCTTCTGTAGGTCTGTACAACATTTGCATGCCATTCTCCAAGTCCAGAAGAGGTCATTGGGTTTCAGCTGGAACTGAAGTGACAGAGGATGTTAGATACCCTGTGGGTCTTTGAGAAACATGTTCTCAAATGATGAGCCATCTCTTCACCCCTGACATGAACTTTTGTCCTTCCTTGTGCCACACCTATAGAAAGTGTTTCTTTTTACATGTAGGAATACATGTAAAAAGAATTGGGTATGCATTCTAATTTTCTAAAAATCCAGGTACTTATGTATCTTAGTGTCTTAGTATTTTACTGCTGAGAACATATTCAGTTATTAAGGAAAGTATTAAAAAAGTATGCCAATTAATTGAGGCTGGCTTTAAATTCAGATGTTCAGTCCATTATCATCAATGTGGGAGCATGGAAGCATTTAGAAAGTCATGGTCCAGTAGGAGAATCTTCTGAAGATTAGCAGAATCCTCACTTTCAGGCAGCTAGGATGAGGGTCTTATAGCCCACACCCACAGTGACAATCCTATTCCAACAAGACCATTCCTACTCTAATAGGTAACAGTACTATTCCCTGCCCTATGCATACACAAACCATGATAGTCTACTCCCTTGCTCTCATAGGCTTGTTCAAGCATATGAATCTATGGGGCCATAGCTAAGCATAACATAATGCAATAGCCATGTAGTCCAACTTCTATAATCCACATAGTCTGTAGCCATCTCAACAATGTTAAAAGTCCAAGTTCAAGGGTCTTCTGAGATTCTTTGGATCATTTGTGTAATCCACAAATCAAGACAGAAAACTCACTTGGCAAACTCCAAACTCTGCATCTCCAGTCTGATGTCAAAAGGGCCTTCAGATCTCCAACTCCCTTTTCTTCTTTTTTGACTGCAACAAAGTTCTTTCTCCTGTGCTGACTCCATTCCCTCTTAGCAGCTTTCCTCAGTAGATAGCCCATGGGTCTGGCATTTCAAACATCTTGAGGTCCCCAAGCTAATTTATTTTATTTTTTTATTTATTGAAAAGGGAAGTAAAGCAAAATAAAAACACTTTATGACAAAATTAAAGATTTACATGGGAAATATCTCAGATAAACACGTTAAAATTGACAATTTCATGGAAAATTAAAGAGTAAATTGGTAGACGTGTTAAACATTGCTAAATTAATTGAAATATGGGATAGAAACATTTTATAATAGAATTGAAGATTTACATGGAAAATATTTCTGATAAAACTGTAGTAAAACATGTTAGAATTGAAGATTATCATGTAAAATTTTATATAGATATAATAATGGTAGGTATAAAATTATTCCTAAGTTGATTGAAAGTGGAATTATAAACATTTTCTTATATACTTCAAGATTTACATGGAAAATATTTTTTAAAAAACTTGGAGAAGTATATTGAAAAACATGTTAAAATTAAAAATATCATGGAAATTAGGTAGATAAAATGATAGGCATAAAGATTCTAAGTTGATTGAAGGTAGAATTATAAACATTTTCAGATAACATTGAAGATTTACATGGAAAATATTTCTGGTAAACTTCAAGAAATATATAGAAAAACACATTAAAATTGACTATTTCATGGAAATTTTTACATATAAAATGGTAGATATAAAAATTTTCTAAATTTTGATAAAATAGAGGAAATATATAGAAAGACATATTAAAATTGAAAATTATCATGAAAAACAATGAAGATAAAATGGTAGACCTAAAAAACATTAGTAAATTAAAAGGGGAGTTACAAATATTTTCTGATAAAATTGAACATTTACAAGAGAAATATTTCTGTTAGTCTATGTCTTTTTATTGGGGAGTTGAGTCCATCGTTATTAAGAGATATTAAGGAATAGTTGTTGCTTCTTGTCATTTAAGGTGTTATTTATATGTTTATGTGGGTACCTTCTTTTTATTTTGTTGGGACTGGACCAGAAGAGAAACTCTGCCTGGCACATAATAATCAAAACACCAAAACCACTAAACAAAGAAAGAATATTCAAAGCAGTAAGGGACAAAGGGAAAGTAACTTATAAAGGCAGACCTATCAGAATTACATCAGACTTCTCACAAGAGATGATGAAAGCTTGAAGATCCTGGGCAGATGTCATACTGCCCCTAACAGAACACAAATGCCAGCCCAGGCTACTATACTCAGGAAGCTCTCAATCATCATAGATGGAGAAACCAAGATATTCCATCATAAAATACAATTTACCCAATATCTATCCACAAATCCAGCCCTACAAAGGATAATAGATGGAAAATGCCAACACAAGGAGGGAAACTACAACCTAAGAAAAAGCAAAAGACTTAAAGTTCAACAAGAGATTTTCTGACAGATGAGGGGAGACTTTGTTGAGACCATGACAGGTGAGAGGGAAAGCATGAGAGTGTCCTGAGAGCTCTGAAGAGGAAACCCTGGGAAAACCCTCCACCATGACAGATAGCAGCAGAGTGGGAAGTGCTAGGTGTAAAGGCCATGTAAGCACCTTTATCAAGTTCAGTTGTTCTTACTAAATAATGGAGAATATATGGATGCCAGGTCAGTGTGTCCACTAATGGACCTTTATTGACTAAGTCATCTGCTCCTTTTCTGTATGATTGTGCTGACCCTGAAAAATATATTCTTTACTCATTTTTTATTAAGGCTAACATCAAGATCTGTCTGAGTACCTCTCCTCCCTGCTCCTTTCTTAGTGAGCCAATGGTCTCTTGATTGTTTATTGACTCCCCAGCATTAGGCTGGACTCAACGTGATTCATCTTTATTCCTTTTCTAAACAGTGTCCACATTTGAATTCTGTGTCTACAAACTGTGTACTAAGTCTCACTTCACACTCCAGCTCTAGGGATTTCCCCAGTCTTTCATTGTTATCAAAACATGCAAAGAATACATCCACTTGATCTCAAGATTTTAATCATCTTATTGTTATTTTTCAGGTTGCTCAAATTAACCCTTGTTCAGAGTTTTCTAGAAATCAAGCACAGACTTTTAAGTGATAGTCCAGCCACCATCTTCACTCTTGTAACTTAGCGGATTGTTACAACCAGGAATGCAGAGAACACCCAGTGTAAGATCACTTGGGACCCTGTCTGCCAGGCCCCAGTAGCTGGGCAGCTCCATAGCACTCTCTGCCACGGGAGAGCAGGCCACCCAGGAGTGCTGAGTCAGGCTTGCAGGCACACAGGAGGTAAAAGGATCAGGCAGAAACAGCAGGACCAACTAACCCTAGAGATAACCAGATGGCAAAAGGCAAATGTAGGAACACTACTAATAGAAATTAAGGCAATGTGGCACCATGGGAACCCAATTCTCCTAGAACAGCAAGTCCTGGATACCACAACACACTAGAAAAGCAGGATTTGGATTTAAAATCACAGCTCATGGTGCTGATAGAGGGCTTCAAGAAGGACATAGATAACTCCCTTAAAGAAATACAGAAGAACACAAGTAAGCAAGGAGAAGCCCTTTTAAACTAAATGGAGAGAAACTTGAAGCAATCCCACTGAAATCAGGGACCAGACAAGGCTGCCCCCTTTCTCCTTATCTTTTCAATATTGTACTTGAGGTACTAGCTCGGGCAATTCGACAACATAAGGAGGTCAAAGGGATACAAATTGGAAAGGAAGAAGTCAAACTATCATTGTTTGCATTGTTTGCAAATTTATCATTGTAGACATGATAGTCTACCTAAGGGACCCCAAAAACTCCACTAGAGAGCTCCTACAGCTGATAAACAACTTCAGCAAAGTGGCAGGTTATAAAATCAACTCAAGCAAATCAGTGGCCTTCCTATACTCAAAGGATAAGCAGGCTGAGAAAGAAATTAGGGAAATGACCCCCTTCACAATAGCCACAAACAGTATAAAGTATCTTGGGGTGACTCTTACCAAACATGTGAAAGATCTGTATGACAAGAACTTCAAGACTCTGAAGAAGGAAATGGAAGAAGACCTCAAAAAATGGGAAAACCTCCCATGCTCATGGATTGGTAGAATCAATATAGTTAAAATGGCCATTTTGCCAAAAGCAATCTACAGATTCAATGCAATACCCATCAAAATCCCAACTCAATTCTTCACAAAGTTAGAAAGAGCAATTATCAAATTCATCTGGAACAACAAAAAACCCAGGATAGCTAAAACTATTCTCAGCAACAAAAGAAAATCTGGGGGAATCAGTATCCCTGACCTCAAGCAATACTACAGAGCAATAGTGTTAAAAACTGCATGGTATTGGTACAGTGACAGGCAGGAGGATCAATGGAACAGGATTGAAGATCCAGAAATGAACCCACACACCTATGGCCACTTGATCCTCGACAAAGAGGCTGAAAACATCCAATGGAAAAAAGATAGCCTTTTCAACAAATGGTGCTGGTTCAACTGGAGGTCAGCATGCAGAAGAATGCGAATTGATCCATCCTTGTCTCCTTGTACTAAGCTCAAATCCAAATGGATCAAGGACCTCCACATAAAGCCAGACACTCTGAAGCTAATAGAAAAGAAACTGGGGAAGACCCTTGAGGACATCGGTACAGGGAGAAAGTTTCTGAACAGAACACCAATAGCGTATGTTCTAAGATCAAGAATTGACAAATGGGACCTCATAAAATTACAAAGTTTCTGTAAGGCAAAGGACACCATCAAGAGGACAAATCGGCAACCAACAAATTGGAAAAAGATCTTCACCAATCCTACATCAGATAGAGGGCTAATATCCAATATATATAAAGAACTCAAGAAGTTAGACTCCAGAAAACCGAACAACCCTATTAAAAAATAGGGTACAGAGTTAAACAAAGAATTCTCACCTGAAGAACTTCGGATGGCGGAGAAGCATCTTAAAAAATGTTCAACTTCATTAGTCATTAGGGAAATGCAAATCAAAACAACCCTGAGATTTCATCTTACACCAGTCAGAATGGCTAAGATTAAAAACTCAGGAGACAGCAGGTGTTGGAGAGGGTGTGGAGAAAGAGGAACACTCCTCCACTGCTGGTGGGGTTGCAAATTGGTACAACCACTCTGGAAATCAGTCTGGTGGTTCCTCCGAAAACTGGGCACCTCACTTCCAAAAGATCCTGCTATACCACTCCTGGGCATATACCCAGAGGATTCCCCACCATGTAATAAGGATACATGCTCTACTATGTTCATAGCAGCCCTATTTATAATTGCCAGATGCTGGAAAGAACCCAGGTATCCCTCAACAGAAGAGTGGATGCAAAAAATGTGGTATATCTACACAATGGAGTACTATTCAGCCATTAGAAACAATGAATTCATGAAATTCTTAGGCAAATAGATGGAGCTGGAGAACATCATACTAAGTGAGGTAACCCAGACTCAAAAGGTGAATCATGGTATGCACTCACTAATAAGTGGATATTAACCTAGAAAACTGGAATACCCAAAACATAATCTACACATCAAATGAGGTACAAGAAGAAAGGAGGAGTGGCCCCTGGTTCTGGAAAGACTCAGTGAAGCAGTATTCGACAAAACCAGAACAGGGAAGTGGGAAAGGGTGGGTGGGAGGACAGGGGAAGAGAAGGGGGCTTACGGGACTTTCAGGGAGTGGGGGGCTAGAAAAGGGGAAATCATTTGAAATGTAAATAAATTATATCGAATAAAAAAAAATTAAAAAAAAAAGAAAAAAAAGAATTGTAGGAAAACACAGTAAAACAGGTGAAGAAATTGAACAAAACCATCAAGGATCTAAAAATTGAGGTAGAAACAATAAAGAAATCACAAAGGGAAAAAACTCTGGATATAGAAAGCCTAGGAAAGAAGTCAGGAGTCAGGGATGCAAGCATCAACAACAGAATGCAAGAGATAGAGGAGAGAATCTCCGATGCAGAAGATACCATAGAATGGATTGACACAACAGTCAAAGAAAATGCACAATGCAAAAAGCTCCAGACACAAAACACCCAGGAAATCCAGAACAAAATGAATAGACCAAACTTAAGGATTATATGTATAGAAGAGAGTGAAAATTTGCAATTCAAAGGGCCAGAAAATGTCTTCAACAAAATTATAGAAGAAAACATCCCTAATCTAAAGAATAAGATGCCTATGAACATGAAAGCAGCCTACACAACTCCAAATAGATTTGATTAGAAAAGAAATTCCTCCCGTCACATAATAATTAAAATGCCAAATGCTCTAAGCAAAGAAAGAATACTTAAAGTAGTAAAGGAAATGGTCAAGTAACATATAAAGGTAGACCTATCAGAATTACACCATACTTCTCACCAGAGACTATGAAAGCCAAAAGAGCCTGGGAAGATGTCATACAGACCGTAAAGGAACACACATGCCAACACAGGCTGCTATACACAGCAAATCAGTCAATTACCATAGATGGAGAAGCCAAGGTATTCCATGAAAACAAAATTACACAGTATCTTTCCACAAATCCAGCCCATCAAAGGATAATGAATGGAAACCACTAACAAAAGGAGGGAAACTATGCACAAGAAAAAGCAAAAAAATTAATCTTCTTTCAACAAACCCAAAAGAAGATAACCACACAAACATAAAAAATTACATACAAAATAGCAAGAAGCAACAATCACTATTCTTTAATATCTCTTTACATCCGTGGACTCAATTCCCAGGAGTGGTATAGATGGGTCCTCAGGCACTACTGTGTCCACTTTCTGAAGAAAAGCCAAACTTATTTCTATAGTGGTTATATAAGCTTGCAATCCCAGCAGCAGTGGCAGAATGTTCTTCTTTTTCCACAACGTGTCCTGTATCTGCTGTCCCTGAGTTTTGGATCTTAGCTATTCTAAATGGTGTGAGGTGGAATCTCATGGCTGTTTTGATTTTCATTTCCCTGATTGTTAAGGATCTTGAACTGTTCTACATGTGCTACATAATCATTCAATATTCCTTATTTGAAATTACTTTGTTTAGTTCTACATCCCATTTTTAATAGGATTAATTGCTTCTTTGGATAACGTCTTTTTTTTTTAAATATTTTTATTTTCTATATTCTTTGTTTATATTCCAAATGATTTCCCCTTTCCTGGATCCTCCCTCCCCATATGTCCCATAAACCTTCTTCTCTCCATCCATTCTCCAATCACCTCCCTCCTTTTTCTCTGTCCTTATATTCCCCTCCAATGCTAGATCAATCCTTTCCAGGATCAGGACCCTCTCCATACTTCTTCATGGGAGTCATTTGTTATGCGATTTGTACCTTGGGTATTCAGGGCTTCTGGGCTAATTAATATCCACTTATCAGAGATTGCATTCCATGTATATTCTTTTGTGATTGGGTTACCTCACTTAGGATGATATTTTCCAGATCAAACCATTTGCCTAAAAATTTTGTGAATTCATTGTTTCTAATTGCTGATTAGTATTCCATTGTGTAAATATACCACATTTTCTGTATCCATTCCTCCTTTGAGGGGCATCTGGGTTCTTTCCAGCTTCTGGCTATTATGAATAAGGCTGCTATGAACATAATGGAGCATGTGTCTTTATTGCATGCCGGGGAATCCTTTGGGTATATGCCCAGGAGAGGTATATCAGGGTCCTCTGGAAGTGTCATGTCCAGTTTTCTGAGGAACCGCCAGACTGATTTCCAAAGTGCTTGTACCATCTTACAGCCCCACCAGCAGTGGAGGAGTGTTCCTCTTTCTCCACATCCTCGCCAACACCTGCTGTCTCCTGAGTTTTTGACCTTAGCCATTCTGACTGGTGTGAGGTGAAATCTCAGGGTTGTTTTGATGTGCATTTCCCTAATGACTAATGATATTGAACACTTCTTAAGGTGCCTCTCGGCCATCTGAATTTCTTCAGGTGAAAATTCTTTGTTTAGATCTGTACCCCATTTTTAATAGGGTTATTTGGTTCCCTGGGGTCTAACTTCTTGAGTTCTTTGTATATATTGGATATTAGCCCTCTATCAGATGTAGGATTGGTGAATATCCTTTCCCAATTTGATGGCTGCCATTTTGTCCTTTTAACAGTGTCCTTTGCCTTACAGAAACTTTGTAATTTTATGAGGTCCCATTTGTCAATTCTTGATCTTAGAGCATAAGCTATTGGTGATCTGTTCAGGAACTTTTCAATTGTGACCATGTCTTCAAGGGTCTTCCCCAGTTTCTTTTCTATTAGTTTCAGTGTGTCTGGTTTTACATGGAGGTCCTTGATCCACTTGGAGTGAAGTTTAGCACATGGAGATAAGAATGGATCAATTCACATTCATCTGCATGCTGACCTCCAATTGAACCAGCACCATTTGTTGAAAAGGCTATCTTTTTTCCACTGGATGTTTTCGGCTCCTTTGTCGAAGAACAAGTGACCCTAGGTGTTTGGATTCATTTGTGGATCTTCAATTCTATTCCATTGGTCCACTTGTCTGTCACTGTGCCAATACCATGCAGTTTTTAACACTATTGCTCTGTAGTATTGCTTGAAGTCAGGGATACTGATTCCCCCAGAATTTCTTTTGCTGTTGAGAATAGTTTTAGCTATCCTGGGTTTTTTGTTATTTCAGATGAATTTGAGTATTGCTTTTTCTAACTCTGTGAAGAACTGAGTTGGGATTTTGATGGGGATTGCATTGAATCTGTAGATTGCTTTTGGCAAGATGGCCATTTTAACTATATTAATCCTGCCGATCCACGAGCATGGCAGATTTTTCCATTTTCTGAGGTCTTCTTCGATTTCCTTTTTCAGAGACCTGAATTTCTTGTCGTATAGATCTTTCACTTGTTTGGTTAGAGTCACACCAAGATACTTTATATTGTTTGTGGCTATTGTGAAGGGTGTCATTTCCCTAACTTCTTTCTCAGCCTGCTTATCCTTTGAGTATAGGAAGGCAACTGATTTGCTTGAGTTGATTTTATAACCAGCCACTTTGCTGAAGTTGTTTATCAGCTGTAGGAGTTCTCTGGTGGAGGTTTTCGGGTCACTTAAGTAGACTATCATGTCATCTGCAAATAGTGATAATTTGACTTCTTCCTTTCCACCTTGTATCCCCTTGACCTCCTTATGTTGTCAAATTGCTATAGCTAGAACTTCAAGTACTATATTGAAAAGATATGGAGAAAGAGAGGACAGCCTTGTCTAGTTCCTGATTTTAGTGAGATTGCTTCAAGTTTATCTCCGTTTAGTTTGATGTTGGCTACCGATTTGCTGTATATTGCTTTAATGATGTTTAGGTATGGGTCTTGAATTCCTGTTCTTTCCAAGACTTTTAGCATGAAAGGATGCTGAATTTTGTCAAATGCTTTTTCTGCATCTAATGAGATGATCATATGGTTTTTTTTCTTTGAGTTTGTTTATGTAGTGGATAGCATTGATGGATTTCCTTATATTGAACCATCCCTGCATCCCGGGGATGAAGCCTACTTGATCATGGTGGATGATCATTTTGATGTGTTTTTGGATTCGGTTCACAAGAATTTTATTAAGTATTTTTGCATCAATATTCATAAGAGAAATTGGCCTGAAGTTCTCTTTCTTCGTTGCATCTTTGTGTGGTTTTGGTATCAGCGTAATTGTGGCTTCATAGAACAAGTTGGGTAGAGTTCCTTCTGTTTCTATTTTGTGGAATAATTTGAAGAGTATTGGTGTTTGGTCTTCTATGAAGGTCTGATAGAATTCTGCACTGAAGCCATCTGGTCCCATGCTTTTTTTTGGTTGGGAGGCTTTCTATGACCCTTTTTATTTCTTCAGGTGTTATGGGACTGTTTAGATAATCTATTTGATCCTGGTTTAGTTTTGGTGTCATATATCTGTCTAGGAAACTGTCCATTTTCTCCAGATTCTTCAGTTGTGTTGAGTATAGGCTTTTGTAGTAGGATTTAATGATTTTTTTTGGATCTCCTCAGTTTCTGTTGTTATATCTCCCTTTTCATTTCTAAGTTTGTTAATCTAGATACTGTCTTTGTGCCCTTTGTTTAGTCTGGCTAACAGTTTATCTATCTTGTTGATTTTCTCAAAGAACCAGCTCCTGGTTTTGTTGATTCTTTGTATGGTTCTCTTTGTTTCTACTTGATTGATTTCAGCCTTGAGTTTGATGATTTCTTGCCTTCTACTCCTCCTGGGTGAAATAGCTTCTTTTTGTTCCAGGGCTTTCAGGTGTGTCATTAAGCTGTTAGTGTATGCTCTCTCCATTTTTTTTTTTTTTTTTTTTTTTTTTTTTTGGAGGCACTCGTGGCTATGAGTTTTCCTCTTAGCACTGCTTTTATTGTGTCCTATAGATTTGGTTATGTTGTGTCTTCATTTTCATTAAGTTCTAAATAGTCTTTAATTTCTTTCTTTCTTTATTCCTTGACCAAGGTATCATTGAGTAGAATGTTCAGTTTCCACGTGTATGTGGGTTTTCTGTTGTTTTTGTTGCTATTGAAGACCACTTTTACTCCATAGTGATCTGATAGGAGGCATGAGATTAGTTCGATCTTATATTTGTTGAGGTCTGTCTTGTGACCAATTATATGGTCGATTTTGGAGAAGGTACCATGAGGTGCTGAGAAAAAGGTATATTCTTTTGCTTTAGAATAGAATGTTCTATATATATCTGTTAAATCTAATTGGTCCAAAGCTTCAATTAGTTTCATTGTGTCCCTGTTCAGTTTCTGTTTTCCTGATCGGTCCATTGAGGAAAGTGTACTGTTGAAGTCACCCACAATTACTGTGTTAGGTGCAATGTGTGCTTTGAGCTTTAATAAAGTTTCTTTTAGGAATGAGGGTGCCCTTGCATTTGGAGCATAGATGTTCAGGATTGAGAGTTCTTCTTGTTGTATTTTTCCTTTGACCAGCAAAAAGTGTCCCTCAGAGTCTCTTTTGATGACTTTGGGTTGAAAGTCAATTTTATCTGATATTAGAATAGCTACTCCAGCTTGTTTCCTGAGACCATTTCCTTGTAAAAATGTCTTCCAGCCTTTTACTCTAAGGTAGTGTTTGTCTTTGACCCTGAGGTGTGTTTCCTGTATGCAGCAAAATGTAGGGTCCTGTTTAGGTATCCAGTTAGTTAGTCTATGTCTTTTTATTGGGGCATTGAATCCATTGATGTTAAGAGATATTAAGGAATAGTGATTATTACTTCCTGTCATTTTTCATGTTATTTTTTAAATTTGATTGGTTAACTTCTTTTGGGTTTGATGAGAGAAGGTTACTATCTTGCTTTTTCCAGGGTGAAATTTCCCTCCTTGTATTGGTGTTTTCCTCCTATTATCCTTTGTAGGGCTGGGTTTGTGGATAGATATTGGGTAAACTTGGTTTTGTCATGGAATATCTTAGTTTCTCCATCTACGGTGATTGAGAGTTTTGCTGGATATAGTAGTTTTGGCTGGCATTTGTGTTCTCTTAGTGTCTGCATGAATTCTCACCTGAAGAACTTCGAATGGTGGAGAAGCATCTTTTTTTTAAATTTATTGATATATTTATTTACATTTCAAATGATTTCCCCTTTTCTGGACCCCCACTCCCCAAAAGTCCCATCAGTCCCCTTCCCTCCCCCTGTTTTCCCACGCAACCCTTCCCACTTCCCTGTTCTGATTTTGTTCTATACTGCTTCACTGAGTCTTTCCAGAACAAGGGGCCACTCCTCTGTTCTTCTTGTACATCATTTGATGTATGGATTATGTTTTGGGTATTCCAGTTTTCTAGGTTAATATCCACTTATTAGTGAGTGCATACCATGATTCATCTTTTGAGTTTGGGTTACCTCACTTAGTATGATGTTCTCCAGCTCCATCCATTTGCCTAAGAATTTCATGAATTCATTGTTTCTAATGGCTGAATAGTACTCCATTGTGCAGATATACCACATTTTTTGCATCCACTCTTCTGTTGAGGGATACCTGGGTTCTTTCCAACTTCTGGCAATTATAAATAGGGCTGCTATGAACATAGTAGAACATGTATCCTTATTACATGCTGGGGGAATCATTATTTGCATATGACATGATAGTCTACCTAAGTGACCCAAAAAACTCCACTAGAGAACTCCTACAGCTGATAAACAACTTCAGCAAAGTGGCAGGTTATAAAATCAACTCAAGCAAATCAGTGGCCTTCCTATACTCAAAGGATAAGCAGGCTGAGAAAGAAATTAGGGAAATGACCCCCTTCACAATAGCCACAAACAGTATAAAGTATCTTGGGGTGACTCTTACCAAATATGTGAAAGATCTGTATGACAAGAACTTCAAGACTCTGAAGAATGAAATGGAAGAAGACCTCAAAAAATGGGAAAACCTCCCATGCTTATGGATTGGCAGGACCAATATAGTTAAAATGGCCATTTTGCCAAAAGCAATCTACAGATTCAATGCAATACCCATCAAAATCCCAACTCAATTCTTCACAGAGTTAGAAAGAGCAATTCTTAAATTCATTGGGAATAACAAAAAACCCAGGATAGCTAAAACTATTCTCAGCAACAAAAGAAATTCTGGGGGAATCAGTATCCCTGACCTCAAGCAATACTACAGAGCAATAGTGTTAAAAACTGCATGGTATTGGTACAGTGACAGGCAGGAGGATCAATGGAACAGGATTGAAGATGCAGAAATGAACCCACACACCTATGGCCACTTGATCCTCGACAAAGGGGCTGAAAACATCCAATGGAAAAAAGATAGCCTTTTCAACAAATGGTGCTGGTTCAACTAGAGGTCAGCAAGCAGAAGAATGAGAATTGAGCCATCCTTGTACTAAGCTCAAATCCAAATGGATCAAGGACCTCCACATAAAGCCAGACACTCTGAAGCTAATAGAAAAGAAACTGGGGAAGACCCTTGAGGACATCGGTACAGGGAGAAAGTTTCTGAACAGAACACCAATAGCGTATACTCTAATATCAAGAATTGACAAATGGGACCTCATAAAATTACAAAGTTTCTGTAAGGCAAAGGACACCATCAAAAGGACAAATCGGCACCCAACAAATTGGGAAAAGATCTTCACCAATCCTACATCAGATAGAGGGCTAATATCCAATATATATAAAGAACTCAAGAAGTTAGACTCCAGAAAACCAAACAACCCTATTAAAAATGGGGTACAGAGTTAAACAAAGAATTCTCACCTGAAGAACTTCGGATGGCAGAGAAACACCTTAAAAAATGTTCAACTTCATTAGTCATTAGGGAAATGCAAATCAAAACAACCCTGAGATTTCACCTTACACCAGTCAGAATGGCTAAGATTAAAAATTCAGGAGACAGCAGGTGTTGGAGAGGGTGTGGAGAAAGAGGAACACTCCTCCACTGCTGGTGGGGTTGCAAATTGGTACAACCACTCTGGAAATCAGTCTGGCGGTTCCTCAGAAAACTGGGCACCTCACTTCCAGAAGATCCTGCTATACCACTCCTGGGCATATACCCAGAGGATTTCACACCATGTG
Organism: Apodemus sylvaticus; assembly: GCF_947179515.1. NCBI lineage: Eukaryota > Metazoa > Chordata > Mammalia > Rodentia > Muridae > Apodemus > Apodemus sylvaticus. Next base: position 105,861,851 of record NC_067479.1, read on the forward strand.
ATAAGGATACATTCTCTACTATGTTCATAGCAGCCCTATTTATAATTGCCAGATGCTGGAAAGAACCCAGGTATCCCTCAACAGAAGAGTGGATGCAAAAAATGTGGTATATCTACACAATGGAGTACTATTCAGCCATTAGAAACAATGAATTCATGAAATTCTTAGGCAAATGGATAGAGCTAGAGATCATCATACTAAGTGAGGTAACCCAGACTCAAAAGGTGAATCATGGTATGCACTCACTAATAAGTGGATATTAACCTAGAAAACTGGAATACCCAAAACATAATCCACACATCAAATGAGGTACAAGAAGAAAGGAGGAGTGGCTCCTGGTTCTGGAAAGACTCAGTGAAGCAGTATTCGGGAAAACCAGAACGGGGAAGTGGGAAGGGGTGGGTGGGAGGACAGGGGGAGAGAAGGGGGCTTGAGGGACTTTCAGGGAGTGGGGGGCTAGAAAAGGGGAAATCATTTGAAATGTAAATAAATTATATCGAATAAAAAAAATTAAAAAAAACAGTAAAAAAAAAAGAAAATATTCTGTGCAAAAAACAAAAACAAAAACAAAAAACAAAAAACATAATCCACACATCAAATGAGGTACAAGAAGAACGGAGGAATGGCCCCTTGTTCTGAAAAACTCAGTGAAGCAGTATAGAGCAAAATCAGAACAGGGAAGTGGGAAGGGTTGGGTGGGAAAACAGGGGGAGGGAAGGGGACTGATGGGACTTTCGGGGAGTGGGGGGTCCAGAAAAGGGGAAATCATTTGAAATGTAAATAAATATATCAATAAATTAAAAAAAATTGAGGTTTAACCTGAACTCAGGCCATTCCACTCCCCGTGCAACCTCCTGAGTCTCATTTTGCCGTGGGTACAGTATTGTGGTTCAGCCTCTACATCCTCATGCCTGGGCTTGGCAATTCAGTATAGAAAGAATTGGAAATGTGTTGGCTGTGAGGCTACAATATAATCATGCAGTCCAGGTTGACCTTGGCTCACTGATGCCTACTTCAATTGTCTGGTCATATTTGACAAATGGAGGATGTGCTAGTTAATATTTTGTAGCAGGGGCAGAAAGTTTACCCTTTTATATTTGCCTTGCATTTGAGCCCTTCTGTTACAAAGTAATGGGAGTTATACTTGCAATAAAAAACAGTGTAAACAAGAGATTTTGTGAAATGCATGGATATGTCTATTCAGACAATAAAGGAATGCACTGTAAGAAAATATTAACCAGGTTTGACAGAATTAAAGGTAAAGGAGAAAGATATTTGCATCTGGCAAAAGGGTAAACCTGGGGAATTTACTGTATGTTATGTGAATTGTCTCAGGTGGAATATTTATTATTGACAAAAATCTCCCACATACATGGTACCTACAGATTTGGGTGCTAACAACATTTTCTTCTGCAGACAGGGTCCTAACTCTCCCCATCAAAAGCACTTGACTTCTAATTAAGCAGAGAGAAATCTTTAGCTTTGGAAGGTGAGGTTGCCAAAGGGTGTTCTCTGGGTTAAATTAGAGGCTCCAGGAAAGGGCAGCCCAGAAAATGGTCAATTTGAAGAGAGCTTATTAACAAGCAGGTCATGGCAGTTCCCAGTGACATCATCAGTAATGCCTTCCTTGGACATTCTCCTGTATCTAGGAGAGAACTAGAATCTTCTGTGATGTCACCTGTGTTGTGGCAACAGCAACTGCCTGTGGGATATCATTCAGTGCCTGTTGGGTTCACAAACAGACATGTTTTCAAGGCTGCGGAGGCTATTTCGAATGGAGAATAGTGATCAAGGAGACACTGGACCAAGTCAGAAGGAATCCAGCAACCTGTCTCATAGAACAGGAAGAATGAATTCTTTTTGGCGAAGGCACAGTGAGTCCTGGGCAGAATTGGGGAACTTTCAGGAATAGGTAAGCTTGGACTTCAGGAGTAGGTCTTACAGGCAGGAATCTTGGACTTTCTCAGTTGCAGAACAAGAATCAAAACTTTCTGATGATTAGTTTGTCAGAGTGCCAGTAGTTGACACACCTGCAGCTTCTACTTTTCTGGAAGCTATTTAATTTCCTTTGGAGTGTCACTGAATGCCAGGGGGAGACACTTTGAGAATAACAATGTATCTCTTCATGGTAGGGAGTTGAAGCACTTCATCCTCTAGATTACTGTAGGATACATCAGTCTCTGATGAAAAGAAGAGAAAAGGAGGCTGTGCTGTTTATGTGTTGAGGTCTCAGACCCTTTGCATTTAAATACAAATCATTAGAGCTTGATAATGCTGAGCTGTTGAACTTCAGAATTTATCTGCATAGCATCAGATATGAGCTGACAATGTTCCTCAGATATTTACATCTCAAGATGCTTATGGTTTTCAAGACAAGGGTGCCTGTAATTGGGAGTATGGCATATGTCTGACAATGGTGGTTGGGAGGAGGGACATAGCTTAGCAGACTAGCTCAAACATAGCTGTTCCACTCTTTCAGAGATTCACCCTGTCTCTAGCTTTGCTCTTCCTCAAATGTCTTTTTGGGACTCAGAATGGTCCCCTGTCCTGGACCATCAACTATGCAAATTCATTTGTGTTTATCTATTTTCAGGGCCTGGTAGGAAAACACCACCCCAAAATTCAAGCATAACTAATCAGATGAAGCAAAAGAATAAATTAGAAGCATTGGATTTTGATATCAGGAAGATGCGGTTTGAGAAGGAAGAACTTTGTCGAATCCTGGATCTTTACAACTATAATAATTTGAACTACAGGTAGTAATTACATCTTGTACCCTGTTAACTGTCTTGTTCCATCTCTGTTAAGCCTATTTCTCATGATTGGAGTGTATCAACTTTCATTATGCATTTTAATAAGCCATTGCAACTGTTGAATTGTAGGATAAGGCATGTGCTATATGTTTATGGTCATCCTCTATTGTATTTGACCTTGAGGAGCTTGGAGTCTGATTGGTTCTATAAACAGCTAGAAGGACATGGTCACAATTGCTGCCTCTTAGTGTATGGATGCAATGGCTTCATGTCATAACTGGTTTACTCTGATTTTGTTCATTATACTCTGAGAATATGGCAGCTCCCTAGATTGATTTGGCATTCTAAAATGTTTGTTTGTGTGAATATAGTTGTGCATGTTTTGTTCGGGAACTGGTGCTGTGGGGCCTTTGATGGGGTCTGAACATTTGACTGATGCACAGTTCGCAGGTGATAAAAGTGTTGAATCCATGGACCCCCAAATTGATCACCTCGCTTCTTGGTGTCACATAAGAATCTCTTTGGGAAAGATGTGTTAGAAAGTCTTTCCCCTCTGTAGTAAAGTTTAAAGTCTGGGATACTGAATCCCCCTGAAGTTCTTTTACTGTTGAGAATAGTTTTAGCTATCCTGGATTTTTTGTTATTGCAGGTGAATTTGAGAATTGCTCTTTCTAGTTCTATGAAGAACTGGGTTGGGATTTTTATGGGGATAGCATTGAATCTGTAGATTGCCTTTGGCAAGATGGCCATTTTAACTGTATTAACCCTGCCAATCCACGAGCATGTAAGATTTTTTCATTTTCTGAGATCTTCTTCGATTTCCTTCTTCAGAGATCTGAAGTTCTTGTCATATAGGTCTTTCACTTGTTTGGTTACAGTCACCCCAAGATACTTTATGCTGTTTGTAGCTATTGTGAAGGGAGTCATGTCCCTAATTTCTTTCTCAGTCTGCTTATCCTTTGAATATATAAAGGCTACTGATTTGTTTGAGTTGATTTTGTAGCCAGCCACTTTGCTGAAGTTGATTATCAGCTGTAGGAGTTCTCTAGTAGAGTTTTTATGGTCATTTAAGTATACTATCATATCATCTGCAAATAGTGATAGTTTGACTTCTTCCTTTCCAATTTGTATCCCTTTGACTTCCTTATGTTGTCTAATTGCTCTAGCTAGGACTTCAAGAACTATACATGAAGAACTTCGGAGGGCGGAGAAACACCTTAAGAAATGTTCAACATCATTAATCATTAGGGAAATGCAAATCAAAACAACCCTGAGATTTCACCTCACACCAGTCAGAATGGCTAAGGTCAAAAACTCAGGAGACAGCAGGTGTTGGCAAGGATGTGGAGAAAGAGGAACACTCCTCCACTGCTGGTAGGATTGCAAGATGGTGCAACCACTTTGGAAATCAGTCTGGCGGTTCCTCAGAAAACTGGGCATGACACTTTCTGAGGACCCTGTTATACCACTCTTGGGCATATACCCAGAGGATTCTTCAGCATGCAATTAGGACACATGCTCCACTATGTTCATAGCAGCCCTCTTTGTAGTAGCCAGAAGCTGGAAAGAACTCAGGTGTTCTTCAACAGAGGAATGGATACAAAAAATGTGGTATATTTACACAATGGAGTACTATTCAGCCATTAGAAACAATGAATTCATGAAATTCTTAGACAAATGGATGCTGGAGAACATCATACTAAGTGAGGTAACCCAGTCTCAAAATATCAATCATGGTATGCACTCACTGATAAGTGGATATTAGCCTAGAAACTTTTAATATCCAAGACATAATCCACACATCAAATGATGTCCAAGAAGAATGGAGGAGTGGCCCCTGGTTCTGGAAAGACTCAGTGAAAGAGTATAGGGGAATTCCAGAACAGGGAAGTGGGAAGGGGTAGATGGAGGAACAGGGGGAGGGAATAGGGCTTATGGGCCTTTTGGGGAGTGGGGACCCGGAAAAGGGGGAATCATTTGAAATGTAAATAAAAATTATATCAATAAAAAAAAGAAAAAAAATAAAGTTGTATAATTTCAGCAAAAAAAAAAGAAAGAAAAAAGAAAAAAAAAGAAAAGAAAAAAGAAAAAAGAAAAAAAAAGAAAGTCTCTCCCCTGTAAATACTAGTTATGACCTCTGGTAATTCATGTAATAATAGGAACCAAGAATTGAGAATCCCTGTCTTTAAAATATGAGAAAATCATCACATATATTTGTTGCACGGAAATCTGTGATACGGTTTAATGGAAACTTGTCAGAGAACTAGTGTGTTCCTACAGGCTTACCCTGAGAGCTCTTCAATGTCAGTTCCCTCCATTGGGTCCCCCGTCTGCTGTTTTGTACCCAGGAAAATAAATTGAACTCAGCACCAATAGGTCCCACTTTGAAGGAGTAAGTATGTGGTATATACTTGATATGGCTACTCCAAAATACACCCTTTTTTCACATGAGATTATTTTTTTATTTTATATTTTCTTTATTTACATTTCAAATGTTATCCTCTTTTCTGTTTTCCTCTTTTCCATAAATCATCTATCCCATCTACCTTCCTCCTGCTTCTCTGAGGTTGTTCCTAGTCCCTCACACCTACACCTAAACTGCAGCACTAATTGAGCCTTCATAAGACCAAGGACCTCTCCTCCCATTGATATGTGACAAGGCCATCCTCTGATACATATGCAGCTGGAGCCATGTGTACATCTTGGTTGGTGACTTAATCCCTGGGAGCTCTGGGTGGTTCAGTTGTTTGATACTGTAGTTCTTCCTATGGGTTGGAAACCACTTCAGCCCCCTCAGTCCTTTCTCTAACTCCTCCATCTCTCAGTAGATTCTCAGTCCAATGGTAGTCTATGAGCATTTGCCTCTGTATTTGTAGATCTGTGGCAGGTCCTCTTATGAGGCAGCTACATCAGACTCCTTTCAGCAAGCATTTCTTGGCATCTTCAATAGAATCTGGGCATGGAACTGTATACAGGATGAATCTCTATGTGGGGCAGTCTTGACATGGCCTTTCCTTCAGTCTCTGCTCTATACTTTATCTCTATATTTGCTCTGGTGATTATTTTGTCCAATTTCTATGAAGGTCTGAATCTGCTAAACTTTGGTCTTCCTTCTTGAGCTTCATGTGTTCTGTGAATTGTACCTTGGTTATATGGATGTTTTGGGCTAATATCTACATATCAGTGAGTGCATACCATGTGAGTTCCTTTGTGTTTGCGTTAACTTACTGAGGATGATATTTTCTAGTTCCATTCATTTACCTAAGAATTTCTTGATTTCATATTTTTTTATTAGCTGAGAGGTACTCCATTGTATATATGTATCACTTTCTGTGTGTCCATTCTTCTTTTGAAGGACATCTGGGTTCTTTCCAGCTTCTGGCTATTATAAATTAGTCTGCTGGCAACATAGTGGAGCATGTGTCCTTGTTGTATGTGGGAGTATCTTTGGGAATATGCCCAGGAGAAGTTTAGTTGTGTCCTCAGGTTTAGTATGTCTAATTTTCTGAGGATCTGGTAGTCTGATTTCCAGAGTGGTTGTAACTGTTTGTAATTCCATCAACAATGGAAGAGTGTGTCTCTCCACAATCCTATCCAGCAACTTTGGTACCTGAGTTTTTGATTTTAGCTATTCTGACTTCTGTGATGTGTAATCGCAAGGGTTGGTTTGATGAACATTTCCCTGATGACTAAGGATGTTGACCACTTATTTATGTGCTTGTTGGCCATTAAATATTTGTCAGCTGAAATTTTTTGTTTATCTCTGTACCCCATTTTTTTAGTGTTATTTGATTCTCTGGAGTCTATCTTCTTGAGTTCTTTGCATATATTGTATATTATTACCTCTCCTTTGGAAGTAGGATGGGTAAATATCTTTTTCCCATATGTTAGTTACTGTTTTGTACTATTGACAGTGACCATTGTCTTACAGAATCTTTGCAATTTTATGTGGTCCCATATGTTGAAACCATATGTTGATTTCAGAGCATAAGCCATTGGTGTTCTGTTCAGGAAATTTTCCCATGTGCCCATGTGTTTCAGGATCTACTCCAGTTTCTATCTGGGGAATTCTGGTCTATCTGGTTTTATGTGGCAGTTTTTGATCTACTTGGGCTTGACTTTTGTAGAAGGACATAACAATGGGTCCATTTACATTTTTTTACATACTGATCACCACTTGTGCTAGCACCATTTGTTTCTACATGATTCTTGAATTCATATCTCAGTGGATTTTTTGCTCCTTTGGTCATGCCCTGACACAGGATGAATGTTGAATTCGACATCATTAAATCACAACACGAGAAGACAAGGATGGATATGGAAAAAATGAAGCAGTCAATAATTGATGCCATAGAGAAGTACAAGGAGGTGATAGAAGATAAGTATTCCTACAGGTGAGTCATTGACACAGCCGCGACCCCAGCACTAGTCAGGGAATGCTTCTGTCCTTGTAGGACTCTGAACAAAAGTAAGGGCTCTGGTTCCTTACTTTTTCTTTTTTTTTTTTATTTTAAAATGAGCCAAGTTTATTTGCATATAACAATGATAACTCACACACAATGATGAGTGAAAAAAGAAATCCTACAGTTACAAAGTGATGTATATCTATAGTATGGTACCAAAACAGTAAGCTTTATAAACCCCTTACAAAACCACACTGTATGTGAAGATATATGCATATGTATAAATATGCATAAAATAAAACTGGCTTTTGTGCCAATTCACAAATTCCTTCTCATTGCTTATAAGAGTGGGAAAAATAGTGGAAGTAAAGGAAAGTGAAGACTTGAATTTACACACACACACACACACACACACACACACACACACACAGTTAAGATTTTACTTCTTTCTGTAAAATGACTTTGAAAAAATTTAGATGGTCAAGTCTATGTTGTGGCAGCATTAACACAGTGGATTATGCCCTGTATTTCTCATCTTTACAAAAGAAAAGTCCTCTTTAAAGTTTGCTGTGAGGTTACTTTTTCATAATAGGAACCCTGCCTTGAGGCAAAGGTCTTGGATTTGTGCCTCTTTGACTCAGTTGTCCTAAGTGTGACGAGTATACAAGACCATCCACTTTTATTCTTCCAAATTCAGGATCCTCTACATAGAAAACATTTCCACCATATTGGAAATATAAGGCAAACCTTAACCTCGAAGGTTCTACCAGGAGATTTAAAGATCTGGATCCCTGACAAAAATGGAAAGATTGTGTACCTGTTGGGACTTATCTCCTCTCTGAGAGGATTTGTCCTCTAGTGCTGATGGTTTCCTAGTACCATGGAAACAGAAGCACCCATGAGGAATATTTCCTGTTCTGTGATGTTCATGAAACCCTCTAAGTATCAGGGATTTCTGAAGTAATTTGAGTCTTGTGGAATGTTAGCCACATTACACAAGTCTCTGAATTTGACCTGCCTCAATTTGGTGTTGTGTACTGTGGACTCTAGACTGGGGCTGTCTGGGGATCAGAGAATTGCAGGAATCAGAGAACTTGGAGGACTGGCAGACAAACAGAAACTGAAACAGAAACTCACCCAGTTTTATTTGTCAATCAGCACCAGGCACTACCTCGTCCTGAATGCATGTTCACAACAGAAGGAGAATGTAAGGATATTGCTGCATGAGAACAATAAGCTGCTGGTGGAGCAGGCTGAACCACAAGCCTACTTTGGGGAAGAAAAGAGGTTCTGTGAGGAGGCCAGCAAGACCATCGATTTCCCATGTGCCAAGGAGCAGCAGGTATGATGAGGCATCAGAGGCAGTTTGCCCTCATGGCTAGCCAAAAACATAGACACACTAATGAAACTGTCTCCCAACTTCCCCAAACACTCCCTTGTGTCTCATCCAAATGTTCATTTATGTGATCATTTCCAAGTTTTTCTGAGGATATAGGCCTCTTTGAGAAGCTGTGTGTTTATAAGCAAATGGTCCTACTCTACTAGAATCTGCAGTTCATTAATGGAGATAGTGGACTACACAGCACACCATTGCATGCCATTAAATTTGAAGGGGGCTGTGCTGGAGTCCTCCTTTAGAATAGCACAGAGCTTTGGAGAAGAAGTAAAGGCCTGTAGCTCCTTTGCTTTGCAGTGATCATGTGAGATTGCAGGCAGGAAGTGGTTTGCAGGGATGAGAGCAGAGTGGAATTGACGAGTGAGTGGATATCACTGTTGTCTTTTGTCAGCTTTTGTTCTTTCCCTTCCCCTTCTCTGCTATCTCAAGATGGTTTCTTCAGGCTTCACAGACCTTTGAGGAAACTGTGAGGCATCAACATGGGGCTTGCTGTGGGCTTTCTTAGATAGCTCTTTCTTGGGAATTTGGTGTTGTGTTGCCCAGGTTTTCTGTGCAGAGCTTGTAACTTACTTGTAGGGCCAGCAAGTATCAGCATAGATAAAATTCCTGAAGAGCAGAAAGGTACAGGTCAGGACCACAGAGTCTGCCTGAGTCTGAGAGCCTTCCTTTGACACATGGTAGGTCCCATACTTGCTCATGCAAAAGGAAATGTGCTGGACACGAGGAACATTTTCATTGATGTTTGTGTTTTTGTTTGTATGTCTGTGTCTGTGTCAGGAATGTGATGTTTGTGTTTGTGTGTCTGTGTCTGTGTCAGGAATGTGATGTTTGTGTTTGTGTTTGTGTGTCTGTGTCTGTGTCAGGAATGTGATGTTTGTGTTTGTGTGTCTGTGTCTGTGTGTGTTTGGAGCAGCTGTGGTTGAGCGTGTTTATACTTAAGTTGAATGTTTGGTGTATGATAGGTGATTTTTCAAGTATTTGTGGTACAGATGCTTGTATATACAGGTATGTATGTGTGCTTGTGTATGTGTGTGTGTGTGTGTGTGTGTGTGTGTGTGTGTGTGCATGTTTGTACAGAAGGACAAACTCTCCAGAAGACCATCAGATATAGATAAATAGTACTTATATGGTTCAGCCTTTCCATGAACGATTTCTCAGTTTGAGATAATCCATGTAAGCATTAGGCCTTCAAACAGTCAGCCTTATCTTATTCAAAATATCCCTGACACAATCATTCATGTGGGGAAACTGTTCCTATCAATCCTACTCACAGAGATTTCCTATTATTATGCGCTCATACCTTTGGATACCAAGTAAGTTAGGTGATGGTAAAGGGAGCTCCTACTGGAAGAAACTGTTTACTTTGGGACAAGAGTGAAACAATGACCAAGATTGAGATGCTAGTCCATCACCAAGATGGGATCTTTTACTGGGAAACAATCCTGTTCTTCCCTGCCTTGGTAACTTGCTAAGCCAGATTGGATAATAGGTCAAGCCCCCTGATTCCCATTCGAGGTTAATGGGAAAGCACATCACTGACTGAGCTGTCTATATGCTATGCCCACTATGCACCTCTCCCACTCAAGATTTGTTTTTCATATCCCCAATTCATCCTAAGAGATTTTATAATAGCTCTCACTGGACAACTAAACAGATTATTGAAATATACTATGCTTGTATTTTGTGAACACAAATATTTTGCATGCTTGAGACTGGAACCTATAATAGCCATAGACACAGAGAGGTGTTGTTTTGTTTCTTCATGACCAGCATGTTTAAAAATCAGTATCTAGTCTTGGAAATATTTTCATTTAGCACACTTATCCTCAGTATAGGACCTATAGTGCCCAGGGATTTCATGTAATATGGTTTCTCTGGATATTTGCAGATAGAGAGTTTGACAAATGGAACCCAGGCAGGTTGCTACACTGGATAAATAATCACAGCCTTCACTTCAATTCTTGGCAGGTTTCCCAGAAGGCATCTCGGTAGTTTTCCACAGAGTTCTCTAGAACTCAGAATCAGACATTACTGCAATGTTATTCCATATGTTATACCTGGACTCTTGGACAAATGTGGTGTGTTGTTAAATTCCAGTACAGTGTGTACATCACAGTTCAGTTTCTTGCAGTTTTTAAAAGCTGAGGAAAAAACCCAAGCCTAGGTACACTATGACACGTGTGGATACAGGTTCTGACCTAAGCTGATAGGTCCTGTTTGAATGTCCAGCTGAGTAGACCTGGTGTGAGAGGGACATCAGAATTGACAAATTCTTACCAGGCCTTTGTCTCTTCCTTCCTTAGGTGTGATATACTCTTTCAGAATCTGGAACATGGAACTGACAAGGACATGATCTCCCTTGTGGAGTACTCCTGTAGGACTAGCACTAAGTACGCGCAGCAAATACACCACTATTGCATCTCATTCCTCATAATCATGGGTATCATCAGTTGCATTTTCTTCCTTGAATTTAATTTCATAGTGAAAAGGACTTAAATTCATCTAGGTTCTGGCTCAGCAAGAGTGCAGTATTCGGACACATTCAGAGACACACCAAGAGTGATGGACATCCAGGAAGAATCTGAGAGTTTAAATATTTTCTTGTCCTGATGAGTCATCAAGAAAAATTACATCAAGATCAGTCAATGAAATTGCAAAGACTTTGAGCCAAAGACTGTGACATATCTTCTGCTTAGACTTGGGTGGCCATATCCTTCAAAGACACACTCTAAAAAAGAGAACTGCTTATATTTCTCTTGTAAAGATTGTTACCATCACTAAGTGCTTTTTAATAATATTGCCAAGGGCAGTCACCAGCTCTAAGTCTGTGCTGCAAATTGAGCAGCCAAAGAATGCTCCTTAGCACAATTCTTGTTTTTACGTTTTGGTTTGAATTTTGATTATTTTGGTTATTTGGTTTTTCTTGGTTTCATTTGATGTTTTGTTATTTATTTATTATTGTTTTATTCTTATAATTGATTTGATAATTTCTTAAGGCTATACACTGTACATATTGACCACATGCTCTCAGTTTCTTTTGAGTAAATTGTATGTATTCTTATTAATAAAACATGGATCTCCAACTTTTCTCTCCTAAGAATCCTCTTTAGTCAGATGTGGTGCCACAGTCTTGAGTTCCCACAGCTCTCAGACCCAGATGGAACTCTGCATTCTCATAGGTCTTGGCACCATAATGACTTTCCAGCCAGACTGAGCTACAAACAAGACTGCACATTCAGTGTGGATAGTGTGTCCAAATCTGTGTATACCAACTTCATGATGGGAAAAATTATTCATGCTGTATCATTGTTGTAAAATATTTAGATACTACTAAAATTCTGTGGATGATAGTGTGGAAGATGTTAATGGGAAATACATCAGTATTTCTGTAACATCTCTTAGGAAATAAAACATAGGCTAAGGGAATATAAAAGCTATCAGAAAACACAGAACTGCATGTGTGTGCTTTCCTTCAAATATACTATCAGTGGTAACTACTGATAGAGATAATAAATTCCCAGACCTTTTTGGGGATAGCGTTTTGTTTTATTGTTTTGTTGTCCTTCATTATGAAGATGATTTTTTGTTTGACAATGCATTTGGTTCATTTTGGGTTTTTAACAAAAGCACAGTGTGTAGTTCACTTTTCAGTTTTGAGATGTTTGTAAAAGCTGAGAAAAATAGGGGCCCATATGGTCTATGAGCATTATCCTGTGGTTTTTCATTTTGCTTTATTTTATATTTATGGATGATTTGCCTTCTGTAGGTCTGTGCAACATTTGCATGCCATTCTCCAAGTCCAGAAGAGGTCATTGGATTTCAGCTGGAACTGAAGTGACAGAGGATGTTAGATACCCTGTGGGTCTTTGAGAAACATGTTCTCAAATGATGAGCCATCTCTTCACCCCGACATGAACTTTTGTCCTTCCTTGTGCCACACCTATAGAAAGTGTTTCTTTTTTACATGTAGGAATACATACATTGGGTATGCATTCTAATTTTCTAAAAATCCAGGAATTTATGTATCTTAGTGTTTTAGTATTTTACTGCTGAGAATAGATTCAATGATTAAGGAAAGTATTAAAAAAGTACACCAATTAATTGAGGCTGGTTTTAAATTCAGATGTTCAGTCCATTATCATCAATGTGGGAGCATGGAAGCATTTAGAAAGTCATGGTCCAGTAGGAGAATCTTCTGAAGATTAGCGAATTGATCCATCCTTGTCTCCTTGTACTAAGCTCAAATCCAGAAGCATCTTAAAAAATGCTCCATTTCATTAGTCATTAGGGAAATGCAAATCAAAACAACCCTGAGATTTCACCTTACACCAGTCAGAATGACTAAGATTAAAAATTCAGGAGACAGCAGGTGTTGGAGAGGGTGTGGAGAAAGAGGAACACTCCTCCACTGCTGGTGGGGTTGCAAATTGGTACAACCACTCTGGAAATCAGTCTGGTGGTTCCTCCGAAAACTGGGCATCTCACTTCCAGAAGATCCTGCTATACCACTCCTGGGCATATACCCAGAGGATTTCCCACCATGTAATAAGGATACATGCTCTACTATGTTCATAGCAGCCCTATTTATAATTGCCAGATGCTGGAAAGAACCCAGGTATCCCTCAACAGAAGAGTGGATGCAAAAAATGTGGTATATCTACACAATGGAGTACTATTCAGCCATTAGAAACAATGAATTCATGAAATTCTTAGGCAAATGGATGGAGCTAGAGAACATCATACTAAGTGAGGTAACCCAGACTCAAAAGGTGAATCATGGTATGCACTCACTAATAAATTGATATTAACCTAGAAAACTGGAATACCCAAAACATAATCTACACATCAAATGAGGTACAAGAAGAAAGGAAGAGTGGCCCCTTGTTCTGGAAAGACTCAGTGAAGCAGTATTCTGCAAAACCAGAATGGGGAAGTGGGAAGGGGTGGGTGGGAGGACAGGGGGAGAGAAGGGGACTTACGGGACTTGCTGGGAGTAGGGGGCTAGAAAAGGGGAAATCATTTGAAATGTAAATAAAAAATATATTGAATAAATAAAAAAAGAAGTTTTGGAATAAATGAATTTAATAGATATTTATATAACCTTTCATCCTAAATCAAAAGAATATACCTTCTTCTGAGGACCTCATGGTACCTTCTCCAAAATGACCACATAATTGGTCACAAAACAGACCTCAACAAATATAAGAAGATCCAACTAATTCCATGCCTCCTATCAGATCACTATGGAGTAAGTGTGGTTTTCAACAGCAACAAAAACAACAGAACGCCCACATACACATGGAAACTGAACAATGCTCTACTCAATGATACTTTGGTCAAGGAAGAAATAAGGAAAGAAATCAAAGAATTTTTAGAATTTAATGAAAATGAAGTCACAACATACCCTAATTTATGGTACACAATGAAAGCAGTGCTAAGAGGAAAACTCTTAGCTCTGAGTACCTCCAAAGGGAAGCTAGAGAGACCATACACTAGCAACTTAACTTTCAAGCACACTTGAAAACTTTAGAATAAAAAGAAGCTAATACACCCACAAGGAGCAGCAGGCAGGAAATCATCAAAGTCGGGGCTGAAATCAGCCAAGTAGAAACAGAAAGATCTATACAAGGACTCAACAAAACAAGGAACTTGTTCTTTGAGAAAATCAACAAGATAGATGAACCCTTAGCCAGACTATACTGAGGGCACAGTGATAGTATCCAAAGTTACAAAACCAGAAATGAAAAGATATAACAATACAAAGTGAGGAATTAAAAAAAAACATTATATACTACTAAAAGAAAAGCCTATACTCAACACAACTGGAAAATCTGGAAGAAGTGGCTATCTTATTTTTGGTTGGTAGAAAGATTATTTTCTTGCTTTTTCTGGGATATAGTTTCTCTTCTTGTGTTGGAGTTTTCCATTTATTATCCTTTGTAGGGCTGAATTTGTGGAAAGATACTGTGTATATTTGGTTTGGTCATGGAATATCTTGGTTTCTCCATCTATGGTAATTGAGAGTTCTACTGGGTACAGTAGCCTGCCCTGCTATTTCTAATCTCTTGGTGTCTGTATGATATCTGCCTAGGATTTCTGGATTTTAGAGTCTCTGCTTAGAAATCTAGTGAAACTCTGCTAGGTCAGCCTTTATATTGGCCTTTTCCCCTTACTGTTTTTAATATTTTTCTTTGTGTTGTGCATTAGCATGATGATGCCAATTAGCCCTAGTTTCTGTTGCTTAGGTTCTTGAGCTTGCCTCTCACTATCTGGTTCTCTCTGGGGTTATTTAGTCTTGCTGTCTCTCACTGGAGATTATTCCTCCTGTGAGCCTGTTACCCAGTGATGTTAATTGTGTCTGCACTCTTGGGAGACTAACTGTCTCAGGGCAGGATTTGGATCCAGAGAGCTGTGACACAAGGCTATCTCCAGAGTATAGATGGAAGGAAGAAGAATTCTGTCCCCATTGGCTCAGTGGTTCCTAAGCCCTGTGGTCTCCTGGCAGGACCCTCTTTGGAAGTTATTGGAGGAAAAGTGTTTGTCTCCCCTGTTATCTTAGGAGTGACAGTGCTCCTCAGAGACCAGCTCTTGCCCTTTCCATGTCTCTAAAGAAGAGTGTTAGAATTTATCATGGAATTGCATCAAATCTGTAGATTGCTTTTCTTAGGATCACCATTTTTGGCATGTTAATCCTATCAGTTGGCTAAAGACAAGCACATCAAATACAAAGGCTGATTGGAATCATCAAAACCAACTTCTCCCATAAAAGCAAGTCCTGGAAACCTGAACACATTGGAAAAGCAAGACTTGGATTTAAAATTACATTTCATGATGCTGATAGATGATTTAAAGAAGGAAATAAAATAACTCCCTTAAAAATATACAGGGGGACACAGAAGCAAGGAGAGCCCTAAAAGAGGAGCAGAACAACTGTAGCTTATGCTCTAAGATCAAGAATTTACAATTGGGATTTCATGATATTACAAAGCTTCTGTAAGGCAAAAAGAAAATGACAATAGCACAAAATGGCAACCCACAGTTTGGGAAAAAAATCTTAGCCAACCCTAAATCTGATAGAGGGCAAATATCCAATTTATTCAAAGAACTCAAGAAGTTAGACTCCAGAGATCTCCCCTTCGGGATCCAGAACAGCCTGGGCTGCAACACCACATCTCCAGATCCTGCAAGAGGACAGAGGGGCACCCAAGAGGCCGGCTGGGAGGAGTCAGTGTGCTCTGGTGAGTCCAGAAGGCCCCGGCGGGAGGTTTCAGGTGCCTGCTGTGGGATCTGAACAGCCTGGGCCACAGCACTCGGTCTCCAGGCAGTGCAGGAGGTCAGCTGTGCACCAGAGGCCACCTGGGAAGAGGCAGCTTGCACTGGTGAGTCCAGCATTGTCAAGACCAACTAACACCAGTGAGAACTAGATGGTAAAAGGCAAACACAGGAACGTCACTAACAGAAATCAAGGCAATATGGCAGCATCTAAACCCAATTCTCCTTTAACAGCATGTCCTGGATACCCCCATCACACCAGAAACACAAGATTTGGATTTAAAATGACTGGTCATGATGCTAATAGAGGAACACATGAAGGACATACTTAAAGAAATTCAGGATAAAATGGATCAAAAGTTAGAAGCCCTTACAAGGGAAACACAAAAATCATTGAAAGAAATTCAGGAGAATACAAAAGCCAATAAGGAGGAAACACAAAAAACACTTAAAGAAATACAGGAGAACTTTGGTCAACAGGCTGAGGTCAAGAAACACAAAAATCTCTTAAAGAATTACAGGAAAGCACAAACAAGCAAGTGAAGGAGCTAAGCAAAACCATCCAGGATCTAAAATCAGAAGTAGAAACAACTAAGAAAACTCAAAGGGAGACAACTTTGGAGATAGAAAACCTTGGGAAGAAATCAGGGGACATAGATGCAAATATCAACAACAGAATACAAGAGATAGAAGAAAGAATCTCAGATGCTGAAGATACCATAAAAACCATGGATTCAACAGTTAAAGAAAATGCAAAATGCAAAAATCTTGTAAGCCAAAATATCCAGGAAATCCAGGACACAACGAGAAGACCAAACCTAAGGATCATAGGCATAGATGAGAGTGAAGATTTACAACTTAAAGGGCCAGCAAATATCGTCAATAAAATTATGGAAGAAAACTTCCCTAACCTAAAGAGAGAGAGATGCCCATGAATATACAAGAAGCCTACAGAACTTCAAACAGACTGGACCAGAACAGAAATACTTCCCGTCACATAATAATCAAAACCCCAAATGTACTAAACAAAGAAAGAAAATAAAGGCAGTAAGAGAAAAAGGCCAAGTAACATATAAAGGAAGACCTATCAGAATCACACCAGACTTCTCACCTGAGACTATGAAAGCTAGAAGATCCTGGGCAGAGCTCATGCAGATTCTAAGAGAACACAAATGCCAACCAAGACTGTTATATCCAGCGAAACTCTCAATCACTATAGATGGAGAAACCAAGATAATCCATGACAAAACCAAATGTATACAATATCTTTCCACAAACCCAGCCCTACAAAGGATAATACCAATACAAAGAGGGAAACTGTACCCTGGAAAAAGAAGGATAATAACATTCTTTCATCAAACCCGAAAGAAGACAACCACACAAGTATAAAATTAACATAAAAAAGAATAGGAAGCAATAATCACCTCTCCTTAATATCTCTTAACATCAATGGACTCAATTCCCCAATAAAAAGACATACACTAACAAACTGGATAGAGAAATAGGACCCTACATTTTGCTGCATACAGGAAACACACCTCAGTGTCAAAGACAAAAACAACCTTAGAGTAATAGGCTGGAAGACAATTCTACAAGTAAATGGTCTCAGGAAACAAGCCGGACTTGCCATTCTAATATCAAATAAAAATGAGTTTTGAACCTAATGCCATCAAAAGAGACATGGAAGGACACTTCTTGCTAGTCAAAGGAAAAATCCAATAAGAAGAACTCTCAATCTTGAACATCTATGCTCCAAATGCAAGGGCAACCTCACTCATAAAAGAAAATTTACTAAAGCTCAAAGTACACATCGTACCTAACACAATAATTGTGGGTGATTTCAACACCCCACTCTCCTCTATGGACCAATCAGGAAAACAAACTAAACAGGGAGACAGTGAAACTAATTGAAGCTTTGGACCAATTGGATTTAACATATATATATAATTTTTCATCCCAAAGCAAAATTTTTCATCTCAGCACCTCATGGTACCTTCTCCAAAATCAATCATATAGTTGGTCACAAGACAGACCTCAACAAATATAAGAAAATTGAAATAATCCCATGCCTCCTATCAGATCAATATGGAATAAGAGTAGTCTTCAATAGCAACAAAAACAACAGAAAGCCCACATACACATGGAGGCTGAACATACTCTACTCAATGATACCTTGGTCAAGGAAGAAATAAAGAAATCAAAGACTTTTTAGAATTTAATGAAAATGAAGGCACAACATACACAAATCTATGGAATACATGAAAGTAGTGCTAAGAGGAAAACTCACAACCCTGAGTGCCTCCAAAAAGAAATTGGAGAGAGCATACACTAGAAACTTAGGACACAACTGAAAGCCCTGAAACAAAAAGAAGCCAATTCCCCCAGGAGGAGAAAAAGACAGGAAATCATCAAACTCAAGGCTGAAATCAATCACGTGGAAACAAAGAGAACCATATAAAGAATCAACAAAACCAGGAGCTGGTTCTTTGAGAAAATCAACAAGATAGATAAATTGTTAGCCAGACTAAACAAAGTGCACAGAGACAGTATCCAAAACAACAAAATTAGAAATGAAATGGGAGATATAACCACAGAAACTGAGGAAATTCAGAAAATCATCAGGTTCTAGTACAAAAGCATATACTTGACACAACTGGAGAATCTGGAGAAAATTGCCAATTTCTTAGACAGATACCAAATACTAAAATGAAATCAGCATCAAATAGATAATCTAAACAGACCCATAACCGCTAAAGAAATAGAAGGGGTCATAGATAGTCTTCCAACCATAAAAAAGCACAGGACTAGATGGTTTTAGTGCAGAATTCTATCAGACCTTCAAAGAAGACTTAACACCAATACTCTTCAAACTCTTTCACAAAATAGAAACAGAAGGAACACTACCCAACTCCTTCTACAAAGCCACAATTAAGCTGATACCAAAACCACACAAAGAGACAACAAAGAAAGAGAATTTCAGGCCAATATCCCTTATGAATATTGATGCAAAAATACTCAATAAAATTCTTGCCCACCGAATCCAAGAACACATCAAAACGATCATCCACCAAGATCAAGTAGGCTTCATCCCAGGAATGCAGGGTTGGTTCAATACATGGAAATCCATGAATGCTATCCACTACATAAACAAACTCAAAGAAAAAAAACCACATGATCATTTCATTAGATGCTGAAAAAAGCATTTGACAAAATTCAGCATCCTTTCATGCTAAAAGTCTTGGAAAGAACAGGAATTCAAGGGCCATAACTAAACATAGTATAAGCAATAAAGAGCAAACCGGTAGCCAACATCAAACTAAATGGAGAGAAACTTGAAGCAATCCCTCTAAAATCAGGGACTAGACAAGGCTGCCACCTCTCCATATCTTTTCAATATAGTACTTGAAATCTTAGCTAGAGCAATTAGGCAACATAAGGAGGTCAAAGGGATACAATTTGGAAAGGAAGAAGTCAAACTATCACTATTTGCAGATGATATGATAGTATACTTAAGTGACCCCAAAAAATTCTACCAGAGAACTCCTACAGCTGATAAACAACTTCAGCAAAATATCTGATTACAAGATCAACTCAAGCAAATCAGTAGCCTTCCTATACTCAAAGGATAAGCAGACTGAGAAAAAAATTAGGAAAATGACACCCTTCACAATAGCAACAAACAACATAAAGTATCTTAGTGTGACTCTAACCAAACAAGTGAAAAATCTATACAAGAACTTCAGGTCTCTGAAGAAGGAAATTGAAGAAGACCTCAGAAAATGGAAAAAATCTTCATGTTCATGGATTGGCAGGGTTAATATAGTTAAAATGGCCATCTTTCAGAAAGCAATCTACAGATTCAATGCAATCCCCATCAAAATCCCAACTCAGTTCTTCATAGAGTTAGAAACAAAGAGTTGTAAGAGTTGTTAGAAACATAGAGTTGTAAACAATGTTTCTGTAAGTCAAAGGACATTGTCAAAAGGACAAAATGTCAACCAATAGATTGGGAAAGGATCTTCACCAACCCTAAATCCGACAGAGGACTAATATCTAATATATACAAAGAACTCAACAAGGTAGACTCCAGAAAACCAAATAACCCTATTAAAAAGTGGGGTACAGAGTTCAACAAAGAATTTTCACATGAAGAACTTCGGATGGCTGAGAAGCACCTTAAGAAATGTTCAACATCATTAATCATTAGGGAAATGCAAATCAAAACAACCCTGACATTTCACCTCACACCAGTCAGAATGGCTGAGTTTAAAATCTCAGGAGACAGCAGGTGTTGGCGAGGATGTGAGAAAGAGGAACACTCCTCCACTGCTGGTGGGATTGCTAGATGTTGCAACCACTTTGGAAATAGTCTGGCAATTCCTCAGAAATCTCGGTATGACACTACCCAAGGACCCTGCTATACTACTCCTGGACATATACCCAGAGGATTCCCCTGTATGTAATAAGGACACATGCTCCACTATGTTCATAGCAGCCCTATTTGTAATAGCCAGAGCTGAAAAGAACCCAGGTGTCCCTCAATGGAGTAATGGATACAAAAAATGTGGTGTATATACATAATGGAGTATTATTCAACCATTAGAAACAATGAATTCATGAAATTCTTAGAAAATGGATGGAGCTGGAGAACATCATACTAAGTGAGGCAACCCAATCTCAAAACATCAGTCATGGTATGCACTCACTGATAAGTGGATATTAGCCTAGAAACTTGGAAAACCTAAGACATAATCCACATATTAAATGATGTCCAAGAAGAACGGAGGAGTGGCCCCTGGTTCTGGAAAGACTCAGTGCAGCAGTGTAGGGCAATACCAGAACAGGGAAGTGGGAAGGGGTGGATGGGGGAATGGGGGGTGGGGAAGAGGGCTTATGGGGCTTTCGGGGAGTGGGGAGCCAGAAAAGGGGAAATCATTTGAAATGTAAATAAAAAATATATCGAGTTTAAAAAAAAAAACACCAACAACAAGTAGCCAAAAAAAAAAAATGGACACAGATGGAGTTCCTCAACTTTACATTTATAATAAGATCATACACCATTTGAACATAAAGTGAGTCATGGAAAGAGGTGGGAAAGAGATAGCACATCTCTGCTCTGCAGACAGAAGCATCATTCTTGACAATAAATTTGTGAAAAATATGTTGTTCTCATCATACTGAGAAGACACATTTGATAAAAGATGGCACACATTTATGGGTTTCTAAAAAAGAAATCCAACTTAGTTCCTTAACTTCATAAGAGACCTGCACAGGAAACACATACCATACTCTGTTCATAAGTCAGGAATCAGAAGAATTTTCTTTAGAGAGTGAACTTTGACAGAAGACTGCCATGATTGGTTCCATTTAGCCACTTAGGTCCTAGAAAAAGAAAGCAACATGAAGTGGTTAGATTTTAAATCATCATTACATAATGATATCATTATTTGCATACTACTTTAAGTGAAGGTATAGGTAAACTATCTTACACTTGAAATGCTTACTTAGTTAAGAAGTGAAGAAGTTGTTCTGAATAAATGTGAATCATATATTTATGGTTGCAATTGAGACCCAAAGTCCACCTTGACCTCCTTGGAAGGTGTGTGTACAAGACTTGCCCTGGCTATGTAAGACTATCTAAACATGTTAACTTTACCACCTTGGGAAGTGACATATTTAATGGACAAAAATCTTATTACATTCTTGAGAGATCCACATTTTCTAAGATAGCTGAAAGAAAATATAATGATCCATGACCTACCATAAAATATGTTTCATTATGACTATATATTTATATGGTCTAAAGAATGTTGTTCAATGGTAGGCCCTATACAAAGTCTCATTTCAAATAAAAGAAGTAAGTTACTGACAGAGTAAGGGTGCTTTTCCCTGGAGAGATATGAAGGAAACTGCTGGTTTCCTCCTTTAGCTGTTTGACCAGAGGAAGTTCAGCATCCACGACTGCAAAGGAGGGTTACTCTGTTTTCTTTGATTATTCAAATAAATAAATTTATTTGAATTATGTTTCTTTCCCATCAATTGTCTAGATGCTGAGTATTCAAAGAGAAAACACAGTTTTCTTTGTACTTCATATGTATCTAGATCAAGAGAATATCACAGGTGCAGAGAAAATTACAGGAAGGCTAGAATGTAGAAATTAGAGGAACAGCCCTGACAGCCCCACTCCATATTGCAAAGAAATAAGCCACATGTTACCCTGATCTCTGGTTGGGAAACTGTCCTAGGGAATCATTTGTTTAGACGGCTTGTGCAAAAGGAAAGAATTTATTCAGGTAACACCACCTAACCAACATTGGCTTCCAAAAGCCTCATCTGCAACATCATAGATAGTTCTACTTGTTTGCTACCTCACAATGAGGCTTAAATTTCTTTTTTTCGGGTTTCTTTTGTTTGTTTGTTTTTGTTTTGCTTTGTTTATTAATTTTTTATTGAAAATGGAAGTAAAAAACTCTTTATGATAAAATTAAAGATTTACATGGAAAATATTTCAGATAAAATAGAAAAGATACATAGGAAAACACATTAAAGTTGACAATTTTCATGGAAAATTAAAGAGTAAAATGGTAGACATTTAAAACATTGCTAAATTAATTGAAATATGAAATAGAAACAGTTCATGAAAGAATTGAAGATTTGCATGGAAAATATGCCTGATAAAATAGTAGAAAAATTTTAGGTGTTAAAAATTTTAAATGTTAGAATTGAAGATTATCAAGGAAAAAATTTTCATTTCTTTTCTTTTATTTTTTATTTTTAATTTTTTTTATTAAGTACCTTCTTTATTTACATTGCCAATAGTAAAACCTTTCCCAATTTCCCCCCTCCCCATAGATTCCCAACCCCCCTCCCCTTGGCTGTCCTGGACCTAACACTGTAGACCAGGCTGGCCTCGAACTCAGAAATCTCCCTGCCTCTGTCTCCCAAGTCCTGGGATTAAAGACATGCATCACCATTTCCTGGCTACACCCG
The DNA here is from genome assembly GCF_947179515.1 of Apodemus sylvaticus. Lineage (NCBI taxonomy): Eukaryota > Metazoa > Chordata > Mammalia > Rodentia > Muridae > Apodemus > Apodemus sylvaticus. The sequence goes on from NC_067479.1 coordinate 105,884,665, forward strand.
AGAATTCCTAAACTTGATAAATAGCAAAATGGCTGGAAATAAAATCAACTCAAACAAATCAATACTCTTCTCTACTAAAAAGATAAATAGGCTGTGAATAAAATTACAGTTCAGCTCCCTTCTCAAATAATATGAACTACCTTGGGGTGACTCTAACACCAAAGATTTATTTGACCAGAACTTCAGGTCTCTGAAGAAAGAAATCAAGAAATATCTCAGAAGGACTCAAAGGAGGTCATATGGAGACAAATTATGGAGCAGAGATTGAAGGAAAGGCCATCATGAGACTTCCCACTTTGACACTCATCCCACATCCAGACACCAAACCGAGACATTATGGAGGAAGCCAAGAAGTGCCTGTTGACAGGAGTGTGCTAAAACAGCCACTTTTGGGACTGAGAATAGAGTCTCCAATGGAAGAGGTAGAGTAAGCACTGAAGGAGTGAAAAGGGTTTGTACCCCATAGAAAGAACAGCCATATCAACCACTCAGACACCTCAGAATTTCCAGGGACTTCACTACCCGCCAAAGAGTACACAAGGAGTAACACATAGCTTCAGCCAAGTATGTATCAGAGGATGGCCTTGTGGGGCATCAATGGAAGGAGAGGCCCTTGGTTCTATAAAGACTCGATGCCCAAGGTTTTGGGAATGCCAAGGTGAGCTGGTCTTAGTGTGTGGGTGTGTGAGGGGACACCCTCATTGAAGCACTTGGAGGGGGCATGAGATAGGAGTGTTCTGGACTGAAACCAGGAAACTGGATAACATTTGAAATGCAAGATTAAAAATTTTTAAAATATAAAAAATGTATTGAAGATCCAGAAATTATACCACCCATATGGACACTTGATCTTTGACAAAGAAGTCAAATATATACAATGGAAAAAAGAAAGCTGGTCTAAATGACAGTAAGTATATAGAAAAATGAACATCGGTGCATATTTTAAACCTTACATAAAACTCAATTCCAGGTGGATAAAAGACCTCATCATAAAACCAGATTCACTGTATCTAATTGAAAAGAAAGTGGGAAAGAGTATCAAACTCTTGGGAATGGGGTAAATTTCCTAAACAGAACTCCAATGGCTCAGGCCCTAAAATCAAAAATCAATAAATGGGACCTTATAAAGCTCAAAAGCTTCTGTAAGGCAAAGGGGACAAATTGTCAACCTACATATTCGTGAAATATGTTAACTAACTGTATATCCAATTGAGGGTTAAATCCAAAATATATTAAGTACTCAAGTAGCTAAGTACTGAAAAAACAAAGAACCCAATGTAAAATGGGGTATAGAACTAAACAAAAGGGCTAAAGAGATGGCTCAGCAGTTAAGAGCACTGATTGCTCTTCCAGAGTCCCTGAGTTCAATTCCCAGCAACCACAAGGTGGCTCACAAGCATTTGTAATGGGATCTGATGGCCTCTTCTGGTGTGTCTGAGGAGAGCAATAGTGTACTCATATACATAAAATAAATAATTAAAAAAGTACTAAACAAAAAAAATCACAACAGAAGAATCCTGAATGGCAGAGGAGCAGTTAAAGAAAGGAAATGTGGTATATTTACACAATGGAATACTACTCAGCAATTAAAAACAACGAATTCATGAATTTTTTAGGCAAATGGTTGGAACTGGAAAATATCATTGTAAGCGAGGTAACCCAATCAAAAAAGAATACACATGGAATGCAGTCATTGATAAATGGATATTAATTAGCCCAGAAGCTCTGAATACTGAAGACACAATTAGCATATCAAAGTATTCCCAGGAAGAAGGAAGAAGAGGGCCCTGATCCTGGAAAAACTTGATCCAGAATTGTAGGGGATTACCAGGACAGAGAAAAGGGAGAAGGAATGATTAAAGAATGGAGAGAGAGAAAAGGACTTATGGGACATATGGGGAGGGGGGAACTGGGAAAGGATAAAGCATTTGGAATGTAAACAAACAATATAGAAAATAAAAAAATATATCTACAAAAAAAAGAGAAAGGATCACAGTCCTTAGACATCAATGAAATGCAAACCATTAAGACCCTGAGATTGGTGTAAAATGGTATAATTTACAGTGAAGAATGGCTAAGATCAAAAACTCACATGAAAGCACATGTTGTTGAGAATGTGGGGAAAGAACACTCCTCCATTACTGGTGGGACTGTAAAGTGCAATGACAACTCTAGAAATCAATCTGGAGGATCCTCAGAAAATTGGAAATAGATCAGTCAGAAGGCCAAGGACCAACCTTCAGTGCCCAGGGCCTCCTAAATTTATGTTTCACATGATGGCTTATTTATTTAGATTTTCTTAATGAGCTACAACTTTGATCTTGGTAAGCATCAGGTCTCTCTGATTCTCAATTAGTTCTCCATTGTCACACACATTTTGAGTTACATCCAGCTCCTGGGAATTATTCATTCCTTCAAGTTCCTCTAAATTTTGAGGTTTCCACAGAAGGTTTTCATCTTAAAAACAGAAGCTAAGAATATCCAAAAGTTTGGGATGCCACAATATATGATGAGTTGGTTATGTCAATCCATACAAGTTAACTATCATCGGTATGATTGCTATCCTTATTTGAATGCAAGTAATAATCTTAGCCATTCTGACTGGTGTAAGGGGAAATCTCAGGGTTTTGATTTGCATTTCCCTAATGACTAATAAAGTTGAGCATTTTTTAAGATGCTTCTCTGCCACCTGAAGTTCTTCAGGTGAAAATTCTTTGTTTAACTTTGTACCCCATTTTTTAATAGGGTTATTTGGTTTTCTGGAGTCTAACTTCTTGAGTTCTTTATATATATTGGATATTAGCCCTCTATCTGATGTAGGGTTGGTGAAGATCTTTTCCCAATTTGTTGGTTGCCTATTTGTTCATTTGATGGTGTCCTTTGCCTTACAGAAACTTTGCAATTTTATGAGGTCCCATTTGTCAATTCTTGATCTTAGAGTATACACTATTGGTGATCTGTTCAGAAACTTTCCCGCTGTACCAATGTCCTCAAGGGTCTTCTCCAGTTTCTTTTCTATTAGCTTTAGAGTGTCTGGCTTTATGTGGAGGTCCTTGATCCATTTGCAGTTGAGCTTAGTACAAGGAGACAAGGATGGATCAATTTGCATTCTTCTGCATGCTGAACCAGCACCATTTGTTGAAAAGGCTATCTTTTTTCCATTGGAAGTTTTCAGCCCCTTTGTCGAGGATCAAGTGGCCATATGTGTGTGGGTTCCTATCTGGTTCTTCAATCCTGTTCCATTGATCTGCCTGCCTGTCACTGTACCAATACCATGCAGTTTTTAACACCATTGCTCTGTAGTATTGCTTGAGGTTAGGGATACTGATTCCCCCAGAATTTCTTTTATTGTTGAGAATAGTTTTAGCTATTCTGGGTTTTTTGTTATTCCAGATAAATTTGAGAATTGCTCTTTCTAACTCTGTGAAGAATTGAGTTGGGATTTTGATGGGTATTGCGTTGAATCTATATATTGCTTTTGGCAAAATGGCCATTTTTACTATATTAATCCTGCCAATCCATTCAGGACACAGCAGGTGTTGGCGAGGATGTAGAGAAAGAGGAACACTCGTCCACTGCTGGTGGGGTTGCAAATTGGTACAACCACTCTGGAAATTAGTCTGGTGGTTCCTCAGACAACTGGGCACATCACTTCCTGAAGATCCTGCTAAACCACTCCTGGGCATATACCCAGAGGATTCCTCAGCATGTAATAAGGATACATGTTCCACTATGTTCATAGCAGCCCTATTTATAATAGTCAGAAGCTGGAAAGAACACAGGTATCCCTCAACAGAAGAGTGGATGCAAAAAATGTGGTATATATACACAATGGAGTACTATTCAGCTATTAGAAACAATGAATTCATGAAATTCTTAGGCAAATGGATGGAGCTGGAGAACATCATACTAAGTGAGGTAACCCAGTCTCAAAAGATCAATCATGGTACGCACTCACTAATAAGTGGATATTAACTTAGAAAACTGGAATACCCAAAACTTAATCCACACATCAAATGAGGTAGAAGAAGAACGGAGGAGTGGCCCCTTGTTCTGGAAAGACTCAGTGAAGCAGTATAGGGCAAAACCAGAACAGGGAAGTGGGAAGGGGTGGGTGGGAGGACAGGGGGAGGGAAGGGGGTTTATGGAACTTTTGGGGAGTGGGGGGCTAGAAAAGGGGAAATCATTTGAAATGTAAATAAAAAATATATCTAAGAAAAAAAAGAAAGCAAGTAATAGAATCATCAGTGGAGTGTTTGGTAAGAATAAAATCAATGACTAACATGAATGATAGGGCCATATTGAACATGGCCTTAGTATTCTAGGTATAGTGCAATTAGCTGGGGGAAGTTAAAATCAAAAACCAAAAGAAACAACTGGAGTACTAGCAACAAAAGTTAAAAAAATTCCTTCTGTGTTCTGTGATTAAAGGTATGTATCAACTCTGACCAGCTTTGTAGGTATTGATAACAAAGAAGAAACTAACAACCCTATTACAGTTCTAGCACTTGCATCACAGAGATCTATGTGAAATAGTGTGCTGCTTCCTTTTCCCAAATACCACAGGTCTTTAGTACTATACCAGGAGAGCTGGAACTAAGAACAGTTTAGTTGGCCTTCGTGCTGCCAAGGCATAATTCTGCAACAAACCTTTTTTGGAAAAAAGGAGCATGTTTGTAGTTGGCCCCTTGTTGTGGCATGCAGGTTCCTTTATTCAAGGAAACATCCAAGTCACCATTAGTAAAAGAGCAGAGGAAAAATAACAATAGAAAAATTAGTGCCCCATAGGGAATAAAAGGCCCTCAAGTTCTCACTCTTCAACAATCTCCCTCTTCTTTTCCAGGTTTTCAGAGTGATATTCTGTGCCTCAAAGAGGCAGTCAAAGGTAGATGTCTTCTTGCAAAAGATATACATGATTTTTTGACTCTTATATTTGTGAGGGTAGTGGCCATTACAGCACAGATTCAGCTCACCCAGAAAAAGAATGGATAAGCCACAGATATCAATGTCAAAGTGACTCCTGCCTGAACTTATGGACACATTAAAATTGAGGTTTAAACTGAACTCAGGCTATTACACTCCCTGCCCATCCTCCTGAGTCTCATTTTGCTATGGGTATAGTATCATGGTACAGCCCCCTACATCCTCATGCCTGGACTTGGAAATTCAGGATAGACAGATATTGGAGATGTGTTGGCTGTGTGGCTACAATATAGTCATGCAGTCCAGGTTGACCTTTGCTCACTGATGCCCACTTTTATTGTCTGGTCATATTTTACAAAAGGAGGATGTGCAAGTTAATATTTTGAAGTAGGGACAGAAATTTTACCATCTTATATTTGCCTTGAATTTGAGCCCTTCTGTTTCAAAGTAAAGTGAGTTATACTTGCTATAAAGAACATTGTGAAGAAGAGATTTTGTGAAATGCATGGATATGTCTATGTAAACAATTAAGGAATGCACAGTAAGAAAATATTAACAAGGTTCGATAGAATTAATGGTAAAGGAGAAAGATATTTGCATCTGGCAAAAGGGTAAACCTGGGGAATTTACTGTATGTCATATGAATTGACTCAGGTGGAATGTTTATTATTGACAAAAATCTCCCACTTTTATAGTACTTACAGATTTGGGTGCTAACAACAATCTCTTATGCATGACAGGGTCCTAGCTAACTCTCCCCATCAAAAGCCCTTCACTTCTAATTAAGCAGAGAGAAATCTCTAGCTTTGAAAGGAGAGGTAGCCAAAGGGTGTTCTCTGGGTCAAATTAGAGGCTCCAGGAAAGGGCAGCCCAGAAATTGTCAATTTGAGAAGAGCTTATTAACAAGCAGGTCACGGCAGTTCCCAGTGACATCATCAGTAATGCTTTCCTTGGACATTCTCCTGTATCTAGGAGAGAACTAGAATCTTCTGTGATGTCACCTGTGTTGTGGCAACAGCAACTGCCTGTGGGATATCATTCAGTGCCTGTTGGGTTCACAAACAGCCATGTTTTCGAGGCTGTGAAGGCTATTTCGAATGGAGAATCATGATCAAGGAGACACTGGACCAAGTCAGAAGGAATCCAGAAACCTGTCTCATAGAACAGGAAGAATGAATTCTTTTTGGCGAAGGCACAGTGAGTCCTGGGCAGAATTGGGGAACTTTCAGGAATAGGTAAGCTTGGACTTCAGGAGTAGGTCTTACAGTCAGGAATCTTGGACTTTCTCAGTTGCAGAACAAGAATCAAAACTTTCTGATGATTAGTTTGACAGAGTGCCAGTAGTTGACACACCTGCAGCTTCTACTTTTCTGGAAGCTATTTAATTTCCTTTGGAGTGTCACTGAATGCCAGGAGGAGACACTTTGAGAATAACAATGTATCTCTTCATGGTAGGGAGTTGAAGCACTTCATCCTCTAGATTACTGTAGGATACATCAGTCTCTGATGAAAAGAAGAGAGAAGGAGGCTGTGCTGGTTATGTGTTGAGGTCTCAGACCCTTTGGATTTAAATACAAATCATTAGGGCTTGATAATGCTGAGCAGTTGAACTTCAGAATTTATCTGCATAGCATCAGATATGAGCTGACAATGTTCCTCAGATATTTACATCTCAAGATGCTTATGGTTTTCAGGAAAAGGGTGCCTGTAATTGGGAGTATGGCATATGTCTGACAATGGTGGTTCGGAGGAGGGACGTAGCTTAGCAGACTAGCTCAAACATAGCTGTTCTACTCTTTCAGAGATTCACCCTGTCTCTAGCTTTGCTCTTCCTCAAATGTCTTTTTGGGACTCAGAATGGTCCCCTGCCCTGGGCCATCAACTATGCAAATTCATTTGTTTTTATCTATTTTCAGGGCCTGGTAGGAAAACACCACCCCAAAATTCAAGCATAACTAATCAGATGAAGCAAAAGAATAAATTAGAAGCTTTGGATTTTGATATCAGGAAGATGCGGTTTGAGAAGGAAGAACTTTGTCGAATCCTGGATCTTTACAAGTATAATAATTTGAACTACAGGTAGTAATTACACCTTGTATGCTGTTAACTGTATTGTTCCATCTCTGTTAAGCCTATTTCTCATGATTGGAGTGTATTATTCATTTTAATAAGCCATTACAACTGTTGAATTGTAGGATAAGGCATGTGCTATATGTTTATGGTCATCCTCTATTGTATTTGACCTTGAGGAGCTTGGAGTCTCATTGGTTCTATAAACAGGTAGAAGGACATGGTAACAATTGCTGCCTCTTAGTGTATGGATGCAAGGGCTTCAGGTCATAACTGGTTTACTCTGATTTTGTTCATTATACTCTGAGAATATGGCAGCTCCCTAGATTGATTTGGCATTCTAAAATGTTTGTTTGTGTGAATATAGTTGTGCGTGTTTTGTTCATGAACTGGCGCTGTGGGGCCTTTGATGGGGTCTGAACATTTGACTGATGTACAGTTTTCAGGTGATAAAAGTGTTGAGTCCATAGACCCCCAAATTGATCACCTTGCTTCTTGTGTTTATCTTGGTGTCACATAAGAATCTCTTTGGGAAGGATGTGTTAGAAAGTCTGTCCCCTCTGTAGTAAAGTTTAAAGTCTGGGATACTGAATCCCCCTGAAGTTCTTTTACTGTTGAGAATAGTTTTAGCTATCCTGGGTTTTTTGTTATTCCAGGTTAATTTGAGAATTGCTCTTTCTAGCTCTATGAAGAACTGGGTTGGGATTTTTATGGGGATAGCATTGAATCTGTAGATGGCCTTTGGCAAGATGGCCATTTTAACTATATTAATCCTGCCAATCCACGAGCATGGAAGATTTTTCCATTTTCTCAGATCTTCTTCGATTTCTTTCTTCAGAGATCTGAAGTTCTTGTCATATAGGTCTTTCACTTGTTTGATTAGAGTCACCCCAAGATACTTTATGGTGTTTGTAGCTATTGTGAAGGGAGTCATTTCCCTAATTTCTTTCTCAGTCTGCTTATTCTTTGAATATATAAAGGCTACCGATTTGCTTGCATTGATTTTGTAGCCAGACACTGCTGAAGTGGTTTATCAACTGTAGGAGTTCTCTAGTAGAGTTTTTAGGGTCACTGAAGTATACTATCATATCATCTGCAAATAGTGATAGTTTGACTTCTTCCTTTCCAATTTGTATCCCTTTGACTTCTTTATGTTGTCTAATTGCTCTAGGGAGGACTTCAAGAACTATACATGAAGAACTTCGGAGGGCTGAGAAACACCTTAAGAAATGTTCAACATCATCAATCATTAGGGAAATGCAAATCAAAACAACCCTGAGATTTCACCTCACACCAGTCAGAATGGCTAAGGTCAAAAACTCAGGAGAAAGCAGGTGTTGGCGAGGATGTGGAAAAAGAGGAACACTCCTCCACTGCTGGTGGGATTGCAAGATGGTGCAATTACTTTGGAAATCAGTCTGGTGGTTCCTCAGAAAACTGTGCATGACACTTCCTGAGGACCCTGTTATACCACTCCTGGGCATATACCCAGAGGAGTCTTCAGCATGCAATAAGGACACATGCTCCACTATGTTCATAGCATCCCTATTTGTAGTAGCCAGAAGGTGGAAAAAACCTAGGTGTCCTTCAATGGAGGAATGGATACAAAAAATGTGGTATATTTACAAAATGGAGTACTATTCAGCCATTAGAAACAATGAATTCACAAAATTCTTAGACAAATGGATGGAGCTGGAGAACATCATACTAAGTGAGGTAACCCAGTCTCAAAAGATCAATCATGGTATGCACTCACTGATAAGTGGATATTAGCCTAGAAACTTTGAATACCCAAGATATAATCCACATATTAAATGATGTCCAAAAAGAATGGAAGAATGGCCCCTGGTTCTGGAAAGACTCAGTGCAACAGTATAGGGGAATTCCAGAACAGGGAAGTGGGAAGGGGGGGAAGAGGGCTTATGGGCCTTGCAGGGAGTGGGGACCCAGAAAAGGGGAAATCATTTGAAATGTAAATAAAAAATATATCAATAAAAAAGAAAAAAAGTTATATAATTTCAGCAAAAAAAAAAAAGAAAGAAAGAAAAAAGAAAAAAAAAAGAAAGTCTCTCCCCTGTAAATACTAGTTATGACCTCTGGTAATTCATGTAACAATAGGAACCAAGAATTGAGAATCCCTGTCTTTAAAATAGGAGAAAATCATCACATGTTTTTGTTGGACGGAAGGCTGTGATATGGTTTAATGGAAACTTCTCAGAGAACTAGTCTGTTCCTACAGGCTCACCCTGAGTGCTCTTCAATGTCAGTTCCCTCCATTGGGTCCCCGTCTGCTGTTTTGTACCCAGGAAAATAAATTGAACTCAGCACGAATGGGTCCCACTTTGAAGGAGTAAGTTTGTGGTATATACTTGATGTGGCTACTCCAAAATACAACCTTTTTTCATATGAGATTACTTTTTTATTTTATATTTTCTTTATTTACATTTCAAATGTTATCCTCTTTTCTGTTTTCCTCTATTCCACAAATCATCTATCCCATCTCCCTTCCTTCTGCTTCTCTGAGGTTGTTCCTAGTCCCTCACACACACACCTAAACTGTAGCATCAATTGAGCCTTAATAAGATCAAGGACCTCTCCTCCCATTGATATGTGACAAGGCCATCCTCTGATACATATGCAGCTGGAGCCATGTGTACATCTTGGTTGGTGACTTAATCCCTGGGAGCGCTGGGTGGTCCAGTTGCTTGATACTGTAGTTCTTCCTATGGGTTGGAAACCACTTCAGCCCCCTCAGTCCTTTCTCTAACTCCTCCATCTCTCAGTAGATTCTCAGTCCAATGGTTGGCTATGAGCATTTGCCTCTGTATTTGTAGATCTGTGGCAGGTCCTCTCATGAGGCAGCTACATCAGACTCCTTTCAGCAAGCATTTCTTGGCATCTTCAATAGAATCTGGGTATGGAACTGTATACAGGATAAATCTCTATATGGGACAGTCTTGACATGGCCTTTCCTTCAGTCTCTGCTCTATACTTTATATTTGCTCTGGTGATTAGTTTGTTCCAATTTCTAAGTAGAGCTGAATGTCCCCCACTTTGGTCTTCCTTCTTGAGCTTTATGTGTTCTGTGAATTGTACATTGGTTATATGGATGTTTTGGGCTAACATCTACATATCAGTGAGTGCATACCATGCGAGTTCCTTTGTGTTTGCGTTACCTTACTGAGGATGATATTTTCTAGTTCCATTCATTTGCCTAAGAATGTCTTGATTTCGTATTTTTTTATTAGCTGAGAAGTACTACATTGTATATATGTATCACTTTCTGTGTGTCCATTCCTCTTTTGAAGGATATTTGGTTTCTTTCCAGCTTCTGGCTATTATAAATTAGTCTGCTGGCAACATAGTCGAGCATTTGTCCTCGTTGTATGTGGGAGCATCTTTGGGAATATGCCCAGGAGAAGTTTAGTTGTGACCTCAGGTTTAGTAGGTCTAATTTTTAAGGATCTGGTAGACTGATTTACAGAGTCATTGTAACTGTTTGTAATTCTATCAACAATGGAAGAGTTTTTCTCTCCACAATCCTATCCAACAACTGTGGTACCTGAGTTTTTTATTTTAGCCATTGATTGACTTCTATGATGTGTAATCGCAGGGCTGGTTTGATGAACATTTCCCTGAGGACTAAGGATGTTGAAGACTTATTTATGGGCTTATTGGCCATTAAATGTTCGGCAGCTGAAATTTTTTGTTTATCTCTGTACCCCATTTTTTTTAGTGTTATTTGATACTCTGGAGGCTATCTTCTTGAGTTCTTTGCATATATTGTATATTATTACATCTCCTTTGGATGTAGGATGGGTAAATATCTTTTTCCAATCTGTTAGTTGCTATTTTGTACTATTGACAGTGACCTTTGTCTTACAGAATCTTTGCAATTTTATGTGGTCCCATATGTTGAAACCATATGTAGATTTCAGAACATAAGCTATTGTTGTTCTGTTCAGGAAATTTTCCCATGTGCACATGCATTTCAGGATCTTCTCCAGTTTCTCTCTGGGGAATTCTGGTCTATCTGGTTTTATGTGGCAGTTTTTGATCTACTTGGACTTGGCTTTTGTAGAAGGACATAACATTGGGTACATTTACATTTTTCTACATACTGATCACCACTTGTGCTAGCACCATTTGTTTGCACATGATTCTTGAATTCATATCTCAGTGGACGTTTTTGCTCCTTTGGTCATGCCCTAACACAGGATGAATGTTGAATTCGACATCATTAAATCACAACATGAGAAGACAAGGATGGATATGGAAAAACTGAAGCAGTCAATAAGTGATGCCATAGAGAAGTACAAGGAGGTGATAGAAGATAAGTATTCCTACAGGTGAGTCATTGACAGAGCCGCGACCCCAGCACTAGTCAGGGAATGCTTCTGTCCTTGTGGGACTCTGAACAAAAGTAAGGGCTCTGGTTCCATACTGTTCCACAATAGGAACTCTGCCTTGGGGCAAAGGTCTTGAATTTGTGCCTCTTTGACTCAGTTATCCTAAGTGTGAAGAGTGTACAAGACCATCCAATCTTTATTCATCCAAATTCTGGATCCTCTACATAGAAAACATTTTCTCCACGATGGAAATATAAGGCAAACCTCAATCTCTAGGTTTCTACCAAGAGATTTAAAAATCTGGGTCCCTGACAAAAATGGAAAGATTGTGTACCTGTTGGGTCTTATCTCCTCTCTCAGAGAGGATTTGTCCTCTAGTGCTGATGGTTTCCTAGTACCATGGACACAGAAGCACCCATGAGGAACATTTCCTCTTCTGTGATGTTCATGAAACCCTCTAAGTATCAGGGATTTCTGAAGTCATTTGAGTCTTGTGGAATGTTTGCCACATTATAAGAGTCTCTGAATTTGACCTGCCTCAATTTGGTGCTGATATGTGTACTGTGGACTCTAGACTGGGGCTGTCTGGCGATCAGGGAATTGCAGGAATCAGAGAATTTGGAGGACTGGCAGACAAACAGAAACTGAAACAGAAACTCACCCTGTTTTTTTGTTTGTTTGTTTGTGGATCAGCACCAGGCACTACCTCGTCCTGAATGCATGTTCACAACAGAAGGAGAATGTAAGGATATTGCTGCATGAGAACAATAAGCTGCTGGTGGAGCAGGCTGAACCACAAGCCTACTTTGGGGAAGAAAAGAGGTTCTGTGAGGAGGCCAGCAAGACCATCGATTTCCCATGTGTCAAGGAGCAGCAGGTAGGATGAGGCACCAGAGGCAGTTTGCCCTCATGGCTAGCCAAAAACATAGACAAACCAATGAAACTGTCCACCAACTTCTCCACACCCTCCCTTGTGTCTCATCCAAGTGTTCATGTATGTGATCATTTCTAAGTTTTTCTGAGGAGGTAGGCCTCTTTGAGAAACTGTGTTTATAAGCAACTGCTCCTACTCTACTAGAATCTGCAGTTCATTAGTGGAGATAGGTGGACTACACAGCACACCACTGCATGCCCTTAAGTTTGAAGGGTGCTGTGCTGGAGTCCTCCTTTAGAATAGCACAGAGCTTTGGAGAAGAAGTAAAGGCCTGTAGCTCCTTTGCTTTGCAGTGATCATGTGAGATTGCAGGCAGGAAGTGGTTTGCGGGGATGAGAGCAGAGTGGAATTGATGAGTGTGTGGATATCACTGTTGTCTTTTGGAAGCTTTTGTTCTTTCCCCCTCCCCTTCTCTGCTATCTCAAGATGGTTTCTTCAGGCTTCATAGACCTTTGGTCACATTAACAGAGCCTGAGTAGTAACTTGTCAATCCTATTTTCTTTGAGTGCTGCTAGAGAGGTTGTCCCTGGGCCTTTAAGTCTGGAGTTGGCTGGCTGGATGATCAGGCATGTGGCAAAGGCTTTTCAAAAGCTGAGGTTTGGTATGCGAGATTTGAGGCTTTCTGAAAAAATTTCTTCTTACATACTCCTAATTATGATGAAGAAGTGTGTTCTCCTGAGTTTTTTATTTTTCTAGGAAGCATAGCACAGTTTTGGAAGGTCTACTTTCTATTGTCTAAATTATTTTGTTCCTATAGCATAACAGACTACTCACTGTTTTCTGCTCACTTATGATTTTCGTTTTGTGTATGTTTGTGTGTGCGTGCATGCGTGCGTTTGTATGTGTGTGTGTGCATGCTCATGCTGACATTTAGTTTTTAGCTATGTTGGGAGGGTAAATTAATGACATCTGATTTTGTGCAGTCATTCATTTACTTAATTCTTTGAGCCTAGGTCTCTCCATATACCTGGCACTTCCTGTTTTGTGCTGCCCAGTAGTCTTTCCTTGTCCTGTCCACTATCAGTTGGATCTCCCTCTCTGTTATTGTTTCAACAAATTGCTAAACAAAACAGTTAACTTTAAAAATAAGCATTAGATTTCTTCACTTTCCCTGCATAGAGTTATCTTCCTGTGTGATTCTGGTTTGTCTTATTGGCTTCAGCATGAGCATGCCCAGAATCCTACAGAGCATCCCTCTGCTGCCATTATTTTGCTACCTGTATTGTGGGCATGGCTTTGTTTCAGGATAGATTACTCTCATAGCTGTGCAGAGTGCTGCATTTCAGAAATGCCACAGCAGGTTATTTCACTAGCTTGCTTTTGACTGATATTGAGGATGATTCAGTATCACACAAACTGTTATGTGTTTCAAAGCTCCTAAGTAAAGATCCCAAGTCACGCTCTTCCTCTGATGCTTCCAAGGTCTTCTATGAAGGAACCAGTGTCGGTTATGTGAAGAAACTGTGAGGAGTCAACATGGGGCTTGCTGTGGGCTTTTCTTCGATATCTCTTTCTTGGGAATTTAGTGTTGTGTTGTCCAGGTTATCTATGCAGGGCTTGTAACTTACTTGTAGGACCAGCAAGTATCTGCATAGATAAAGTTCCTAAAGAGCAGAAAGGTTTGGTCAGGGCCACAAAGCCTGCCTGAGTCTGAGAGCCTTCCGTGTACACATGGTATGTCCCACGACTTGCTCATGCAACAGGAAATGTGCTGGACAAGGGGAACATTTTCATTGATGTTTGTGTTTGTGTCAGGAATGTGATGTTTGTGTTTTTGTGTCTGTGTCTGGAATGTGATGTTTGTGTTTGTGTGTCTGTGTCTGTGTGTGTTTGAAGCAGCTGTTGCTGAGCATGTTTATACTTAAGTTGTATGTTTATATAATGCTAGGTGACTTTTCAAGTATTTGTGGTTTGGATACTTGTATATAATACAAGTGTGTGTGTGTGTGTGTGTGTGTGTGTGTGTGCATGTTTGTACAGAAGGAGAAACTCTCCAGAAGCTCATCAGGTAGAGGGAGAAATTGTGCTTATATAGTTTAGCCTCTCCATGAGCGATTGCTCAGTTTGAGGTAATCCATGCAAGCATTAGGCCTTCAAACAGTCAGCCTTATCTTACTCAAAATATCCCTGACACAATCACTCATGTGGGAAAACTCTTCCTTTCAATCCTACTCATAGAGATTTCCTATTATTATGTGCTCACACCTTTGGACACTAAGTAAGTTAGGTGATGGTAAAGGGAGCTCCTACTGGAAGAAGCTGTTTACTTTGGAACAAGTCTGAATCAATGATCAAGATTGAGATGCTAATCCACCACAAAGATGGGATCATTTACTGGGAAAAAATCCTACTCTTTTCAGACTTGGAAACTTGCTAAGCCATATTGGATAATAGGCCAAGACCCCTGATTTCCATTCGGGTTTATAAGGGGAAAGCGTATCACTGACTGAGCTGTCTATATGCTACGGTCACTATGCACCTCTACCACTCAAGATTTATTTTTATACCTCCAATCATCCTAAGAGATTTTTATATTAACATTCACTGGACAACTAAACAGGTTATTGTAATATACTATGCTTGTATTGTGTGAACACAAAAATTTTGCATGCTTGAATGTGGACCCTATAATAACCATAGACATATAGAGGTGTTTTGTTTCTTCATGACCATCATGTTTAAAATTCAATGCTTGGCTTTGTGAATATATTTGTTTAGCACACTTGTGCTGAGTATAGGAGCTATAGTGTCCAGGGATTTCATGTAGTATGGTTTCTCTGGATATTTGCAGATAGAGGGTTTGACAAGTGGAACCCAGGCAGGTTGCTGCACTGGAGAAATAATCACAGCCTTCACTTCAATTCTTGGCAGGTTTCCCTTAAGGCATCCCTGTGGGTTTCTAGGTTGTTCACATCTCTTAGGAACTCAGAATCAGATATTGCTGCAATGTTCTGATTCCATATAATCTACCTGGACTATTATACAAATGTGGTGTGTTGTTAAATTCTAGTACAGTGTGTACTTCACAGTTCAATTTCTTGCAGTTTTAAAAAGCTGATAAAAAACCGAAGCCCAGGTTCACTATGACACTTGGAGATGCAGGTTCTGACCTCAGCTGATAGGTCCTCTTTGAATGTCCAGCTGAGTAGAGCTGGTGTGAGAGGAACAGCAGAATTGACAAATTCTTACCAGGCCTTTGTCCCTTCCTTCCTTAGGTGTGAAATACTCTTTCTGAATCTGTAACATGGCACAGACAAGGACATGACCTCCCTTGTGTGGGACTGCTGTAAGAGGAGCACTGAGTGCGCATAGCAAATTCACCACTATTTCATCTCATCCCTCATAATCATGGATATCATCGGCTGCATTGTCTTCCTTTACTTTATTTTCATAGTGAGTAGGACTTAAATTCATGTAATGTCTTGCTCAGTGAGAGTGCAATATTGGGACATGTTCAGAGACACACCAAGAGCTGCTGGACATCCAAGAAGAGTCTGAGAGTGTAAATATTTTCTTTTCTGGATATTTCATCAACAATAATTACATCAAGATCAGTCAATGAAATTGCAAAGTCCTTGAGCCAAAGACTGTGACATGTCTTCTGCTTAGGCTTGGGTGACTATGTCCTTCAAACACAGATTCCAAAAAAGAGACCTGCTTATGTTTCTCTTATAATGATTGTTAGAATCAGTAAGTGCTGTTTTATACTGCTGCCAAGGGCAGCCACAGGCTCTAAGTCTGTGCTGCAAATTGAGTAGCCAAAGAATGCTCGTTAGCACAGTTCTTGTTTTTACAGTTTGGTTTGAGTTTTGATTACTTTGGTTATTTGGTTTTTCTTGTTTTCATTTGACATTTTGTTATTTATTTGTTGTTTTATTCTTATAATTGATTTGATAATTTCTTAAGGCTATACACTGTATATATTGAATGCATGCTTTAAGTTTCTTTTGAGTAAATTGTATATATTCTTATTAATAAAACAGTAATTTCCAACTCTTCCCTCCTAAGAATCTTCTTTATTCAGATGTGGTAGCAGTCTTGAATTCCCACAGCTCTCAGACACAGGTGGAACATTGCATTCTCACGGGGCTTGGGCACCATAATTACTTCCTAGCCAGACTGAGCTACAAACAAGACTGCACATTCAGTGTGGATAGTGAGTCCACATCTGTGGATACCAACTTCATGATGGGAAAATTCCCCATGCTGTATCATTGTTGTCAAATATTTAGATACTACTAAAATTCTGTGGATGATAGTGTGGTAGATATTAATGGGAAATATACCAGTATTTCTGTAATATCTGTTAGGAAAAAAAACATAGTCTAAGGGAATATAAAAGCTATCAGAAAACAAAGAACTGTATGTGTGTGCTTTCCTTCAAATGTACTATCAGTGGTACCTACTATTAGAGATAATAAATTCCAAGAC
The DNA here is from genome assembly GCF_947179515.1 of Apodemus sylvaticus. Classification (NCBI taxonomy): domain Eukaryota; kingdom Metazoa; phylum Chordata; class Mammalia; order Rodentia; family Muridae; genus Apodemus; species Apodemus sylvaticus. Next base: position 105,901,372 of record NC_067479.1, read on the forward strand.
CTTTTTGGGGATAGGGTTTTGTTTGAATATTTTGTTGTCCTTCTTCATTATGAAGATGATTTTTTGCTTGACAATGCATTTGGTTCCTTTTAGGTTTTTAACAGATGCACAGTATGTATTTCACTGTTCATTTTCCAGATATTTGTAAAAGCTGAGAAAAAATACAGGCCTATATGGTCTATTAGTATCTCCTGGTTTTTTTCATTTTGGTTTATTTTATATTTATGGATGATTTGCCTTCTTTAGGTCTGTGCAACACATGCATGCCATTCTGCAAGTCCAGAAGAGGTCATTGGATTTCAGCTGGAACTGAAGTGATAGAGGATGTTAGATACCCTGTGGTTCTTTGAGAAACAAATTCTCAAATGATGAGCCATTTATGTACCACTGACATGGACTTTTGTCCTCCCTTGTGCCACACATCGAAAGTGTTTGTTGTGACATGTAGGGACACAAACATGGGCTATGCATGCTAATTTTCTAAACATCCATGTATTTATGTATCTTAGTTTCTTAGTATTTCACTGCTGAGAACAGATTCAATGATTAAGGAAAGTCTTAAAAAGGACACAATTTAATTGGGGCTGGCTTACAAATTCAGATATTCAGTCCATTATCATCTGTGTGATAGCACGGAAGCATTTAGAAAGGCATGGTCCAGTAGGAGCTTCTGCTGAAGATGGCTAGCAGAATACTCACTTTCAGGCAGCTAGGATGAGGGTCTTAGAGCCCACACACACAGTGACAATCCTATTCCAACAAGGCCACACCTACTCTAATAGGTAACAGAACTATTCCCTGTCCTGTGCATACCTGTGCATCATAGTCTACTCCCTTGCTCTCATAGGCTTGTTCAAGCATATGAATCGATGGGGGCCAGAGCTAAACATAACACAATGCAATAGCCATATAGTCCAACTTGTAGAATCCCCATAGTCTGTAGCCATCTCAACAATGTTAAAAGCCCAAAGTTCAAGGGTCTTCTGAGATTCTTTAGATCAAGTGTACTCCACAAATCAATACAGAAAACTTGCTTGGCAAGCTCCATGCATCTCCATGTCTGATGTCAAAGGGGCCTTCAGATCTCTAAGGTCCTTTTCTCCTTTGTTGACTGCAACAAAGTTCTTTCTCCTGTGCTGACTCCATTCCCTCTTAGCAGCTTTCCTCAGTAGATAGTCCATGGGTCTGGCTTCTCAAATATCTTGAGGTCCCCAAGGAAATTGTTTTTCATTTTTTTTATTTATTGAAAAGTGAAGTAAAGGGAAATAAAAACATTTTATGATAAAATTAAATATTTACAAGGGAAATATTTTGGATAAACACATTAAATTGACAATTTTCATGGTAAATTAAAGAGTAAAGTGGTAGACATGTAAAATATTGCTAAATTAATTGAAATGTGGGATAGAAACATTCTATGATAGAATTGAAGATTTACATGGAAAATATTTCTGATAAAACTGTAGAAAAACATGTTAGAATTGAAGATTATCATGGAAAATTTTATATAATATAATACTGGTAGGTATAAAAGTATTCCTACATTGATTGAAGGCTTACTTACAAATGTTTTTGGATAAATTTGAAGATTTACATGGGAAATATTTCGGATAGAATTGAAATATGTAGAAAACATGTAAAAATTAAAGATTATTACAGAAATTATATAGGCAAGATGATAGGCATAAAGATAATTCTATGTTGATTGAAGGTGGAATTATAAACATTTTCAGATGACATTGAAGATTTCCATGGAAACTATTTCTGGTAAAATTCAAGAAAGAGACAAACACTTTAAAATTGACTATTTCATGGAAAATTTTACATATAAAATGGGAGATATAAAAACTTTTTCTAAATTAATTGAAGGTGGAATTAGAAACATTTCTGATAAAAACAAAAATTTACATTGAAAACATTTCTGATAAAATAGATGAAGTATATAGAAAGACATTAAAATTGAAGATTATCATGAAAAATAATGCAGATAAAATGGTAGACATAAAACCATTAATTAATTAAAAGGGGAATAATAAACATTTCCTGATAAAAGTGAAGATTTACATGAGAAATATTTTGTTAGTTTATGTCTTTTTATTGGGGAGTTGAGTCCATTGTTGTTAGGAGATATTAGGGAATAGTGATTGTTGCTTCCTGTTATTTTTGATGTTATTTTTATGTTTGTGTGGGTATCTTCTTTTGGGTTTGTTGAAAGAAGATTACTTTCTTGCTTTTTCTAGGGTGTCGTTTCCCTCCTTCTGTGGGCATTTTCCATCTGTTATCCTTTGTAGAGCTAGATTTGTGGACAGATATTGTGCAAATTTGGTTTTATCATGGAATTTTATCATGGAATATCTTAGTTTCTCCATCTATTATGATTGAGAGTTTTGCTGGGTATTAGCCTGGGCCAGCATTTGTGTTCTCTTAGGGTCTGTATGATGTCTGCCCAAGATCTTCTAGCTTTCATCACCTCTGGTGAGAAGTCTGGTGTGATTCTGACAGGTCTGCCTTTATAAGTTACTTGCCCTTTTCCCCTTAGTGCTTTTAATATTCTTTCTTTGTTTAGTGAATTTGGTGTTTTGATTATTATGTGCCGAGAGGACTGTCTGTTCTAGTCCAGTCTGCTTGGAGTTCTGAAGGCTTCTTGGATGTTCATGGGCATCTCTTTCTCTAGGTTAGGGAAGTTTTCTTCTACAATTTTGTTGAAGATATTTACTGAAACTTTAAGATGTACATCCTCGCTCTTGTCTGTATCTATAATTTTTAGGTTTGTTCTTCTTATTGTGTCCTGGAGTTCCTGGATGTTTTGGGTTACCAGCTTTATGCATTTTGCATTTTCTTTGACTGTTGAGTCAATGTTTTCTTATGGTATCTTCAGCACTTGATGTTCTTTCTTCTATGTCTTGTATTCTGTTGTTGATGCTTGCATCTATGACTACTGAATACTTTCCAAAGTTTTCTATCTCCAGAGATGTCTCACTTTGTGATTTCTTTATTGTTTTGACTTCCACTTTTAGATCCTAGATGGGTTTTTTTTGAAGTTCCTTCACTTGAGTTCTTGTGTTTTCTTGTAATTCTTTAAGGGATTTTTGTGTTTCTTTTTAAAGGGCTTCTGCCTGTTGACCCATGATCTCCTGTATTTCTTTAAGGGAATTTTGTGTTTCCTCTTTAAGGATCCACACCACTGCTGCTGCTGTTCTTGATGATCATCCCATGGTATTTGCATTTCCAATACACTAGGATCTTCCCCTGCACATAGGCTTCTCCAGTGGCCTCTCATAAGCTCCCTGGGCCAAGCATGTACAAACCATCCCATAACTCATTACTGGATACAGGATCATGCCTCAGCATCTCTTACTGCCAGGGTTGGAGCAGGTCTCTGATATCTCACTCTATATGACAATGCAGATTAGCTCCATCACAGGTAATCCAGATCTGGGAAACTCTCCTGAGGGTGGAGGTGGGAAGGGTAACCTGCTAATCTGCCATTTAATCAGTGGTAAGAGCAAGCTTCATACTAGCCTGGGTAGATGTAGGTTATAGCAGATACCACACACCTTCAGTAGAGAATATTTACTTTCAGGACTAGGACTAGAAAAGGATTGTTGATGCTGCACTTTTACCATACTGGATCTCACAATATATTAAGAAGCATTTTTTCAGATGAGTAACTGATTCCTGGGAAGCTCCTGTGAGTCCTTTCAAAACATACTAGATCTGTCAGACAGAGTTGTGATTCCAACACCATGTGAATTTGCACTTGATCTCCTCCACATCAATTCTTTTTTTCTTCATGCATACTGAGAAGGAAAAAAAATACCCCCTACCTTTAACAGGATGATGAAAGGAAGACCACTGAGCAATATTTGTTATAAACATCAACTAGAAGCACCCATTTGTTTACAAAGCAAAAGCAGTTTTTCATATCAGTTGAAGTTTCCCTTTGCAACAGAGAAGCCAGTTTGGGAACAGTAATATCAGGAAACAGGGACAGATCATAGTGCAAAGCTCACCACAGAAAAGTGAGCACTGGAGAGAATACTGACATAAGACAATGTACCTGCTGCTAAGTTACAAATCTTGCAATTGCAGTGACTTTGAAAATGAGATAGAGCCTTCTACTGATATTGGCTGAATGGACTTCTCCATTTCTTTAGGACTGTGCTATACTGATCCCATAGACTTCAACTTTTAATAGTTTAAGAAACATTACATCAAGAAACATCTAGTTTGACAGAAAACACCAAAGCAGAAGAAGAAAGAAAATATTCAATTCAGATATAATAGAATAATTATACATCAAGGCCAACTGAAAATCAGTCCTGCAAAAATGAAATATATACATCCATTGTACAGGGCTAAGTTTAAGAGACAGAGGAACCTCTGTTTTGTACAAAGAGCTACCACAGGCTACTGAGATGTTTCTATCAAACAACTGCAGGCAGTACCTTATTTCAGATGCTGTGTCCCATGGGTGGATGTGTCTTCTGTTTCTCAGGGCCCCAGACACAAATCCTTTTTATAAGTAGCTGCTATAGGTTTCTGAGGTGTTTCCATTCTGATCTGCTGCTGGCAGTCCCTCTCATGGTATGCTATCTCCAGCACCCTGTAAATGCAAAATTGCACAGACTCACAACCAAATATTAGACCTTGGTAAGAGAGTCATGCGGAAATGTAGGGGGAAGGCATGTGGAAGCCAGAGGACTAGTTATCCACAAGAAGAAAAACAGAGTCAACTTATCTGGGCCAATGGGGGCTCACAGAGGCTTAACCAGTAACCAAACACCAAACAGGGTCTTGAACTAGGCCCCATACATAGATGTAGCAGATGTGCAGCTTAGTCCTTGTGTGAATCCCCTAACAAATAGAGTGGGGCTGACTCTGTTATCTGCCTTTGTATCTCTTTCCCCTTAACTGGGCTACCTTGTGTGGTCGCAGTGGGACAGGCTGCAGTTATTCCTGATGTGCCAGATTGGGTTGGTACTGGAGTATAAAGGAGGGTCCTTTCTCTGGGGAGAATGGGATGGAGAAATAGGGGAGAAGGAATGGGAGGGTGAGTGGGACAGGGAAGAGAAGAGGGAGAGGGCTGTGATCTGAAGGAAACATAAATAATTTAATGAAAAAATGCATATCCTTTGACATTTGGAGATTTTCACTTCAAGTATTTCTTTAACCATTTTCTCTGTGTTCTTTTCCTTCCCCATCACCTTCTTTTCTGAGGCAAAGTCTGTAGTAGAGCCAATTTAAGCTTATCCCTGAGTTACTTCCAGACTATAGTTATTTGATATGACTGACAATTACTGTGGGAGGGGTAACACCTGCTCTACTTTTCTGTCTGCTGGCCTGGCTCCCTCCTCAGTGGTGTACAGCAGTTCTTGCTGTTTCTCCTGGACATGTGCTCATGGAACCTCTCCTCTCCTGGGGCCTTCTCTTCTCTTTTTTGTTTTCCCTCTTTTCTCTGGCTTCTCCACCCCAACTATGTTACTCAAATCTCACCAATGTCTAATCCATCCAGTAACTGGCTGAAGAATCCATTTTTATTTATGTATTTTACAGTTTTAAATTAAGAAATCATATTAGCAAGACAAAATCTTTTAACTGTGAGAATTCACTCCTAGGCTTACACCTTCCCAGGAACAGAATTTAGCATTACAATACATAGCAACAGATGGAACCTCAGTGAAGGTCTTAAAGTAACACAGGTGACAAAATTGCTGTGTACTCAAGGAAACTCCTCAGTTCCTGATTTTGACTTCCTCTCCCTAGTGCTGTGTATGAGATGTCTATAACTCCAATTTCAAGAGATTAGACCCCTTCTTTAGCATCTACTGATACCATGTACACACAGGATGCACAGAAATACATGCTGCCACAAACCCCATGCATATATTTCATTTTAAACAAAAGTGATCGGAAAGTCTGATTGCATGGGGAACTTTTCATATATGTTTAATTTTTATTCTTAGATGTGAGTATGGACAAGCTCGTGCCACTGTGTGTGGAGAGAGGGGTCAGAAGACATCCCTGGGGAGACATTTCCTTCTACAGCTGCTCTTTGGAGCTTACTCAGGTCATCATTCCTAGCAGCCAGCATCTTTACCTACTGACATATACCAATGGTCCATATAAAAGTGTGGCTGTGCATCTTACTGCATGTGAACTGCTTGGACTAATTCCTTATAATAAATACATTTAGTCCGCTTGTGTTAGGCTAGTGAGAATCCCCAAAGAAGATTATTCATTGGTCCCCTGGACAACTTGCCTTGGAGCTGAATGAAGGCCTGGGTTCCATACTCTATCTGTAAGTATTAGAATCATCCCCTGCAATAAGTACAAAGTCTCCTTGACAGGTAAACACAATATCTACCAACCTCAGAAACATAGTTGACTTGATCCTGAATATAAAACCATAGTCTCCATCAACTGTTTAGGCAGAATTGATATAGATTTTTGTCTGTCTCTGCCTCTCATAGTATTAAAGAGAAGTGTCACCATACTAGGATAGATATTTGTGTCTGGCAAGATTGAATTAGACCACCTGGGATATTAAAAGTGATCTTGGTGTACACATAAAAAGAACATAGGGCCAGATCTATGTCATGTCAGTGTTCAGGTAGCTAGATGGAACAAGAGCAATGTCTGTGGGCTGTAGAGAGAAGGAGAATGTTCTTCAGAAGTAGTGAACTAAAGCAATGGCTATTTCTTCCTGACCTGGGGACAAACCCACAGAGTACATTCAGCACAAAAGGCACATTATCTCAGGAGCAAATTCAAAAGATAGTGGCTTCCATGCACTCAGATGCTGCCTAGATGACAGAATCAAAGAGCTTCTAGCAGTGCAAAAATGTTCTCACCTGAGAAACTGTCAGACAGTCTGTGCTAGGACTCTGCCTTCCCCTCACAGACCATCTTCTACTCCTAGGTAAATTTAATCTTCTAAAAGCCTACTATTGTCAGCTTGGGCAAATGCTTCCATTTTCAGCTCTCTTGTGTTTTGCATCTGGGGTCTGCTTAAACCTAGGAGCGCTAGCACTGAGCATCCTTTGACTCTGGGACATGGATAACTGCTATCATGCCAGAGGATGATATGAGCATATGGCAGTACAGGCAACCTGGACCAGCTGTGCATCTTCCAGGCAAGTCATCCTCACTAAAGCAGGCTCTGAGGTCTAGTGAGACTTCAGCAGACCACAGGGATTAGTTTGAATTTTCTCACAATGTATGGTCTCTTTTAGGCAATCAGAGAGACACAATAAACAAAACAACAACAACAACAAAACAACAAAGAAACATCCACATCAGCAACAGTCAGGCAGGTATAGAAAACCTATTATAGTAGTTTGCACCTCAATGGTTACAGCACAGTTACAAGTTCCCTAAGCCATAAACCCCAAACATGTCTTTCAAGTGATCCTTTGATGTTGGCCTCCTTGGTTTCCTTATCTTCTAGGTAACAAAATTAAAATAACAAAAGTACCAATACTCAACAGTTTCTTTCATCATGCTGAATCTAGAATGAAAAATAAAATGATATTAAAGGTTTAGTGGGAATGTTCTGGTAAATGGTCAGTGTAAAGGAAAGAGTGTGACAAGAGATGAGAAAGGGAGAGAACTGTATATAATACATGGTGTGCATTTGTGAGAATGCAGCAATGAACACAAAAAATGCTCTTATAGCTTATGTAATTGTATATGGTCGCATATAATATTATACAAAAGCTTGATGCCTGAGTTACAAGTCCTAAAGCATCTCATGGAGTCATGCACCTGTAATACTAGCAGTGGGTGGGGAACCTATGCCAATCCCTGAGTCGACTGGGTATTGGAGACAATTGTGGAGATCCCTGTTCAGTGAGAGACCCTTTCTTGAAAACTACAGCATTAATGTGTTTGAAGTACACCCAGTAATGACCTCTGACCTCAACTTGTATACTTAACACCACACCCCTAAATGAATAGCCATTAACACGTGGCATTACTAACTAATGTACTCATGTGATCCCGTGTAAACTCAGTATGCTTCCTCAAGTCTTCTGCTTCCATTCTGTTCAAACACATTCCAGACAGGACATTGCTTGGTGCCTTCTCTCCAGTAGCTGCTTTTTTTTTTACAGAATAAAGAGAGTGAGTTCTTACTTCTTTTTTAATCATCTTAATACACTCCAGAATTTTTTTGTGGTACACGTGTGTTTTATTTTTAGAAGAAATCAAGATTATTTTGCACAATAGATGTCATGTTCCAAATGCGATTAGGAAGTTCTTATTCTTATTTGATTTTCATTAGTCTGCACCAATGTATGTCAATGCTATATTGAACTTTCTGTTTTTTTAATTAGATATTTTCTTTATTTACATTTCAAATGTTATTCCCTTTTCTCTTTTCCCCTCCAAAAACACCCTATCCCATCCCCCACTACCCCTACTCATCAACCCACACACTCCCTCTCCCCTATCCTGGGATTCCACTATGCTAGGGATTCCAGCATTCTCAGGAACCAGGGCCTCCCCTCCCTTTGATGACAAACAAAGCCATCCTTTGCTTGACCTTAATTTAGTCTCTGAATCTTGGGTACTCCAAGCATCTGGGCTAATATCCACTTATAAGTGAATGTATACCATGTGTGTGATTTTGTGATTGGGTTATCTCACTCCATTTGCCTAAGAATTTCAGGAATTCTTCTTAATAGCTGGTGAGTATTGCATTGTGTAAATATACCACATTTTCTGTATCTATACCTGTGTTGAAGGACATCTGGGTTCTTTCCAGCATCTGACTATTATAAATAAGACTGCTATGAACACAGTGGAACAGGTGTTCTTATTACATGTTGGAGAATCTTCTGGGTATATGCCCTGGAGTGGAATAGCTTTGTCCTCAAGTAGTACAATGTCCAGTTTTCTGAGTATCCTCCAAACTGATTCTAGAGTAGTTGTACCAGCTTGCAATCCCACCAGCAGTGGAGGAGTGTTCCTCTTTCTCTACATCCTTGCCAGTACCTGCTATTACCTGAGATTTTGGACTTAGCCATTCTGAGTGGTGTGAGGTGAAATCTCAGGGTTTTTTGATTTGCATTTCCTTGATGACTAAGGATGTTGAAAGCTTCTTTAGAGGTTTATTAGCCATTCTGTATTCCTCAATTGAGAATTCTTTGTTTAACTCTCTACCCCATTTTTTAAATAGGGTTATTTGGTTCTCTGGAGTCTAACTTCTTGAATTCTTTATATATATGGGATATTAGCCTTCCCTTGGATGTAGGGTTGGGTAAGATGTTTACCCAATTTGTTAGTTAATTGCATCCTATTGACAGTGTCCTTTGCCTTATGGAAATGTTCCTATTTTATGAGGTCCCATTTGTCAATTCTTGCTCCTAGAGCATAAGCTACAGGTGTTCTGATCAGGAATTTCCCCCCTGTGTGCTTGTGCTCCAGGCTCTTTCCCACTTTCTTTTCTAATACTTTCAGTGTGTCTGGTTTATGTGGAGGACCTGGATACACTTGGACTTGACCTTTGTACAAGGAGATAAGACAGGATTGATTTCCATTCTTCTGCATGCTAACTGCCAGTTTAACCAGCCCCATTTGTTGAAAAGAGTATCTTTTTTCCCACTGATTATTTTTAGTTCCTTTTCAAAAATCAAGTGACCATAGGTGTGTGGGTTCATTTCTGGGTCTTCAAGTCTATTCCAGTGATCTATCTGCCTGTCATTGTACCAATGTCATGCAGTTTTATCACTATTGCTCTATAGTACATCTTGAGTCTCAAGATGCTGCCCCCCTCCCTCCAGAAATTCTTTTATTATTTAGAATAGCTTTAGCTATCCTGTGTTTTTTGTTATTCCAGATGAATTTCCAGGAAACCAAATAACCCTATTATACTTAAGTGTCCCCAAAACTCAGAGAACTACTTCAGCCTATAAACAACTTCAGCAAAGTGACAGGATATAAAATTACACTCCAGAGTTTATCCTCCTCCCTGTCTACCTTCTGAGTGTTTCACACCAGATACCTCCCTCCAGAAACTGTCTGCATGAGGATGGCCCCACCTCCCACCACTCACCCCAGACCTGACCAAGGGAGTGCCCTTGTACCTCAGGTCTCTTAAGGATCAGGTGCATCTTCTATGACTGAACATAGACCTGGAATTTTTTTGCTGTATATGTGTGGGGAGCCTCATATCTGCAGAAGTATGCTGCCTGGTTGGTGGTCTAGGTTCTGTGAGGTCTCTGGAATCCAGGTTAATTGTGTTTGTTGCTCCTGCTACAGGGTCTCCCTCACCCTCAGCTTCCTTCAGCTTTTCCCTAATTCAACCATAGGGACCAACAGCTTGCTTTGGTGTAAATATCTGCATGTGACTCTTTCAGATGCTTGTTGGATCTTTCAAGGGCAATCATGATAGGCCCCTTTCTATGAGCATTCCATAGCCTCTGTAATCCTGTCAGTTCTTGGGACCTCCCCTGTGCTGATTGCCAATTTAGACCTGTTGCTAGAGCTCCTTTTCCTCAGGCTCTTCCTCATTTTTGTCCCTGCAGCTCTTTCAGACAGGTACAATTATGTGTCAGAGTTCTTGACTGTGGGATGGAAACCTGATTCCTGATTTCATGCCCTGTCTTTCTGCTGGAGGTGGGTTCTACAAATTTGCTATCCTCAGTGTAAGGGCTTTTCATCTAAGATCCTTCCCTTTGAGTCCTCCACCCTGGTCTCTTTTGCATTCTGGAGGGACTCCACCCTCCTACCTCTCAAGTTTCTGTCTGCTAGTCCTCAGGGCTTAGGTCTTTTCCCCAACCCAACACCTGATCATACTCCCCTCTTCCACTCCATGTCCCCTTTTCTACTCAGGACACACCATCCTTTCCCCCTTCTCTGATTTCTTTCTACTCCCTCCCAAGTGGGATTGAGGCGTCCTCACTTGGTCCTTTGGATTGTTAACCATTTTGAATTCTGTAGATTTTTATCCTGGGTACTCTGCATTTATTTATTTATTTATTTATTTATTTATTTATTTATTTGGCGAATACCCATTATCGAGTCCATACCATGCATGTTTTTTTAGTTCTGAGTTACCTCACTGAGGAAGATGGTTTCTAATTGCATCCATTTGCGTGCCAAATGCAGGGTGTCCTCATACTTAGTTTCTGAGTAGTATTTCATTGTGTAAAGGAACCATACTTTCTGTATTCCTTCCTCTGTTGAGGGACTGCTGGGTTGTTTTCAGCATGTGGTTATCATAAGCAAGGCCACTTTGAACATAGTGAAATATGTGGCCCTGTGAGATGGTGGGGCAGCTTTTAGTATTATACCCAAGAGTAGTATAGCTGTATCTTCAGGTAGATCTATTTTCAGTTATCTGAGGAAACTCCAAATGGATTGCCAGAGTGATTTTACAAGTTTCTAATCCCAACAGCAATGGAGGAATGTTCCCCTTTCTCCATATCCTGGCCATCATGTACTCTCACCTGAGGTGTATGTATTAGCATCCCGATGGATGTAACATGGCATCTCAGGGGCATTTTGGTTTGCATATCCTGATCACTAAGGACTTTGAATGATTTCTATAGTAATGCTTTTTCTTTTTGTTATCCCATGTCAGGTTTCCCTTTTTTCTTCTTTCAAAATTATTTTGGACTTGACAGAAAAGCAGGAAAAATATAAAACTAGACAATGGTTATACATGCTTTTCTCAGTTTCTCCAGAGATAAATTGCTTACAATCAGTGTGGTCAACACCAGGAAGAACAGTCTGGCATGATACATTTACTCAACCTCTTCACACCCCACTCTTTTCCCCCTCACCTGCTCTTTAGTCCTGAGTCTGCATCTAAGCCCTGCCTTACATCATGTTGCTTCCTCCTGTTTCCCTCCCATTTGTGGATGCTTTATACTTCTGCATCGTACTTATCTTAGCTTTTATTTTTATGTACATATTTTTTTTATTATTCGATAAATTTTTTTATTTACATTTCAAATGATTTCCCCTTTTCTAGCTCCCCACTCCCCGAAAGTCCCCTAAGCCCCCTTCTCTCCCCCTGTCCTCCCTCCTACCCCTTCCCCCTTCCCCGTTCTGGTTTTGCCGAATACTGCTTCACTGAGTCTTTCCAGAACAAGGGGCCACTCCTCCTTTCTTCTTGTACCTCATTTGATGTGTGGATTATGTTTTGGGTATTTCAGTTTTCTAGGTTAATATCCACTTATTAGTGAGTGCATACCATGATACACCTTTTGAGTCTGGGTTACCTCACTTAGTATGATGGTCTCCAGCTCCATCCATTTGCCTAAGAATTTCATGAATTCATTGTTTCTAATGGCTGAATAGTACTCCATTGTGTAGATATACCACATTTTTTGCATCCACTCTTCTGTTGAGGGATACCTGGGTTCTTTCCAGCATCTGGCAATTATAAATAGGGCTGCTATGAACATAGTAGAGCATGTATCCTTATTACATGGTGGATAATCCTCTGGGTATATGCCCAGGAGTGGTATAGCAGGATCTTCTGGAAGTGAGGTACCCAGTTTTCTGAGGAACCGCCAGACTGATTTCCAGAGTGGTTGTACCAATTTGCAAACCCACCAGCAGTGGAGGAGTGTTCCTCTTTCTCCACACCCTCTCCAACACCTGCTGTCTCCTGAGTTTTTAATCTTAGCCATTCTGACTGGTGTAAGATGAAATCTCAGGGTTGTTTTGATTTGCATTTCCTTAATGACTAATGAAGTTGAGCATTTTTTAAGATGCTTCTCTGCCATCCGAAGTTCTTCAGGTGAGAATTCTTTGTTTAAGGCTGTACCCCATTTTTAAATAGGGTTGTGTGGTTTTCTGGAGTCTAACTTCTTGAATTCTTTATATATATTGGATATTAGCCCTCTATCTGATGTAGGATTGGTGAAGATCTTTTCCCAATTTGTTGGTTGCCGATTTGTCCTCTTGATGGTGTCCTTTGCCTTACAGAAACTTTGTAATTTTATGAGGTCCCATTTGTCAATTCTTGATCTTAGAGCATACGCTATTGGTGTTCTGTTCAGAAACTTTCTCCCTGTACCGATGTCCTCAAGGGTCTTCCCCAGTTTCTTTTCTATTAACTTCAGAGTGTCTGGCTTTATGTGGAGGTCCTTGATCCATTTGGATTTGAGCTTAGTACAAGGAGACAAGGATGGATCAATTAGCATCCTTCTGCATGCTGACCTCCAGTTAAATCAGCACCATTTGTTGAAAAGGCTATCTTTTTTCCATTGGATGTTTTCAGCCCCTTTGTCGAGGATCAAGTGGCCATAGGTGTGTGGGTTCATTTCTGGATCTTCAATCCTGTTCCATTGATCTAACTGCCTGTCACTGTATCAATACCATGCAGTTTTTAACCCTATTGCTCCGTAGTATTGCTTGAGGTCAGGGATACTGATTCCCCCAGACTTTCTTTTGTTGCTGAGAATAGTTTTAGCTATCCTGGGTTTTTTGTTGTTCCAGATGAATTTGATAATTGCTCTTTCTAACTCTGTGAAGAATTGAGTTGGGATTTTGATGGGTATTGCATTGAATCTGTATATTGCTTTTGGCAAAATGGCCATTTTAACTATATTGATTCTACCAATCCATGAGCATGGGAGGTTTTCCCATTTTTTGAGGTCTTCTTCCATTTCCTTCTTCAGAGTCTTGAAGTTCTTGTCATACAGATCTTTTACATGTTTGGTAAGAGTCACACCAAGATACTTTATACTGTTTTGGGTATTGTGAAGGGGGTCATTTCCCTAATTTCTTTCTCAGCCTGCTTATCCTTTGAGTATAGGAAGGCCGCTGATTTGCTTGAGTTGATTTTATAACCAGCCACTTTGCTGAAGTTGTTTATCAGCTGTGGGAGCTCTCTAGTGGAGTTTTTTGGGTCACTTAGGTAGACTATCATGTCTTCTACAAATAATGATAGTATGACTTCTTCCTTTCCAATTTGTATCCCTTTGACCTCCTTATGTTGTCGAATTGCCCGAGCTAGTACGTCAAGTACAATATTGAAAAGATAAGGAGAAAGGGGGCAGCCTTGTCTAGTCCCTGATTTCAGTGGGATTGCTTCAAGTTTCTCTCCATTTAGTTTGATGCTGGCTACCGGTTTGCTGTATATTGCTTTTACTATGTTTAGGTATGGGCCTTGAATTCCTGTTCTCTCCAAGACTTTAAGCATGAAAGGATGCTGGGAAGACAATTTTATAAGCAAATGGTCTCAGGAAACAAGCTGGAGTAGCCATTTTAATATCAGATAAAAACTGACTTTCAACCCAAAGTCATCATCTTAGCTTTTGAAGAGGATTACAAAAGTAATAAATAACTTCTACCACAAAATGTACAGAAGTGGGGTGGATAACTAGAAAAGTAATGGCTTTCAATAATTTGAAATCCTGAAGACAGCACCTCATGGTGCTCCAAAATTGACCATATAATTGGTCACAAGACAGACCTCAACAAATATAAAAAGATCAAACTAATCCCATGCCTCCTATCAGATCACTATGGAGTAAGAGTGGTCTTCAATGGTAACAAAAACCACAGAAAGCCCCCATATACATGGAGGCTGAACAATAATCTATTCAACGACACCTTAGCCAAAGAAGAAAAAAAGAAAGAAATCAGAGACTTTTTAGAATTTAATGAAAATGAGGGCACAACATACCAAATCTTTGGGACACAATGAAAGCAGTGCTAGGAGGAAAACTCATAGCCGTGAATGCCTCCAAAAAGAAAATGGAGAGAGCATACACTAGCAGCTTAACAACATACCCTGAAAGCCCTGGAACAAAAAGAAGCCAATTCACCCAGGAGGAATAGAAGACAGGAAATCATCAAACTCAGGGATGAAATCAGTCAAGTGGAAACAAAGAGAACCATACCAAGAATCAATGAATCCTGGAGCTGGTTTTTTAAGAAAATCAACAAGATAGATAGACCCTTAGCCAGACTGACCAAAGGGCAGAGAGAAAGTATCCAAATTTACAAAATTAGAAATGAAAAGGGAGATAAAACTACAGAAACTGAGGAAATTCAAAAAATCATCAGATCCTACTACAAAAGCCTATACACAACACAGCTGGAGAATCTGGAGGAAATAGACAATTTTCTAGACAGATATCAAATACCAAAATTAAATCAGGACCAAATAGATCATCTAAACAGTTCCATAACCCCTAAAGAAATAGAAGGGGTCATAGAAAGCCTTCCAACCAAAAAAAGCACAGGACCAGATGGCTTCAGTGCAGAATTCTATAAGACCTTCAAAGAAGACCTAACATCAATACTCTTCAAACTATTCCACAAAATAGAAACAGAAGGAACACTACCAAATTCCTTCTATGAAGCCACAATTATGCTGATACCAAAACCACACAAAGATCCAATAAAGAAAGAGAATTTCAGACCAATTTCCCTTATGAACATCGATGCAGAAATACTCAATAAAATTCTTGCCAACCGAATTCAAGAACACATTAAAACGATCATCCACCATGATCAAGTAGGCTTTATTCCAGGGATGCAGGGTTGGTTAAATATATGGAAATCCATAAATGCAATCTACTACATAAACAAACTCAAAGAACAAACCCACATGGTCATTTCATTGGATGCTTAAAAAGCATTTGACAAAATTCAGCATCCTTTCATGCTTAAAGTCTTGGAAAGAACAGGAATTTAAGGCCCATACCTAAACATAGTAAAAGCAATATACAGCAAACTGGTAGCCAGCATCAAACTAAATGGAGAGAAACTTGAAGCAATCCCACTAAAATCAGGGACTAGACAGGGCTGCCCCCTTTCTCCTTATCTTTTCAATATTGGACTTAATGTACTAGCTCGGTCAATTCGACAACACAAGGAGGTCAAAGGGATACAAATTGTAAGGGAAGAAATCAAACTATCGTTATTTGCAGATGATATGATAGTCTACCTAAGTGACCCAAAAACTCCACTAGAGAACTCTTACAGCTGATAAACAACTTCAGCAAAGTGGCTGGTCATAAAATCAACTCAAGTAAATCAGTACCCTTCCTATACTCAAAGCATAAGCAGACTGAGAAAGAAATTAGGGAACTGACACCCTTCACAATAGCCACAAACAGTATAAAGTACCTTGGGGTGACTCTTACCAAACATGTGAAAGATCTGTATGACAAGAACTTCAAGACTCTGAAGAAGGAAATGGTAGAAGACCTCAAAAAATGGAAAAACCTCCCATGCTCATGGATCCACAGGATTAATATAGTTAAAATGGCCATTTTGCCAAAAGCAATATACAAATTCAATGCAATACCCATCAAAATCCCAATTCAGTTCTTCATAAAGTTAGAAAGAGCAATTCTCAAATTCATCTGGAATAACAAAAAACCCAGGATAGCTAAAACTGTTCTCAACAACAAAAGAAATTCTGTGGGAATCAGTATCCCTGACCTCAAAATATACTACCGAGCAATAGTGTGAAAAACTGCATGGTATTGATACAGTGACAGGCAGGCGGATCAATGGAACAGGATTGAAGTTCCAGAAATGAACCCACACACCTAAGGCCACTTGATCCTCGACAAAGGGGCTGAAAACATCCAATGGAAAAAAGATAGCCTTTTCAACAAATGGTGCTGGTTCAACTGGAGGTCAGTATGCAGAAGAATGCGAATTGATCCATCCTTGTCTCCTTGTACTAAGCTCAACTCCAAATGGATCAAGAACCTCCACATAAAGCCATATACTCTGAAGCTAATAGAAAAGAAACTGGGGAAGACCCTTGAGGACATCGGTACAGGGGGAAAGTTCCTGACCAGAACACCAATAGTGTATACTCTAAGATCAAGAATTGACAAATGGGACCTCATAAAATTACAAAGTTTCTGTAAAGCAAAGGACACCATCAAAAGGACAAATTAGCAACCAACAAATTGGGAAAAGTTCTTCACCAACCCTACATCAGATAGAGGGCTAATATCCAATATATACAAAGAACTCAAGAAGTTAGACCCTAGAAAACCAAATAACCCTATTAAAAATGGGGTACAAAGTTAAATAAAGAATTCTCAATGGAAGAATTTCTTATGGCGGAGAAACATCTTAAAAAATGCTCAACTTCATTAGTCATCAGGGAAATGCAAATCAAAACAACCCTGAGATGTCACCATACACCAGTAAGTATGGCTAAGATTAAAAACTCAGAAGACAGCAGGTGTTGGACAGGGTGTGGAGAAAGAGGAACACTCCTCCACTGCTGGTGGGGTTGCAAATTGGTACAACCACTCTGGAAATCATTCTGGTGGTTCCTCCGAAAACTGGGCACCTCACTTCCGGAAGATCCTGCTATACCACTCCTGGGCATATACCCAGAGGATTCCCCAGCATGTAATAAGGATATATGCTCCACTATGTTCATAGCAGCCCTATTTATAATAGCCAGAAGCTGGAAAGAACCCACATATCCCTCAACAGAAGAATGGATGCAAAAAATGTGGTATATATACACAATGGAGTACTATTCAGCCATTAGAAACAATGAATTCATGAAATTCTTAGGCAAATGGATGGAGCTGGAGACCATCATACTAAGTGAGGTAACCCAGTCTCAAAAGATGAATTATGGTATGCACTCACTAATAAGTGGATATTAGCGTGGAAAACTGGAATACCCAAAACATAATCCACACATCAAATGAGGTACAAGAAGAAAGGAGGAGTGGCCCCTTGTTCTGGAAAGACTCAGGGTAGCAGTATAAGGCAAAACCAGAACAGGGAAGTTGGAAAGGGAGGGTGGGAGAACAGGGGGAGGGAAGGGGGCTTATGTGACTTTCGGAGAGTGGGGTCCTGAAAAGGGGAAATCATTTGAAATGTAAATAAAAAATATATCGAATGAAATAAAAAATAAAAATGCAAAAATAAATAATAAAAAAAGAAATCCTGAAGACATGGACAAATACTATGAAATGTAAAGCCCAGTATAGGTTCAAAGAATGAAATCTATGAGGCATTTTGGTCCATATCTATGATTCTAGCAGTTGGAAGGTTTAGGCATAGTATCCTTGTGAGATTTATGCCAACATTAGCCACAGGGGAAGAACCTGTTTTAACAATTTTAACTAAAATAAATAGAGAAAGGAGTAATGAAATAAACAGAGATAGAGAAGGAGACAGGTGGGAGTGAAGAAGGGCATTAAGAAGGGTGTTAGGAAGGATTAAAGGAAGGCAAGAAAGAAGGAAAAACATATATGTAGAACAGAGGTATGGGAGCGATGGAGGTAGGGAAGAAGGAAGAAAGGAAGGAAGGAAGGATAAAAGGTAGAAAGGAAGTAAGAAAGAAACTGCAAGATATTTATTATTTTTTAAACTGCAGACACCAAATAACTTAAAATCTATTCTCCCTATTTAGCTACAATAAATGAACAATTGGTGCAGTGCCTTTTACAATGAACTTGCACAATCCTTTAAGACATATATGATTTCTTAATATCAGGCAGTAGGCATTTGTGGTGCATGATGCCTTTATTTACCTGAAACTCCCATGGACAGCCTCGTTTATTTATTTATTTATTTATTTATTTATTTATTTATTTATTAATGTGACTGGGTTGCAGGGCAGCCAAGAGTACACCCAGACACCCAGAATCATTGTCTCAAAACTGCCATTAGACAGACACAAACACACACACACACACACACACACACACATACACACACAGAGACAGAGACATAGAGAGACAGAGACAAAGAGACAGTGAGAGAGAGACAGAGAGAGAGGTACATAATAAAGGAACACATAGTGAGAGAGTCAGAAAGAGAGACACAATCTCACTTTTCTCTAGACTAGTCCCATGATTAGAATATAGGAGGAGTTCCTCTACCTTACATTTATAATAAGAAGGTCATACACCATTTGAACATAAACCGAGTCATGGACAGAGTTGGGAAAGAGACAGCACATCTCTGCTCTGCAGACAGAAGCATCACTCTTGACAATATTTTTGTGAAAAATATGTTGTTCTCATCATACTGAGAAGACACATTTGATAAAAGATGGCACACATTTATGGGTTTCTAAAAAAGAAACCTAGCTTATTTCCTTAACTTCATCAGAGGCATGCATAAGAAACACATACCATACTCCATAAGTCAGGAATCAGAAGCATTTTCTTTAGAGAGGGAGCTTTGACAGAAGACTGCCATGATTGGCTCCATTTAGTCACTTAGGTCCAAGAAAAAGAAAACAACATGAAGTGGTGAGAAGAATTTAAATCATCATTACACAATGATATCATTATTTGCATCCTAATTTAAGCAAAGGTATAGGTAAACTATCTGACACTTGAAATGCTTACTTGGTTAAGAAATGAAGAAGTTGTTTTGAATAAATGTTAATCATATATTTAGGGTTGCAATTGGGACCAAAAGTCAACCTTGACCTACTTGGGAGGTGTGTGTACAAGACTTGCCCTGTCTACTTAAGACTATCTAAACGTAACAACCCTGACAGCCACACTCCATATTGCAAAGAAATAAACCACATGTTATCCTGCTCTCTGGTTGGGAAACTGTCCTAGGAAACCACTTGTTAAGATGGCTTGTGCAAAAGGCAAGAATTTATTCAGGTAACATCACCTAACTAACATTGCCTTCCAAAAGCCTCATCTGCAACATCATAGATATTTCTCCTCACTTGCTACCTCACAATGAGGCTTAAATTTCTTTTTTCAGGTTTCTTTTGTTTGTTTGTTTGTTTGTTTCTGTTTCATTTTGTTTTTTATTTTTTTATTGAAAAGGGAAGTAAAAACACATTATGATAAAATTAAAGGTTTACATGGAAAATATTTCAGATAAAAGAGAAGAAATACATAGGAAAACCATTAAAATTGACAATTTCCATGGAAAATTAAAGGGTAAAATGGTAGACATGTAAAACATTGCTAAATATATTGAAATATGAAATAGAGGTATTTTATGAAAGAATTTAGGATTTGCATGGAAAATATTTCCGATAAAATTGTATAAAAAATTTAGGTGTTAAAAAATTTAAACATGTTAGAATTGAAGATTATCATGGAAAATTGTTATAGATGTAATAATAGTAGGCACAAAAGTATTCCTAAGTTGATTGAAAGTGGAATTATAAACATTTTATGATCAACTTGAATATTACATGTAAAATATTTCTGATAAAATTGAAGAAATATATAGAAAATACGTTAATATTAAAGATTATCATGGAAATTATGTAGATAAATGGTAGGCCTAAAGATAATTCTAAGTTGATTGAAGATGGAATTATAAATATTTTCAGATAACATTGAAGATTTACATGGAAAATATTTCTGGTAATTTTCAAGGAATACATAGAAAAACACGTTAAAATTTACTATTTCATGGAAAATTTTACATATAAAATGGTAGATATAAAAACTCTTTCTAAATTAAAACATTGAAAACATTTCTGATAAAATAGAGGAAATATATAGAAAGATATTAAAATTGAAGATTATCATGAAAAGTAATGCAGATAAAATGAAGGCCTAGAAAACATTACTAAATGAAAAAGGGTAATTACAAACATTTTCTGATAAAATTGAAGATTTACATGAGAAATATTTCTGTTAGCCTCTGTCTTTTTATTGGGGAGTTGAGTCCATTGTTGTTAAGAGATATTAAGGAATAGTGATTGTTGCTTCCTGTTATTTTTGATATTATTTATATGTTTGTGTGGGTATCTTCTTTTGGGTTTGTTGGGAGTGGACCAGAACAGAAACTCCTCCTGGCACATAATAATCAAAACAGCAAATTCACTAAACAAAGAAAGAATATTAAAAGCACTAAGGGAAAAAGGGCAAGCAACTGATAAAGGCAGACCTATCAGAATTACACCATACTTCTCACCTGAGACTATGGAACCCAGAAGAGCCTGGGCTGATGTCATACAGACCATAAGGGAACACACATGCCAACACAGGCTGCTATACACAGCAAATCTGTTAATTACCATAGATGGAGAAGCCAAGGTATTCCATGACGAAAACAAATTCACACACTGTATTGTTCCACAAATCCAGCCCTTCAAAGGATAATGAATGGAAAAAACCAACAAAAGGAGGGAAACTACACACAAGAAAAAGCAAAAAAAAATAATCTTCATTCAACAAACCCAAAGGAAGATAACCACACAAACAAACAAACAAAACTACATCCAAAATAGCAGGAAGCAACAATCACTATTCCATAATATCTCTTTACATCCATGGACTCAATTCCCAGGAGTGGTATAGCTGCGTCCTCAGGCACTACTATGTCCAATTTTCTGAGGAAAAGCCAAACTTATTTCTATAGAGGTTATATCAGCTTGCAATCCCACCAGCAATGCAGAGTGTTCCTGTTTCTCCACATTCTGTCCTGCATCTGCTGTCCCCTGAGTTTTGGATCTTAGCTATTCTCAATGGTGTGAGGTGGAATCTCATGGTTGTTTTGATTTTCATTTCCCTGATTGTTAAGCATCTTGAACTGTTCTTTAGGTGCTACATGATTATTCAATATTCTTCATTTGAAATTACTTTGTTTACTTCTACATCCCATTTTTAATAGGATTATTCATTTCTTTGGAGTCTAACTTCTTGAGTTCTTTGAATAAATTAGGTAATTGCCCTGTATCAGATTTATGATTGGTTAAGATTTTTTCCCAACCTGTGGGTTGTCGTTTTGTCCTATTCACGTTGTCCTTTGCCTTACAGAAATTTGCAATTTCATGAGGTCCTAATAGTCAGTTCTTGGTCTTAGAGCATAAGCTACAGGTGTTCTGTTCAGGAAAATTTCCCCCATGGTTATGTTCTCAAGGCTCTTCTCCACTTTCTCTTCTATTAGATTCAGTGTATCTCTTTTATGTGGAGTTCCTTGATCCACTTCGACTTGAGCTTTGTATAAGGAAAAAAGAGTGGATAGATTTGCATTCATCTATATGTTGACTGCCAGTTGAACCTACACCATTTGTTGGAAATTCTGTCAGTTCCCCCCCCCCCCCCCACTGGATGGTTTTACCTCCTTTGTCAAAGATCAAGTGACCATAAATATGTGTGTTCATTTCTGGGTTTTCAATACTGTTCCATTGATCTACCCGTCACCGATTGTGCCAATACCATGCAGTTTTTATCCCCGTTGCTCTGTAATGCAGCTTGAGGTCAGGGATGGTGATTCTGCCAGATGTGCTTTTATTGTTGAGAATAGTTTTTGTTATCCTGGGTTTTTTCTTCTTCCAGATAAATTTGGACATTGCTCTTCCTAACTCTATGAAGAATAGAGTTGGAATTTTCATGGGGATTGCATCGAATCTGTAGATTGCTTTGAGCAAGATTTCCATTTTATTATACTAACCCTGCCAATCTATGTGCATTAGAAATCTTTCCATCTTCTGATATCTTCTTCCACTTCTGTCTTCAGAGGCTTGAAGTTCTTGTCATAGAGATCTTTCACTTGCTTGGTTAGAATCATACCAAGCATATATATATATAATTTGTGACTATTGTGAAAGCTGTCCTTTTTCTAATATCTTTCTCTTCCTCTTTATCCTTTGAGAATCTAAAGGGTACTGATTTGTTTGAGTTAATTTTATATCCAGTCACTTTGATGAAGTTATCATTTGAAGGGTTAGAATTATGGAAAGATATTGTGTAAATTTGGTTTGGCCATGGAATATCTTGGTTTCTCCATCAAAAGTAATTGAGAGTTTTGCAGGGTGTAAAAGCCTGGCCTGGCATTTGTGTTCTCTTAGGGACTGTATGATATCTGCTCAAAATCATCTGGTTTTTTATATTCTCTAGTGAGAAGTCTGGTATAATTTTCATAGGTCTGCCTTAATATGTTACTTGGCCTTCTTCCCTTACTGGTTTTAATATTCTTTCTTTTTTTTGTCCCTTTTATGTTTTGATTTATATGTGATGGGAGGAATTTCATTTCTGGTCCAATCTACTTGATATTCTGTAGGCTTCTTGTATGCTTATGGACATCTCTTTCCTTTTGTTAGGGAAGCTTTCTTTTATAATTTTGTTGAAGATATTTACTGGCCACATAAGGTAGGAATTTTTGCTCTCTTCTCTACCTGTTCTTTGGTTTGGTCCTCTCATTGTGTCCTGGATTTCCTGGATGTTTTTCGTTAGGAGCTTTTTACATTTTCTTTGAGTGTTGTTTCAATGTTTTCTATGGTATCTCTTGCACCTGAGATTACCTCTTCTCTTTCTTGTATTTAAGATTTCGTGATACTTGAGTCTATGGCCTTTGTGATCTTTCTTAGGTTTTCTATTTCTTGAGTTGCCCCCTTTGTGATTTTGTTATTGACTCTACTTCCATTTTCAGATCAATATTGGTTTTCTTCTTTTCCATCACCTTTTTGGCTCAGTTTCCCTGTAATTCTTTAAGGGATTTTTATATTTCCTCTTTAAGGGTTCTCCTTGATTATGTGTGTCTCCCTGTATGTTTTTAGGGGAGTTATTTTATTTCCTCCTCTAAATCATCTATCAGCATCATGAAATGTGATTTTAAATCCAAGTCTTGCTTTTCCAATGTGTTCAGGTTTTCAGGGCTTGTTTTCATGGGAGAAGTTGGTTTTTATAATTCCAATTAGGCTTTGCATTTGATGTGCTTGCCTTTATCTATCTGGTTATCTCTGGGGATAGTTGGTCTTGCTGTCTCTGTCTAGAGCTTGTCCCTCCTATGGTCCAGTAAGCCTGTGTGAGCACTCCTGGGAGACCAGCAATCTTCTGGCAGGACCGTTCATCACTGGGCAGTGGAACAGTCTTAGCTCCCAAGTTAGAAGTTAAAATTAAAATCAAAATTGTGTGAATGTTTATGTATGTGTAGATAAATGTAATAAAAGGAATATGCAGGAAACCAACAGCCAATATCAAATTAAATGGAGAGATGTTTGAAGCAACCCCCCACCCCCCAAGTCAGAGCTAAGACAAGTACTCCCACACTCTACATATGTATTCAATATAGTACACAAAGTTCCAGTAATTAGACAACAGAAGGAGATCAAGGGGATACAAACTGGCAACAAAGAATTCAGGTATCAATATTTACAGATGGTATATTAAACATTAGCGATCTGAAACAATTGTACCAGGTAAGAATTACAGCTGATAAAAATCTTCATCCAAGTGACTAGACACAAAATTACATCAAACAAATCAGTAGCCTCACTTTATACAATGATAAAAGTGTTGAGAATAAAATTATGGAAATAACATCCTTCCCCCCCAAAAAAATACCTTGGGTTAACTCCAACCAAACAAGTCAAAGATCTACATGACAAGAACTTTAACTATCTCAAGAAAAAAATTGAAGATGATCCTAGAAAATGGAGAGATCTCCCACAGTCATGGACTGGTAGGATTAACATAGTAAAATTGGTGATCCTAGGAAAAGCAATCTACAGGTTCAATGGAATTCCATGCAAAATTCTAACACTCATCTTTAAAGACATGGAAAGGGCAAGAGCTGGTCTCTGAGGATCACTGTCACTCCTAATATAACAGGGGAGACAAACATTTTTCCTCCAATAACTGTCCAAAGAGGGACCTGCCAGGAGACCACAGGGCTCAGGAACCACTGAGTCAATGGGGACAGAATTCTTCTGGCTTCCATCTGTGCTCTGGAGATAACCTTGTGTCTCAGCTCTCTAGATCCAAATCCTACCATGAGAGAGTTAGTCTCCCAAGAGTGCAGACACAATTAACATCACTGGGTAACAGGCTCACAGGAGGAACAATCTCCAGTCAGAGATAGCAAGACCAAATAACAGCAGAGAGAACCAGATGGAAAACTCTAACACAAGAAGAGAAACTATATCCCAGAAAAAGCAAGAAAATAATCTTTCCACAAACCAAAAAGCCAATTCATCCAGATTTTCCAGTTGTGTTGAGTATAGTCTTTTATAGTAGTATCTAATGATTTTTGTTAAATTCCTCATTCTCTGTTGTTATATCTCCCTTTTCACTTCTGGTTTTGTTAATTTGGATACTGTCACTGTGCCCTTTCTCAAAGAACCTGCTCCTGGTTTTTTGGAGTCTTTCTGTTTCTACTTGGCTGATTTCAGCCCTGAGATTGATGATTTCCTGCCTGCTACTCCTCTTGGGTGTATTAGTTTCTTTCTGTTGTAAAGCTTTCAGGTGTGCTGTTATGCTGCTAGTGTATGCTCTCTCAAGATTCTCTTTGGAGACACTCAGAACAAGCTGGAGTAGCCATCCCAATACTGAAGCAATCAGTATCAACCTAAAGCTATCAAAAAAGATAACGATGGAAATTTCATAGCTATCAAAGCAAAAATCTACCAAGATGAATTCTCAATTCTGAACATTTATGCTCCAAATGAAAGGGCACCCACAGTCATAAAAGAAACTTTACTAAACACAAAGCACGCATTGAACTTCAAACAATAATAGTGGGACTCTTCAAGACCCCACTCTGATCAATGGAAATACTCTGATCAATGGTCAGATCATGGAAACAGAAACTAAACAGAGACACAGTGAAATTAAAAGCAGTTATGAACCAAATGGATTTAACAGATATCTATGGAACACTTCATCCAAAAATAAAACATATTCCTTTTTAGCACCTCATGGTTCCTTCTGGAAAACTGAGCATATAATTGGTCACCAAACTGCCCTCAACTGATAGAAGACTTTTGAAATAATCTGATGCATCCTATCAGATCACCATGGATTAATACTGGCCTTCAATGACAACAACAACAAAAGAAGAAAACCCATATGTACATGGAAACTGATCAACGCTCTCTACTCAATGATCACTTTGTCAAGGATGAAATAATGAAATAAATTAAAGAAAATTTTGAATTTAATGAAAATGAAGGTACAATATACCCAAATTTATGGGACCCAAAATAAAGCAGTGCTAAAAGAAAAACTGATTGCTCTAATTGGCTCCAAAATTAATCTGGAGAGGTCATACTCTGGCAGCTTCACAGCACATCAGAGAGCTCTTGAACAAAAATGAGCAAATAATCGAAGTAGAGGGTAGGGAATAATCAAATGCACGGCTGAAACCCACCAATGGGGAAAAAAAACTATACAAAGAATCTACCAACTCTGGAGCTGGTTCTTTGAGAAAATCAACAAGATAAATAAACCCTTAGCCAGACTAATCAAAGGATGTGGTGACAGTATCGAAATTAGCATAATCAGAAAAGAAAATGGAGATATAACAGCAGAAACTGAGAAAATTCAAAAAATTATCAGATCCTACTACAAAAGCCTATACTCAACAAAACTGGGAACTCTGGATGAAATGGACAGTTTTCTAGACAGAAATCTGCTACCAAGTTATAAAAGGATTAAATAAGCCGTCAAAATGTCCCATAACTGCCAGTAGCCAAACTGACCTTACTTTATAGAGGTCATTTTAAAGATAGGCTTATGTTTTGACGTCTCCTCAGCTACAGACCTTGGAGAGATTGGGTGGTCAATGGTCACTGTGCCCTCCCAGAAGAAGAAAACATCTTGTAGCTGCCAGAGATTCACCTCCGCTGAATTCCCAGACTACATGAAGAATCACACTTGCTCACTTCTTCTCTTGCCTGTATACATTCCCTAAGAAATTGGGAAGGCCTTGAACAGTTAATTAGTCTTGGCCTTGTTCTACATGTCTCCTGTCTCTGTTTCTCTGCCCTTCTCTTCTAGGGTCCTCTGTCGAAAACCCCACGGGCCAGGGCACATAACCCCTAAAGAAATAGATGTTCAACACCATTAGCCATTAGGGAAAGGCAAATCAAAACAACCCTGAGAGTTTACCTCACACCAGTCAGAATGGCTAAGATTAAAACTCAGGAGAAAGCAGGTGTTGCCTAGGATGAGGAGAAAGAGGAACACTCCTCCACTGCTGGTGGGATTGCAAGATGGTACAACCACTAAGGAAATCAATTGGGCGGTTCCTCAGAAAACTGGAAATGACACTTTCAGAGCACCCTGTTATACAACTCCTGAGCATATACCCAGAGAATTTCCCAACATGCAATATGGACACATGCTCCACTATGTTGATAGCAGCCTTATTTTAATAGCCAGAAGTTGGAAAGAACCCAGATGTCCCTCAATGGAGGAATGGATACAGAAAATGTGGTATATTCACACAATGGAATTCTACTCAGCAATTAAAAACAATGAATTCATGAAATTCCTAGGCAAATTGTTGACTAACCCAATCCTAAGTGAGATAACATAATCACAAAATAGCACACATGGAATGCAGTCACTGATAAGTGGATATTAGCCCAGAAACTCTGAATACCCAAGACACAATTAACATATCAAATCATTCCCATGAAGAAGGCAGGAGAGGTCCCTGGTCCTGGAAAGGCTTGATCCAGCATTGTAGGGGATTGCCAGGACAGAGAAGTGGGAGGTGATTGATTGTGGAACTGGTGGCAGGAAAGAGGACTTATGGGACTAATGGGGCAGGGCAACTGGGGAAGGAGAAATCATTTGGAAAGTAAACAAGGAATATAGAAAATAATAAAAAATAAATAAACAAAATTCTCCCAACCAAAAAAAAAAAGCCCAGGACCAGATGGGTTTAGTGCAGAATTCTCTCAGACCTTCAAAGAAGACCTAATACCAATTCTATTACAAATATTTCACAAAATAAAAACAGAAAGGACCCTACTCAATTTGTTTTATGAAGCCACAATCACGCTGAATACAAAATCTCACTAAGTCCCAACAGAGACAACTTCACGCCAATTTTACTTATGAATATTGGTTCACAATTACACAATGCAATTCTCCCAAAGCTAATCCAAGAGCAAATCTATAATATCAATCATGATACTCAAGTTGACTTCATCCCAGGGTGCAGGGATGGTTCAATATACAGAAATCCACCAACATAACGCACTATTTATACAATCTAAAAGTCAATCACTACATGATCATTTCTTTAGATGCTGAGAAAGCAGTTGACAGAAGCCAACATCTATTTTTGAAGAAAGTCTTAGAGATATCATGAAGTCAAGGCCCATACCTAAACATAGTAATAGTAATATACAATAAAAAGTACCCAACATTAAGCTAAAAGGAGAGAAACTTGAAGCAATTCCACTAAAATGAGGGACTACATAAGATGCCATCTCAGTCCCTACCCATTCAAAATAGACCTTGAGGTCCTAACCAGAATAATCAGACAACAAAAGAAGGTCAAATGGTTACAATTTAGAAAGAAAGAATTAAAATATCACTATTTGCAGATGATAGGATAATATACTTAAGTGACCCCCCCAAATTCTAACACAGAATTCCTTTGTTTTCTTTATTTTAAACTCTCTATCCATTTTTCTCCCCGTACCTCCATACCACATCCCATACCTCCTAACTGCTCCCCCGTGTCTTTGATGTTGTCTCCATGCCTCAACAGTACCTCACCAGACCTCTAAACTCCCTATTGCCTCCAGATTCTTGAGAGTTAGGTGCATCTTCTCTGTCTAAACCCAGACCTGGCAGTCCTCTGCTCTATATGTGTTGGAGGCCTCTTAACATCTGTTGTATGCAGCCTGGTTGGTGTTCCAGTGTCTGAGAGATCTCAAGGGTCCAGGTTTATTGAAACTGCTGATCCTCCTACAGGGTTGCCCTCCTTCTCATCTTCTTTCAGGTATACAGTAATTTAAACTTAGGATTCAGTCACTTCCTGTTATTCAACCATAGGGTTCAGCATTCAATCAATGGTCAGAATCTGCTGACCACCCGAGAATGCCTTTAGCTTTTTGGTTTGCTTGTTTATTTTGAGACAGGGTTTCTCTGCATAGCCCTGGCTGTCCTGGAACTAACTTTGTAGACCAGGCTGGCCTTGAACTCAGAAATCTTCCTGCCTCTGTCTCCCAAGTCCTGGGATTAAAGGCATGTAACACCATTTCTTGGCTACACTAGAGAATTCATAAACTTGATAAACATCAAAGTGGAAAGACAATCAACACAAACAATTCAATAGTCTTCTCTACTAAAAAGACAAACAGGTTGAGAATAAAATTATGGTAACAGAACCCTTCTCAAATAATATGACATAACCTTGGGGTGACTCTAATCCTAAAGATTTGTTTGACAAGAACTTCAGGTCTCTGAAGAAGGAAATCAAGTATATCTCAGACAGAGTCACAGGAGGACATATGGAGACAAATTATGGAGCAGAGTCTGAACTAAATGACATCCTGAGACTTTCTACTTTGAGACCCATCCCACATGCAGACACCAAACCCAGATAATATGGAGGAAGTCAAGAAGTGCTTGTTGATAGGAGTGTGCTATAACAGCCGCTCTTTGGACTGAGAATAGAGTCTCCAATGGAAGAGGTAGAGTAAGCACTGAAGGAGTGAAAGGGGTTTGTACCCTGTAGGAAGAACAACCATATCAACCACCCAGACACCCCAGAGTTTCCAGGGACTTCACCACCCACCAAAGACTACACAAGGAGTGACACATGGCTTCAGCCATGTATGCATCAGATGATGGTCTTGTGGGACATGGACAATGGAAGGAGAGGAGAGGCCCTTGGTTCTGTAAAGGCTCGATGTCCCAGGTTTTGGGAATGCCAAGGTGAGCCGGCCTTAGTGTGTGGGTGTGTGAGGGGGCACCATCATTGAAGCACTTGGAGGGGGCATGAGATAGGAGTGTTCTGGACTGAAAACCATAACATTTGAAATGCAAGATTAAATTGTTTTTAAATATAAAAAATGTATTGAAGATCCAGAAATGATACCACACATATGGACACTTGATTCTTGACAAAGAAGCCAAAAATATACAATGGGAAAAAGAAAGCTGGTCTAAATGACACTAAGTATAAAGAAAAATGAACATAGATGCATATTTTAAACCTTACAGAAAACTGAATTCCAGGTGGATCAAAGACCTCATCATAAAACCAGATTCCCTGTATCTAATAGAAAAGAAAGTGGGAAAGAGTATCAAACTCTTGAGAATGGGGGTAAATTTCCTAAAGAGAAGCCAATGGCCCAGGCCCTAACATAAAAAATTGATAAATGGGACCTTATGAAGCTCAAAAGCTTCTGTAAGGGAAAGGGCAGAGCCAATAGGACAAATTGTCTATCTATATATTGTTGAAATATGTTCACTAACTGTATATCTATCTAATTGAGGGATAAATCCAAAATATATTAAGTACTGAAGTAGCTAAGTACTGAAAAAACAAAGACCCCAATGTAAAATGGGGTATAGAACTAAACCAAAGGACTGAAGAGAGGGCTCAGCAGTTAAGAGCACTGAATGTTCTTTCAGAGTTCCTGAGTTCAATTCCCAGCAACCACATGGTGGCTCACAACCATTTGTCATGGGATCTGATGCCCTCTTCTGGTATGTCTGAGGAGAGCAACAGTGTACTCATATACATAAAATAAATAATTTAAAAAAAGAACTAAACAAAAAAATCACAACAGAAGAATCCTGAATGGCAGAGGAGCAGTTAAAGAACGGATCAAAGTCCTTAGACATCAGTGAAATGCAAACCAATAAGACCCTAAGATTAGTGAATATTGATGCAAAAATAATTAATAAAATTCTTGCCAACCAAATCCAAGAACACATCAAAACGATCATCCACCATGATCAAGTAGGCTTCATTCCAGGGATGCAGGGATGGTTCAATATAAGGAAATCCATTAATGCAATCCACTATATAAACAAACTCAAAGAAAAAAACATATGATCATCTCATTAACTGCAGAAAAAGCATTTGACAAAATTAAGTATCCTTCCATTCTAAAAGTCTTGGAAAGAACAGGAATTCTAGGCCCATACCTAAACATCATTAAAGCAATATACAGCAAAGCGGTAGCCAACATCAAACTAAATGGAGAGAAACTTGAAGCAATCCCACTAAAATCAGCGACTAGACAAGGCTGTCCTCTCTCTCCATATCTTTTCAATATAGTACTTGAAGTTCTAGCTAGAGCAATTGGACGACATAAGGAGGCCAAGGGGATACAAATTGGAAAGGAAGAAGTCAAATTATCACTATTTGCAGATGATATGATAGTCTACTTAAGTGACCTGAAAACCTCCACCAGAGAACTCCTACAGCTGATAAACAACTTCAGCAAAGTGGCTGGTTATAAAATCAACTCAAGCAAACAGTTGCCTTCCTATACTCAAAGGATAAGCAGGCTGAGAAAGAAGTTAGAAATGACACCCTTCACAATAGCCACAAACAATATAAAGTATCTTGGTGTGACTCTAACCAAACAAGTGAAAGATGTATACGACAAGAACTTCAGGTCTCTGAAGAAGGAAATCGAAGAAAACCTCAGAAAATGGAAAAATCTTCCATGCTCGTGGATTGGCAGGATTTATATAGTTAAAATGGCCATCTTGCCAAAAGCAATCTACAGATTCAACGCAATCCCCATCACAATCCTAACTCAGTTCTTCACAGAGTTACAAAAAGCAATTCTCAAATTCACCTGGAATAACAAAAAACCCAGGATAGCTAAAACTATCCTCAACAACAAAAGAAATTCTGGGGGAATCAGTATCCCTGACTTCAAGCAATACTACAGAGCAATAGTGTTAAAAACTGTGTTGGCACAGTGACAGACAAGTGTACCAATGGAATAGAATTGAAGACCCAGAAATGCATCCACACATCTATGGTTACTTGATCTTCAACAAAGGAGCCAAAAAATCCTGTGGAAAAAAGATAGCCTATTCAACAAATGGTGCTGGTTCAATTGGAGGTCAGAATGCATATGAATGTGAATTGATCCATTCTTATCTCCATTTACTAAACTCCACTCCAAGTGGATCAAGGACTTCCACGTAAAACCAGACACACCGAAACTAATAGAAAAGAAACTGGGGAAAACCCTTGAGGACATAGGCACAGGGGAACAGTTCCTGAACAGAACACCAATAGCTTATGCCCTAAGAATTGACAAATGGGACCTCATAAAATTACAAAGTTTCTGTAAGGCAAAGGATACTGTTAAATGGACAAAACGAAACCAACAAATTGGGAAAGGATATTCACCAACTCTACTTCTAATAGAGGGCTAACATCCAATATATACAAAGAATTCAAGAAGTTAGACCCTAGGGAAACAAATAACCCTATTAAAAATGGGGCACAGATCTAAACAAAGAATTTTCACCTGAAGAAATTCGGATGGCCGAGAGTCACCTTAAGAAGTGCTCAACAGCATTAGTCATTAGGGAAATGCAAATAAAAACAACCCTGAGATTTCACCTTATACCAGTCAGAATGGCTAAGGTCAAAAACTAAGGAGACAGCAGGTGTTGGCAAGGATGTGGAGAAAGAGGAACACTCCTCCACTGATGGTGGGGCTGTAAGATGGTACAACCACTTTGGAAATCAGTCTGGCGGTTCCTCAGAAAACTGGGCATGACACTTCTGGAGGACTCTGCCATACCCCTCCTGGGAATATACCTAAAGGATTCCCTGGCATGCAATAAAGACACATGCTCCATTATGTTCATAGCAGCCTTATTTATAATAGGCAGAAGCTAGAAAGAACCCAGATGTCCCTCAAAGGAGGAATGGATACAGAAAATGTGGTATATTTACACAATGGAATACTATTCAGCAATTAGAAACAATGAATTCACAAAATTTTTAGGCAAATGGTTTGATCTGGAAAATATCATCCTAAGTGAGGTAACCCAATCACAAAAGAATACACATGGAATGCAATCTCTGATAAGTGGATATTAACTAGTCCAGAAGCTCTGAATACCCAAGGCACAAATTGCATAACAAATGACTCCCATGAAGAAGTATGGAGAGATCCTGATGCTGGAAAGGATTGATCTAGCATTGGAGAGGAATATCAGGACAGAGAAAAGGAGGGAGGTGATAGGAGAATGGATGGAAGGAAGAAGGTCTATGGGACATATGGGGAGGGGGAATCTGGGAAAGGGGAAATCATTTGGAATATAAACAAAGAATATAGAAAATAAAATTATTTAATAAAAAAAGAATATAGAAAATAAAAATACTAAAATAAAATAAAATAAAATAAAAAAGGATCAAAGTCCTTAGACATCAGTGAAATGCAAACCAATAATACTCTGAGATTGGTATAAAGTGGTATAATTTACAGTGAAGAATGGCTAAGATCAAAAACTCACATGAAAGTACATGTTGTTGAGAATGTGGGGAAAGAACACTCCTCCATTTCTGGTAAGACTGTAAAGTGCAATGCCAACTCTTGAAATCAATCTGGAGGATCCTCAGAAAATTGGAAATAGATCAGTCTGAAGGCCACGGACCAACCTTCAGGGCCCATGGCCTCCTAAGTTTATGTTTCCCACGATGGCTTATTATTTAGATTTTCTTATTGGGCTACAACTTTGATCTTGGTAAGCATCTGGTCTTTCTGATTCTCAGTCAGTTCTCGATTGTCACACACATTTTGAGTTACATACAGCCCCTGGGAATTATTCATTCCTTCAAGTTTCTCTAAATTTTGAGGTTTTTCATCTTAAAAACAGAAGCTAAGAATATCCAAAAGTTTTGGATGCCACAATATATGATGTGTTGGTTATGTCAGTCCATACAAGGTAACTATCATCGCTGTGATTGCTATCCTTATTTGAAAGCAAGGAATAGAATCATCGGTTGAGTGTTTTTTAAGAATAAAATCATTGACTAACATGAATGATAGGGCCATATTGAACATGGCCTTAGTATTTTAGGTACAGTGCAATTAGCTGGGGAAATTAAAAACAAAAACCAAAAGAAACAACCAGAGTACTAGCAACAACAGTTAAAAAAAAATCTCCAGAAAACTGAACAACCCTATTAAAAATGGGGTAGAGAGTTAAACAAAGAATTCTCACCTGAAGAACTTCGGATGGCGGAGAAGCATCTTAAAAAATGCTCAACTTCATTAGTCATTAGGGAAATGCAAATCAAAACAACCCTGAGATTTCATCTTACACCAGTCAGAATGGCTAAGATTAAAAATTCAGGAGACAGCAGGTGTTGGAGAGGGTGTGGAGAAAGAGGAACACTCCTCCACTGCTGGTGGGGTTGCAAATTGGTACAACCACTCTGGAAATCAGTCTGGCGGTTCCTCCGAAAACTGGGCACCTCACTTCCAGAAGATCCTGCTATACCACTCCTGGGCATATACCCAGAGGATTCCCCACCATGTAATAAGGATACATGCTCTACTATGTTCATAGCAGCCCTAATTATAATTGCCAGATGCTGGAAAGAACCCAGGTATCCCTCAACAGAAGAGTGGATGCAAAAAATGTGGTATATCTACACAATGGAGTACTATTCAGCCATTAGAAACAATGAATTCATGAAATTCTTAGGCAAATGGATGGAGCTAGAGAACATCATACTAAGTGAGGTAACCCAGACTCAAAAGATCAATCATGGTATGCACTCACTAATAAGTGGATATTAACCTAGAAAACTGGAATACCCAAAACATAATCCACACATCAAATGAGGTACAAGAAGAAAGGAGGAGTGGCCCCTGGTTCTGGAAAGACTCAGTGAAGCAGTATTCGGCAAAACCAGAACGGGGAAGTGGGAAGGGGTGGGTGGGAGGACAGGGGGAGAGAAGGGGGCTTATGGGACTTTCGGGGTGGGGGGCTAGAAAAGGGGAAATCATTTGAAATGTAATAAATTATATCGAATAAAAAAAAATAGAGCCAAAAGAAAAAAAATCCTTCTGTTTTTTGTGATTAAAGGCATGTATCAACTCTGACCAGCTTTGAAGGTATTGATAACAAAGAAGAAACTAACAATCCTATTACTGTTCTAGCACTTGCATCACAGAGATCTATGTGAAATTGTGTGCTGCTTTCTTTTCCCAAATACCTCAGGTCCTTAATACTGTACCAGGAGAGCTGGACCTAGGAACAGCTTGGTTGACCTTCCTGCTGCCAAGGCATAATTCTGCAACAAAACTTTTCTTGAAAAAAGGAGCTTGTTTGCAGTTGGCTCCTTCTTGGGGCATGCAGGTTCCTTTATGCAAGGAAACAGCCAAGTCACCATTAGTG
Organism: Apodemus sylvaticus; assembly: GCF_947179515.1. NCBI lineage: Eukaryota > Metazoa > Chordata > Mammalia > Rodentia > Muridae > Apodemus > Apodemus sylvaticus. Next base: position 105,936,408 of record NC_067479.1, read on the forward strand.
AAAGAGCAATGGAAAAATCGCAGTAGAAAAATTAGTGCCCTCTAGGGAAGAAAAGGCCTTCAAGTTCTCAGGCATCAACAATCTCCCCCCCTCTTTTTTTCAGATTTTCAGAGTAATGTTCTTTGACTCAAGGTGGTAGTCAAAGGCAGAAGTCTTCCTGAAAAAGATATACATGATCTTTTTACTCTTACATTTGTGAGGTTAGTAGTCATTATAGCACAGATTCAGCTCATTTAGGAAAAGAATGGATATGCCACAGATATCAATGCCAAAGGGACTCCTGCCTGAACTTATGGACCCATTAAAATTGAGGTTTAAGCTGAACTGAGGCCATTCCACTTCCTGCCCATCCTTCTGAGTCTCATTTTTACTGTGAGAGTAGTATCATGGTACAGCCCCTATATCCTCATGCCTGGACTTGGCAATTCAGGATAGACAGATATTGTAGATGTGTTGGCTGTGTGGCTACAATATAGTCTTGCAGTCCAAGTTGACTTTTGCTCACCAATGTCCTCTTTAATTGTCTGGTCATATTTGACAAAAGGAGGATGTGCAAGTTAATATTTTGAGGGAGGGACAGAAATTTTACCCACTTATATTTACCTTGCATTCGAGCCCCTCAGGTCCAAAGTAAAGGGTGTTATACTTGCAATAAAGAACATTGTAACCAAGATATTTTGTAAAATGAATGGATATGTGTATACAAACAATCAAGGAATACAGAGTAAGAAAATATTAACCAGGTTTGATAGAATTAATGGTAAAGGAGAAAGATATTGGCATCTGGCAAAAAGGGCAAACCTGGGGAATTTACCGTATGTCATATAAATTGACTCAGGTGAAATATTTATTATTGACAAAAATCTCCCACATCCACGGCACATACAGATTTGGGTGCTAACAACAATCTCTTATGCATGTCAGGGACCTAACAAACTCTCCCCATCAAAAGCACTTGACTTCTAATTAAGCAGAGAGAAATCTCTAGCATTGCAACGAGAGGTTGCCAAAGGGTGTTCTCTGGGACAAATTAGAGGCTCCAGGAAAGGGCAGCCCAGAAATTGATCAATTTGAGGAGCGCTTATTAACAAGCAGGTCATGGCAGTTCCCAGTGACATCATCAGTAATGCCTTCCGTGGACATTCTCCTGTATCTAGGAGAGAACTAGAATCTTCTGTGATGTCACCTGTGTTGTGGTAACAGCAACTGCCTATGGGATATCATTCAGTGCCTGTTGTATTCACAAACAGACATGTTTTCGAGGCTGCGGAGGCTATTTCGAATGGAGAATCGTGATCAAGGAGACACTGCATCAAATCAGAAGGAATCCAGCAATCTGTCTCGTAGAACAGGAAGAATGAATTCTTTTTGGAGAAGGCACAGTGAGTCCTGGGCAGAATTGGGGAACTTTCAGGAATAGGTAGGCTTGAACTTCATGAGTTGGTCTTACAGGCAGGAATCTTGGACTTTCTCAGTTACAGAACAAGAATCAAAATTTTCTGATGATTAGTTTGACAGAGTGCCAGGAATTGACCAGCCTGAAGCTACTTTTCCGGAAGTTATTTAATTTATTTGGTGTATCAATGAATGCCAGGAGGAGACACTTTGAGAATAACAATGTATCTCTTTATGGTATGGAGTTGAAGCACTTCATCGTCTAGATTACTGTAGGATACATCAGTCTCTGATGTAAAGAAGAGAGAAGGAGGCAGCCATGGTCATGTGTTGAGGGCTCAGACCCTTTGGGGGTGAACACAAATCATTAGGGCTTGATAGTGCTAAGTAGTATGAACTTCAGGATTTATCTGCATAACATCTGTTAATTTGAGCTGACACTGTTCCTCAGATATTTATGTCTGAGGATGCTTATGGTTTTCAGGACAAGGTGTAATTGGGAGTATGGCATATGTCTGACAATGGTGGTTGGGAAGAGGGACATAGCTTAGCAGACTAGCTCAAACCTAGCTGTTCTACTCTTTCAGGGATTCACCCTGTCTCTGGCTTTACTCTTCTTCAACCTTCTTTTTGGTACTCAGAATGGTCCCCTGCCCTGGGCAATCAACTATGCAAATTCATTTGTGTTTATCTATTTTCAGGGTCTGGGAGTAAAACAACAACCCAAAATTCAAGCATAACTAATCAGATGAAACCAAACAATAAATTAGAAGCATTGAATTTTGATATCAGGAAGATGCGGTTTGAGAAGGAAGAACTTTGTCGAATCCTGGATCTTTACAACTATAATAATTTGAACTACAGGTAGTAATTACATCTAGTATCCTGTTGACTGTATTGTTCCCTCTGTGTTAACCCTCATTTCCTCCCATGATTGGAGTGTATCATCTTTCATTATGCATATTAAGAAACCATAACAGCTGTTGAATTGTAGGATAAGTCATGTGCTATATGTTTATGGTCATCCTCTATTGTATTTGACCTTGAGGTGCTTGGAGTCTGATTGGTCCTATAAACAGCTAGAAGGACATGGTCACATGCTGCCTGTTAGTGTGTGAATGCAATGGCTTCAGGTCATCACTGCTTTACTCTGATTATGTTCATTATACTCTGAGAATATGGCAGCTCCCTGGATTTATTTGGCATTCTAATTGTGTTTATGTGTGTGAATATTGTTGTGTGTGTTTTGTTCAGGATCTGGCGCTGTGGGACCTTTGATAGGTCTGAGGATTTGTCTGATGGACAGTTTGCAGGTGATAAAAGTGTTGAGTCTACAGACCCCCAAACTGATCACCTTGCTTCTTGTGTTTATATTGGTGTCCCATAAGAATCTCCTTGGGAAGGAGGTATTAGAAAGCCTCTCCCCTGTAAATACTAGTTACGACCTCTGGTAATTCATGTAACAATAGGAGCCAAGAATTGAGAATCCCTGTCTTTAAAATATGAGAAAATCATCACATATGTTTGTTGGACTGAAGCCTGCGATGCAGTTTAATGGAAACTTCTCAGAGAACTAGTCTGTTCCTACAGGCTTACCCTGAGAGCTGTTGAATGTCAGTTGCCTCCATTTGTTCCCCTGTCTCTGCTGTCCTGTGCCCAGGAAAATAAGTTTAACTCAGCACCAATAGGGCTCACTTTGAAAGAGAAAGTATGTGGTATATATTCGGTGTGGATACTCCAGAATACAACCTTTTTCACATGAGATTATTTTTATTTGATATTTTCTTATTTACATTTCAGATGCTATTCCCTTTCCTGTTTTCCTCTAGTCCAGAAACCACACATCCCATCCCCCCTCCCCCTGTCTCTCTAAGTATGCTCCTCCCTCACATCCTGCCACCCTGCCTTAATTCCCCTAAACTGCAGCATCAATTGAGCCTCCATAAGACCAAGGACCTCTCCTCTCATTTATATGTGACAAGGCCATCCTCTGATACATATGCAGCTGGAGCCATGTGTATTCCTTGATTGGTGACTTAACCCCTGTCCGGTTGTTAATATTGTAGTTCTTCCTGTGAGTTGGAAACCACTTCAGCCCCTTCAGTCCTTACCCCAACTCCTTCATCTGTCAGCAAACTCTCAGTCCAATGGTTGGCTATGAGCATTTGCCTCTGTATTTGTAAGGCTGTGGCTGGTCCTCTCATGAGGCAGCTATATGAGACTCCTTTCAGCAAGCAATTCTTGGCATCTTCAATAGAATCTGGGTATGGAACTGTATACAGGATGAATCCCCATGTGTGGCAGTCTTGAAATGGTATTTCCTTCAGTCTCTGCTCTATACTTTATCTCTATATTTCCTCTGGTGATTATTTTGTTCCAATTTCTATGAAGGACTGAATCTCCTGCACTTTGGTCTTCCATTTTGAGCTTCATGTGTGCTGTGAATTGTACCTTGTTTATATAGATGTATTGGGCTAATATCTTCATATCAGTGAGTGTACACCATGTGTGGTTTTTTTTGTGTTTGTGTTACCTTACTGAGGATGATATTTTCTAGTTCCATTCATTTGCCTAAGAATTTCTTGATTTCATATTTTTTATTAGCTTATAGGTACTCCATTGTGTACATGTATCATTTTTTCTGTATCCATTCTTTCAAAGGACATCTGGGTTCTTTCCAGCTTCTGGCTATTTTAAATTAGGCTGCTATGAACATGGTAGTGCATGTGTCTGTGTTGTATATAGGAGTATCTTTTGGGAATATGCCCAGAAATGATTTAGATGGGTCATCAGGTAGTAGTTTGTCCAATTTTCTGATGAACTGGTAGAGTGATTTCCAGAGTGGTTGTAACTTATCATAATCCTACCAACAATGGAAGAGTGTGTTTTTTCTCCACTATCCTATCTAGCATCAGTGGTACCTGAGCTTTTCATTTTAGCCATTCTGACTTCTGTGAGGTGTAATCTAAGGGTTGGTTTTATGAGCATTTCCCTAATCACTAAGGATTTTGAACATTTATTTATGTGCTTGTTGTCCATTAAATATTCGTCAGTTGAAATTTTTTGTTTAGCTCTGTACCCCATTTTTAATAGTGTTCTTTTATTCTCTGGAGTCTATCTTCTTGAGTTCTTTGTATATATTGTGTACTAGCTATATATTGGAAATATGATGGTTAAAGATCTTTTTCCAATCTGTTGGTTGCTGTTTTGTCCTATTGACAGTGATCTTCATCTTACAGAATCTTTTCAATTTTATGTGGTCTCATATGTTGATACTTGATCTTAGAGCATAAGCCATGGGTGCTCTGTTCAGGAAATTTTCCCATGTGCCCATGTGTTTCAGGATCTTCTCCAGTTTCTATCTGGGGAATTCTGGTCTATCTGGTTTTATGTGGAGGATTTTGATCTACTTGGACTTGACTTTTGTAGAAGGACATAATAATGGGTCCATTTACATTTTTCTACATACTGATCACCACTTGTGCTAGCACCATTTGTTTGTACATGATTCTTGAATTCATATCTCAGTGGACGTTTTTGCTCCTTTGGTCATGCCCTAACACAGGATGAATGTTGAATTTGACATCATTAAATCACAACACGAGAAAACAAGGATGGATATGGAAATTTTGAAGCAGTCAATAAGTGATGCCATAGAGAAGTACAAGGAGGTGATAGAAGATAAGTATTCCTACAGGTGAGTCATTGACACAGCCGCGACCCCAGCACTAGTCAGGGAATGCTTCTGTCCTTGTAGGACTCTGAACAAAAGTAAGGGCTCTGGTTCCATACTATTCCATAATAGGAACTCTGCCTTGAGGCAAAGGTCTTGAATTTGTGGGTCTTAGACTCAGTTGTCCTAAGTGTGAAGAGTGTACAAGACCATCCAATCTTTATTCATCTAAATTCTGGATCCTCTACATAGAAAACATTTCCTCCACGATGGAAATACAAGGCAAACCTCAATCTCTAGGTTTCTACCAGGAGATTTAAAGATCTGGGTCCCTGACATAAATGGAAAGATTGTATACCTGTTGGGCCTTATCTCCTCTCTCAGAGAAGATTTGTCCTCTAGTGCTGATGGTTTCCTAGTACCATGGACACAGAAGCACCCATGAGGAACATTTCCTGTTCTGTGATGTTCATGAACCCCTCTAGGTGTCAGGGATTTCTGAAGTCATTTGAGTTTTGTGGAATGTTAGCCACATTACACAAGTCTCTGAATTTGACCTGCCTCAATTTGGTGCTGTGTACTGTGGACTCTAGACTGGGGCTGTAGGGGGATCAGGGAATTGCAGGAATCAGAGAACTTGGAGGACTGGCAGACAAACAGAAACTGAAACAGAAACTCACCCTGTTTTTTTTTGTTGTTGTTTGTTTGTTTGTTTGTTTGTCAATCAGCACCAGGCACTACCTCGTCCTGAATGCATGTTCACAACAGAAGGAGAATGTAAGGATATTGCTGCATGAGAACAATAAGCTGCTGGTGGAGCAGGCTGAACCACAAGCCTACTTTGGGGAAGAAAAGAGTTTCTGTGAGGAGGCCAGCAAGACCATCGATTTCCCATGTGCCAAGGAGCAGCAGGTATGATGAGGCATCAGAGGCAGTTTGCCCTCATGGCTAGCCAAAAACATAGACACACTAATGAAACTGTCTACCAACTTCCCCAAACACTCCCTTGTGTCTCATCCAAGTGTTCATGTATGTGATCATTTCCAAGTTTTTCTGAGGATGTAGGCCCTTTTGAGAAACTGTGTTTATAAGCAAATGCTCCTACTCTACTAGAATCTGCAGTTCATTAATGGAGATAGGTGGACTACACAGCACACCACTGCATGCCATTAAGTTTGAAGGGTGCTGTGCTGGAGTCCTCCTTTAGAATAGCACAGAGCTTTGGAGAAGAAGTAAAGGCCTGTAGCTCCTTTGCTTTACAGTGATCATGTGAGATTGCAGGCAGGAAGTGGTTTGCAGGGATGAGAGCAGAGTGGAATTGACGAGTGTGTGGATATCACTATTGTCTTTTGGAAGCTTTTGTTCTTTCCCCTCCCCTTCTCTGCTATCTCAAGATGGTTTCTTCAGGCTTCATAGACCTTCGGTCACATTAACAGAGCCTGAGTAGTAACTTGTCAATCCTATTTTCTTTGAGTGCTGCTAGAGAGGTTGTCACTGGGCCTTCAAGTCTGGAGCTGGCTGGATGATCAGGCATGTGGCAAAGGCTTTTCAAAAGCTGAGGTTTGGTATGCGAGATTTGAGGCTTTCTGAAAAAATTTCTTCTTACATACTCCTAATTATGATGAAGAAGTGTGTTCTCCTGAGTTTTTTATTTTTCTAGGAAGCATAGCACAGTTTTGGGACACCCTTGGAAGGTCTACTTTCTATAGTCTAAATTAATTTGTTCCTGTAGCATAACAGACTACTCACTGTTTTCTGCTCACTTATGATTTTCGTTTTGTGTATGTTTGTGTGTGCATGCATGCGTGCATTTGTATACGTGTGTGTGTGTGTGTGTGTGTGTGTGCATGCTCATGCTGACCTTTACTTTTTAGCTATGTTGGGAGGGTAAATTAATGACATCTGATTTTGTGCAGTCATTCATTTACTTAATTCTTTGAGCCTAGGTCTCTCCATAAACCTGACACTTCCTGTTTTGTGCTGCCCAGTAGTCTTTCCTTGTCCTGTCCACTATCAGGTGGATCTCCCTCTCTGTTATTATTTCAACAAATTGCTAAACAAAAGAGTTAACTTTAAAAATAAGCATTAGATTTCTTCACTTTCCCTGCATAGAGTTATCTTCCTGTGTGATTCTGGTTTGTCTTATTGGCTTCAGCATGAGCATGCCCAGAATCCTACAGAGCATCCCTCTGCTGCCATTATTTTGCTACCTGTATTGTGGGCATGGCTTTGTTTCAGGATAGATTACTCTCATAGCTGTGCAGAGTGCTGCATTTCAGAAATGCCACAGCAGGTTATTTCACTAGCTTGCTTTTGACTGATATTGAGGATGATTCAGTATCACACAAACTTATGTGTTTCAAAGCTCCTTAGTAAAGATCCCACGTCACGCTCTTCCTCTGATGCTTCCAAGGTCTTCTATGAAGGAACCAGTCTGGGTTATGTGAGGAAACTGTGAGGAGTCAACATGGGGCTTGCTGTGGGCTTTTCTTCGATATCTCTTTCTTGGGAATTTAGTGTTGTGTTGTCCAGGTTATCTATGCAGGGCTTGTAACTTACTTGTAGGACCAGCAAGTATCTGCATAGATAAAGTTCCTAAAGAGCAGAAAGGTTTGGTCAGGGCCACAAAGCCTGCCTGAGTCTGAGAGCCTTCCGTGTACACATGGTATGTCCCACGACTTGCTCATGCAACAGGAAATGTGCTGGACAAGGGGAACATTTTCATTGATGTTTGTGTGTGTGTGTGTCTGTGTCTGTGTCAGGAATGTGATGTTTGTGTTTTTGTGTGTGTCTGGAATGTGATGTTTGTGTTTGTGTGTCTGTGTCTGTATGTGTTTGAAGCAGCTGTTGCTGAGCATGTTTATACTTAAGTTGTATGTTTATATAATGCTAGGTGACTTTTCAAGTATTTGTGGTTTGGATACTTGTATATAATACAAGTGTGTGTGTGTGTGTGTGTGTGTGTGTGTGTGTGTGTGTGTGTGCATGTTTGTACAGAAGGAGAAACTCTCCAGAAGCCCATCAGGTAGAGAGAGAAATTGTGCTTATATAGTTTAGCCTCTCCATGAGCGATTGCTCAGTTTGAGGTAATCCATGCAAGCATTAGGCCTTCAAACAGTCAGCCTTATCTTACTCAAAATATCCCTGACACAATCACTCATGTGGGGAAACTCTTCCTTTCAATCCTAATCATAGAGATTTCCTATTATTATGTGCTCATACCTTTGGACACCAAGTAAGTTAGGTGATGGTAAAGGGAGCTCCTACTGGAAGAAACTGTTTACTTTGGGACAAGTCTGAAACAATGATCAAGATTGAGATGCTAGTCCACCACAAAGATGAGATCATTTACTGGGAAAAAAATCCTACTCTTTTCAGACTTGGAAACTTGCTAAGCCATATTGGAAAATAGGCCAAGACCCCTGATTTCCATTCGGGTTTATAAGGGGAAAGCACATCACTGACTGAGCTGTCTATATGCTACGGTCACTATGCACCTCTACCACTCAAGATTTATTTTTATACCCCCAATCATCCTAAGAGATTTTTATATTAACATTCACTGGACAACTAAACAGGTTATTGTAATATACTATGCTTGTATTGTGTGAACACAAAAATTTTGCATGCTTGAGTGTGGACCCTATAATAACCATAGACATAGAGGTCTTTTGTTTCTTCATGACCATCATGTTTATAGTTCAGTGCCTGGCCTTCGGAATATATTTGTTTAGCACAAATGTGCTGAGTATAGGAGCTATAGTGTCCAGGGATTTCATGTAGTATGCTTTCTCTGGATATTTGCAGATAGAGGGTTTGACAAGGGGAATCCTGGCAGGTTGCTACACTGGAGAAATAATCACAGCCTTCACTTCAATTCTTGGCAGGTTTCCCTTAAGGCATCCCTGTGGTTTTCTAGGTTGTTCATATCTCTTATGAACTCAGAATCAGATATTGCTGCAATGTTCTGATTCCATATAATCTACCTGGACTATTGTACAAATGTGGTGTGTTGTTAAATTCTAGTACAGTGTGTACTTCACTGTTCAATTTCTTGCAGTTTTAAAAAGCCCAAGCCCAGGTGCACTATGACACTTGGGGATGCAGGTTCTGACCTCAGCTGATGTGTCCTGTTTGAATGTCCAGCTGAGTAGAGCTGGTGTGAGAGGGACAACAGAATTGACAAATTCTTACCAGGCCTTTGTCCCTTCCTTCCTTAGGTGTGAAATACTCTTTCAGAATCTGTAACATGGCACAGACAAGGACATGACCTCCCTTGTGTAGGACTGCTGTAAGAGGAGCACTGAGTGCGCATAGCAAATTCACCACTATTTCATCTCATCCCTCATAATCATGGATATCATCGGCTGCATTTTCTTCCTTTCCTTTATTTTCATAGTTAATAGGACTTAAATTCATGTAGTGTCTTGCTCAGTAAGACTGCAGTATTGGGACATGTTCAGAGACACACCAAGAGCTGCTGCACATCCAAGAAGAGTGTGAGAGTATAAATATTTTCTTTTCTGGATATTTCATCAACAATAATTGCATCAAGATCAGTCAATGAAATTGCAAAGTCCTTGAGCCAAAGACTGTGACATGTCTTGTGCTTAGACTTGGGTGACTATGTCCTTCAAACACAGATTCCAAAAAAGAGACCTGCTTATGTTTCTCTTATAATGATTGTTAGAATCAGTAAGTGCTGTTTTATACTGCTGCCAAGGGCAGCCACAGGCTCTAAGTCTGTGCTGCAAATTGAGTAGCCAAAGAATGCTCGTTAGCACAGTTCTTGTTTTTACAGTTTGGTTTGAGTTTTGATTACTTTGGTTATTTGGTTTTTCTTGTTTTCATTTGACATTTTGTTATTTATTTGTTGTTTTATTCTTATAATTGATTTGATAATTTCTTAAGGCTATACACTGTATATATTGAATGCATGCTTTAAGTTTCTTTTGAGTAAATTGTATATATTCTTATTAATAAAACAGTAATTTCCAACTCTTCCCTCCTAAGAATCTTCTTTATTCAGATGTGGTAGCACAGTCTTGAATTCCCACAGCTCTCAGACACAGGTGGAACATTGCATTCTCACGGGGCTTGGGCACCATAATTACTTCCTAGCCAGACTGAGCTACAAACAAGACTGCACATTCAGTGTGGATAGTGAGTCCACATCTGTGGATACCAACTTCATGATGGGAAAATTCCCCATGCTGTATCATTGTTGTCAAATATTTAGATACTACTAAAATTCTGTGGATGATAGTGTGGTAGATATTAATGGGAAATACACCAGTATTTCTATAATATCTGTTAGGAAAAAAAACATAGTCTAAGGGAATGTAAAAGCTATCAGAAAACAAAGAACTGTATGTGTGTGCTTTCCTTCAAATGTACTATCAGTGGTACTTACTATTAGAGATAATAAATTCCAAGACCTTTTTGGGGATAGGGTTTTGTTTGAATATTTTGTTGTCCTTCTTCATTATGAAGATGATTTTTTGCTTGACAATGCATTTGGTTCCTTTTAGGTTTTTAACAGATGCACAGTATGTATTTCACTGTTCATTTTCCAGATATTTGTAAAAGCTGAGAAAAAATACAGGCCTATATGGTCTATTAGTATCTCCTGGTTTTTTTTTCATTTTGGTTTATTTTATATTTATGGATGATTTGCCTTCTTTAGGTCTGTGCAACACATGCATGCCATTCTGCAAGTCCAGAAGAGGTCATTGGATTTCAGCTGGAACTGAAGTGATAGAGGATGTTAGATACCCTGTGGTTCTTTGAGAAACAAATTCTCAAATGATGAGCCATTTATGTACCACTGACATGGACTTTTGTCCTCCCTTGTGCCACACATCGAAAGTGTTTGTTGTGACATGTAGGGACACAAACATGGGCTATGCATGCTAATTTTCTAAACATCCATGTATTTATGTATCTTAGTTTCTTAGTATTTCACTGCTGAGAACAGATTCAATGATTAAGGAAAGTCTTAAAAAGGACACCATTTAATTGGGGCTGGCTTACAAATTCAGATATTCAGTCCATTATCATCTGTGTGATAGCACGGAAGCATTTAGAAAGGCATGGTCCAGTAGGAGCTTCTGCTGAAGATGGCTAGCAGAATACTCACTTTCAGGCAGCTAGGATGAGGGTCTTAGAGCCCACACACACAGTGACAATCCTATTCCAACAAGGCCACACCTACTCTAATAGGTAACAGAACTATTCCCTGTCCTGTGCATACCTGTGCATCATAGTCTACTCCCTTGCTCTCATAGGCTTGTTCAAGCATATGAATCTATGGGGGCCAGAGCTAAACATAACACAATGCAATAGCCATATAGTCCAACTTGTAGAATCCCCATAGTCTGTAGCCATCTCAACAATGTTAAAAGCCCAAAGTTCAAGGGTCTTCTGAGATTCTTTAGATCAAGTGTACTCCACAAATCAATACAGAAAACTTGCTTGGCAAGCTCCATGCATCTCCATGTCTGATGTCAAAGGGGCCTTCAGATCTCTAAGGCCCTTTTCTCCTTTGTTGACTGCAACAAAGTTCTTTCTCCTGTGCTGACTCCATTCCCTCTTAGCAGCTTTCCTCAGTAGATAGTCCATGGGTCTGGCTTCTCAAATATCTTGAGGTCCCCAAGGAAATTGTTTTTCATTTTTTCATTTATTGAAAAGTGAAGTAAAGGGAAATAAAAACATTTTATGATAAAATTAAATATTTACAAGGGAAATATTTTGGATAAACACATTAAATTGACAATTTTCATGGTAAATTAATGAGTAAAGTGGTAGACATGTAAAATATTGCTAAATTAATTGAAATGTGGGATAGAAACTTTATGATAGAATTGAAGATTTACATGGAAAATATTTCTGATAAAACTGTAGAAAAACATGTTAGAATTGAAGATTATCGTGGAAAATTTTATATAATATAATACTGGTAGGTATAAAAGTATTCCTACATTGATTGAAAGCTTAATTACAAATGTTTTTGGATAAATTTAAAGATTTACATGGGAAATATTTCTGATAGAATTGAAATATGTAGAAAAACATGTAAAAATTAAAGATTATTACAGAAATTATATAGGTAAGATGATAGGCATAAAGATAATTCTATGTTGATTGAAGGTGGAATTATAAACATTTTCAGATGACATTGAAGATTTCCATGGAAACTATTTCTGGTAAAATTCAAGAAAGAGATAAACACTTTAAAATTGACTATTTCATGGAAAATTTTACATATAAAATGGTAGATATAAAACCTTTTTCTAAATTAATTGAAGGTGGAATTAGAAACATTTCTGATAAAAACAAAGATTTACATTAAAAACATTTCTGATAAAATAGAGGAAGAATATAGAAAGACATTAAAATTGAAGATTATCATGAAAAATAATGCAGATAAAATGGTAGACGTAAAACCATTAATTAATTAATTAAAAGGGGAATTATAAACATTTTCTGATAAAAGTGAAGATTTACATGAGAAATATTTTGTTAATCTACATCTTTTTATTGGGGAGTTGAGTCCATTGTTGTTAGGAGATATTAGGGAATAGTGATTGTTGCTTCCTGTTATTTTTGATGTTATTTTTATGTTTGTGTGGGTATCTTCTTTTGGGTTTGTTGAAAGAAGATTACTTTCTTGCTTTTTCTAGGGTGTCGTTTCCCTCCTTCTGTTGGCATTTTCCATCTGTTATCCTTTGTAGAGCTAGATTTGTGGACAGATCTTGTGCAAATTTGGTTTTATCATGGAATTTTATCATGGAATATCTTGGTTTCTCCATCTATTATGATTGAGAGTTTTGCTGGGTATAGTAGCCTGGGCTGGCATTTGTGTTTTCTTAGGGTCTGTATGATGTCTGCCCAGGATCTTCTAGCTTTCATCACCTCTGGTGAGAAGTCTGGTGTGATTCTGACAGATCTGCCTTTATAATTACTTGCCCCTTTCCCCTTAGTGCTTTTAATATTCTTTCTTTGTTTAGTGAATTTGGTGTTTTGATTATTATGTGCTGAGAGGACTGTCTGTTCTAGTCCAGTCTGCTTGGAGTTCTGAAGGCTTCTTGTATGTTCATGGGCATCTCTTTCTCTAGGTTAGGGAAGTTTTCTTCTACAATTTTGTGGAAGATATTTACTGGGCCTTTAAGATGTACATCCTCGCTCTTGTCTATATCTATAATTTTTAGGTTTGGTCTTCTTATTGTGTCCTGGAGTTCCTGGATGTTTTGGGTTACCAGCTTTATGCATTTTGCATTTTCTTTGACTGTTGAGTCAATGTTTTCTATGGTATCTTCAGCACTTGAGGTTCTTTATTCTATGTCTTGTATTCTGTTGTTGATGCTTGCATCTTTGACTACTGAATTCTTTCCAAAGTTTTCTATCTCCAGAGATGTCTCACTTTGTGATTTCTTTATTGTTTTGACTTCCACTTTTAGATCCTAGATGGTTTTTTTTTGAAGTTCCTTCACTTGAGTTCTTGTGTTTTCTTATAATTCTTTAAGGGATTTTTGTGTTTCTTTTTTAAGGGCTTCTGTCTGTTGACCCATGATCTCCTGTATTTCTTTAAGGGAATTTTGTGTTTCCTCTTTAAGGATCCACACCACTGCTGCTGCTGTTATTGATGATCATCTCATGGTACTTGCATTTCCAATACACTAGGATCTTCTCCTGCACATAGGCTTCTCCAGTGGCCTCTCATAAGCTCCCTAGGCCAAGCATGCACAAACCATCCCATAACTCACTACTGGATACAGGATCATGCCTCAGGATCTCTTACTGCCAGGGTTGGAGCAGGTCTCTGATATCTCATGCTATATGACAATGCAGATTAGCTCCATCACAGGTAATCCAGATCTGGGAAGCTCTCCTCAGTGTGGAGGTAGGAAGGGTAACCTGCTAATCTGCCATTTAATCAGTGGTAAGAGCAAGCTTCATACTAGCCTGGCTAGATGTAGCCTACAGCAGATACCACATACCTTCAGTAGAGAATATTTACTTTCAGGACTAGGACTAGAGAAGGATTGTTGATGCTGCACTTTAACCATACTAGATCTCACAATATATTAAGAAGCATTTTTTAGATGAGTAACTGATTCCTGGGAAGCTCCTGTGAGTCCTTTCAAAACATACTGGATCCTTCAGACAGAGTTGTGATTCTAAAGCCATATGAATTTGCACTTGATCTCCTCCACATCAATTCTTTTTTTCTTCATGCATCCTGAGAAGGAAAAAAATACCTCCTGCCTTTAACAGGATGATGAAAGGAAGACCACTGAGCATTATTTGTTATAAACATCAACTAGAAGCACCCACTTGTTTACAAAGCAAAAGCAGTTTTTCATATCAGTTGAAGTTTCTCTTTGCAACAGAGAAGCCAGTTTGGGAACAGTAATATCAGGAAACAGGGACAGATCATAGTGCAAAGCTCACCACAGAAAAGTGAGCACTGGAGAGAATACTGACATAAGTCAATGCACCTGCTGGTAAGTTAAAAATCTTGCAATTGCAGTGACTTTGAAAATGAGATAGAGCCTTCTACTGATATTGGCTGAATGTACTTCTCCATTTCTTTAGGACTGTGCTATACTGATCCCATAGACCTCAAATTTTAATAGTTTAAGAAACATTACATCAAGAAACATCTAGTTTGACAGAAAACACCAAATTAGAAGAAGAAAGAAAATATTCAATTCAGATATAATAGAATAATTATACATCAAGGCCAACTGAAAATCAGTCCTGCAAAAATGAAATATATACATCCATTGTACAGGGCTAAGTTTAGGAGACAGAGGAACCTCTGTTTTGTACAAAGAGCTACCACAGGCTACTGAGATGTTTCTATCAAACAACTGCAGGCAGTACCTTATTTCAGATGCTGTGTCCCATGGGTGGATGTGTCTTCTGTTTCTCAGGGCCCCAGACACAAATCCTTTTTATAAGTAGCTGCTACAGGTTTCTGAGGTGTTTCCATTCTGTTCTGCTGCTGGCAGTCCCTCTCATGGTATGCTATCTCCAGCACCCTGTAAATGTAGAAATGCACAGACTCACAACCAAATAATAGACCTTGGTCAGAGAGTCGTGCGGAAATGTAGGGGTAGGGATGTGGAAGCCAGAGTACTAGCTATCCACAAGAAGAAAAACAGAGTCAACTTATCTGGGCCAATGGGGTCTCACAGAGGCTTAACCAGTAACCAAACACCAAACAGGGTCTTGAACTAGGCCCCATACATAGATGTAGCAGATGTGCAGCTTGGTCTTGTGTGAATCCCCTAACAAATAGAGTGGGGCTGACTCTCTTACCTGCCTTTGGATCTCTTTCCCCTTAACTGGGCTACCTTGTGTGGTCGCAGTGGGACAGGCTGCAGTTATTCCTGATGTGCCAGGGTGGGTTGGTACTGGAGGATAAAGGAGGGTCCTTTCTCTGGGGAGAACGGGATGGAGAATAGGGGAGAAGGAATGGGAGGGTGAGTGGGACTGTGATCTGAAGGAAACATAAATAATTTAATGAAAAAATGCATATCCTTTGACATTTGGAGATTGTCACTTCAAGTATTTCTTTAACCATTTTCTCTATGTTCTTTTCCTTCCCCATCACCTTCTTTTCTGAGGCAAAGTCTGTAGTAGAGCCAATTTAAGCTTATCCCTGAGTTACTTCCAGACTATGGTTATTTGATTTGACTGACAATTACTGTGGGAGGGGTAACACCTACTCTACTTTTCTGTCTGCTGGCCTGGCTCCCTCCTCAGTGGTGTACAGCAGTTCTTGCTGTTTCTCCTGGACATGTGCTCATGGAACCTCTCCTCTCCTGGGGCCTTCTCTTCTCTTTCTTTTGTTTTCCCTCTTTTCTCTGGCTTCTCCACCCCAACTATGTAACTCAAATCTCACTTATGTCTAATCCATCCAGTAATTGGCTGAAGAATCCATTTTTATTTATTTATTTTACAGTTTTAAATTAAGGAATCATATTAGCAAGACAAAAGCTTTTAGCTGTGAGAATTCACTCCTAGGCTTACACCTTCCCAGGAATAGAATTTAGCATTACAATACATAGCAACAAATGGGACCTCAGTGAAGTTCTTAAAGTAACACAGGTGACAAAATTGCTGTGTACTCAAGGAAACTCCTCAGCTCCTGATTTTGACTTCCTTTCCCTAGTGCTGTGTATGAGATGTCTGTAACTCGTTTCAAGGGATTAGACCCCTTCTTTAGCATCTACTGATACCGTGTACACACAGGATGCACAGAAATACATGCTGCCACAAACCCCATGCATATATTTCATTTTAAACAAAAGTGATTGGAAAGTCTGATTGCACGGGGAACTTTTCATATATGTTTAATTTTTATTCTTAGATGTGAGTATGGACAAGCTCATGCCACTGTGTGTGGAGAGAGGGGTCAGAAGTCATCCCTGGGGAGACATTTCCTTCTACAGCTGCTCTTTGGAGCTTATTCAGGTCATCATTCCTAGCAGCCAGCATCTTTACCTACTGACATATACCAATGGTCCATATAAAAGTGTGGCTGTGCATCTTACTGCATGTGAACTGCTTGGACTAATTCCTTATAATAAATACATTTAGTATGCTTGTGTTAGGCTAGTGAGAATCCCCAAAGAAGATTATTCATTGGTCCCCTGGACAACTTGCCTTGGAGCTGAATGAAGGCCTGGGTTCCATACTCTATCTGTAAGTATTAGAATCATCCCTTGCAATAAGTACAAAGTCTCCTTGACAGGTAAACATAATATCTACCAACCTCAGAAACATAGTTGACTTGATCCTGAATATAAAACCATAGTCTCCATCAACTGTTTAGGCAGAATTGATATAGATTTTTCTCTGTCTCTGCCTCTCATGTTATTAAAGAGAAGTGTCACCATATTAGGATAGATATTTGTGTCTTGCAAGATTGAATTAGACCACCTGGGATATTAAAAGTGATCTTGGTGCACACATAAAACGAACATAGGGCCAGATCTATGTCATGTCAGTGTCCAGGTAGCTAGATGGAACAAGAGCAATGTCTGTGGGCTGTAGAGAGAAGGAGAATGTTCTTCAGAAGTAGTGAACTAAAGCAATGGCTATTTCATCCTGACCTGGGGACAAACCCACAGAGTACATTCAGCACAAAAGGCACATTGTCTCAGGAGCAAATTCAAAAGATAGTGGCTTCCATGCACTCAGATGCTGCCTAGATGACAGAATCAAAGAGCTTCTAGCAGTGGAAAAATGTTCTCACCTGAGAAACTGTCAGACAGTCTGTGCTAGGACTCTGCCTTCCCCTCACAGACCATCTTCTACTCCTAGGTAAATTTAATCTTCTAAAAACCTACTATTGTCAGCTTGGGCAAATGCTTCCATTTTCAGTTCTCTTGTGTTTTGCATCTGGGGTCTGCTTAAACCTAGGAGCGCTAGCACTGAGCATCCTTTGACTCTGGGACATAGATAACTGCTATCATGCCAGAGGATGATATGAGCATATGGCAGTGCAGGCAACCTGGACCAGCTGTGCATCTTCCAGGCAAGTCATCCTCACTAAAGCAGGCTCTGAGGTCTAGTGAGGCTTCAGCAGACCACAGGGATTAGTTTGAATTTTCTCACAATGTATGGTCTCTTTTAGGCAATCAGAGAGACACAATAAAACAAAACAACAACAACAATAAAACAACAAAGAAACAACCACATCAGCAACAGTCAGGCAGCTTTAGAAAACCTATTATAGTAGTTTGTACCTCAATGGTTACAACCCAGTTACAAGTTCCCTAAGCCATAAACCCCAAACATGTCTTTCAAGTGATCCTTTGATGTTGGCCTCCTTGGTTTCCTTATCTTCTAGGTAACAAAATTAAAATAACAAAAGTACCAATACTCAACAGTTTCTTTCATCATGCTGAATCTAGAATGAAAAATAAAATGATATCAAAGGTTTAGTGGGAATGTTCTGGTAAATGGTCAGTGTAAAGGAAAGAGTGTGACAAGAGATGAGAAAGGGAGAGAACTGTATATAATACATTGTGTGAGATGTATATAATACATTTGTGAGAATGCAGCAATGAACACAAAAAATGCTCTTATAGCCTATGTAATGGTATATGGTCGCATATAATATTATACAAAAGCTTGGTGTCTGAGTTACAAGTCCTATCACCCATGTCTAAAGCATCTCATGGAGTCATGCACCTGTAATACTAGCAGTGGGTGGGGAACCTAGGCCAATCCCTGAGTCGACTGGGTAGTGGAGACAATTGTGGAGATCCCTGATCAGTGAGAGACCTCTTCTTGAAAACTACAGTTTTAATGTGTTTGAGGCACACCCAGTAGTGACCTCTGACCTCAACTTGTATGCTTAACACCACAACCCTAAATGAATAGCCATGAACACGTGACATTACTGACTAATGTACTCATGTGATCCCGTGTAAACTCAGTATGCTTCCTCAAGTCTTCTGCTTCCACTCTGTTCAAACACATTCCAGACATGTCATTTTTTGGTGTCTTCTCTCCAATAGCTGCTTTTCTGCAGAATAAAGAGAATGAGTTCTTACTTCTTTTTAATCATCTTAATACAATCCAGACTTTTTTTGTGGTACAGTTGTGTTTTATTTTTAGAAGAAATCAAGATTATTTTGCACAATAGATGTCATGTTCCAAATGCAATTAGGAAGTTCTTATTCTTATTTGATTTTCATTAGTCTGCACCACTGTATGTCAATGCTATATTGAACTTTCTGTTTTTTTAATTAGATATTTTCTTTATTTACATTTCAAATGTTATTCCCTTTTCTCTTTTCCCCTCCAAAGACACCCTATCCCTTCCCCCACTACCCCTACTCATCAACCCACACACTCCCTCTCCCCTGTCCTGGGATTCCACTATGCTAGGGATTCCAGCATTCTCAGGAACCAGGGCCTCCCCTCCCTTTGATGACAAAGTCATCCTTTGCTTGACCTTAATTTAGTCTCTGAATCTTGGGTACTCCAAGCATCTGGGCTAATATCCACTTATAAGTGAATGTATACCATGTGTGTGATTTTGTGATTGGGTTATCTCACTCTATTTGCCTAAGAATTTCAGGAATTCTTCTTAATAGCTGGTGAGTATTGCATTGTGTAAATATACCACATTTTCTGTCTCTGTACCTGTGTTGAAGGACATCTGGGTTCTTTCCAGCATCTGGCTATTATAATTAAGGCTGCTATGAGCACAGTGGAGCATGTGTTCTTATTACATGTTGGAGAATCTTCTGGGTATATGCCCTGGAGTGGAATAGCTTTGTCCTCAAGTAGCACAATGTCCAGCTTTCTGAGGATCTTCCAAACTGATTCTAGAGTGGTTGTACCAGCTTGCAATCCCACCAGCAGTGGAGAAGTGTTCCTCTTTCTCTACATCCTTGCCAGTACCTGCTATTACCTGAAATTTTGGACTTGGCCATTCTGAGTGGTGTGAGGTGAAATCTCAGGGTTTTTTGATTTGCATTTCCTTGATGACTAAGGATGTTGAACGTTTCTTTAGAGGTTTATTAGCCATTCTGTATTCCTCAATTGAGAATTCTTTGTTTAACTATCTACCCCGTTTTTTAATAGGGTTATTTGGTTCTCTGGAGTCTGACTTCTTGAGTTCTTTGTATATATGGGATATTAGCCTTCCCTTGGATGTAGGGTTGGGTAAGATGTTTACCCAATTTGTTGGTTACCATTGCATCCCATTGACAGTGTCCTTTGCCTTATAGAAATGTTCCTATTTTATGAAGTCCCATTTGTCAATACTTGCTCCTAGAGCATAAGCTACAGGTGTTCTGATCAGGAATTTTTCCCCTGTGTGCTTGTGCTCCAGGCTCTTCCCCACTTTCTTTTCTAATACTTTCAGTGTGTCTGGTTTATGTGGAGGACCTGGATCCACTTGGACTTGACCTTTGTACAAGGAGATAAGACAGGATTGATTTGCATTCTTCTGCACGCTAACTGCCAGTTTAACCAGCCCCATTTGTTGAAAAGAGTATCTTTTTCCCCCACTGATTGTTTTTAGTTCCTTTTCAAAAATCAAGTGACCATAGGTGTGTGGGTTCATTTCTGGGTCTTCAAGTCTATTCCACTGATCTATCTGCCTGTCATTGTACCAGTGCCATGCAGTTTTATCACTATTGCTCTATAGTACATCTTGAGTCTCAAGATGCTGCCCCCCCTCCCTCCAGAAATTCTTTTATTATTTAGAATAGCTTTAGTTATCCTGTGTTTTTTTGTTATTCCAGATGAATTTCCAGGAAACCAAATAACCCTATTATACTTAAGTGACCCCAAAACTCAGAGAACTCCTTCAGCCTATAAACAACTTCAGCAAAGTGACAGGATATAAAATTACACTCCAGAGTTTATCCTCCTCCTTGTCTACCTTCTGAGTGTTTCACACCAGATACCTCCCTCCAGAAACTGTCTGCATGAAGATGGTCCCACCTCCCACCACTCACCCCACCAGACCTGACCAAGGGAGTGCCCTTGTACCTCAGGTCTCTTGAGGGTCAGATGCATCTTCTATGACTGAACATAGACCTGGAATTTGTTTGCTGTATATGTGTGGGGAGCCTCATATCGGCAGAAGTATGCTGCTTGGTTGGTGGTCTAGGTTCTGTGAGGTATCTGGAATCCAGGTTAATTGTGTCTGCTGCTCTTGCTACAGGGTTTCCCTCCCCCTCAACTTCCTTCAGCTTTTCCCTAATTCAACCATAGGGACCAACAGCTTGTTTTGGTGTAAATATCTGCATGTGACTCTTTCAGATGCTTGTTGGATCTTTCAAGGGCAGTCATGATAGGCCCCTTTCTGTGAGCATGCCATAGCCTCTGTAATCCTGTCAGTTCTTGGGACCTCCCCTTGTGCTAATTGCCAATTTAGACCTGTTGGTAGAGCTCCTTTTCCTCAGGCTCTTCTTCATTTTTGTCCCTGCAGCTCTTTCAGACAGGTACAATTAAGTGTCAGAGTTCTTGACTGTGGGATGGAAACCTGATTCCTGACTTCATGCCCTGTCTTTCTGCTGGAGGTGGGCTCTACAAAATTGCTATCCCCATTGTAAGGGCTTTTCATCTAAGATCCTTCTCTTTGAGTCCTCAGAGTCTTTCACCAGCCTGGTCTCTTTTACATTCTGGAAGGACTCAACACTCCTACCTCTCAAGTTTCTGTCTATTAGTCCTCAGAGCTTAGGTCCTTTCCCCAACCCAACACCTGATCATGTTCCCCTCTTCCACTCCATGTCCCCTTTTCTACTCAGGACCCACCATCCTTTCCCCCTTCTCTGATTTCTTTCTACTCCCTCCAAAGTGGGATTGAGGTGTCCTCACTTGGTCCTTTTGGATTGTTAACCATTTTGAATTCTGTAGATTTTTATCCTGGGTACTCTGCATTTATTTATTTATTTATTTGTTTGTTTGTTTGTTTGTTTGTTTGGAGAATATCCATTATTGAGTCCATACCATGCATGTTTTTTTAGTTCTGAGTTACCTCACTGAGGATGATGGTTTCTAGTTGCATCCATTTGCATCCAAAATGCAGGGTGTCCTCGTACTTACTTTCTGAGTAGTATTTCATTGTGTAAAGGGACCATACTTTCTGTATTCCTTCCTCTGTTGAGGGACAGCTGGGTTGTTTTCAGCATGTGGTTATCATAAGCAAGGCTACTTTGAACATAGTGGAATTTGTGGCCCTGTGAGATGGTGGGGCAGCTTTTAGTATTATACCCAAGGGTGGTATAGCTGTATCTTCAGGTAGATCTATTTTCAGTTATCTGAGGAAACTCCAAATGGATTTCCAGAGTGACTTTACAAGTTTCTAATCCCACAAGCAATGGAGGAATGTTCCCCTTTCTCCACATCCTGGCCATCATGTACTCTCACCTGAGGTGTATGTATTACCATCCCGATGGATGTAACATGGCATCTCAGGGGCATTTTGGTTTGCATTTCCATGATCACTAAGGACTTTGAATCATTTCTATAGTAATGCTTTTTCTTTTTGTTAGCCCATGTCAGGTTTCCCTTTTTTCTTCTTTCAAAATTATTTTGGACTTGACAGAAAAGCAGGAAAAATATAAAACTAGACAATGGTTATACATGCTTTTCTCAGTTTCTCCAGAGATAAATTGCTTACAATCAGTGTGGTCAACACCAGGAAGAACAGTCTGGCATGATACATTTACTCAACCTCTTCACACCCCATTCTTTTCCCACTCACCTGCTCTTTAGTCCTGAGTCTGCATCTAAGCCCTGTCTTACATCATGTTGCTTCCTCCTGTTTCCCTCCTATTTGTGGATGCTTTATACTTCTGCATCGTACTCATCTTAGCTTTTGAAGAGGATTACAAAAGTAATAAATAACTTCTACCACAAAATGGACAGAAGTGGGGTGGATAACAAGAAAAGTAATGGTTTTCAATAATTTGAAATCCTGAAGACAGCACCTCATGGTACCTTCTCCTTCGACCATATAATTGGTCACAAGACAGACCTCAACAAATATAAAAAGATCAAACTAATCCCATGCCTCCTATCAGATCACTATGGAGTAAGAATGGTCTTCAATGGCAACAAAAGCAACAGAAAGCCCACATACACATGGAGGCTGAACAATAATCTACTCAACGACACCTTAGCCAAAGAAGAAAAAAAGAAAGAAATCAGAGACTTTTTAGAATTTAATGAAAATGAAGGCACAACATACCCAAATCTTTGGGACACAATGAAAGCAGTGCTAGGAGGAAAACTCATAGCCCTGAGTGCTTCCAAAAAGAAAATGGAGAGAGCATACACCAACAGCTTAACAACACACCTGAAAGCCCTGGAACAAAAAGAAGCCAATTCACCCAGGAGGAATAGAAGACAGGAAATCATCAAACTCAGGGCTGAAATCAGTCAAGTGGAAACAAAGAGAACCATACCAAGAATCAACGAATCCAGGAGCTGGTTTTTTGAGAAAATCAACAAGATAGATAGACCCTTAGCCAGATTGACCAAAGGGCAGAGAGAAAGTATCCAAATTAACAAAATTAGAAACGAAAAGGGAGATATAACAACAGAAACTGAGGAAATTCAAAAAATCATCAGATTCTACTACAAAAGTCTATACTCAACACAGCTGGAGAATCTGGAGGAAATAGACAATTTCTTAGACAGATACCAAATACCAAAATTAAATCAGGACCAAATAGATCATCTAAACAGACCCATAACTCCTAAAGAAATAGAAGAGGTCATGGAAAGTCTTTGGCTTCAGTGCAGAATTCTATCAGACCTTCAAAGAAGACCTAACACCAATACTCTTCAAACTATTCCACAAAATAGAAACAGAAGGAACACTACCCAATTCCTTCTGTGAAGCCACAATTATGCTGATAACAAAACCACACAAAGATCCAATAAAGAGAACTTCAGACCAATTTTCCTTATGAACATCGATGCAAAAATACTCAATAAAATTCTTGCCAACCGAGTTCAAGAACACATCAAAACAATCATCCACCATGATCAAGTAGGCTTTATTCCAGGGATGCAGGGTTGGTTCAATATACGGTAATCCATCAATGCAACCCACTACATAAACAAACTCAAAGAAAAAACCCACATTTCATTGGATGCTGAAAAAGCATTTGACGAAATTCAGCATCCTTTCATGCTTAAAGTCTTGGAAAGAACAGGAATTCAAGGCCCGTACTTACACATAGTAAAAACAATATACAGCAAACTGGTAGCCAGTATCAAACTAATGGAGAGAAACTTGAAGCAATCCCACTAAAAGCAGGGACTAGTCAGTGCTGTCCCTTTTCTCCTTATCTTTTCAATATTGGACTGGAGGTACTAGCTCGGGCAATTAGACAACATAAGAAGGTCAAAGGGATACAAATTGGAAAGGAAGAGGTCAAACTATCATTATTTGCAGATGATATGATAGTCTACATAAGTGACCCAAAAACTCCACTAGAGAACTCCTACGCCTGATAAACAACTTCAGCAAAGTGGCAGGTTATAAAATCAACTCAAGCAAATCAGTAGCCTTCCTATACTTAAAGGATAAGCAGGCTGAGAAAGAAATTAGGGAACTGACACCCTTGACAATAGCCACAAACAGTATAAAGTACCTTGGGGTGACTCTTACCAAACATGAGAAAGATCTGTATGACAAGAACTTCAAGACTCTGAAGAAGGAAATGGAAGAAGACCTCAAAAAAATGGGAAAACCTCTCATGCTCATGGATCGGCAGGATCAATATAGTTAAAATGGCCATTTTGCCAAAAGCAATATACAGATTCAACCCAATACCCATCAAAATCCCAACTCAGTTCTTCATAGAGTTAGAAAGAGCAATTTTCAAATTCATCTGGAATAGCAAAAAACCCAGGATAGCTAAAACTATTCTCAGCAACAAAAGAAAGTCTGGGGGAATCAGTATCCCTGACCTCAAGCAATACTACAGAGCAATAGTGTTAAAAACTGCATGGTATTGGTACAGTGACAGGCAGGAGGATCAATGGAACAGGATTGAAGATCCAGAAATGAACCCACACACCTATGGCCACTTGATCCTCAACAAAGGGGCTGAAAACATCCAATGGGTAAAAGAATAACCTTTTCAACAAATGGTGCTGGTTCAATTGGAGGTCAGCATGCAGAAGAATGCGAATTGATCCATTCTTATCTCCATGTCCAAACTTCACTCCAAGTGGATCAAGGACCTCCATGTAAAACCAGACACACCGAAACTAATAGTAAAGAAACTGGGAAAGACCCTTGAGGACATGGGCATAGGGGAAAATTTCCTGAACAGATCACCAATAGCTTATGCTCTAAGATTGACAAATGGGACCTCATAAAATTACAAAGTTTCTGTAAGGCAAAGGACACTGTTAAAAGGACAAAACGGCAACCATCAAATTGGGAAAGGATATTCACCAATCCTACATCTGATAGAGGGCTAATATCCAATATATACAAAGAACTCAAGAAGTTAGACCCCAGGGAACCAAATTACCCTATTAAAAATAGGGTACAGAGTTAAACAAAGAATTCTCACCTGAATAACTTCAGATGGCAGAGAAACATCTTAAAAAATGCTCAACTTCATTAGTCATCAGGGAAATGCAAATCAAAACAACCCTGAGATGTCACCTTACACCAGTCAGAATGGCTAAGATTAAAAACTCAGGAGACAGCAGGTGTTGGTGAAGATGTGGAGAATGAGGATTAGTCCTCCACTGTTGATGGGGTTACAAATTGGTACAATCACTCTGGAAATCAGTCTGGCCGTTCCGCAGAAAACTGGGCATGTCACGTCCAAAAGATCCTGCTATACCACTCCTGGGCATATACCCAGAGGATTCCCCAGCATGTAATAAGGATATATGCTCCACTATGTTCATAGCAGCCCTATTTATAACAGCCAGAAGCTGGAAAGAACCCAGGTATCCCTCAACAGAAGAATGGATGCAAAAAAAATGTGGTATATATACACAATGGAGTACTATTCAGCTATTAGAAACAATGAATTCATGAAATTCTTAGGCAAATGGATGGAGCTGGAGAACTTCATACTAAGTGAGGTAACCCAGTCTCAAAAGATCAATCATGGTATGCACTCACAAATAAGTGGATATTAGCGTGGAAAAGTGGAATACCCAAAACATAATCCACACATCAAATGAGGTACAAGAAGAACGGAGGAGGGGCCCCTTGTTCTGGAAAGACTCAGTGTAGCAGTATAAGGCCAAACCAGAACAGGGAAGTTGGAAGGGGTGGGTGGGAGAATAGGGGGAGAGAAGGGGGCTTATGTGACTTTCGGGGAGTGGGGGACCAGAAAAGGGGAAATCATTTGAAATGTAAATAAAAATGTATCGAATGAAATAAAAAATAAAAAAATACATAAATAAATAATAAAAAAGAACAAATACTATGACATGTAAAGTCCAGTATAGATTCAAAGAAAGAAATCTATGAGGCATTTTGGTCCATATCTATAATTCTAGCAGTTGGAAGGTTTAGGCATAGTATCCTTGTGAGATTTATGCCAACATTAGCCATAGGGTAAGAACCTGTTTCAACAATTTTAACTAAAATAAATAGAGAAAGGGGTAATGAAATAAACAGAGAAAGAGAAGGAGACAGGCGGGAGTGAAGAAGGGAATTAAGAAGGGTGTTAGGAAGGATTAAAGGAAGGCAAGAAAGAAGGAAAAACATATATGTAGAACAGAGGTATGGGAGCGATGGAGGTAGGGAAGAAGGAAGAAAGGAAGGAAGGATAAAAGGTAGATAGGAAGTAAGAAAGAAACTGCAAGATATTTATTATCTTTTAAACTGCAGACACCAAATAACTTAAAATCTAATCTCCCTATTTATCTACAATAAATGAACATTTGGTGCAGTGCCTATTACAATGAACTTGTACAATCCTTTAAGACATATATCATTTCTTAATATCAGGCAGTAGGCATTTGTGGTGCATGATGCCTTTATTTACCCGAAACTCCCATGGACAGCCTTATTTATTTATTTATTTATTTATTTATTTATTAATGTGACTGAGTTGCAGGGCATCCAAGAGTACACCCAGAATCATTGTCTCAAAATTGCCATTAGACAGATACACACACACACACACACACAAACATACACACACAGAGACAGAGACATAGAGAGACAGAGACAGAGAGACAGTGAGAGAGAGAGAGACAGAGAGAGAGAGGTACATAATAAAGGAACACACAGTGAGAGAGACAGAAAGAGAGATACAATCTCACTTTTCTCTAGACTATCCCCATGATTAGAACATAGGAGGAGTTCATCTACCTTACATTTATAATAAGAAGGTCATACACCATTTGAACATAAACCGAGTCATGGACAGTTGGGAAAGAGACAGCACATCTCTGCTCTGCAGACAGAAGCATCAGTCTTGACAATATCTTTGTGAAAAATATGTTGTTCTCATCATACTGAGAAGACACATTTGATAAAAGATGGCACACATTTATGGGTTTCTAAAAAAGAAACCTAGCTTAGTTCCTTAACTTCATCAGAGGCATGCACAAGAAACAGATAGCATACTCCATAAGTCAGGAATCAGAAGAATTTTCTTTAAAGAGGGATCTTTGACAGAAGACTGCCATGGTTGGCTCCATTTAATCACTTAGGTCCAAGAAAAAGAAAACAACATGAAGTGGTGAGAAAAATTTAAATCATCATTACACAATGATATCATTATTTGCATCCTAATTTAAGCGGAGGTATAGGTAAACTATCTGACACTTGAAATGCTTACTTAGTTAAGAAATGAAGAAGTTGTTTTTGAATAAAGGTTAATCATATATTTAGGGTTGCAATTGGGACCAAAAGTCAACCTTGACCTCCTTGGGAGGTGTGTGTACAAGACTTGCCCTGTCTACTTAAGACTATCTAAACGTAACAACCCCGACAGCCACACTCCATATTGCAAAGAAATAAGCCACATGTTATCCTGCTCTCTGGTTGGGAAACTGTCCTAGGGAACCACTTGTTTAGATGGCTTGTGTGAAAGGCAAGAATTTATTCAGGTAACATCACCTAACCAACATTGCCTTCCAAAAGCCTCATCTGCAACATCATAGATATTTCTCCTCACTTGCTACCTCACAATGAGGCTTAAATTTTTTTTCTTTTTTCAGGTTTCTTTTGTTTGTTTGTTTGTTTCTGTTTCATTTTGTTTTTTTTTTTTATTGAAAAGGGAAGTAAAAACACTTTATGATAAAATTAAAGGTTTACATGGAAAATATTTCAGATAAGAGAAAAAATACATAGGAAAACCATTAAAATTGACAATCTCCATGGAAAATTAAAGAGTAAAATGGTAGACATGTAAAACATTGCTAAATATATTGAAATATGAAATAGAGGTATTTTATGAAAGAATTTAAGATTTGCATGGAAAATATTTCTGATAAAGTTGTATAAAAACTTTAGGTGTTAAAAATTTCAAACATGTTAGAATTGAAGATTATCATGGAAAATTGTTATAGATGTAATAATCGTGGGCACAAAAGTATTCCTAAGTT
This sequence comes from Apodemus sylvaticus, assembly GCF_947179515.1. Taxonomy (NCBI): domain Eukaryota; kingdom Metazoa; phylum Chordata; class Mammalia; order Rodentia; family Muridae; genus Apodemus; species Apodemus sylvaticus. Next base: position 105,964,567 of record NC_067479.1, read on the forward strand.
GATTGAAAGTGGAATTATGAACATTTTCTGATCAACTTGACTATTATATGTAAAATATTTCTGATAAAATTGAAGAAATATATAGAAAAATATGTTAATATTAAAGATTATCATGGAAATGATGTAGATAAATGGTAGGCCTAAAGATAATTCTAAGTTGATTGAAGGTGGAATTATAAATATTTTCAGATAACATTGAAGATTTACATGGAAAATATTTCTGGTAAAATTCAAGAAATATATAGAAAAACACATTAAAATTGACTATTTCATGGAAAATTTTATATATAAAATGGTATATATAAAAACTCTTTCTATATACCCAGAGGATTCCCCACCATGTAATAAGGATACATGCTCTACTATGTTCATAGAAGCCCTATTTATAATTGCCAGATGCTGGAAAGAACCCAGGTATCCCTCAACAGAAGAGTGGATGCAAAAAATGTGGTATATCTACACAATGGAGTACTATTCAGCCATTAGAAACAATGAATTCATGAAATTCTTAGGCAAATGGATGGAGCTAGAGAACATCATACTAAGTGAGGTAACCCAGACTCAAAAGGTGAATCATGGTATGCACTCACTAATAAGTGGATATTAACCTAGAAAACTGGAATACCCAAAACATAATCCACACATCAAATGAGGTACAAGAAGAACAGAGGATTGGCCCCTTGTTCTGGAAAGACTCAGTGAAGCAGTATTCGGCAAAACCAGAACGGGGAAGTGGGAAGGGCTGGGTGGGAGGACAGGGGGAAAGAAGGGGGCTTACGGGACTTTCGGGGAGTGGGGGGCTAGAAAAGGGGAAATCATTTGAAATGTAAATAAAAAATATATCGAATAAAAAATATATAAAAAAACTCTAAATTGAAACATTGAAAACATTTCTGATAAAATAGAGGAAATAGAAAATAGACATTAAAATTGAAGATTATCATGAAAAATAATGCAGATAAAATGATAGACCTAGAAAACCTTACTAAATTAAAAAGGAGAATTACAAACACTTTCTGATAAAATTGAAGATTTACATGAGAAATATTTCTGTTAGCCTCTGTCTTTTTATTGGGGAGTTGAATCCATTGTTGTTAAGAGATATTAAGGAATAGTGAGTGTTGCTTCCTGTTATTTTTGATATTACTTATATGTTTGTGTGGGTATCTTCTTTTGGGTTTGTTGGGAGTGGACCAGAACAGAAACTCCTCCTGGCACATAATAATCAAAACACCAAATTCACTAAACAAAGAAAGAATATTAAAAGCACTAAGGGAAAAAGGGCAAGCAACTGATAAAGGCAGACCTATCAGAATTACACCATACTTCTCACCCGAGACTATGAAAGCCAGAAGAGCCTGGGCAGATGTCATACAGACCATAAGGGAACACACATGCCAACACAGGCTGCTATACACAGCAAATCTGTTAATTACCATAGATGGAGAAGCCAAGGTATTCCATGATGAAAACAAATTCACACACTGTATTGTTCCACAAATCCAGCCCTTCAAAGGATAATGAATGGAAAAAACCAACAAAAGGAGGGAAACTACACACAAGAAAAAGCAAAAAAATAATCTTCATTCAACAAATCCAAAGGAAGATAACCACATAAACAAACAAACAAAACTACATCCAAAATAGCAGGAAGCAACAATCACTATTCCATAATATCTCTTTACATCCATGGACTCAATTCCCAGGAGTGGTATAGTTGCGTCCTCAGGCACTACTATGTCCAATTTTCTGAGGAAAAGCCAAACTTATTTCTATAAAGGTTATATCAGCTTGCAATCCCACCAGCAATGCAGAGTGTTCCTGTTTCTCCACATTCTGTCCTGCATCTGTTGTCCCCTGAGTTTTGGATCTTAGCTATTCTCAATGGTGTGAGGTGGAATCTCATGGTTGTTTTGATTTTCATTTCCCTGATTGTTAAGGATCTTGAACTGTTCTTTAGGTGCTACATGATTATTCAATATTCCTCATTTGAAATTACTTTGTTTACTTCTACATCCCATTTTTAATAGGATTATTAGTTTCTTTGGAGTCTAACTTCTTGTGTTCTTTGAATAAATTAGATAATTGCCCTGTATCAGATTTATGATTGGTTAAGATTTTTTTCCCAACCTGTGGGTTGTCTTTTTGTCCTATTCATGTTGTCCTTTGCCTTACAGAAATTTGCAATTTCATGAGGTGCTAATAGTCAGTTCTTGGTCTTAGAGCATAAGCTACAGGTGTTCTGTTCAGGAAATTTTCCCCCATGCTCATGTTCTCAAGGCTCTTCTCCACTTTCTCTTCTATTAGATTCAGTGCATCTCTTTTATGTGGAGTTACTTGATCCACTTCGACTTGAGCTTTGTATAAGGAAAAAAGAGTGGATAGATTTGCATTCATCTATATGTTGACTGCCAGTTGAACCTACACCATTTGTTGGAAATTCTGTCAGTTCCCCCCCCCCCCACTGGATGGTTTTACCTCCTTTGTCAAAGATCAAGTGACCATAAATATGTGTGTTCATTTCTGGGTTTTCAATACTGTTCCATTGATCTACCCGTCACCGATTGTGCCAATACCATGCAGTTTTTATCCCAGTTGCTCTGTAATGCAGCTTGAGGTCAGGGATGGTGATTCTGCCAGATGTGCTTTTATTGTTGAGAATAGCTTTTGTTATCCTGTGTTTTTTCTTCTTCCAGATAAATTTGGACATTGCTCTTCCTAGCTCTATGAAGAATAGAGTTGGAATTTTCATGGAGATTGCATTGAATCTGTAGATTGCTTTGAGCAAGATTTCCATTTTATTATACTAACCCTGCCAATCTATGTGCATTAGAAATCTTTCCATCTGCTGATATCTTCTTCCACTTCTGTCTTCAGAGGCTTGAAGTTCTTGTCATAGAGATCTTTCACTTGCTTGGTTAGAATCATACCAAGCATATATATATATATAATTTGTGACTATTGTGAAAGCTGTCCTTTTTCTAATATCTTTCTCTTCCTCTTTATCCTTTGAGAATCTAAAGGGTACTGATTTGTTTGAGTTAATTTTATATCCAGTCACTTTGATGAAGTTATCATTTGAAGGGTTAGATTTATGGAAAGATATTGTGTAAATTTGGTTTGGCCATGGAATATCTTGGTTTCTCCATCAAAAGTAATTGAGAGTTTTGCAGGGTATAATAGCCTGGTCTGGCATTTGTGTTCTCTTAGGGTCTGTGTGATATCTGCTCAAAATCTTCTGGTTTTTTATATTCTCTAGTGAGAAGTCTGGTATAATTTTCATAGGTCTGCCTTAATATGTTACTTGGCCTTTCCCCCTTACTGGTTTTAATATTCTTTCTTTGTTTTGTCCCTTTTATGTTTTGATTTATATGTGATGGGAGGAATTTCATTTCTGGTCCAATCTACATGGGATTCTGTAGGCTTCTTATACACTCATGGACATCTCTTTTGTTAGGGAAGCTTTCTTTTATAATTTTGTTGAAGATATTTACTGGCCATATAAGGTGGGAATTTTTGCTCTCTTCTATACCTGTTGTTCTTTGGTTTGGTCCTCTCATTGTGTCCTGGATTTCCTGGATGTTTTACGTTAGGAGCTTTTTACATTTTCTTTGAGTGTTGTTTCAATGTTTTCTATGATATCTCTTGCACCTGAGATTACCTCTTCTCTTTATTGTATTTAAGATTTCGTGATACTTGAGTCTATGGCTCTTGCGTTCTTTCTTAGGTTTTCTATTTCTTGAGTTGTCCCTCTTTGTGATTTTGTTATTGACTCTACTTCCATTTTCAGATCAATATTGGTTTTCTTCTTTTCCATCACCTTTTTGGCTCAGTTTCCCTGTAATTCTTTAAGGGATTTTTATATTTCCTCTTTAAGGGTTCTCCTTGTTTATGTGTGTCCCCCTGTATGTTTTTAGGGGAGTTATTTTATTTCCTCCTCTAAATCATCTATCAGTATCATGAAATGTGATTTTAAATCCAAGTCTTGCTTTTCCAATGTGTTCAGGTTTTCAGGGCTTGTTTTCATGGGAGAAGTTGGTTTTTATAATTCCAATTAGGCTTTGCATTTGATGTGCTTGCCTTTATCTATCTGGTTATCTCTGGGGATAGTTGGTCTTGCTGTCTCTGTCTAGAGCTTGTCCCTCCTATGGTCCAGTAAACCTGTGTGAGCACTCCTGGGAGACCAGGTATCTCCTGGCATGACCGTTCATCACTGGGCAGTGGAACAGTCTTAGCTCCCAAGTAAGAAGTTAAAATTAAAATCAAAATTGTGTGAATGTTTATGTATGTGTAGATAAATGTAATAAAAGGAATATGCAGGAAACCAACAGCCAATATCAAATTAAATGGAGAGATGTTTGAAGCAACCCCCCACCCCCCAAATCAGAGCTAAGACAAGTACTCCCACACTCTACATATGTATTCAATATAGTACACAAAGTTCCAGTAATTAGACAACAGAAGGAGATCAAGGGGATACAAACTGGCAACAAAGAATTCAGGTATCAATATTTACAGATGATATATTAAACATTAGCGATCTGAAACAATTGTACCAGGTAAGAACTACAGCTGATAAAAATCTTCATCCAAGTGACTAGACACAAAATTACATCAAACAAATCAGTAGCCTCACTTTATACAATGATAAAAGTGCTGAGAATAAAATTATGGAAATAACATCCTTCCCCCCCCCCAAAAAATACCTTGAGTTAACTCCAACCAAACAAGTCAAAGATCTACATGACAAGAACTTTAAGTATCTCAAGAAAAAAATTGAAGATGATCCTAGAAAATGGAGAGATCTCCCACAGTCATGGACTGGTAGGATTAACATAGTAAAATTGGTGATCTTACGAAAAGCAATCTACAGGTTCAATGCAATTCCCTGCCAAATTCTAACACTCATCTTTAAAGACATGGAAAGGGCAAGAACTGGTATCTGAGGATTACTGTCACTCCTAATATAACTCCTAATATAACCCTATTCAATATAACTCCTAATATAACCCTATTCAACCATAGGGTTCAGCATTCAATAAATGGTCAGAATCTGCTGACCACCCGAGAATGCCTTTAGCTTTTTGGTTTGCTTGTTTATTTTGAGACAGGGTTTCTCTGCATTGCCCTGGCTGTCCTGGAACTAACTTTGTAGACCAGGCTGGCCTTGAACTCAGAAATCTTCCTGCCTCTGTCTCCCAAGTCCTGGGATTAAAGGCATGTAACACCATTTCTTGGCTATACCAGAGAATTCATAATCTTGATAAACATCAAAGTGGCTGGAAAGACAATCAACACAAACAATTCAATAGTCTTCTCTACTAAAAAGACAAACAGGTTGAGAATAAAATTATGGTAACAGAACCCTTCTCAAATAATATGACATAACCTTGGGGTGACTCTAACCCTAAAGATTTGTTTGACAAGAACTTCAGGTCTCTGAAGAAAGAAATCAAGAATATCTCAGACAGAGTCACAGGAGGACATATGGAGACAAATTATGGAGCAGAGTCTGAACTAAATGACATCCTGAGACTTTCTACTTTGAGACCCATCCCACATCCAGACACCAAACCCAGATACTATGGAGGAAGTCAAGAAGTGCTTGTTGATAGGAGTGTGCTATAACAGCCGCTCTTTGGACTGAGAATAGAGTCTCCAATGGAAGAGGTAGAGTAAGCACTGAAGGAGTGAAAGGGGTTTGTACCCTGTAGGAAGAACAACCATATCAACCACCCAGACACCCCAGAGTTTCCAGGGACTTCACCACCCACCAAAGACTACACAAGGAGTGACACATGGCTTCAGCCATGTATGTATCAGATGATGGTCTTGTGGGACATGGACAATGGAAGGAGAGGAGAGGCCCTTGGTTCTGTAAAGGCTCGATGTCCCAGGTTTTGGGAATGCCAAGGTGAGCCGGCCTTAGTGTGTGGGTGTGTGAGGGGGCACCATCATTGAAGCACTTGGAGGGGGCATGAGATAGGAGTGTTCTGGACTGAAAACCATAACATTTGAAATGCAAGATTAAATTGTTTTTAAATATAAAAAATGTATTGAAGATCCAGAAATGATACCACACATATGGACACTTGATTCTTGACAAAGAAGCCAAAAATATACAATGGGAAAAAGAAAGCTGGTCTAAATGACACTAAGTATAAAGAAAAATGAACATAGATGCATATTTTAAACCTTACAGAAAACTGAATTCCAGGTGGATCAAAGACCTCATCATAAAACCAGATTCACTGTATCTAATAGAAAAGAAAGTGGGAAAGAGTATCAAACTCTTGAGAATGGGGGTAAATTTCCTAAAGAGAAGCCAATGGCCCAGGCCCTAACATAAAAAATTGATAAATGGGACCTTATGAAGCTCAAAAGCTTCTGTAAGGGAAAGGGCAGAGCCAATAGGACAAATTGTCAACCTACATATTGTTGAAATATGTTCACTAACTGTATATCTATCTAATTGAGGGTTAAATCCAAAATATATTAAGTACTGAAGTAGCTAAGTACTGAAAAAACAAAGAACCCAATGTAAAATGGGGTATAGAACTAAACCAAAGGACTGAAGAGAGGGCTCAGCAGTTAAGAGCACTGAATGTTCTTTCAGAGTTCCTGAGTTCAATTCCCAGCAACCACATGGTGGCTCACAACCATTTGTCATGGGATCTGATGCCCTCTTCTGGTATGTCTGAGGAGAGCAACAGTGTACTCATATACATAAAATAAATAATTTAAAAAAAGAACTAAACAAAAAAATCACAACAGAAGAATCCTGAATGGCAGAGGAGCAGTTAAAGAACGGATCAAAGTCCTTAGACATCAGTGAAATGCAAACCAATAAGACCCTAAGATTAGTGAATATTGATGCAAAAATAATTAATAAAATTCTTGCCAACCAAATCCAAGAACACATCAAAACGATCATCCACCATGATCAAGTAGGCTTCATTCCAGGGATGCAGGGATGGTTCAATATAAGGAAATCCATTAATGCAATCCACTACATAAACAAACTCAAAGAAAAAAACATATGATCATCTCATTAACTGCAGAAAAAGCATTTGACAAAATTAAGTATCCTTCCATTCTAAAAGTCTTGGAAAGAACAGGAATTCTAGGCCCATACCTAAACATCATTAAAGCAATATACAGCAAAGCGGTAGCCAACATCAAACTAAATGGAGAGAAACTTGAAGCAATCCCACTAAAATCAGCGACTAGACAAGGCTGTCCTCTCTCTCCATATCTTTTCAATATAGTACTTGAAGTTCTAGCTAGAGCAATTGGACAACATAAGGAGGCCAAGGGGATACAAATTGGAAAGGAAGAAGTCAAATTATCACTATTTGCAGATGATATGATAGTGTACTTAAGTGACCCGAAAACCTCCAACAGAGAACTCCTACAGCTGATAAACAACTTCAGCAAAGTGGCTTGTTATAAAATCAACTCAAGCAAATCAGTTGCCTTCCTATACTCAAAGGATAAGCAGGCTGAGAAAGAAGTTAGAAATGACACCCTTCACAATAGCCACAAACAATATAAAGTATCTTGGTGTGACTCTAACCAAACAAGTGAAAGATGTATACGACAAGAACTTCAGGTCTCTGAAGAAGGAAATTGAAGAAAACCTCAGAAAATGGAAAAATCTTCCATGCTCGTGGATTGGCAGGATTTATATAGTTAAAATGGCTATCTTGTCAAAAGCAATCTACAGATTCAACGCAATCCCCATCACAATCCTAACTCAGTTCTTCACAGAGTTACAAAAAGCAATTCTCAAATTCACCTGGAATAACAAAAAACCCAGGATAGCTAAAACTATCCTCAACAACAAAAGAAATTCTGGGGGAATCAGTATCCCTGACTTCAAGCAATACTACAGAGCAATAGTGTTAAAAACTGTGTTGGCACAGTGACAGACAAGTGTACCAATGGAATAGAATTGAAGACCCAGAAATGAATCCACACATCTATGGTCACTTGATCTTCAACAAAGGAGCCAAAAACATCCAGTGGAAAAAAGATAGCCTATTCAACAAATGGTGCTGGTTCAATTGGAGGTCAGAATGCATATGAATGTGAATTGATCCATTCTTATCTCCATTTACTAAACTCCACTCCAAGTGGATCAAGGACTTCCACGCAAAACCAGACACACCGAAACTAATAGAAAAGAAACTGGGGAAAACCCTTGAGGACATAGGCACAGGGGAACAGTTCCTGAACAGAACACCAATAGCTTATGCCCTAAGAATTGACAAATGGGACCTCATAAAATTACAAAGTTTCTGTAAGGCAAAGGATACTGTTAAATGGACAAAACGAAACCAACAAATTGGGAAAGGATATTCACCAACTCTACTTCTAATAGAGGGCTAACATCCAATATATACAAAGAATTCAAGAAATTAGACCCTAGGGAAACAAATATCCCTATTAAAAATGGGGCACAGATCTAAACAAAGAATTTTCACCTGAAGAAATTCGGATGGCCGAGAGTCACCTTAAGAAGTGCTCAACAGCATTAGTCATTAGGGAAATGCAAATCAAAACAACCCTGAGATTTCACCTTACACCAGTCAGAATGGCTAAGGTCAAAAACTAAGGAGACAGCAGGTGTTGGCAAGGATGTGGAGAAAGAGGAACACTCCTCCACTGATGGTGGGGCTGTAAGATGGTACAACCACTTTGGAAATCAGTCTGGCGGTTCCTCAGAAAACTGGACATGACACTTCTGGAGGACTCTGCCATACCCCTCCTGGGCATATACCTAAAGGATTCCCTGGCATGCAATAAAGACACATGCTCCATTATGTTCATAGCAGCCTTATTTATAATAGGCAGAAGCTAGAAAGAACCCAGATGTCCCTCAAAGGAGGAATGGATACAGAAAATGTGGTATATTTACACAATGGAATACTATTCAGCAATTAGAAACAATGAATTCACAAAATTTTTAGGCAAATGGTTTGATCTGGAAAATATCATCCTAAGTGAGGTAACCCAATCACAAAAGAATACACATGGAATGCAATCTCTGATAAGTGGATATTAATTAGTCCAGAAGCTCTGAATACCCAAGGCACAAATTGCATAACAAATGACTCCCATGAAGAAGTATGGAGAGATCCTGATGCTGGAAAGGATTGATCTAGCATTGGAGAGGAATATCAGGACAGAGAAAAAGGAGGGAGGTGATTGAAGAATGGATGGAGGGAAGAAGGTCTATGGAACATATGGGGAGGGGGAATCTGGGAAAGGGGAAATCATTTGGAATATAAACAAAGAATATAGAAAATAAAATTATTTAATAAAAAAAGAATATAGAAAATAAAAATATTAAAATAAAATAAAATAAAATAAAAAAGGATCAAAGTCCTTAGACATCAGTGAAATGCAAACCAATAATACTCTGAGATTGGTATAAAGTGGTATAATTTACAGTGAAGAATGGCTAAGATCAAAAACTCACATGAAAGTACATGTTGTTGAGAATGTGGGGAAAGAAGAACACTCCTCCATTTCTGGTGGGACTGTAAAGTGCAATGACAACTCTAAAAATCAATCTGGAGGATCCTCAGAAAATTGGAAATAGATCAGTCTGAAGGCCACGGACCAACCTTCAGGGCCCATGGCCTCCTAAGTTTATGTTTCCCACGATGGCTTATTATTTAGAGTTTCTTATTGGGCTACAACTTTGATCGTGGTAAGCATCTGGTCTTTCTGATTCTCAGTCAGTTCTCGATTGTCACACACATTTTGAGTTACATACAGCCCCTGGGAATTATTCATTCCTTCAAGTTTCTCTAAATTTTGAGGTTTTTCATCTTAAAAACAGAAGCTATGAATATCCAAAAGTTTTGGATGCCACAATATATGATGTGTTGGTTATGTCAATCCATACAAGGTAACTGTCATTGCTGTGATTGCTATCCTTATTTGAAAGCAAGGAATAGAATCATCGGTTGAGTGTTTTTTAAGAATAAAATCATTGACTAACATGAATGATAGAGCCATATTGAACATGGCCTTAGTATTCTAGGTACAGTTCAATTAGCTGGGGAAATTAAAAACAAAAACCAAAAGAAACAACCAGAGTACTAGCAACAACAGTTAAAAAAAAATCTCCAGAAAACCGAACAACCCTATTAAAAATGGGGTACAGAGTTAAACAAAGAATTCTCACCTGAAGAACTTCGGATGGCGGAGAAGCATCTTAAAAAATGCTCAACTTCATTAGTCATTAGGGAAATGCAAATCAAAACAACCCTGAGATTTCATCTTACACCAGTCAGAATGGCTAAGATTAAAAATTCAGGAGACAGCAGGTGTTGGAGAGGGTGTGGAGAAAGAGGAACACTCCTCCACTGCTGGTGGGGTTGCAAATTGGTACAACCACTCTGGAAATCAGTCTGGTGGTTCCTCCGAAAACTAGGCACCTCACTTCCAGAAGATCCTGCTATACCACTCCTGGGCATATACCCAGAGGATTCCCCACCATGTAATAAGGATACATGCTCTACTATGTTCATAGCAGCCCTATTTATAATTGCCAGATGCTGGAAAGAACCCAGGTATCCCTCAACAGAAGAGTGGATGCAAAAAAATGTGGTATATCTACACAATGGAGTACTATTCAGCCATTAGAAACAATGAATTCATGAAATTCTTAGGCAAATGGGTGGAGCTAGAGAACATCATACTAAGTGAGGTAACCCAGACTCAAAAGGTGAATCATGGTATGCACTCACTAATAAGTGGATATTAACCTAGAAAACTGGAATACCCAAAACATAATCTACACATCAAATGAGGTACAAGAAGAAAGGAGTGGCCCCTGGTTCTGGAAAGACTCAGTGAAGCAGTATTCGGCAAAACCAGAACAGGGAAGTGGGAAGGGGTGGGTGGGAGGACAGGGGGAGAGAAAGGGGCTTATGGGACGTTCGGGGTGGGGGGCTAGAAAAGGGGAAATCATTTGAAATGTAAATAAATTATATCGAATAAAAAAATAGAGCCAAAAGAAAAAAAATCCTTCTGTGTTCTGTGATTAAAGGCATGTATCAACTCTGACCAGCTTTGCAGGTATTGATAACAAAGAAGAAACTAACTAACAGTCCTATTACTGTTCTAGCACTTGCATCACAGAGATCTATGTGAAATTGTGTGCTGCTTTCTTTTCCCAAATACCTCAGGTCCTTAATACTGTACCATGAGAGCTGGTCCTAGGAACAGCTTAGTTGACCTTCCTGCTGCCAAGGCATAATTCTGCAACAAAACTTTTCTTGAAAAAAGGAGCTTGTTTGCAGTTGGCTCCTTGTTGGGGCATGCAGGTTCCTTTATGCAAGGAAACAGCCAAGTCACCATTAGTGAAAGAGCAATGGAAAAATCGCAGTAGAAAAATTAGTGCCCTCTAGGGAAGAAAAGGCCTTCAAGTTCTCAGGCATCAACAATCTCCCCCCCTCTTTTTCAGATTTTCAGAGTAATGTTCTTTGCCTCAAGGTGGTAGTCAAAGGCAGAAATCTTCCTGAAAAAGATATACATGATCTTTTTACTCTTACATTTGTGAGGTTAGTAGGCATTATAGCACAGATTCAGCTCGTTCAGGAAAAGAATGGATATGCCACAGATATCAATGCCAAAGGGACTCCTGCCTGAACTTATGGACCCATTAAAACTGAGGTTTAAGCTGAACTGAGGCCATTCCACTCCCTGCCCAACCTCCTGAGTCTCATTTTTACTGTGAGTATAGTATCATGGTACAGCCCCCTACATCCTCATGCCTGGACTTGGCAATTCAGGATAGACAGATATTGTAGATGTGTTGGCTATGTGGCTACAATATAGTCTTGCAGTCCAAGTTGACTTTTACTCACCGATGTCCTATTTAATTGTCTGGTCATATTTGACAAAAGGAGGATGTGCAAGTTAATATTTTGAGGGAGGGACAGAAATTTTACCCACTTATATTTACCTTGCATTCGAGCCCCTCAGGTCTGAAGTAAAGGGTGTTATACTTGCAATAAAGAACATTGTAACCAAGATATTTTGTGAAATGCATGGATATGTGTATACAATCAAGGAATACAGAGTAAGAAAATATTAACCAGGTTTGATAGAATTAATGGTAAAGGAGAAAGATATTGGCATCTGGCAAAAAGGGCAAAACTGGGGAATTTACCGTATGTCATATGAATTGACTCAGGTGAAATATTTATTATTGACAAAAATCTCCACATCCATGGTACATACAGATTTGGGTGCTAACAATCTCTTATGCATGTCAGGGTCCTAACTAACTCTCCCCATCAAAAGCACTTGACTTCTAATTAAGCAGCGAGAAATCTTTAGCTTTGGAAGGTGAGGTTGCCAAAGGGTGTTCTCTGGGTCAAATTAGAGGCTCCAGGAAAGGGCAGCCCAGAAATTGATCAATTTGAAGAGAGCTTATTAACAAGCAGGCTATGGCAGTTTCCAGTGACGTCATCAGTAATACCTTCCTTGGACATTCTCCTGTATCTAGGAGAGAACTAGAATCTTCTGTGATGTCACCTGTGTTGTGGTAACAGCAACTGCCTGTGGGATATCATTCAGTGCCTGTTGGGTTCACAAACAGCCGTGTTTTCGAGGCTGCGGAGGCTATTTCGAATGGATAATCGTGATCAAGGAGACACTGGACCAAGTCAGAAGGAATCCAGCAATCTGTCTCGTAGAACAGGAAGAATGAATTCTTTTTGGAGAAGGCACAGTGAGTCCTGGGCTGAATTGGGGAACTTTCAGGAATAGGTAGGCTTGAACTTCATGAGTTGGTCTTACAGGCAGGAATCTTGGACTTTCTCAGTTACAGAACAAGAATCAAAATTTTCTGATGATTAGTTTGACAGAGTGCCAGGAATTTACCAGCCTGCAGCTACTTTTCTGAAAGTTATTTAATTTATTTGGTGTATCAATGAATGCCAGGAGGAGACAGTTTGAGAATGGCGATATATTTCTTCATGGTATGGAGTTGAAGCACTTCATCATCTAGATTACTGTAGGATACATCAGTCTCTGATGAAAAGAAGAGAGAAGGAGGCTGCTCTGGTCATGTGTTGAGGGCTCAGACCCTTTGGATGTGAACACAAATCATTAGGGCTTGATAGTGCTAAGCAGTATGAACTTCAGGATTTATCTGCATAAGATCTGTTAATTTGAGCTGACACTGTTCCTCAGATATTTATGTCTGAGGATGCTTATGGTTTTCAGGACAAGGTGTAATTGGGAGTATGGCATATGTCTGACAATGGTGGTTGGGAAGAGGGACATAGCTTAGCAGACTAGCTCAAACCTAGCTGTTCTACTCTTTCAGGGATTCACCCTGTCTCTAGCTTTACTCGTCTTCAACCTTCTTTTTGGTACTCAGAATGGTCCCCTGCCCTGGGCAATGGCAATCAACTATGCAAATTCATTTGTGTTTATCTATTTTCAGGGTCTGGGAGTAAAACACTACCCCAAAATTCAAGCGTAACTAATCAGATGAATCCAAACAATAAATTAGAAGCATTGAATTTTGATATCAGGAAGATGCGGTTTGAGAAGGAAGAACTTTGTCGAATCCTCGATCTTTACAACTATAATAATTTGAACTACAGGTAGTAATTACATCTAGTATCCTGTTGACTGTATTGTTCCCTCTGTGTTAACCCTTATTTCCTCCCTTGATTGGAGTGTATCATCTTTCATTATGCATTTTAAGAAGCCATAACAGCTGTTGAATTGTAGGATAAGTCATGTGCTATATGTTTATGGTCATCCTCTATTGTATTTGACCTTGAGGTGCTTGGAGTCTGATTGGTTCTATAAACAGCTAGAAGGACATGGTCACATGCTGCCTGTTAGTGTGTGAATGCAACGGCTTCAGGTCATCACTGCTTTACTCTGATTATGTTCATTATACTCTGAGAATATGGCAGCTCCCTGGATTTATTTGGCATTCTAATTGTGTTTATGTGTGTGAATATTGTTGTGTGTGTTTTGTTCAGGATCTGGTGCTGTGGGACCTTTGATAGGTCTGAGGATTTGTGTGATAGACAGTTTGCAGGTGATAAAAGTGTTGAGTCTACAGACCCCCAAACTGATCACCTTACTTCTTGTGTTTATATTGGTGTCACATAAGAATCTCCTTGGGAAGGAGGTATTAGAAAGCCTCTCCCCTGTAAATACTAGTTATGACCTCTGGTAATTCATGTAACAATAGGAGCCAAGAATTGAGAATCCCTGTCTTTAAAATATGAGAAAATCATCACATATGTTTGTTGGATTGAAGCCTGTGATGCAGTTTAGTGGAAACTTCTCAGAGAACTAGTCTGTTCCTACAGGCTTACCCTGAGAGCTGTTGAATGTCAGTTCCCTCCATTTGTTCCCCTCTCTCTGCTGTCCTGTACCCAGGAAAATAAGTTTAACTCAGCACCAATAGGGCTCACTTTGAAAGAGAAAGTATGTGGTATATATTCGGTGTGGATACTCCAGAATACAACCTTTTTCACATGAGATTATTTTTATTTGATATTTTCTTATTTACATTTCAGATGTTATTCCCTTTCCTCTTTTCCTCTAGTCCAGAAACCACACATCCCATCCCCCATCCCCCTGTCTCTCTAAGTATGTTCCTCTCTCACATCCTCCCACCCTGCCTTAATTCCCCTAAACTGCAGCATCAATTGAGCCTCCATAAGACCAAGGACCTCTCCTCTCATTTATATGTGACAAGGCCATCCTCTGATACATATGCAGCTGGAGCCATGTATACTCCTTGGTTGGTGATTTAACCCCTGTCCGGTTGTTAATATTGTAGTTCTTCCTGTGAGTTGGAAACCACTTCAGCCCCTTCAGTCCTTACCCCAACTCCTTCATCTGTCAGCAAACTCTCAGTCCAATGGTTGGCTATGAGCATTTGCCTCTGTATTTGTAGGGCTGTGGCAGGTCCTCTCATGAGGCAGCTATATGAGACTCCTTTCAGCAAGCATTTCTTGGCATCTTCAATAGAATCTGGGTATGGAACTGTATACAGGATGAATCCCTATGTGTGGCAGTCTTGAAATGGTCTTTCCTTCAGTCTCTGCTCTATACTTTGTCTCTATATTTCCTCTGGTGATTATTTTGTTCCAATTTCTATGAAGGACTGAATCTCCTGCACTTTGGTCTTCCATTTTGAGCTTCATGTGTGCTGTGAATTGTACCTTGTTTATATAGATGTATTGGGCTAATATCTTCATATCAGTGAGTGTACACCATGTGTGTTTTTTTGTGTTTGTGTTACCTTACTGAGGATGATATTTTCTAGTTCCATTCATTTGCCTAATAATTTCTTGACTTCATATTTTTTATTAGTTTATAGGTACTCCAATATGTACATGTATCACTTTTTCTGTATCCATTCTTTTGAAGGACATCTGGGTTCTTTCCAGCTTCTGGCTATTTTAAATTAGGCTGCTATGAACATGGTGGAGCATGTGTCTGTGGTGTATGTAGGAGTATTTTTTGGGAATATGCCCAGGAATGATTTAGATCGGTCATCAGGTAGTAGTTTGTCCAATTTTCTGATGAACTGGTAGACTGATTTCCAGAGTGGTTGTAACTTATAATCCTACCAATAATGGAACTTATTATGATACCATGGATGGAAGAGTGTGTTCTTTTTCCACAATCCTATCTTGCATCAGTGGTACCTGAGCTTTTCATTTTAGCCATTCTGACTTCTGTGAGTCGTAATCTAAGAGTTGGTTTTATGAGCATTTCCCTAATCACTAAGGATGTTGAACATTTATTTATGTGCTTGTTGTCCATTAAATATTCATCAGTTGAAATTTTTTGTTTAGCTCTGTACCCCATTTTTAATAGTGTTCTTTGATTCTCTGGAGTCTATTTTCTTGAGTTCTTTGTATATATTGTGTACTAGCTATATATTGGAAATATGATGTTTAAAGATCTTTTTCCAATCTGTTGGTTGCTGTTTTGTCCTATTGACAGTGACCTTCATTCATCTTACAGAATCTTTTCAATTTTATGTGGTTCCATATGTTGATACTTGATCTTAGAGCATAAGCCATTGGTGTTCTGTTCAGGAAAATTTCCCATGTGCCCATGTGTTTCAGGATCTTCTCCAGTTTCTATCTGGGGAATTCTGGTATATCTGGTTTTATGTGGAGGTTTTTTATCTACTTGTACTTGACTTTTGTAGAAAGACATAACAATGGGTCCATTTACATTTTTCTACTTAGTGATCACCACTTGTGCTAGCACCATTTGTTTGTACATGATTCTTGAATTCATATCTCAGTGGATTTTTTTGCTCCTTTTGTCATTCCCTAACACAGGATGAATGTTGAATTCGACATCATTAAATCACAACATGAGAAGACAAGGATGGATATGGAAAAAATGAAGCAGTCAATAAGTGATGCCATAGAGAAGTACAAGGAGGTGATAGAAGATAAGTATTCCTACAGGTGAGTCATTGACACAGCCGCGACCCCAGCACTAGTCAGGGAATGCTTCTGTCCTTGTAGGACTCTGAACAAAAGTAAGGGCTCTGGTTCCATAGTGTTCCACAATAGGAACTCTGCCTTAGGGCAAAGGTCTTGAATTTGTTTTAGACTCAGTTGTCCTAAGTGTGAAGAGTATACAAGACCATCAAATATTTATTCATCCAAATTCTGGATCCTCTACATAGAAAACATTTCCTCCACAATGGAAACATGAGGCAAACCTCAATCTCTAGGTTTCTACCAGGAGATTTAAAGATCTGGGTCCCTGACAAAAATGGAAAGATTGTATACCTGTTGGGCCTTATCTCCTTTCTCAGAGAGGATTTGTCCTCTAGTGCTGATGGTTTCCTAGTACCATGGACACAGAAGCACCTATGAGGAACATTTCCTGTTCTGTGATGTTCATGAACCCCTCTAGGTGTCAGGGATTTCTGAAGTCATTTGAGTTTTGTGGAATGTTAGCCACATTACACAAGTCTCTGAATTTGACCTGCCTCAATTTGGTGCTGTGTACTGTGAACTCTAGACTGGGGCTGTCTGGGGATCAGGGAATTGCAGGAATCAGAGAACTTGGAGGACTGGCAGACAAACAGAAACTGGCTGGGACTCACCCTGTTTTTTTTTCTGTCAATCAGCACCAGATACTACCACGTCCTGAATGCATGTTCACAACAGAAGGAGAATGTAAGGATATTGCTGCATGAGAACAATAAGCTGCTGGTGGAGCAGGCTGAACCACAAGCCTACTTTGGGGAAGAAAAGAGTTTCTGTGAGGAGGCCAGCAAGACCATCGATTTCCCATGTGCCAAGCAGCAGCAGGTAGGATGAGGCAGCAGAGGCAGTTTGCCCTCATGGCTAGCCAAAAACATAGACACACTAATGAAACTGTCTACCAACTTCCCCAAACACTCCCTTGTGTCTGATCCAAGTGTTCATGTATGTGATCATTTACAAGTTTTTCTGAGGATGTAGGCCTTTTTGAGAAACTGTGTGTTTATAAGCCAATGCTCCTACTCTACTAGAATCTGCAGTTCATTAGTGGAGATAGGTGGACTGCACAGCACACCACTACATGCCATTAAGTTTGAAGGGTGCTGTGCTGGAGTCCTCCTTTAGAATAGCACAGAGCTTTAGAGAAGAAGTAAAGGCCTGTAGTTCCTTTGCTTTGCAGTGATCATGTGAGATTGCAGGCAGGAAGTGGTTTGCAGGGATGATAGCACAGTGGATTTGACAACTAAGTGGATATTACTGCTGCCTTTTGGCAGCTTTTGTTCTTTCCCCCTCGCCTTCTCTGCTATCTCAAGATGGTTTCTTCAGGCTTCATAGACCTTTGGTCAAATTTACAGAGCCTGAGTAGCAGTTTGTCATTCCTATTTTCTTTGAGTGCTGCTGGAGAGATCGTTCTTGGGCCTTAAAGTCTGGAGCTTGCTGCATGATCAGGAATGTGGAAAAGGCTTCTCATAAGTTGAGGTTTGGTATGAGAGATTTGAGGCTTTCTAAAAAAAAATTCTCCTTATAGATCCCAAATTATGATGAAGAAGTGTGTTCTTCAGAGTTTTTTTTTCCTCTAGGAAGCATAGCAGAATTATGGGACACACTTGGAACCTCTGCTTTCTATAGTCTAAATATGTTGTTCCTCTAGCATGACAGATTACTCACTGTTTTCTGCTCACTTATTATTTTTGTTTTGTGAATGTTTGTATGTGTGTGTGTGTATGTGTGTGTGTGTGTGTGTGTGTGTGTGTGTGTGTGTGTGTATGTGTGTGTGTATGTATGTGTGTGTATGCATGCTCATTCTAATCTTTATCTTTTTTGGTATGTTGGGAGGGTAAGTTAATGACATCTGATTTTGTCCAGTCATTCATTTACTTAATTCTTTGAGCCTAGGTCTCTTCATAAACCTGGCACTTCCTGTTTTCTGCTGCCCAGTAGTCTTTCCTTCTCCTGTCCACTATCAGGTGGATCTCCCTCTCTTTTTTGGTTCAACAAACTGCTAAACGAAACAGCTATTTTTAAAATAATCATTAGATTTCTTCACTTTCCCTGCATAGAGTTATCCTCCTGTGTGAATCTGGTTTGTCTTATTGGCTTCAGCATGAGCATGCCCAGAATCCTACAGAGCATCCCTCTGCTGCCATTGTTTTGCTACCTGTATTGTGGGCATGGCTTTGTTTCAGGATAGATTCCCCCTCAGAGTTGTGCAGAGTGCTGTATTTCAGAAATGTCACAGCAGGTTATTTCACTCGCTTGCTTTTGACTGTACTGAGGATGATTCAATATCACACACAGTGTAATGTGTTTCAAAGTTCCTAAGTAAAGTTCCAAAGTCACTGTCTTCCTCTGATACTTCCAAGGTCTTCTATGAAGGAACCAGTATAGGTTAAGTGAGGAAACTGTGAGGAGTCATCATGGGGCTTGCTGTTGACTTTTTTTTTATTTCTCTTTCTTGGGAATTTGGTGTCGTGTTGTCCAGGATATCTGTGTAGAGCTTGTAAATCACTTGCATGACCATCAAGTATCTGCATAGATAAAGTTCCTGAAGAGCAGAAAAGTACAGGTCAGGGCCACAAAGCCTGCCTGAGTCTGAGAGTCTTCCTTGTACTCATGGTAGGTTCCATGACTTCCACATGCAACAGGAAATGTGCTGGACTAGAGGAACATTTTCATTGATGTTTGTGTTTGTGTGTCTGTGTCTGTAGTGTGATATTTGTGTTTGTGTGTCTCTGTGTGTTTGGAGCAGCTGTGGCTCAGCGTGTTTGTACTTAAGTTGTATGTTTGTATTATGCTAGGTGATTTTTCAAGTATTTGTGGTATGGATGCTTGTATATACAAGTGTGTGTGTGTGTGTGTGTGTGTGTGTGTGTGTGTGTGTGTGTGCATATTTGTACAGAAGGAGAAACTCTCCAGAAGACCATCAGCTAAAGACAGGTATTGTACTTATGTGTTTCAGCCTTTCCCTGAACGATTGCTCAGTTTGAGATAATCCATGTAAGCATTAGGCCTTCAAACAGTCAGCCTTACCTTACTCAAAATATCCCAGACACAATCACTCATGTGGGGAAGCTTCCTTTCAATCCTACTCACAGAGATTTCCTATTATTATGCGCTCATACCTTTGGACACCAAGTAAGTTAGGTGATGCTAAAGGGAGCTCCTACTGGAAAAAGCTGTTTACTTTTGGTCAAGTCTAAAACAATGACCAAGATTGAGATGCTAGTCCACCACCAAGATGGGATCCTTTACTGGGAAACAATCCTGCTCTTCCCAGCCTTGTTAACTTGCTAAGCCAGATTGGAAAATAGGCCAAGACCCCTGATTCCCATTGGGGTTTATAAGGGGAAAGCATATCACTTACTGAGCTGTCTATATACTTTGCCCACTATGCACCTATCCCACACAAGATCTATATTTTATACCTCCAATTCATCCTAAGAGATTTTTATATTAGCATTCACTGGACAACTAAAAGGTTATTGAAACATACTATGCTTGTATTGTGTGAACACAAATATTTTGCATGCTTGAGAGTGGACCCTATAATAGCCATAGACATAGAGAGATGTTGTTCTCTTTCTTCTTGACCATTACGTTTAAAGTTCAGTGCCTGGCCTTGGGAATATTTTCATTTAGCACACTCATGCTGAATATAGGGCCTATAGTGCCTATGGATTTCATGTAATATGGTTTCTCTGGAAATTTGCAGATAGAGGGTTTGACAGATGGAACCCAGGCAGGTTGCTACACTGGAGAAATAATCACAGCCTTCACTTAAATTCTTGGCAGGTTTCCCATAAGGCATCCCCGTGGTTTTCTAGGTTGCCCCATCTCTCTTGAACTCAGAATCAGACATTGCTGCAATGTTATTATTCCGTATAATCTCCCTGGACTTTTGGACAAATGTGGTGTGTTGTTATATTCTAGTATAGGGTGTTGTTCATGGTTCAGTTCCTTACAGTTTTTAAAAGCTGAGGAAAAACCCAAACCCAGGTGCTCTATGACACTTGGGGTGCAGGTTCTGATCTCAGCTGATAGGTCCTGTTGGATTGTCCAGCTGAGTAGAGCTGGTGTGAGAGGGACAGCAGAACTGACAAATTTTTACGAGGCCTTTGTTCCTTCCTTCCTTAGGTGTGAAATACTCTATCAAAATCTGGAACATGACACTGACAAGGACATGATCTCCCTTGTGGAATACTACTATAGGAGGAGCACTGAGTATGCACAGGAAATACACCACTATTGCATCTCATCCCTAATAATCATGGATATCATGGGCTGCATTTTCTTCCTTTATTTTATTTTCATAGTGAAAAGGACTTAAATTCATCTAGGTTCTGGCTCAACAAGAGTGCAGTATTTGGACATGTTCTGAGACACACCAAGAGCTTCTGGATATCCAGGGAGAGTCTGAGAGTGTAAATTTTTTCTTGTCCTGATGTGTCATCAAGAATAATTACATCAAGATAAGTCAACGAAATTGCAAAGTCTTTGAGCCAAAGACTGTGACATGTCTTCTGCTTAGACTTGGGTGACCATATCCTTCAAAGACACACTCCAAAAAAGAGACATGCTTATATTTATCTTGTAAAGATTGTTACCACCAGTAAGTGCTTTTTTATACTGTTGCCAAGGGCAGCCACAGGCTCTAAGTCTGTGCTGCAAATTGAGCAGCCAAAGAATGCTCCTCACAATTCTTGTTTTTACGTTTTGGTTTGAATTATGATTACGTTGGTTATTTGGTTTCCCTTGTTTTCATTTGACTTTTGTTATTTATTTATTGTTGTTTCATTCTTATAATTGATTTGATAATTTCTTAATGCTATATACTGTACATATTGACTTCATGCTCGCCGTTTCTTTTGAGTAAATTGTATATATTCTTATTAATAAAACAGTGATCTCCAACTCTTCCCTCATAAGAATCTTCTTTATTCAGATGTGGTGCCACAGTCTTGAATTCTCACAGCTCTCAGACACAGATGGAACTTTGCAGTCCCACAGGGCTTGGGCACCATAATGACTTCCCAGCCAGAGTCAACTTCAAACAAGACTGCACATTCAGTGTGGATAGTGTGATCAAATCTGTTGATACAAACTTCATGATGGGTGTATCATTATTGTCAAATATTTAGATCCTACTAAAATTTTGTGGATGATAGTGTGGAAGATGTTAATGGGAAATATATCACTATTTCTGTAATATCTCTTAGGAAATAAAACATAGGCTAAGGGAATATAAAAGCTATCAGAAAACACAGAACTGTATGTGTGTGCTTTCCTTCAAATATACTATCAGTGGTAACTACTGATAGAGATAATAAATTCCCAGACCTTTTTGGTGATGGGGTTTTGATTGTTTTGTTGTCCTTCTTCATTATGAAGATGACTTTTTTGCTCAACAATGCATTTGATTCCTTTTTGGTTTTTAACAGAAACACAGTATGTAGTGCATTGTTCATTTTTGAGGTGTTTGTTAAAGCTGAGAAAAATACAGGCCCATATGGTTTATTAATATTCTCCCGTTTTTTTTCATTTTGGTTTATTTTATATTTATGGATGATTTGCCTTCTGTAGGTCTGTGCAAAACTTGCATGCTATTCCCCAAGTCCAGAAGCGGTCATTGGATTTCAGCTGGAACTGAAGCGACAGAGGATGTTAGATGCCCTGTGGGTTTTTGAGAAACATGTCCTCAAATGATGAGACATTTCTGCACGACTGACATGGACTTTTGTCTTTCCTTGTGCCACACCTGTAGAAAGAGTTTCTTGTGACATGTAGGGACACATACATGGGGCATGCATGCTAATTTTCTAAACATCCAGGTATTTATGTATGGTGGCTTATTTATTGCTGAGAACAGATTCAATGATTAAGAAAAGTCTTAAAAAGGATACCATTTAACTGGGGCTGGCTTACAAATTCAGATGTTCAGTCCATTATCATCAATGTGTGATCATGGAAGCATTTAGAAAGGCATGGTCCAGTAGGAGCTTCTTCTGAAGATGGGTAGCAGAATATTGATTTTCAGGCAGCTAGGATGAGGGTCTTAGAGCCCACACCCACAGTGACAATCCTATTCCAGAAAGCCCATATGTCCTCTAATAGGTAACAGTACTGTTTCCTGGCCTGAGCATACACAGACCATCATAGTCTACTCCCTTGCTCCCACAGGCTTATTTAAGCATATGAATCCATGGGGGCCACGGCTCAACATAACTTAATACAATATCCATTTAGTTCAATTTCTAGAGTCCCCATAGTCTAGCCATCTTAACAATGTTAAAAGTCAAAAATTTAAGGTCTTTTCTGAGATTCCTTAGATCCAGTGTAATCCACAAATCAAGACAGAAAACTTGCTTGGAAACTCCAAATTCTGCATCTCCATGTCTGATTTCAAAGGGGCCTTCAGATCTCCAACTCCCTTTTCTTATTCCTTGACTGCAACAAAATTCTTTCTCCTGTGCTGATTTCACTTCCTCTTAGCAGCTTTCCTCAGTAGATAGCTCATGGATCTGGCTTCTCAAACAACTTGAGGTCCCCCAGGCAATTTCAGGGTCTCTTTTGATGACTTTGGGTTGAAAGTCAATTTTATCTGATATTAAAATGGCTACTCCAGCTTGTTTCCTGAGACCATTTGCTTGTAAAATTGTCTTCCAGCCTTTTACTCTAAGGTAGTGTTTGTCTTTGACCCTGAGGTGTGTTTCCTGTAAGCAGCAAAATGTAGGGTCCTGTTTACGTATCCATTCAGTTAGTCTGTGTCTTTTTATTGGGGCATTAAGTCCATTGATGTTAAGAGATATTAAGGAATAGTGATTGTTACTTCCTATCATTTTTGACGTTATTTTTTAAATTTGAATGCTTAACTTCTTTTGGGTTTGATGAAGGGTTATTATCTTGTTTTTTCCAGGGTGAAGTTTCCCTCCTTGTATTGGTGTTGTCCTCCTATTATCCTTTTTAGGGCCGGGTTTGTGGATAGATATTGGGTAAACTTGGTTTTGTCATGAAATATCTTAGTTTCTCCATCTATGGTGATTGAGAGTTTTGCTGGATATAGTAGTTTTGGTTGGCATTTGTGTTCTCTTAGAGTCTGCATGAGATCTGCCCAGGACCTTCTAGCCTTCATAGTCTCAGGTGAAAAGTCTGCTGTGATTCTGATAGGTCTTCCTTTATATGTTACTTGGCCTTTTTCTCTTACTGCCTTTAGTATTCTTTCTTTGTTTAGAACATTTGGTGTTTTGATTATTATGTGACGGGAAGTATTTCTGTTCTGGTCCAGTCTGTTTGGAGTTCTGTAGGCTTCTTGTATATTCATGGGCATCTCTCTCTTTAGGTTAGGGAAGTTTTCTTCCATAATTTTATTGAAGATGTTTGCTGGCCCTTTAAGTTGTAAATCTTCACTCTCATCTATGCCTATAATCCTTAGGTTTGGTCTTCTCATTGTGTCCTGGATTTCCTGGATATTTTGGGTTACAAGCTTTTTGTATTTTGCATTTTCTTTAACTGTTGAGTCCATGGTTTCTATGGAATCTTCAGCATCTGAGATTCTTTCTTCTATCTCTTGTATTCTGTTGTTGATATTTGCATCTCTGTCCCCTGATTTCTTCCCAAGGCTTTCTATCTCCAAAGTTGTCTCCCTTTGAGTTTTCTTAGTTGTTTCTACTTCTGATTTTAGATCCTGGATGGTTTTGCTTAGCTCCTTCACTTGCATGTTTGTGTTTTCCTGTAATTCTTTAAGAGATTTTTGTGTTTCGTCTTTCATGACCTCAGCCTGTTGACCAAAGTTCTCCTGTATTTCTTTAAGAGATTTTTGTATTTCGTCTTTCATGACCTCAGCCTGTTGACCAAAGTTCTCCTGTATTTCTTTAAGTGTTTTTTTGCATTTCCTCCTTGTTGGCTTTTGTATTCTCCTGGATTTCTTTCAATGATTTTTGTGTTTCCCTTGCAAGGGCTTCTAACTTTTGATCCATTTTCTCCTGAATTTCTTTATGTATGTCCTTCATGTGTTCCTGTACCAGCATCATGACCAGTGATTTTAAATCCAAATCTTGTTTTACTGGTGTGATGGGGTATCCAGGACATGTTGGTAGAGGAGAATTGGGTTCAGATGTTGCCATATTGCCTTGATTTCTGTTAGTGACGTTCCTGCGTTTGCCTTTTGCCATCTAGTTCTCACTGGTGTTAGTTTATCTTGTCAGTGCTGGACTCACCAGTGCAAGCTGCCCCTTCCCAGTTGGCCTCTGGTGCACAGCTTACCTCCTGCACTGCTTGTAGACAGTGTGCTGCTGCCCAGGCTGTTCCGATCCCAAAGCAGGCACCCGAAGGCTCCCGCTGGGGCCCGCTGGATTCACTGGAGCACACTGACTTCTCCCAGCTGGTCGCCCGGAAGCCCAGCTAGCCACTTGCAGGACTTGGAGATGTAATGCTGCAGCCCAGACTGATCTGGATCCGGAAGTGGAGAGAGTAGAGCTAAGGGCTTCTGCCTGAGGCCTTGCCCCAGATTGTGTCTGTGGACCAGATGGAGCCTGTGTGCACCCCCAGGGAGTGCCGACGGTGTATGCTACTGTGACCTCCCCTGTGTTCCGCTCACTCCGCTGGGCAGCCGATCCGCCAACCGGGCTGTCGCACACAAGGTTAGCCTGGCCGCCCAGTCCCTGAGTCCAGGCAAAAGCCTGGGAGGCCAAGGTCCGAGCAAAGTTCCCGTAGGGCTATGACTGTTAATTGGGTCTGCCAGGTGACTAGGATGGCGGGCAGGCATGCGCACTCGCGCTCCCTGAAAGCGCCGGGAGAGTCTGCTTTGCTAACAATCACCTGGGCGGGTTGACTCACAGATGGCCCACCAAGCCGCCCAGTTCTTGGGGTCAGTCCTGTGCCTTTTGGGGCCTGGACCCCCGCTTTGTTAGCCTTAGGCTATGCCTGTTACAGGTCTGCCCTCCTGAGCTCTCTGTCGTCCTGCAGACAAAATGGCGGCGGCGCGCTCGCAGGCCTGGGCAAAATACCTCCTGGCTGGGTTGGCACCCCGATGGCCCCCCGACCCGCCCAGGGCCTGGGTGCAGGCCAACGCCCGTCGGGCTCAGACCACCGCGGTGTTGGCCTCGGATTATGTTTGTGTACCTCAGTCTGTCCGTTCCCCGGAGTCCGGAACCAAGATAGATGCACCTCTCCTGACTGGTGGGAGGCCGAGTTCTGAGGTGGCCTCCGTGCAGGAAAGGCGCCGCACAACTGCAGCTGCTTGCTGCCCGGCTGGTCAGCGAAGGTCAGTGGTCGTGGGCGCAGGGCCTAACTGGTCCCTGTGATGCCTTGGTTCCACTGCTGATGGCCCTTCAGCTGGAGCAGCCACTGCTGCCGCTCTTTCCTTCAGTTTCTACCTGATACTATGAAGTCTATCTCTCACAAGAAGCCTAGAAATAGCATCCAGCTGAGGCTGAGCTCTTTTTGTCTGGTGAGGAAAATAGAGTAACAATATCAACAGTAGCAGAGCACAGAGTGTTACAGGATAGTACCAGCTGGTACATTGCAAAGGCAACCTGTCAGTCCAGCTCTCTGAGAAGCTGAAATTGCCTGCATGAGGATTAGTGAGTTTTCTGTGACTGCCAGATGGTGGACCATGCCAACAGCTTGTAGAAGTCCTATCACTTAGCTTTCCTAAGGATTTTACTAAACAGAGGTGTGTACCACCAAGCTTTGATATAAAATTTCAGGCTCAGGAAAAGCTAAGTAAACAGCTTGAGGACATAGCCAGTGAGTATCCAGTAGAGATCATAAATGATTTCTCTGTAGGAAGAGAGGGACAAGAGAAGATAGGTGCATGACAGAAGTCAGTTATACAGACAGTAGGGGCAGTACAGGGTAGAATGGTAAGAGAACGGAAAGGAAGATGTTGTGAAGGATATCTAGAAGTGGCAGAGGATGTAGGAATCAGGAACCTGTGAGGGAACCGCAGGTGAGTGTGAGTGGCAAAGAGTAAACTTTCTTCTATTCTATTCTATTCTATTCTATTCTATTCTATTCTATTCTATTCTATTCTATTCTATTCTATACTTTTAGTATGCAGGTGGCATGTGGGCTGCAAGATGCAGTTAAATCCCCAGAGCTCGGAATAGAGGCAGCTCTGAGCTGTCTAATGTGAGTGATGAGAACCAAACAAAGGTATCCTGCAAGATCAGCTACCACCCTAAATGGCTGGGTCATCTATCAATTCCAGAGAATCAATTTCCATGGGGAGTTGTTTGCAGAAGACAGGTTGCCTAGTGCTAGGGATATAGTGCTATTGCACAGGATCTACAATGCAATATTGATTTCTTTCTGATAGAAAATCAAAAAGGCTATAGTAGGACCTGTGAGATAAGGGAGGACCAATTCACTCTGGATAAAAGGATTGGCCTGAGAATTCATGCCCGAGAAGTCATGGATATGATGTGTGCTATTGTATACGGGAAAGGAAGGATCAGAACAGGGAAGGGATACTCTTAATGAATGAAAAAGACAATGTCCAGCTTATCTTGTCTTTCCTTTTAAGAGTTGAAGAGAGACACCAAACACCAACACTATTATGGGTGACAGGAAGTACTGAAGGAAACAAAACAAGTTTCATAGATAGCTGTAAAGCAAGGTTTTTGGAATATGGACACGAGGCTTGGTGTTTGGATTGACTAGGCCTAGTTGAGACTAGCCAAAACAAACATAGCTCTTCTTGAAAAAGATCCCCTTACCCCTCCTCTTGATCAGTTCAGAAAAGGAAATATGTCTGCCTAATCTCCCAGACCACCCAGTTCTTCCCCACTAAGGAACTTATCAGTCTGGCACTCTCAAGGACTTTTGAAGGCCAGGTGCAGAGAGAGTAGAGGGAAGTTGACTGACTTGGCCAAGAACGCCCCCTTGAGGAAATTAACCTATTCCTGAAGAGATTCTTTGTCTTGTATTCCACCAATCACAGTCCCTAACTAGCCCTGTTACTGGAGACTGTCCTCTATAAAGTATAAAAAATGTGTGCTTTCTTTGTTTGGAGTAGTTGCTGCCTCCATTAATAGTTACAACCCCACATGTATGGACCAATCAATCAATAAACCTCATGCTTTTGCAGCAATCTTTGTTAAGCTGTGGTCTGTGAGTTGTATACCTGAGCTGAGACCCTGAGTTACAACAGTACGTGCTGTAAGAAGCCTGTTATGGTTGTCTCTGGAGGGGCCCTGCCAGAGCCTTACAGATTGAGGCAGATGCTAGCAGCCATTCATTGGACTGAGTGCGGGGTCCCCAATGAAGAATTTGGAGGGTAGACTGGATGAGCTGATAGGGTTTGCAACACCAAGGGAAGAACTAGGACATCAGCCTACCAGACAGATTGCCTAGGGCTCCTGGGGCCTAAGCCATAAACCAAGGGGTCCAACATGGTTCCAGCCCAAAGTGTGGCAGAGGAATGCCTTTTTGGACATTGTTGGGAGGAAAGTTCCTTTGTCCTATGAAGGCATGATAGATGCCTCAGCATGGGGAAATCAAGGAGGGGTAGGTGGGAGTGTGTTGGGTGGAGGGACATATTCTTGCAAGCAGGGAGTGGGAGGATTGGTTGGGGGTTTTCTGGAAGGGGGGAACTGGGAAAGGGTATAACATTTGAAATATACATGAAGAATATATTCAATACAAAAAATGTGGAAAAGAAGAGTTTGAGGGAGGAAAAAAGCAGTCACCATCGTATACACAAACAATATGCAGGCTGAGAAATTCTTGAATAAATACAAGTTTTTGAAGAATTCAACTGAAGAAAATATGAGAAGATGGAACGATTTCCCATGCTCATGGAAGAGTAGGATGAACATAATAAAAATGGTAATGATACAAAAAGCAATCTACAGATTCATTGCAAACTTCCAACAGAATTATTCATAGACCTTGAATGTACAATACTCAACTTCATATGGAAAAGCAAAAAACACAGGATAGCTAAAAACTATCTGCTACAGTAAAAGAACTTCAGGAGGAATCACCAACTATGATTTCAATACAGAGCAGTAGTAATAAAAACTGCATGGTATGCCTTAAAAGCAAAATGGCTGATCAATCCAATCTAAGTAAAGGCCCAGAAGGAAGTCCACACACCTATGGATAGCTGATATTCTACAAAGAAGCAAATGTTATACCCTGGGGAAAAAAATCTTCAAAAAATGGTGTTTTTCTAATTGGATGTCTAACAGGTTATCTGCAATAATAAGAATGCAAATAGACCAGCATCTATCACCCTGTGCAAAAATCATGTCCATTGTATCAAAGACCCCAACACAAAACCAAAATCAGTAACTGAAAAAAGGAGGAACTGTGGAATATGCTTGTACACATTGGCATGAGACACATTTTCCTAAGCAGAACATGAATCACAACAGCACTAAAGATCAACAGTTAATAAATAGGACCTCTTGGAATACCCAAGACACTATTCACATATCAAATGATGTCCAAGAAGAAGGAAGGAGAGGCCCCTGGTACTAGAAAGGCTCGATGCAACAGTGTAGGTGAATGCTAGGACAGGGAAGTAGGAGGGGTTTCATTGGGGAACATGGGGAGGGAAGAGGGCTTATGGGACTTTCAGGAAGGAGGTATCTAGGAAAGAGGAAATCATTTGAAATGTAAATAAAGAATATATCTAATAAAACACATAAAAATAAATAAATAAATAAATAAATAAATAAATAAATAAATAGTACCTCATGGACCTGAAAAGCTTTAGGAAGGAAAAGAACATCATTAAAAGGACAAATCAGCAGTCTACAGAATGGGAAAAGGTCTTCACCAACCCCACATTCCACACAGGAATAAGATCCAAAATGTGTAAAGAACTTAAGAAAATAGACATCATCAAACCAAATGAATCAATTTTTAAAATAGGGAACAGATGTAAACAGAGAATTTTAAGCAATAGGATCTCTAATGGTTGAGAAGCACTTTAAGAAATGTTTAATGTCTTTAGCTGTCAGAGAAATGCAAATCAAAATAACCCTGAGATTCCATGCTATACCTATCAGATTGACAAAGATCAAAAACTCAAGCAACAGCTCATGCCAGTGAAGGTTTGGAGAAAAAGGAAGAAACCTCCATTGGTAACCACCTAGAGTTGCCTCAACCAAAGAATGGATAAGAAAAAAAATGGTATGTTTAAACAGTGAAGTATAACCCTGGGATTAAAACAATGGCATCATGATATATGCAGGCAAATGGTTGGAACTAGAAAAGATCCTCCTGAGTGAGGTAACCCACACCCAGAATGACAAGCATGGTATGTTCTCACTTTGTCCTTCCCATCATCACTGGGATGTCTAATATTCCTACAAGTACATAAGGTGGGAACCTAGTGGATGACTTCGGATCTGTGGCTGCTGTCTGGATAAGTACTGGTCAGTTAGAGAGAAGGCATCTGAGGTGAAGGGGAGAGGGAAAAGCCAGGCAATCTGTGTATAATTGAGGTTCGTGATAGCAGTCACCTCCATTGCTCAAACATTTTGTCTTAGTTTGCATGCCATCACCTAAAATAAAGTGTCTCGGTGTTTATAAGGCTGGCCTTTGGGCATTCCTGTGACATAGTCTGGTTGACCACTGGGTAGGAGAGCCCAGGACACTGTGGGAGTTACCATTGACTGAGCTAATGGCCATGGGAGGTATGAGGATAACAGCTGAAGATGAACCTACCAGGCAGGTCAGCAAGCACCAGTTCTTCATGTTTTCTGCTGCAATTCCTCAGTACTGATGGTAGGCCAGGAAGGATGGAGGCCTGAGGGGCAGGCCTCATAGACACATGCCTCCATGTCAGAATTCTGGGAACCGTTGGGCTTCAGTGGCTTTACCCTTCCTCTAATGCCAACTGAAATAGAAGTTTGCAGTGGGATAGCCAACTGGAAGTGGAGCAGGAGGGGTCAAGCCCATCTGTGGCAGGACCTGTGTTGGAGTGTTCATCATCTCTGCCTCCTCCATTTTTTGTCTCCTCCTCAAGTGTGGTTGTGACCTTAGATAACTTGCTTTTTCCAGAAGGCAGAGGCATAGGGAGAGCCATTCTCTGATTATGCCTTATTGCCAGTGACCCAGGAGGTTAGTTTCAGGCCATCAACCAAACAACCTTTTTATTCACAGTTCTCTATCCTGAAGGCCCAATTCAGTCAGTGCCAGCCTGTTGTCCTCACTAAGCCCTGATGCTCTCTGGCCACATACAGAGAGAGCAAGTGACACCAACAGGGAGTCACAGATCCAGGAATGGCTCACACGGCGTCTACAGAGCCAGGTCCGTGTTATGACACAGATGAAGGCCATGATCACTGTGCAGCAGAGCACCATACTACTGAGCTTCAGTGAGCAGCCCCTCAGAGTAGGAGGAGGTCGGAGGCACCAAGGCAGAGATACTGCTCTACTTTCTCCTGGGTGAGTAGCAGTGCTCCTTCCAGGACCTGCCTGCTGCCCTGGAGAAGACAGTTCATCTGGTGCTTATTCTCTACCTTAAGGGCATCTTGGACTCAACAGTTTCGCAAGAGAGTAGACAAGTCTTTGACCTGTGTGACCTCTCTGGTCTCCCTTTCTATTTGTAGCTTATGGTGAATGAGCAAGTATCCAGTTAAAGCCACTGCTCTATCTCTATGGCATGGGTGACACCTTCTTACTCATCCTATACAGAGAAGGAACTGATGCCTAGATACAAATTCTTCTATCCAGAGGATCACTGAGACCAGTAAAATATTGACTTCCCTCTCCTGGTTGCCCCTGCTATAGGGTCCTCTGGAGGCCACCAGGACCTGGGAGAATCTGCTATGGTTTGCATCAAAAGGCTGCAACAAGCAAGGCTGGGATTAATGTCAGGATCTGAACTCCTACATTTTGATTTCCCACTACTCCATTTTAGGACTACTTGGATATTTTGATTTTGGTGCTGCGTCAGGTTCCTTTTGGCTTTCTTGAGCTCAGGCTCCTAGCTCTCCTAGATTTGCTCTCAATTGTGCAAAATTCCTATTCAATTTCCTAAAATACTGTGTTTGAGGGGAAAAAACTAAGTACGTTTTCATGTACTCTGAGAAAAACTTAGCGGTTGTGGCTGATTTCCAATTATTCTTTGCAGGTCTTAGAGATGCTTTACAAATAAAAACATGGACTTGGGTTATTAAAGATACAAATCACAATGGGCTCAATTCAGAAATTTTACTTTAATGAGGGATTGTATTTTTTCTCAAAAATCTTTGGATAAATGAGATTATAGAAGCAGAGTGGTGTCTGGTTAATATTTTATATTAAAAAGTACACAATATTGGGAAAGTAAAATAGTTTTGGGAGATGAGCCAGGTAACTCTGACATCAAACTCCTCTTTAAAGAGCTCTCAAGACTCAACTGCTGATGGATTAAGCTTAGTGTTGTGGTAGAAACATTTTATGATGAAAAATTCTTAGCCTAATAACAAGGTTTTGATGATTCCCTTTCCTTTGCTTTGTATTTCTTTCTATTTTCTTTTCTGTAGTTTCTTTATATTTAATTTTTTGCATACCAATTTGGTCTGAAGCTCATTTTTACATATAGCTAATTTGTATCTATTACATTTTCCACTCTTTAATGGTGTCCATCCAAATATTGTTTCGTGTTGAGGTACAAGATGATGGTGAGTCTTTAAGGCTAATATTTAGTTGGTTATTATCTTGCCACTGGCGGTAAGAGAATTAGTGGAATATGGTGGCTTAATTTTAAGGCTCCAGGAATCCATTGCAATTAATGTTGATATCCATGCAGGGATGTTAATATGCATAAAAAATAAGACAGAGAAAAATTTGCATCTGTTTTCGCCAGGTAAAAGTTAATAACTACGAAGTAAGCCATTCAATCAGAAACAAGCATCCAATTTGAAAAGACCTTTCTGCTTTCTGTAAGTTTCTTGTTATAACTATTTTAAGGGGTATTTTTAATGGAGCCTGGAGACCAACATGGACCCTTTTTTGACAATGAGCATCTTTGGGAATTATTTGGTTATCTGGCCATAGGACAAGAAAGGGTTGGTTTTTTTTGTTGTTGTTTTTTTTTTTTTTTTTTTTTTTTTTGGAAGAAGGGAACTAATTTCATATGTTTCTCACAGTCCTCTTCTTTGTGGAGAATGAGCAGACACTGATATTGGAATTGCCTCCTTGAACTGCCTTTGGCCTAGTCCTTGAAAGATTCTGAAAGTCATTTCCAGGTGTTATTGTGTGTGGTTCCCAAAGGAGAGTTAGTACATTCATTATGTGTATGTTGTAACACTGGTGACAGAATGAACTTCAAACCTGTCATGTACAGCACTAAATATCTATTTGGATGTTTTAATGAGCCATCATGAAAGCAATAATGAAAGTTTTTTTTTTCATACAGGTCAAGAGATTTCTCTTTGAAATGTCCACAGGCACCTTGGATGTGAATGCAGAGTGAATACATTGCTTCGTTTGCACATCCAAGCTACACACCAGTGAGAATGGCTAAGATGAAAATCTCAGAGGACAGCAGATGCTGGAGAGGCTATGAAGAAACAGGAACATTGTAAGCTGGGAAAACCCATTGGGAAATCAGTTTGGTGGTTCCTCAGAATATTAGACAAAGTACTCCCTGAGGACCCAACTATTCCACTCCTGGGCATATACCCAGAAAATGCTCCAACATGTAATAAGGACACATGCACCACTATGTCTACAGCAGGCTTATTTATAATAGCCAAAAGATGGAAAGAAACCAGATGTTCTTCACCAGAAGAATGGATACAGAAAATGTAGTATATCTACACAATGGAGTACTATTCAACTATTAAAAACAATTAATTCATGAAATTCTTAGGCAAATGAATAGAACTAGAAAGTGTCATCCTGAGTGAGGTAACACAATCACAAAAGAACACACATGGTATGCACTCACAGATAAGTGGATATTAGCCGAAAAGAACAAATTAAATAAGTACAATTCACAGACCACAGGAAGCTCAAGAAGACGAAAGACCAAAGTGGGGGTGCTTTGGTTTTTCTGAAAAAAGGAACAAAATACTCACAGGAGAACTTATGGAAGAGAAAGTGTAGAACAGAGACTAAAGGAAAGGCTACCCAGAGACTGTCCTTCCTGGGGATTCATCCTATAAATAGTCAACAAACCCCAACACTAATATGGATGACAAGAAGTGTATGCTGAAAGGAGCCTGTTTTGGTTGTCTCTGGAGGGGCCTTGCCAGAGCCTTACAGATACAGAGGCAGATGCTAGCCGCCAACCATTGGACTGAGTGCGGGGTCCCCAATGGAGGAGTTGGAGGGAAGACTGAAGGAACTGAAGGGGTTTGCAGCTCCATAGGAAGAATAACAAAGTCTGACAACCAGATGCACTAGGGCTCCTAGGGACTAAGCCATGAACCAAAAGGTACACATGGTTCCAGCCCAAAGTGTGGCAGAGGGATGCCTTGTTGGGCATCAGTGAGAGAAGAGGTCCTTGGTTCTATGAAGGCAAGATAGATGCCCCAGCGTGGGGAAATCAAGAGGGGGTAGGTGGGAATTGGTTGGATGGAGGGGAATATTCTTGGAGGTAGAGACTGAGAGGAAGAGTTGGGGATGTTCTGGGAAGGGGAAAACCAGGAAAGGACGTAACATTTGAAATGTAAATGAAGAATATATTCATTTAAAACTAAACAAAACAAAACAAACAAAAAAAGGCAGTGTAATACCAAGAGATTCCCTATTCCATTTCCTATACTCCAGACATAACCTCCATTTGGAGAATCAACCTAATTTCCCCATGCTGATCTGGATCAATCACCCTTTCTAGTGCTGTTATTCCTGTTTTAGCCAGTTGGTTTAAAAGCATTGGAAGCTTTAAGTGGCCAGGAGTGAGTCTGAGGTACTAGTTTCATGGAGTGTTTGTTGTGCTGCCTGATAGGAGCATGCAACTCTCTGGCACAAAAAATTTGGCCAGCATAAATTAAGAGTGCCCAAATAAAAAGAAAAGATGTCCTAGTTGGTAACTAGTGGTAATAGTGAGTGGAACTCTTTCCCTGTCCTCTTGATTCTGGGACCTGTGGAACCTTGATATGAGCAAAACCATAACTGATGAAGATAAATAACCTCACTTCTGGAAATTTCTGATGAAAAACAAAATGCCTGACCATGTATACTGGCCACAGTTGTGCCAACTGTGGGAATTTCCGTTCAGTGCTATCTCTCAGCATTGTCCCATAAAATGGGCTGTAATGCGCCAGTCATCCATTTCTACAGGGTACCTGAAAAGTGTGTAGAGTCAACAGGTATGTGTCTTTAGTTCCTCAGTCAAGGTACCGTAGAGCATACTCCATAAGGATATATATATATATATATATATATATATATATATATATATATATATATATATGTTTGGCTGTGGAGGGCATTGAAACAGGAGTAGTAGAAACTATGGATACTTGGGCAACTTCCTTATGTAACTTCCTTGTTTCTTCAGAAACTGCTTGGGTTTGATCATATACATACCATGACATTTGATAATAAATTGCTGCTAAATATATCCTATTTCCTTATGAGGTGGATCACATAGCACCCAGCTCACAATGGCAGCTCAATTGGCATAGAAACTTTGTGTCCCATTGTTAAACCATCTGCATTCATCAAGTTCCAATAACAAGCCAAAAACTAGCTGTCTTTCAAAGGATGAATAATTCTCTGCAGATGCTGATAGAGCATTGTTCCAAAATACCCATATACCAATGATTTTTTATTTTTCCTTTCAAAGATTTATTTAATTATTTTATGTATATGAGTACATTGAACAGTCTTCAGACACATCAGAAAAGGGCATTACATCCCATTACAAATGGTTGTGAGCCACCATATAGCTGCTGGGAATTGAACTCAGACCCCCTAGAAGAGTGGTCAATACTCTTAATCACCAAGCCATTTCCCTAGTCCCCTGCCAATGGTTCTTAGCATCATTCCTATACCAATGACTCCTAATGTACCATTGGATCTGCTGAATAATATGGTTCAATTGGTAGAGCAGATTAAATGGCAGCCTGGAATTGTTGAAGAGCCCTTTCTAGTTCGAGCACCCATGCACCCCCAAAGCTAGCAGCTTTTTGGGTCCCTTGCAATATTTGCCCAAGTCACACACACTGAGTAGCAAAAATGAGTAATGTGTTGTCTCTAGAATATAAATAGAACTATTAAACATTGCACTTTTTTCTTATTGGTGAGAGGGGCCAAATATAATAACCTACCTTTTTTACTTGTTTGTATTTCCATTAATTTATTTGTTACATCCCAATATCAGCTCCCCTTCCTGCTCAGTCCCCTCTCTTACACTTCTTCCCCCATCCTCCTGCTCCTTTTACTCTTAGAAGCTGCCATTCCACCACATCCTACCCCAGATTTCACCCAATCCTGACACATCAAGTCCCTGCAAGTCTAGCTACATCCTCTCACATCAAGCCAGACAAGACAGCCCAATTAGGGAACAGGACCCACAGAAAGGAAACCAATTCAGGGAAAGGCCTGCTTCAGATGCTAGGGGACCTGCATGAAGAACAAGCTGTATGTTTGCACATATGCAGGGGTGGGTGTAGATCTAGCCCATGCTCTTTGGTTGGTGATTCAGTCTCTGTGAGCCCCCCCAATAGTCTAGGTTAGTTCACTCTGTTGCTCCCTATTCACTTCTGGTCCCTCAATCCTTCTATCAACTCTACTACAAGACTCCCCAAGCTCCCCTTGTATCATTGCATATGGGTCTCTGCATCTGTTTCAATTGGCTGCTGCGTGGAGTCTCTCAGAGACCAGTAATGCTAGGTTCCTGTCTTCCAGCATAACAGAGTATCATAAATAGTGTCAGGGATTGATGTTCACCCATAGGATGGGTCTCAATTTGCCCCAGCCATTGACTGGTCATTCCCTCTGTCTCCGCTCCATCTTCATACATGCACATTTTGTAGGAAGGCCATGCTTTGGGTAGAAGGATATCCTTCCACTGGGAGTACTGCCTGGCTATAGGATGTGGCTACTTCAGGTTCCATATCCTACATTGTTAGGAGTCTCACAGGTAGAGTCACCCCCATAGTCTCCCTGGTGCCTCCCCTATCCCAGGTGTCTGGCATATCCTAGATATGCCTCCCTGACCACTGCTAAATTCCTTACCTTTGATGTCAAAAAAACTTGACTCCTAAGAATTTCCCTAAGAAAGAAGGCCCTTGAACCTTGATTGAATTTATTTCTCATCTTGTAATTTGCATGTGTTACCAATGAGACCAAATTGGTTATTATTTTCTGTTGCCTTGTTGAAATCCAAGATTATGTCATTAATAGGATTTACCATTGTTATATTTCATGAGAGAGAGAGACAGATCAAGATCTCTTCTAAATAAGTCATGACAGGCCTGGAGAGGTATATTCTTGAGGTGAAACTAAAAATGTATACTTCTGGCATTGTTACCTGAAAGCAAATTGCTTCTCACAGGCTTTATAGACAGGTACTGAGAAAAAAGCATTTGCTCCGTACCATGTACCAGGAAATGTATTTATCTGGTCAATTAAGGCACCATATCTGAAACTTAGTCCAATGGTTCCCTGTGAGCATCTACTTCTGTATTTTTCAGGCACTGGCAGAGCTTCTCAGGAAGACAGCTATATCAAGCTCCTGTCAGGTAGCACTTGATGGCATCCTTTTTTTCAGTGTTTTTTTAATTTTATTTAACATATTTTTT
The DNA here is from genome assembly GCF_947179515.1 of Apodemus sylvaticus. Classification (NCBI taxonomy): domain Eukaryota; kingdom Metazoa; phylum Chordata; class Mammalia; order Rodentia; family Muridae; genus Apodemus; species Apodemus sylvaticus. The sequence goes on from NC_067479.1 coordinate 106,001,786, forward strand.
ATTTACATTTCAAATGATTTCCCCTTTTCTGGTCCCCCACTCCCCAAAACTCACATGAGCCCCTCCCCTCCCCCTGTTCTCCCACCCACCCTTTCCCACTTCCCTGTTCTGGTTTTGCCTTATACTGCTACACTGAGTCTTTCTAGAACCAGGGGCCACTCCTCTGTTCTTGTACCTCATTTTATGTGTGGATTATGTTTTGGGTATTCCAGTTTTCCAGGCTAATATCCACTTACTAGTGAGTGCATACCATGATTGATCTTCTGAGACTGTGTTACCTCACTAAGTATGATGTTCTCCAGCTCCATCCATTTGTGTAAGAATTTCATGAAGTCATTGTTTCTAATAGCTAAATTGTACTCCATTGTGCATATATACCACCTTTTTTGCATCCATTCTTCTGTTGAGAGATACCTGGGTTCTTTCCAGCTTCTGGCCATTATAAATAGGGATGCTATGAACATAGAATAAGGATATGAACATATATCCTTATTACATGCTGGGGAATCGTCTGGGTATATGCCCAGGAGTGGTTTAGCAGGGTCTTCTGGAAGTGAGGTGCCCAGTTTTCTGAGGAACCGCCAAACTGATTTCCAGAGTGGTTGTACCAATTTGCAACCCCACCAGCAGTGGAGGAGTGTTCCTCTTTCTCCACATCCTCTCCAACACCTGCTGTCTCCTGAGTTTTTAATCTTAGCCATTCTGACTGGTATAAGGTGAAATCTCAGGGTTGTTTTGATTTGCATTTCCCTGATGACTAATAAAGTTGAGCATTTTTTAAGATGTTTCTCCGCCAACTTGATGGCATTCTTAATAGTGTCTGAGTTTGGTAACTGTATAAGGGATGGATTCACAGGTGGGGCAGTCTCTAATTAGCCTTTCCTTGAATCTCTGCTCCACATTTCGTCTCTGAATCTTCTCCCATGTGTATTTTGATTCACCTTCTAAGAAGGACCAAAGTAGCCATACTTTGTTTTTCCTTCTTCTTAAACTTCATATGGTCTGGGAATTATATCTTAGGTATTCCAAGACTTTTGGGCTAATATCCACTTATTAGTGAGTGTACACCATGTGTTCATGAACTCTTAGGCAAATGGATGGAACTAGAAAATATCATTCTGAGTGAGGTAATCCAATCACAATAGAACAGACATGGTATTTAAATCATCTTTAAATTTCAGTTTATAAAACACATATGTTATATATTTTTTATTTTAGTGAGAATATTTGTGATTGAAAGTTTCAACCAGTGTGTGGCATACATGTGCAGTCTGCACTCTTAGGAAGCTGAGAGACATAGGACTTGAGTTGGTGCCAAGGTATGTTGCATAGTAACGTCATATCTGAAAGAAACTAACCAATATGATGTATAGCCATCACATCATTTTTGTAAAAAGAATGAACCAGAGAATACACAAAACAGTGACCATCTAAGTCCTCTCTGAGAAGACTTAATCAGCATTAGTGGTTGGTTTTCATGTCTTCCTGTAGGGTCAGAGTCCTCCCCAAATTGTCCTGTGGGGGAGGTAAGCAGCCGGATTCCCCTGACTGTGTTACTTACTCTCTTGTGGTTCTGCTTTACAGAATGGAGAGAGGATTAAGTGTTATGATGGAGAGGGCGATCTGGATGTAAAAATGCTGGACAAGGGAGCGAGAGAAAAATTGGACAAGAGAGCACTTTTGACATGTCCTTTTTTACACTGCTAGAACTGTCTAATGATCACCAAGAGCTGATTGTGTGCTGAGGTGCATAAACAAGGCTAGAATCTCTGATTTTTCCTTGGCAGCCTCTCAGTAGGCTTTTGCAATATGGAAAAAGTTCATAGATATTTTATATCAACTGAAGAACAACTGTCACAAAACCTATTGATTTTAGTCTTTATTTCATTGTCTGTTGTACTACCCAGGGCTGTACTGGGAATGTTCCTAGGTAACAAACTTTTTCTTTCAAATCTTTTATTCCCTTCCTCGTAGCCTCTGTGCTGACCTTGACCTCTTCCCCCTCTGCCCCTTTCCTAAAGTTTGTTTAACATGTTTTCAGCTTTCTTAGTATTGGCCTTTATTAAGTATTGATGTTTTGTTAACCCCACAGTCTTCACATTTTTCAACACCACTATTATAAAAGTATATTTTGATAAGTGTACAGTATAGGTAGAGAAGACTTAGAGATATTCCATTCTCCTGATCCATGTTAGAGAAGGGGAGGGTCCATTCTGATAGACTACACTCAAAGTATATGTGTTCTCTCCTGAGTTCTCTTCTTTCTGTTTTCTTTCTAAAACAGATCAGGAGGAATGGGGCAGCAGCTATAGAGACAGGCATTTCCAGCAACAGAACACCATCTATTTGGGGGTCTAGTATTTGGTAAGTTGTACTATCAAGAAATAAAACCCATCCTGAAACCCATTCAGCTTCTTGAAAACATTAAAAACATCAAACCAATGTGTATCATATTGATTTGAGCTGTGGTCAAGGGTAGTTTATATAAAAATCAAAATATCATATATATCATATTATATTTTATTTAAACATTTCACACAAATATAATCAACAGTACAAAATGGTTTCTTTTTCCATTATGAAAACTGTTGTACTGGAAACCACTTTTTGAAAGACTTTTAAATTGCTTCTCAGTGACGAGATCTTCTTTTTCAGTGGGTCAGGCAGCCTGTCGTCATCCTGTTCATTAGAAAATTATGTTTTTAATGGAGTGTTTTACATACACACACATACACACACACAAATACACACACACAAAAAACCACACACTATATGAACCCAGACAGGCCAGTGAGAATGCAGGAGTTTTGCTTCTTCTTCTTGGCTCCAGGGAGAGGCACTGGGTCCTACTTGTTCTTAGACTCAAGCTGGCTCTGTTGCACTGGCATCAACTTCTCTCTTCTGCCACAAATATTTTCCATACTGACACAATCTGATTCTAAAATTAAGTGACAACATCTGCACAGCTGAGCTTGACCATACAAGAATGTGTCTCCAAGAAGGAGGGCCTAAAAAAAAAAAAAACCTCTATACAATTTTAACTTGACCCATTGTAGTCTCCTCACAAAACCTAACCTAGTTCCTCCACATAGACCTTCATATAACACCAGAGGAAAAAAGTGATCTATGCTCACTATCCAGTAACATGTCATATCCACAGATTACAGTGCACATAATATGAAATTGCACCCAGAGCAGTCAGTCAGAGGCACCTGACATCACCGGCATTGCTTTTTTTTTTGAATGCAGCGCTCTGTACAACTATGAGGGGGAATCTTTCCAAAGACACAGCCATGCACATGATATAATCAACAAAAATTTCAGGAAAGAGATGTACTATTGCATTCCATGTTTTGAAGCCAATGAAATAAATCAGAAATTGTGTGAAGGGTTCCCTGTTCAGTGAGAGGAATGAAATCTGCATTTAAATTTTACATAGCAGTACTGACTCCTTTTTCATAATTATTAAAAAATAAATAGATTCCAAAATGATATATCAAAATGAATAGAACAAACCTCTTTTTACATTCTGAGTATCTAAGCTTTGGTGCAGTTATATGAGACTAAACCAGAGAAAAGTCTGCATCTGGCAGAGACAGAAGATTTAAAGGCCTCTGGTCAGATAGGTAAGCCAAAACAGGAAATTTCAGGTTCAGTGAGACCTGAACTCAAAAGAATAAGGGGAAAAGTATCAGAGAAGGATACCAGATGATATTTTCTGGCCTTTCAACATACCCACTAATGCACATGTCTGCACAGACATGTATATACCAGGTACACACCATAGAAATCATAAATTAGCAGAAAGCAATTTATGGAATTCAGGAAGACACACTGGATGAAAAATTAAATATAAACTAAGAACACCAGCTGTTTCAAGCAATATACACCACAATTCTGTCTTTTCTATGGGCACTAATATTACACAGGGTAGCATGTTCTGCTTGAGAAGAATAATTTAAGGTGCTTGGAGAATTTTTCTCTTGAAGCCTTAAAATTATCACCCACTACATCAAGCCTGTCAGAAGCCCTTCAAATAACTGTGATCATCCAGTCAGCTCCAGGCTGTAATTAACAACACCACTGGAAGAAAACAAGGCAGACAGGATGATTATTCAGGATTCAGTAAAAGTGACCAAGATCTGGTCAAGGTAAAGAGACCAAGTGGATAAGGATGACAATGAGAAAAACTCTTTTGCATTTTCACAGGACTCTCCTCAATGCAAGATGCTTCAAGCCTATAATCTCACATGACCACTGGAAAGCCAATGAACCACAGTCTACTGAGTTTGTACACTAAAAGCTCTCTGTAACCTCCTAAGTGTCTACCAACAAAGCACCCATGCTACCATAGTGGCATAGATGTGTGTGATATGTGATTGGCCTGTCTCTCTCAATGGACTGCAGGTTCTGGGAGAGCACAAGGGTTTCCTTGTTAATCATCTAGTTTCTCCCCAAAAAGCTAACTCCAGAGATATACTTAGAATGATGACACAAAGGAACAATTGGATGCAATGTAAGTAAGATGATGGATAACTGGGTAGACAGTTACATGTTTGTCTGTTTTGTTGCAGTGTGTGTTAGTCTGTCATATGGGCAGCCTTCCCAAGGTATATTAGTATACCTGATTCTTGGTCCAGAGGCCACTGATCTTCCCACAGCCCTCCTCTCAGAGCTTCTTCTGGCAGGCTGCTTCAAGCTCAACCTGCTCCTCCCACAGTTTTATGTTCTCTTGTCTCAGCATGGTCACTTTCTCCTTGAGCTGAGTCAATTCTTTCAACATATGGCTGTGGAGAATACAGAACCACCACCAAGAAATGGTGAGTCCAGCCAACTTCCATCAGCCACCCCATTTCCATGTACCACTATACTTGAAAGGTCCCAGGTAGCCAGACAGCCCCAGTCTGGAGCTCACAAAAGCCTTGCCAGTATCACTTAAAGGCAGGGCAATCCCAAATAATTTTGAAATTCCAGAAATACTAAAAGTACTTCTGAAAATGCTGACACCAAAAGGAAACTATGTACCTCCCAAAGCAGGAAGCTACCCCCCGCCACCTGTGCTTATCTGTCCTTACTATTAGAAACTATTACTGACAGAGGGCAAAAATGCTTTGGGGAGGACAGAAAACAAATGGGAACAACTCCATCACTATGTCCTGTGGAATCCAGATTTGTACAGCCCTTTGAAGAACTCCAGAGGCCCAGGGCTCAATTATAACTCATTGGGGAAAGTTTTTTCTCTGTAGAGTAGCAATTCTCAACCTATGGATTTTGACCACTTGGAATTGAAGGATCCTAAGTGCGATCACATAAGATTCTGGGAAAGCTCAAATACATTTACATTAAATTTACATTCCAATTTATAACAATAGTAAAATTGCAGATATGAAGTAGCAACAAGAGTAAGTTTGTGTTTTCAAGGGCAACAAAACACAAGGAACTCTATTAAAGAGTCACAGCAACAGGAAGGTTAAGAACCACTGATCTAGAGTCTTCTGGGACTGACAGGAAAACAGTGGGAGGGAATTACTGTCCCTTCCTTTTTTTCAAAATGGGACCAAGCCCCACAGTGCAAACAGGCTAGAATCAGAGTCCTCACTTTGATTTAAAAATAAAGAAAGGCAGAAGCAGTCCCTCCCATGTGCCTGTGGTCTCAGCAAAATCATGCACTCACTTGTAGGACTTGGTATTCTCTGCCAGCTCTTTGTACTTCACAAAGGCCTCACTGAACTTCTTGGTCAATTTTTGTAGGACCAGCATCACTTGTTCATGCTCTGTCTTGAGGATCTTGTGCTCGTTTATCCTTTGATTTGGTTGAGGCCACAAACAAACAAACAAACAAACAAACAAAACGCCAAGAAGACAGGCCTCAAGAATCACATGGCTTCAGGCTGAGTCCTGAACTCCCCCAGCTCAATGGATACCACATCCTTGCATCTATACATTGGGCTCTCCTAGTAATTATTAAAATAATTCTCCTGGCTCTAGAACAGCTGAGGCAAAGAATCGAGAAAGAGAGAGAGAGAGACAGAGAGAGAGAGACAGAGAGAGAAAGAGAAAGAGAGACAGAGAGACAAAGAGACAAAGAGAGTGAGTGCTCTAGGGCTGAATGAGAATCCGCAGTAGGTCTGAAGGAATATACTTAGTTAGAAACAAGATCCCAATATTTTGACACTGATCTGCATAACTGGCCCCTGGAATATTTCTTCTGTCTTCAGAAGAAGGATTTTGATCTGGGTTTGCTACAGACACACAGATGTCCAACGCACATAATTATTAGTTTCAGAGAGAAAACCCAATACCAGGATTGCTGGATTACCTTCCCCAAAGAATTGTATACTTCCAAGGTAAACACATAGGCCTAGACTATAGATAGTCTAAGTGGGGCTTCCTATCCTCAGGGCATGTATCACCTGAAATGCCAAACAAATCACTTACTAGCAAAAATTTGTCACACACACACACACACACACACACATTTAGGATTCCCAAAAACTGCAGGGAGGTGGCATTGTCTCAGAGTGTAAGAAAGGCAAGAAAGAGAGTGAAAATTTGTTGTTTCTTTGGAGACTTGGTTGTGTCATGTGACATTTTTAAAAAGTGACTTATGAAAGGATGTTTTTGATGAAGCAGACAGGTGGGAGGAAGTTTTTCTGAGAACAGATATTTGGTATTTTTATGGAAGCAGGGTCAGTAAAAGGCATTTTCTGTTTTCTTAAAACACACATGATATTTGCCAAGGGTATAAATATAGCCTAACAGAGCTCTGTGGTATTGGTTTACCTTACCACATTTTAATGATCATCATTTGCTATGACTCCATAGAGAGAAATGCCACCAAAGAACTTCTGGTGGTGTCCTGGTTTCTTGCCATTTCCATGGACCCGGTTGATTATCAGAGCTCCACAGTTTCTGCTGGATTGAACTACCTTTGCTGATTCATGAATTGTGTTTGCACGTGGTGGACTACTGATGATTGGTATGAACTCAAATGCTGTTGTCCTGACAATGCAGATCACCTTAGTTCAAAAGAAACATTTCTATACAGGAGAACAACTTCCTTTGTCCAACTGACCTTTCCTTACCACTACTTCTGGTGAGTGGTGGAATAGAATGGAGGTTAAAGCATTTAAGTGTACATACTAAAAGTAGGCTTTGAAAAATAGAAGCCTACAAACAAATAAGCATTTATGAGTTCCAGTCACACATGGACCAAGTGGGAAAAAGTCTATCCGGCTGCTACCAGAGGAATCAGCTTTAAAGACCTGCTTTCAAGTATAAAGACTCACCAAACATTGGCAGCACCTAGCATCACCCACAAGCCAACACCTCTCAAGCACTCTTGAAATGCATGTTGGTAATCACACACTACTTCCTCTATCCTCAGACTGCGCTCCAGTTCACAGGGAGGAAGCAGAATAACACTTGACTACATATAACTCTAACCTAGGTTTCAGACCCTTCTCTCAGAAAACAGAAACAGCCACAATGACTACCTGTTGTTCAAGTCATAGTTGTTATAATGGGCAAGGATTAAATGTAGTTCGTCCCTCTCATAAGTCATCATCTGTAGCTGTTGGGTCAGATTTTCCAACTTGTTCATTTGCTGATTCTGCTCCGTGAAGATGAAGGGTGTAGATGGAGACTCACTTGTTGTCCCTGTAGTAGAAAAACAGAAATGAACTTGTGTGATGAATGGCAAAACCAGGACAGACCATGCTAAGAAGAAGCCTGATGAAGACAGAATGCATAGAACCCAAGGGGCCCTGAGAGAGAAAGAAAACTTGTCTCAAAAGGGGTTTCATAAAATATGTTCCTGGCTCCACCTGTCTTTAGTGGCATATACCCTAATGGGGATCCAGTGGGGGTAAAGGGCAGTGCTGGCACTGAAACCTCAGTAGCCCTTTGTGAATCCTTCCCATGCAGTGTGGAACCAGAAAGTCCTTAATATGTGTCCTGCTGCCTTGACAACTTTGGCTATGTGCCAAGCTAACTATCAGAAATCCTTGACACTGTCTATGTTCTGGAGGATTTCAGGAAAGCAAGATGCTCCCACGATTCCTAGATAACCTCTGCTCCTAAGCCCCACTCTTTGGACGCCCATCTCAAGCCCATTCTCTCCTGTAACCTCTCCATCCCCCACCCAGAACTCACTGTGCCTTCCCCAAGACCATTTCTGTCTTGATCTTCTGCACTCAGGCAGAAGCCCACCTTCTTTCTGCCTCTCTCTGGACTCCTTAGGCTTTCCATTTCCTTTCCCAAGCAGCCTCCTCAGTCTTGACAACATATGTGTTAACCACGGAGGCAATGAACAATTCCCTGCAACCGGTACCACCACAACACTAGTGACATCATAGGAGAAATCAGGGCTCTCCAGGGAACAGTAGAATGTCCACAGAGGGAACTGCTGATGTCACATGGACAGCCCTCCCCTCCCTGCTAACCACCTCACCTCAAAGTAACCTGAAGCTCAGCTGATTATTCAGGAGCCTCTTCCAGGTACAGGGGAAGCTCTTCAGTACCTCCTGTTTCCAATTTCAGAAATATTACTCTCTTCTTTATTAGAAATATTTTTCCTGTGGGAAATTGAAGGTTTACTTTACAAACACTGCCCAGGAATTGTTCTTCCCATCCTTAGATCCATATTCAGTAATATGAGAAATAAAGGATGCTGAAAATTTAGGTCAGGGTGATAGAGAGGAGAGAGAGGAAGAGGAGGGAGAGGAGTCAGGGAGGAGGTTGAAGAGGAGGAGAAGGAACGAGTCTTCTGAAATGAACAATCATCTGGGGAAGATGCTAAGACTGTTACAATTTTCAGGGGGAGGGGCATTTAAAATAAAGAGAAATCCCACATGCAGTTGTAAGAATTTCCCTGAGAGCCTTACCAGAGCTCACTCAAGCCAAGAAGATGTTAGTGAATAACAGTGATAACCTGATCACAGGTCTGTTTGGAGCCCTGTGAGTCCTGGATTAGCCCAGGGAAGCCTTCAGGTATTGAAAGCAAATTATCCTAGAAAAACTTATGACATGAACGTGAAATCAAAGAGTTCAGGCAAGTTAGAGGTCATCATGAGTTATATAGTGGCATCATGAGTGGAAAACATGCACACGTGCATGCTTGTATGAACATACACACACACACACACACACACACACACTTTTTAACATGTAAATCACTGCTATTTTGCTTCATCAAACAAATCAATGTCAAATTCCTTTTTCCACAACCAGTTGTAATAATTCACATGCTCATAAAAATGACATTGCTGGTAACATTCCACTTCAAGAACATGAGAGTGGGAGGCAATGGGTAGAAAAGAGGCAGGCAAGGAAGAGACTTGCATACAGCCCTATCAGAGCCCAACCACAGCTTTCTACTTGCACTGACCATTCTTGGTGAACCTGGAATTCATTTTCTTCAGCTCTCTGGTCATTTTACACCAAAGCTGTACCTCCAGATTCTATGACTGATGAGGTCTGTGTCTTTGCATGTGTTGAAGCCCTAATCCAGTAAAGGAGGATGTTAATTCTATTTCTAAATAGGATCTTATAGAATAAAAAAAGTTGAGGCCATATTGGAGTTTAGGAGCAAGACATGTGCCTGAAGCAGTATGAAAGTTATCTTTATGAACTGTAATAAAAGTTTGGAGAAGACAGACAGACAGACAGACAGACAGACAGACAGACAGAGAGAGGAGAGAGAGAGAGAGAGAGAGAGAGAGAGAGAGAGAGAGAGAGAGAGAGAGAGAAGCAGATAGAGACAGAGAGAGAGAGAGAGACAGAGACAGAGAGATAGAGATAGTAAAGAAGAGAGAGACAGAGAGACCGAGAGACAGAGAGGTAAATTAAATAATTTATATTGTAAACAAGAGATGAGGCAGTTAATTTAGAAGGCAAGATATGAAAGATTGCCTACAAATGCCAGTAACTGAGGAAGAGTCCTTGAGTCAGTTGTGCTACTGGAACATCAGACAGTTTGGCATATCCAACAATTAATTAAGAGATATCACCCTTTCATGAGCAAAACCCTTGTCCCAGAGTTATAATTATGGCTGCCCAGGAAAACATACACAAACCCCTCCTGTATCTGCTTGCCTATACTCATACTGAACTCCCACCCTAGAACTGCTTAACGGTCTTCAGAGCACCCTGACATCCGGCTCACCAGGGAGATAGATCCCCTGCATTCCACAATGCTCCAGCTCAGCCCACTCGTGTCACTTGCACAGTGTACTTCAGTTAAACTGACAAATGAGAGTTTTCACAGCTAGTCCTCAAAGTTCCGTCTTGAGACTCTCAATCTGTGGATGTTGACTTTCCCATCTCTCCACAGGCAGAGGAGTGTCTCACTGATCAGCTGGATCTCTGCCCCATTAAAGGGCTTCAGGTGACTCAGAACAGCCTCCTCAAGACAGTACCCACTGCGCACCTTGCAACCTGGCTTCAGGGCTCCCAAGTCCTTAAAGACTTCAGAAGCAGGAAAACTTTAACAGTTCACAAACACTCCAGTGGTATGTAGATACCCAAGTTATCTGCTGGGCACTCTAAAGTCTCCAGCCTTGCTGGTTGGAGAAGACATGTAGAGCAAAAACATGGTCATCAGACTAAGTAAGCCATCCTTCTTAATATCAGCCCAGGACACCCAGACCTGACAGAAATTACAGAGGCTCTGCCCTCTCCCTTGCCTCCTAAATCCATTTAGAATGTGAGTTAAGTACACATCTCTCTCTCTCTCTTTCAACATATGCCAATGCTGCCTCCACAAAATGAACAAAAGAAAACGAAACCCAAATCAACCAACCAACCAAACAAACGAACAAACAAACGAACAAACAAACGAACAAAAAAAAACCCTTTTACACAAAGTAATCTCTGATATCCCTGGCTCCAACAGTTTCCTCTTTTTTTACTCCTTAATAAAATCAACTTCTCTTTTCCATGGGATTAAAAATTTCCTTTCTTCACCTTGGGAGTTTGTTAAATCATCAGAGAATGTGCTAGTGCAGCCATCATTGTTTCACTTTGTTATTGAGTGAAATGCCCTAGTACTGTTATTTTCTGAGAAGCTTTCAAAGATCTGAACTTATATCCTTTATACTCTTAACATTTTCTCTCTCTCTCTCTCTCTCTCTCTCTCTCTCTCACACACACACACACACACACACACACATGCACACGCACACGCACACGCACACACACACATACACAGAATTTCCTAAGCAAACTGTATTATTTCTGGGAACACAACAACTATTGTTTAACTACAGTGTCATCAAATAAATTGAGTAAATTGTAATATAATTTACTAAACTTTATGTATTTGAGGAAATATTTTCTTGAAGTTACCTTCCCATATAGAGCAGGTTATAATGTGTCATTTCTTTTTCTGCATTCTGTTTCTCCAAGCATAGTTTATTTAAAGGAAGCTTTATATGTTTAGATAAGCTTTTATGGAATTAATTTTGTCATAAGGCATAGGTAATTCACATTCCAGTGGAACTGGTGTTACCTACCAAGAGTCATTGGTTTGATATACTAATGAATATTCCCTTTTTACAATTGTTACTTGAGACAATCTGCTAATTACAACCACTATTCCCAAGATTGGAATGCGCTAGCACTTTCATTTTCTGAGAAGCCTTCAAAGCTTTCTGATCTTATATCCTTTATACTCTCAACTCACTCACTCTCTCTCTCTCTCTCTCTCTCTCTCTCTCTCTCTCTCTCTCTCTCTCTCTCTGTGTGTGTGTGTGTGTGTGTGTGTGTGTGTGTGTGTGTGTATGTGTTAGTATTCCAAACCCAGTGACAAACCTAATCACTGCTTGCCATTATATATTCAAAACACAGAAATTAGTTAAAGGTTAACCCTGGTTTAAGCACAATATTTACATCAATAGACTAAAGTATCACATGGTTAGATTTTCTTCAGTCAGTGAACACTGGGAGGAAAGTTCAGTGATGGTCTTGAAACTGGGAGACTGAAGTGCTAACCAGTTTCTAAGAGTCTCTTCTATGGTCACTCCCATACACTCTGTGGAGCTCCCCCAATTCCAGGTCCTAAGCTAGCCCCAGAGATTCCCCACCCCTACCACCAATTTCCATTCTCTTTCCAAGGCCACTGCCAATACTCTCCTCCTTCTCTTTCCACAACTGACCCACACCCTATACTTCTCCTTACCCTTTCTCTTATTAAGTTCCTTCCCACCATTTATCTCCAATATCTATTTTATTTCCCCTTGAGAATGAAATGTAAACATCCTCCCTTGGGCCCTCCTTGTTACTTAACTTCTGTGAGTCCCCGGATTGTAGCATGCTTATCTTCTATTTTATAGCTAGTATCAACTTTTAAAGTGGAAAAAATGAATGCCAGACATCACCAGGCAAATTGCATCTTAAAATTACATCTCCTTTCTCGATTTCTGGATACACTCATAGAACATTCAAGACCATCACTGAACTTTCCTCCCAGTGTTCACTAACTGAAGAAAATCTAACCATGTCATACTTTAGTATATTGACCTAAATATTGTGCTTTATGAAACCAGGGTTAACTAATTTCTGTGTTTTGAATGTATAATGTCAAGAAGTGTTTAGAGATGTCACTGTATTTAGAATACTAACACACACACACACACACACACACACACACACACAGAGAGAGAGAGAGAGAGAGAGAGAGAGAGTGAGTTGAGAGTATAAAGGATATAAGATCAGAAAGCTTTGAAGGCTTCTCAGAAAATGAAAGTGCTAGGGCATTCCAATCTTGGGAATAGTGGTTGTAATTAGCAGATTGTCTCAAGTAACAATTGTAAAAAGGGAATATTCATTAGTATATCAAACCAATGACTCTTGGTAGGTAACACCAGTTCCACTGGAATGTGAATTACCTATGCCTTATGACAAAATTAATTCCATAAAAGCTTATCTAAACATATAAAGCTTCCTTTAAATAAACTATGCTTGGAAAAACAGAATGCAGAAAAAGAAATGACACATTATAACCTGCTCTATATGGGAAGGTAACTTCAAGAAAATATTTCCTCAAATACATAAAGTTTAGTAAATTATATTACAATTTACTCAATTTATTTGATGACACTGTAGTTAAACAATAGTTGTTGTGTTCCCAGAAATAATACAGTTTGCTTAGAAAATTCTGTGTGTGTGTGTGCGTGGGTGTGTGTGTGTGTGTGTGTGTGTGTGTGTGTGTGAGAGAGAGAGAGAGAGAGAGAGAGAGAGAGAGAGAGAGAGAGAATGTTAAGAGTATAAAGGATATAAGTTCAGATCTTTGAAAGCTTCTCAGAAAATAAGAGTGCTAGGGCATTTCACTCAATAACAAAGTGAAACAATGATGGCTGCATTAGCACATTCTCTGATGATTTAACAAACTCCCAAGGTGAAGAAAGGACATTTTAATCCCATGGAAAAGAGAAGTTGATTTTATTAAGGAGTAAAAAATTAAAAGAGGAAACTGTTGGAGCCAGGGATATCAGAGATTACTTTGTGTAAAAGGGTTTTTTTTTTGTTCGTTTGTTTGTTCGTTTGTTTGGTTGGTTGGTTGATTTGGGTTTAGTTTTCTTTTGTTCATTTTGTGGAGGCAGCATTGGCATATGTTGAAAGAGAGAGAGAGAGATGTGTACTTAACTCACATTCTAAATGGATTTAGGAGGCAAGGGAGAGGGCAGAGCCTCTGTAATTTCTGTCAGGTCTGGGTGTCCTGGGCTGATATTAAGAAGGATGGCTTACTTAGTCTGATGACCATGTTTTTGCTCTACATGTCTTCTCCAACAACAGCAAGGCTGGAGACTTTAGAGTGCCCAGCAGGTAACTTGGGTATCTACATACCACTGGAGTGTTTGTGAACTGTTAAAGTTTTCCTGCTTCTGAAGTCTTTAAGGACTTGGGAGCCCTGAAGCCAGGCTGCAAGGTGCGCAGTGGGTACTGTCTTGAGGAGGCTGTTCTGAGTCACCTGAAGCCCTTTAATGGGGTAGAGATCCAGCTGATCAGTGAGACACTCCTCTGCCTGTGGAGAGATGGGAAAGTCAACATCCACAGATTGAGAGTCTCAAGACGGAACTTTGAGGACTAGCTGTGAAAACTCTCATTTGTCAGTTTAACTGAAGTACACTGTGCAAGTGACACGAGTGGGCTGAGCTGGAGCATTGTGGAATGCAGGTCATCTCCCTGGTGAGCCGGATGTCAGGGTGCTCTGAAGACCGTTAAGCAGTTCTAGGGTGGGAGTTCAGTATGAGTATAGGCAAGCAGATACAGGAGGGGTTTGTGTATGTTTTCCTGGGCAGCCATAATTATAACTCTGGGACAAGGGTTTTGTCATGGAAGGGTGATATCTCTTAGTTAATTGTTGGATATGCCAAACTGTCTGATGTTCCAGTAGCACAACTGACTCAAGGACTCTTCCTCAGTTACTGGCATTTGTAGGCAATCTTTCATATCTTGCCTTCTAAATTAACTGCCTCATCTCTTGTTTACAATATAAATTCTTTAATCCACCTCTCTGTCTCTCTGTCTCTCTCTTCTTTACTATCTCTATATCTCTATCTCTCTGTCTCTGTCTCTCTGTCTCTCTCCCTCTGTCTCTCTCTCTCTCTCTCTCTCTCTCTCTCTCTCTCTCTCTCTGTCTTCTCCAAACTTTTATTACAGTTCATAAAGATAACTTTCATACTGCTTTAGGCACATGTCTTGCTCCTAAACTCCAATATGGCCTCAACTTGTTTGATTCTATAAGATCCTATTTAGAAATAGAATTAACATTCTCCTTTACTGGATTAGGGCTTCAACACATGCAAAGACACAGACCTCATCAGTCATAGTTTCTTGAGGTGTAGCTTTGGTGTAAAATGACCAGAGAGCTGAAGAAAATGAATTCCAGGTTCACCAAGAATGGTCAGTACAAATAGAAAGCTGTGGTTGGGCTCTGATAGGGCTGTATGCAAGTCTCTTCCTTGCCTGCCTCTTTTCTACCCATTGCCTACCCCTCTCATGTTCTTGAAATGGAATATTACCAGCAATGTCATTGTTATGAGCATGTGAATTATTACAACTGGGTGTAGAAAAAGGAATTTGACATTGATTTGTTTGATGAAGCAACATAGCAGTGATTTACAGCGTGTTGAAAAGTGTGTGTGTGTGTGTGTGTGTGTGTGTGTACGCGCGCGCATGCAGATGTTTTCCATTTATAATGCCACTATATAGTTCATGATGACCTCTAACTTGGCTGAACTCTTTGTTCATGCTCCTGATTTCATGTTCATGTCATAACAGTCTTTCTAGGATAATTTGCTTTCAATATCTGAGGGGTTCCCTGGGCTAGTCCAGGACTCACAGGGCTCCAAACAGACCTGTGATCAGGTTATCACTGTTATTCACTAACATCTTCCTGGCCTGAGTGAGCTCTGGTAAGGCTCTCAGGGAAATTCTTACAACTGCATGTGGGATTTCTCTTTCTTTTAAATGTCCCTTCTCTCGCAAATGTTGAAAGTCTTAGCATCTTCCCCAGATGATTGTTCATTTCAGAAGACTCATTCCTTCTCCTCCTCTTCAACCTCCTCCCTGACTCCTCTCTCTCCTCTTCCTCTCTCTTCTCTCTATCACCCTGACTTAATTTTTCAGCATCCTTTATTTCTCATATTACTGAATATGGATCTAAGGATGGGAAGAACAATTCCTGGGCAGTGTTTGTAAAGTAAACCTTCAATTTCCCACAGGAAAAAATATTTCTAATAAAGAAGAGAGTTATATTTCTGAAATTGGAAACAGGAAGTACTGAAGAGCTTCCCCTGTACCCAGAAGAGGCTCCTGAATAATCAGCTGAGCTTCAGGTTACTTTGAGGTGAGGTGGTTAGCAGGGAGGGGAGGGCTGTCCATGTGACATCAGCAGTTCCCTCTGTGGACATTCTACTGTTCCCTGGAGAGCCCTGATTTCTCCTATGATGTCACTAGTGTTGTGGTGGTACCGGTTGCAGGGAATTGTTCATTGCCTCCGTGGTTAACACATATGTTGTCAAGACTGAGGAGGCTGCTTGGGAAAGGAAATGGAAAGCCTAAGGAGTCCAGAGAGAGGCAGAAAGAAGGTGGGCTTCTGCCTGAGTGCAGAAGATGAAGACAGAAATGGTCTTGGGGAAGGCACAGTGAGTTCTGGGTGGGGGATGAAGAGGTTACAGGAGAGAATGGGCTTGAGATGGGCGTCCAAAGAGTGGGGCTTAGGAGCAGAGGTTATCTAGGAATCGTGGGAGCATCTTGCATTCCTGAAATCCTCCAGAACATAGACAGTGTCAAGGATTTCTGATAGTTAGCTTGGCACATAGCCAAAGTTGTCAAGGCAGCAGGACACATATTAAGGACTTTCTGGTTCCACACTGCGTGGGAAGGATTCACAAAGGGCTACTGAGGTTTCAGTGCCAGCACTGCCCTTTACCCCCACTGGATCCACTTTAGGGTATATGCCACTAAAGACAGGTGGGGCCAGGAACATATTTTATGAAACCCCTTTTGAGACAAGTTTTCTTTCTCTCTCAGGGCCCCTTGGGTTCTATGCATTCTGTCTTCATCAGGCTTCTTCTTAGCATGGTCTGTCCTGGTTTTGCCATTCATCACACAAGTTCATTTCTGTTTTTCTACTACAGGGACAACAAGTGAGTCTCCATCTACACCCTTCATCTTCACGGAGCAGAATCAGCAAATGAACAAGGTGGAAAATCTGACCCAACAGCTACAGATGATGACTTATGAGAGGGATGAACTATATGTAATCCTTGCCTATTATAAAAACTATGACTTGAACAACAGGTAGTCATTATGGCTGTTTCTATTTTCTGTCTTGACCCCATAGTGTTATCTCCACTATTTGTCAAGTTAAAGGGGGTTTTATTGCAAGGGTGTTCTCATGTCCAAGCCAATTTTCCTGAGTTCATCTGAGAGAACGGTCTGAAACCTAGGTTAGAGTTATATGTAGTCAAGTGTTATTCTGCTTCCTCCCTGTGAACTGGAGCACAGTCTGAGGATAGAGGAAGTAGTGTGTGATTACCAACATGCATTTCAAGAGTGCTTGAGAGGTGTTGGCTTGTGGGTGATGCTAGGTGCTGCCAGTGTTTGGTGAGTCTTTATACTTGAAAGCAGGTTTTTGAAGCTGATTCCTCTGGTAGCAGCAGGATAGACTTTTTCCCACTTGGTTCATGTGTGACTGGAACTCATAAATGCTTATTTGTTTGTAGGCTTCTATTTTTCAAAGCCTACTTTTAGTATGTACACTTAAATATTTTAACCTCCCTTCTATCCCACCACTCACCAGAAATAGAGGAAAGCAAAGGTCAGATGGACAAAGGATCTTGTCCTGTATAGAAATGTTTCTTTTGAACTAAGGCGATCTGTGTTGTCAGGACAACAGCATTTGAGTTCATACCAATCATCAGTAGTCCACCACGTGCAAACATCATTCATGAAACAGCAAAGGTAGTTCAGTTCAGCAGAAACTGTGGAGCTCTGATAATCAACCGAGTCCGTGGAAATGGCAAGAAACCAGGACACCACCAGAAGTTGTTTGGTGGCATTTCTCTATGGAGTCATAGCAAATGATGATCATTAAAATGTGATAAGGTGAACCAATACCACAGAGCTCTCTGTTAGACTATATTTATACCCTCAGCAAATATCATGTGTGTTTTAAGAAAACAGAAAATGCCTTTTATCGACCCTGCTTCCATGAAAATACCAAGTGTCTGTTCTCAGAAAAACTTCCTCCCACATGTCTGCTTCATCAAAAACATCCTTTCATAAGTCACTTTTTAACACCTCACATGACACAACCGAGTCTCCAAAGAAACAACAAATTTCCACTCTCTTTCTTTTTTTATACTCTGGGACAATGCCACCTTCCTGCATTTTTTGGGTATCCTAATTGTTTCTTTGTGGTGTGTGTGTGTGTGTGTGTGTGTGTGTGTGTGACAAATTTTTGCTAGTAAGTGATGTTAGGCATTCCAGGTGATACATGTCCTGAGGATAGGAAGCCCTACTTAGACTATCTATAGTCTGGGCCTATGTGCTTACTTTGGAAGTGTACAATACTTTGGGGGCGGTAATCCAACAATCCTAGTATTGGGTTTTCTTTCTGAAACTAATAATTATGTACTTTGAACATCTGTGTATCTGTAGCAAACCAGGATCAAAAATCCTTCTTCTGAAGACAGAAGAAATATCCCAAGGGTCAGTTATGCAGATCAGTGTCAAAATATTGGGATCTTGTTTCAAATTAAGTGCATTCCTTCAGGCCTACTGTGGGTTCTCATTCAGCCCTAGTTCTCTCTCTCTCTCTCTCCCAATCTCTCTCTCTCTCCCAATCTCTCTCTCTCTCCCAATCTCTCTCTCTCTCTCTCTCTCTCTCTCTCTCTCTCTCAATTCTTTGCCTCAGCTCTCCTAGGGCCAGGAGAATTATTTTAATACACTAGGAGAGCCCAGTGGATAGATGCTAGGATGTGGTATCCATTGAGCTGGGGGAGTTCAGGAATCAGCCTGAAGCCATGTGATCCTTGAAGCCTGTCTTCTTGGAATTTTGTTTGTTTGTTTGTTTGTTTGTTTGTGGCCTCAACCAAATCAAAGGATAAACGAGCACAAGATCCTCAAGACAGAGCATGAACAAGTGATGCTGGTCCTACAAAAATTGACCAAGAATTTCAGTGAGGCCTTTGTGAAGTACAACGAGCTGGCAGAGAATATCAAGTCCTACAAGTGAGTGCATGATTTTGCTGAGACCACAGGCACATGGGAGGGACTGCTTCTGCCTTTCTTTATTTTTAAATCAAAGTGAGGACTCTGATTCTAGCCTGTTTGCACTGTGGGGCTTGGTCCCAGTTTTGAAAAAAAGGAAGGGACAGTAATTCCCTCCCACTGTTTTCCTGTCAGTCCCAGAAGACTCTAGATCAGTGGTTCTTAACCTTCCTGTTGCTTTGACTCTTTAATAGAGTTCCTTGTGTTTTGTTGCCCTCAGAAACATAAACTTACTCTTGTTGCTACTTCATATCTGCAATTTTACTACTGTTATAAATTGGAATAAATTTAATGTAAATGTGTTTGACTTTTCCCAGAATCATATGTGACCCCAGTTAGAATCCCTCAATTCCAAGTGGTCAAAATCCATAGGTTGAGAATTGCTACTCTACAGAGAAAAAATTTCCTCAATGACTTGTAATTCAGTCCTGCACCTCTGGAGTTCTTAAAAGGGCTGTACATTTCTGTCCTCCCCAAAGCATTTTTGCCCTCTGTCAGATGTTATTTTCTAATAGTAAGGACAGATAAGCACAGGTGGGGGGGGTAGCTTCCTGCTTTGGGAGGTACATAGTTCCCTTTTGGTATCAGCATTTTCAGAAGTACTTTTAGTATTTCTGGAATTTCGAAATTATTTGGGATTGCCCTGCCTTTAAGTGATACTGGCAAGGCTTTTGTGAGCTCCAGACTGGGGCTGTCTGGCTACCTGGGACCTTTCAAGTATAGTGGTACATGGAAATGGGGTGGCTGATGGAAGATGTCTGGACTCACGATTTCTTGGTGGTGGTTCTGTATTCTCCACAGTCATATGTTGAAAGAATTGACTCAGCTCAAGGAGAAAGTGACCATGCTGAGACAAGAGAACATAAAACTGTGGGAGGAGCAGGTTGAGCTTGAAGCAGCCTGCCAGAAGAAGCTCTGAGAGGAGGCCTGTGGGAAGATCAGTGGCCTCTGGACCAAGAATCAGGTATACTAATATACCTTGGGAAGGCTGCCCATATGACTGACTAACACACACTGCAACAAAACAGACAAACATGTAACTGTCTACCCAGTTATCCACCCTCTCACTTACATTGCATCCAATTGTTCATTTCTGTCATCATTATAAGTATATCTCTGGAGTTAGTCTTTTTGGGAGAAACTAGATGATTGATAAGCAAACCCTCATGCTTACCTAGAACCTGCAGTCCATTGAGAGAGACAGGCCAATCACATATCACACACATCTATGCCACTATGGTAGCATGGGTGCTTTGTTGGTAGACACTTAGGAGGTTACAGAGAGCTTTTAGTGTGCAAAGTCAGTAGCCTGTGGCTCATTAGCTTTCCAGTGGTCATGTGAGATTATAGGCTTGAAGCATCTTGCATTGAGGAGAGTCCTGAGAAAATGCAAAAGAGTTTTTCTCATTGTCATCCTTATCCACTTGGTCTCTTTACCTTGACCAGATCTTGGTCACTTTTACTGAATCCTGAATAATCATCCTGTCTGCCTTGTTTTCTTCCAGTGGTGGTGTTAATTACAGCCTGGAGCTGACTGGATGATCACAGTTATTTGAAGGGCTTCTGACAGGCTTGATGTAGTGGGTGACAATTTTAAGGCTTCAAGAGAAAAATTCTCCAAACACCTTAAATTATTCTTCTCAAGCAGTACATGCTACCCTGTGTAATATTAGTGCCCATAGAAAAGACAGAATTGTGGTGTATATTACTTGAAACAGCTGGTGTTGTTAGTTTATATTTAATTTTTCATCCACTGTGTCTTCCTGAATTCCATAAATTGCTTTCTGCTCATTTATGATTTCTATAGTGTGTACCTGGTTTATACATGTCTGTGCAGACATGTGCATTAGTGGGTATGTTGAAAGGCCAGAAAATATCATCTGGTATCCTCCTCTGATACTTTCGCCCTTACTCCTTTGAGTTCAGGTCTCACTGAACCTGAAATTTCCTGTTTTGGCTTAGCTATCTGACCAGAGGTCTTTAAATCTTCTGTCTCTGCCAGATGCAGACTTTTCTCATATAATTGCACCAAAATTGAGGTACTCACAATATAAAAAGAAGTTTTGCTTTCTATTCATTGTGATATATTATTATTAT
Source organism: Apodemus sylvaticus (assembly GCF_947179515.1). Lineage (NCBI taxonomy): Eukaryota > Metazoa > Chordata > Mammalia > Rodentia > Muridae > Apodemus > Apodemus sylvaticus. The sequence continues at coordinate 106,022,663 of NC_067479.1, forward strand.
CACGTTGGAATGTATGTATCTCAATAATTAAGAAAAAAAGAGTCAATACTGCTATGTAAAATTTTTTTTTTTTTTTTTTTAGCATGAGAAACATTTTTTTTTTATTATTATTCGATATAATTTATTTACATTTCAAATGATTTCCCCTTTTCTAGCCCCCCCACTCCCCGAAAGTCCCGCAAACCCCCTTCTCTTCCCCTGTCCTCCCACCCACCCCTTCCCACTTCCCCGTTCTGGTTTTGCTGAATACTGTTTCACTGAGTCTTTCCAGAACCAGGGGCCACTCCTCCTTTCTTCTTGTACCTCATTTGATGTGTGGATTATGTTTTGGGTATTCCAGTTTTCTAGGTTAATATCCACTTATTAGTGAGTGCATACCATGATTCACCTTTTGAGTCTGGGTTACCTCACTTAGTATGATATTCTCTAGCTCCATCCATTTGCCTAAGAATTTCATGAATTCATTGTTTCTAATGGCTGAATAGTACTCCATTGTGTAGATATACCACATTTTTTGCATCCACTCTTCTGTTGAGGGATACCTGGGTTCTTTCCAGCATCTGGCAATTACAAATAGGGCTGCTATGAACATAGTAGAACATGTATCCTTATTACATGGTGGGGAGTCTTCTGGGTATATGCCCAGGAGTGGTATAGCAGGATCTTCTGGAAGTAAGGTGCCCAGTTTTCGGAGGAACCGCCAGACTGATTTCCAGAGTGGTTGTACCAATTTGCAACCCCACCAGCAGTGGAGAAGTGTTCCTCTTTCTCCACACCTTCTCCAACACCTGCTGTCTCCTGAATTTTTAATCTTAGCCATTCTGACTGGTGTAAGATGAAATCTTAGGGTTGTTTTGATTTGCATTTCCCTAATGACTAATGAAGTTGAGCATTTTTTAAGATGCTTCTCCGCCATCCGAAGTTCTTCAGGTGAGAATTCTTTGTTTAACTCTGTACCCCATTTTTTAATAGGGTTGTTTGGTTTTCTGGAGTCTAACTTCTTGAGTTCTTTATATATATTGGATATTAGCCCTCTATCTGATGTAGGATTGGTGAAGATCTTTTCCCAATTTGTTGGTTGCCGATTTGTCCTCTTGATGGTGTCCTTTGCCTTACAGAAACTTTGTAATTTTATGAGGTCCCATTTGTCAATTCTTGCTCTTAGAGCATACGCTATTGGTGTTCTGTTCAGAAACTTTCTCCCTGTACCGATGTCCTCAATGGTCTTCCCCAGTTTTTTTTCTATTAGCTTCAGAGTGTCTGGCTTTATGTGGAGGTCCTTGATCCATTTGGATTTGAGCTTAGTACAAGGAGACAAGGATGGATCAATTCGCATTCTTCTGCATGCTGACCTCCAGTTGAACCAGCACCATTTGTTGAAAAGGCTATCTTTTTTCCATTGGATGTTTTCAGCCTCTTTGTCGAGGATCAAGTGGCCATAGGTGTGTGGGTTCATTTCTGGATCTTCAATCCTGTTCCATTGATCCTCCTGCCTGTCACTGTACCAATACCATGCAGTTTTTAACACTATTGCTCTGTAGTATTGCTTGAGGTCAGGGATACTGATTCCCCCAGATTTCCTTTTGTTGCTGAGAATAGTTTTAGCTATCCTGGGTTTTTTGTTGTTCCAGATGAATTTGATAATTGCTCTTTCTAACTCTGTGAAGAATTGAGTTGGGATTTTGATGGGTATTGCATTGAATCTGTATAGTGCTTTAGGCAAAATGGCCATTTTAACTATATTGATTCTGCCGATCCATGAGCATGGGAGGTTTTCCCATTTTTTGAGGTCTTCTTCCATTTCCTTCTTCAGAGTCTTGAAGTTCTTGTCATACAGATCTTTCACATGTTTGGTAAGAGTCACCCCAAGATACTTTATACTGTTTGTGGCTATTGTGAAGGGGGTCATTTCCCTAATTTCTTTCTCAGCCTGCTTATCCTTTGAGTATAGGAAGGCCACTGATTTGCTTGAGTTGACTTTATAACCTGCCACTTTGCTGAAGTTGTTTATCAGCTGTAGGAGCTCTTTAGTGGAGTTCTTTGGGTCACTTAGGTAGACGATCATGTCATCTGCAAATAATGATAGTTTGACTTCTTCCTTTCCAATTTGTATCCCTTTGACCTCCTTATGTTGTCGAATTGCCCGAGCTAGTACCTCAAGTACAATATTGAAAAGATAAGGAGAAAGGGGGCAGCCTTGTCTGGTCCCTGATTTCAGTGGGATTGCTTCAAGTTTCTCTCCATTTAGTTTGATGCTGGCTACCGGTTTGCTGTATATTGCTTTTACTATGTTTAGGTATGGGCCTTGAATTCCTGTTCTCTCCAAGACTTTAAGCATGAAGGGATGCTGAATTTTGTCAAATGCTTTTTCAGCATCCAATGAAATGACCATGTGGTTTTGTTCTTTGAGTTTGTTTATGTAGTGGATTGTATTGATGGATTTCCGTATATTGAACCAACCCTGCATTCCCGGGATAAAGCCTACTTGATCATGGTGGATGATCGTTTTGATGTGTTCTTGGATTCGGTTGGCAAGAATTTTATTGAGTATTTTTGCATCGATGTTCATAAGGGAAATTGGTCTGAAGTTCTCTTTCTTTGTTGGATCTTTGTGTGGCTTTGGTATCAGCGTAATTGTGGCTTCATAGAAGGAATTGGGTAGTGTTCCTTCTGTTTCTATTTTGTGGAATAGTTTGAAGAGTATTGGTGTTAACTCTTCTTTGAAGGTCTGGTAGAATTCTGCACTGAAGCCATCTGGTCCTGTGCTTTTTTTGGTTGGAAGACTTTCTATGACTCCTTCTATTTCTTTAGGCATTATGGGACTGTTTAGATGGTCTAGTTGGTCCTGATTTAATTTTGGTATTTGGTATCTGTCAAGGAAATTGTCCATTTCCTCCAGATTCTCCAGTTGTGTTGAGTATAGGCTCTTGTAGTAGGATCTGATGATTTCTTGGATTTCCTCAGTTTCCGTTGTTATATCTCCCTTTTCATTTCTAAGTTTGTTAATTTGGATACTTTCTCTGTGCCCTTTGGTCATTCTGGCTAAGGGTTTATCTATCTTGTTGATTTTCTCAAAGAACCAGCTCCTCGTATTGTTGATTTTTTGTATGGTTCTCTTTGTTTCTACTTGATTGATTTCGGCCCTGAGTTTGATGATTTCCTGCCTTCTACTCCTCCTGGGCGAAATAGCTTCTTTTTGTTCCAGGGCTTTCAGGTGTGTCATTAAGCTGGTAATGTATGCTCTCTCCATTTTCTTTTTGGAGGCACTCAGGGCTATGAGTTTTCCTCTTAGCACTGCTTTCATTGTGTCCCATAGATTTGGGTATGTTGTGTTTTCATTTTCATTGTGTTCTAAAAAGTCTTTAATTTCTTTCTTTATTTCTTCCTTGACCAAGGTATCATTGAGTAGAGTATTGTTCAGTTTCCACGTGTATGTGGGCTTTCTGTTGTTTCTGTTGCTATTGAAGACCACTTTTACTCCATAGTGATCAGATAGGAGGCATGGGATTAGTTCGATCCTCTTATATTTGTTGAGGTCTGTCTTGTGACCAATTATATGGTCGATTTTGGAGAAGGTACCATGAGGTGCTGAGAAAAAGGTATATTCTTTTGTTTTAGGATAGAATGTTCTATATATATCTGTTAAATCTAATTGGTCCAAAGCTTCAATTAGTTTCATTGTGTCCCTGTTTAGTTTCTGTTTTCCTGATCGGTCCATTGAGGAAAGTGCAGTGTTGAAGTCACCCACAATTATTGTGTTAGGTGCAATGTGTGCTTTTAGTTTTAATAAAGTTTCTTTTACAAAAGAGGGTGCCCTTGCATTTGGGGCATAGATGTTCAGGATTGACAGTTCTTCTTTTTGTATTTTTCCTTTGACCAGCAAGAAGTGTCCCTCAGGGTCTCTTTTGATGACTTTGGGTTGAAAGTCAATTTTATCTGATATTAAAATGGCTACTCCAGCTTGTTTCCTGAGACCATTTGCTTGTAAAATTGTCTTCCAGCCTTTTACTCTAAGGTAGTGTTTGTCTTTGACCCTGAGGTGTGTTTCCTGTAAGCAGCAAAATGTAGGGTCCTGTTTACGTATCCATTCAGTTAGTCTGTGTCTTTTTATTGGGGCATTAAGTCCATTGATGTTAAGAGATATTAAGGAATAGTGATTGTTACTTCCTATCATTTTTGACGTTATTTTTTAAATTTGAATGCTTAACTTCTTTTGGGTTTGATGAAAGGTTACTATCTTGCTTTTTCCAGGGTGAAGTTTCCCTCCTTGTATTGGTGTTGTCCTCCTATTATCCTTTTTAGGGCCGGGTTTGTGGATAGATATTGGGTAAACTTGGTTTTGTCATGAAATATCTTAGTTTCTCCATCTATGGTGATTGAGAGTTTTGCTGGATATAGTAGTTTTGGTTGGCATTTGTGTTCTCTTAGAGTCTGCATGAGATCTGCCCAGGACCTTCTAGCCTTCATAGTCTCAGGTGAAAAGTCTGCTGTGATTCTGATAGGTCTTCCTTTATATGTTACTTGGCCTTTTTCTCTTACTGCCTTTAGTATTCTTTCTTTGTTTAGAACATTTGGTGTTTTGATTATTATGTGACGGGAAGTATTTCTGTTCTGGTCCAGTCTGTTTGGAGTTCTGTAGGCTTCTTGTATATTCATGGGCATCTCTCTCTTTAGGTTAGGGAAGTTTTCTTCCATAATTTTATTGAAGATATTTGCTGGCCCTTTAAGTTGTAAATCTTCACTCTCCTCTATGCCTATAATCCTTAGGTTTGGTCTTCTCATTGTGTCCTGGATTTCCTGGATATTTTGGGTTACAAGCTTTTTGCATTTTGCATTTTCTTTAACTGTTGAGTCCATGGTTTCTATGGAATCTTCAGCATCTGAGATTCTTTCTTCTATCTCTTGTATTCTGTTGTTGATATTTGTATCTCTGTCCCCTGATTTCTTCCCAAGGCTTTCTATCTCCAAAGTTGTCTCCCTTTGAGTTTTCTTAGTTGTTTCTACTTCTGATTTTAGATCCTGGATGGTTTTGCTTAGCTCCTTCACTTGCATGTTTGTGTTTTCCTGTAATTCTTTAAGAGATTTTTGTGTTTTCTCTTTCATGAACTCAGCCTGTTGACCAAAGTTCTCCTGTATTTCTTTAAGAGATTTTTGTGTTTCGTCTTTCATGACCTCAGCCTGTTGAGCAAAGTTCTCCTGTATTTCTTTAAGTGTTTTTTGCATTTCCTCCTTGTTGGCTTTTGTATTCTCCTGGATTTCTTTCAATGATTTTTGTGTTTCCCTTGCAAGGGCTTCTAACTTTTGATCCATTGTCTCCTGAATTTCTTTATGTATGACCTTCATGTGTTCCTGTACCAGCATCATGACCAGTGATTTTAAATCCAAATCTTGTTTTACTGGTGTGATGGGGTATCCAGGACATGTTGGTAGAGGAGAATTGGGTTCAGATGTTGCCATATTGCCTTGATTTCTGTTAGTGACGTTCCTGCGTTTGCCTTTTGCCATCTAGATCTCACTGGTGTTAGTTTATCTTGTCAGTGCTGGACTCACCAGTGCAAGCTGCCCCTTCCCAGTTGGCCTCTGGTGCACAGCTTACCTCCTGCACTGCTTGTAGACAGTGTGCTGCTGCCCAGGCTGTTCAGATCCCAAAGCAGGTACCCGAAGGCTCCCGCTGGGGCCCGCTGGATTCACTGGAGCACCCTGACTTCTCCCAGCTGGCCGCCCGGAAGCCCAGCTAGCCACTTGCAGGACTTGGAGATGTAATGCTGCCGCCCAGACTGATCTGGATCCGGAAGCGGAGAGAGTAGAGCTAAGGGCTTCTGCCTGAGGCCTTGCCCCAGATTGTGTCTCAGTCTGTCCGATTCCTGGAGTACGGAGCCAAGATGGATGCTCCTCTCCTGACTGGTGGGAGGCCGAGTTCTGAAGTGGCCTCCGTGCAGGAAAGGCGCCGCACAACTGCAGCTGCTTGCTGTCCGGCTGGTCAGCGAAGGTCAGTGGTCGTGGGCGCAGGGCCTAACTGGTCCCTGTGACGCCTTGGTTCCACTGCTGATGGCCCTTCAGCTGGAGCAGCCACTGCTGCCGCTGCTGCCGCCGCCGCCGCCGCCGCCGCCGCCGCCCGCTATGTAAAATTTAAATGCAGAGTTCATTCCTCATACTGCACAGGGAACACTTCAGACAATTTCTGATTTATTTCATTGGGCTCACAACATGGAATGCAATAGTGCATCTCTTTCCTGATAATTTTGTCGATTATATCATGTGCATGGCTGTGTCTTCAGAAAGATTCCCCCTCATAGTTGTACAGAGTGCTGCATTCAGAAAAGCAATGCCGGTGATGTCACTTGCCTCTGACTGACTGTTCTGGGTGCAATTTCATATTATATGCACTGTAATCTGTGGATATGACATGTTACTGGATAGTGAGCATAGATCACTTTTTTCCTCTGGTGTTATATGAAGGTCTATGTGGAGGAACAAGGGTAGGTTTTGTGAGGAGACTACAATGGGTTAAGTTGAAATTATATAGAGGGTTTTTTAGTCCCTCCTTGGAGACACATTCTTATATGGTCGAGCTCAGCTATGTGGATGTTGTCACTTAATTTTAATCAGATTGTGTCAGTATGGAAAATATTTGTGGCAGAGGAGATATGTCAAGGCCAGGGCAACAGAGCCAGCTTGAGTCTAAGAAGAAGTAGAACCCAGTGCCTCTCCTTGAAGCAAAGAAGGAGATGCAACACTCCTGCATTCTCCCTGGCATGTCTGGGTTCAGATGGTGTGTGGTTGTTTTTGTGTGTGTGGTTTGTGTGTGTGTGTGTGTGTATGTGTGTGTGTGTGTAAAGCACTCCATTAAAAACATAATTTTCTTCTGAACAGGATGACGGATGACGACAGGCTGCCTGACCCATTGAAAAAGAAGATCTCGTCACTGAGAACCAATTTAAAAGTCTTTCAAAAAGTGGCTTCCAATACAACAGTTTCCATAATGGACAAAGAAACCACTTTGTACTATTGAATATATTTGTATGAAATGTTTAAATAAAATATAATATGATATATATGATATTTTGATTTTTATATAAACTACCCTTGACCACAGCTCAAATCAATATGATAAACATTGGTTTGATGATTTGATGATTTCAAGAAGCTGAATGGGTTTCAGGATGGGTTTTTTTTTTGATACTACAACTTAGCAAAGACTCCCCCAAAGAGATGGTGTTCTGGTGCTGGAAATGCCTCTGTTTCTATAGCTGCTGTCCCTTTCTTCCTGCTCTGACTGTTTTAGAAGGAAAACATAAAGAAGAGAACTCAGTAGAGAACACATATACTTTGACTGTAGTCTATCAGAATGGATGCTCCCCTTCTCTAACATGGATTAGGAGAATGGAATATCTCTAAGTCTTCTCTACCTATACTGTACACTTATCAAAAGATACTTTTATAATAGTGGTGTTGAAAAATGTGAAGACTGTGGGGTTGACAAAACATCAATACTTAATAAAGGCCAATAGTAAGAAACCTGAAAACATGTTAAACTTTAGGAGAGGGGCAGAGGGGGAAGAGGTCAAGGCCAGCACAGAGGATACAAGGAAGGGAATAAAAGATTTGAAAGAGAAAGTTGTTTACCTAAGAACATTCCCAGTACAGCCCTGGGTAGTACAACAGACAATGAAATAAAGACTAAAATCAATAGGTTTTGTGACAGTTGTTCTTCAGTTGATCTAAAATATCTATGAACTTTTTCCATATTGCAAAAGCCTACTGAGAGGCTGCCACGGAAAAATCAGAGATTCTAGCCTAGTTTTTACACCTCAGCACACAATCAGTTCTTGGTGATCATTAGACAGTTCTAGCAGTGTAAAAAAGGACATGTCAAAAGTGCTCTCTTGTCCAAATTTTTCTCTCCCTCCGTTGTCCAGCATTTTTACATCCAGATCGCCCTCTCCATCATAACACTTAATCCTCTCTCCATTCTGTAAAGCAGAACCACAAGAGAGTAACACAGTCAGGGGAATCCGGCTGCTTACCTCCCCCACAGGACAATTTGGGGAGGACTCTGACCCTACAGGAAGACATGAAAGCCAAAAACTAATGCTGATTGAGTCTTCTCAGAGAGGACTTAGATGGTCGATGTTTTGTGTATTCTCTGGTTCATTCTTTTTACAAAAAGATGCGATGACTATACATCATATTGGTTAGTTTCTTTCAGATATGACTTTACTATGCAACACACCTTGGCACCAACTCAAGACCTATGTCTCTCAGCTTCCTAAGAGTACAGACTGCACGTGTATGCCACACACTGGTTGAAACTTTCAATCACAGATATTCTCACTAAAATAAAAAATGTATAACATATGTGTTTTATAAACTGAAATATAAAGATGATGTAAATAATATGCCTGTTCTTTTGTGATTGGATTACCTCACTCAGGATGATATTTTCTAGTTCCATCCATTTGCCTAAGAATTTCATGAACACATGGTGTACACTCACTGATAAGTGGATATTAGCCCAAAAGTCTTGGAATACCTAAGATATAATTCCCAGACCATATGAAGCTTAAGAAGAAGGAAAAACAAAGTATGGCTACTTTGGTCCTTCTTAGAAGGTGAATCAAAATACACATGGGAGGATATTCAGAGACGAAATGTGGAGCAGAGATTCAAGGAAAGGTTAATTAGAGACTGCCCCACCTGTGAATCCATCCCTTATACAGTTACCAAACCCAGACACAATTAAGGAAGCCATCAAGTTGGCGAAGAAACATTTTAAAAAATGCTCAACTTGACTAGTCATCAGGGAAATGCAAATCAAAACAACCCTCAGATTTCACCTTACACCAGTCAAAATGACTAAGATTAAAAACTCAGGAGACAGCAGGTGTTGGCAAGGATGTGGAGAAAAAGGAACACTCCTCTACTGCTGGTGTGGTTGCAAATTGGTACAACCACTCTGGAAATCAGTCTGGTGGTTCCTCAGAAAACTGGGCACCTCACTTCCAGAAGATCCTGCTATACCACTCCTGGGCATATACCCAGAGGATTCCCCAGCATGTAATAATGATATATGCTCCACTATGTTCATAGCACCCCTATTTATAATAGCCAGAACCTGGAAAGAACCCAGGTATCCCTCAACAGAAGAATGGATGCAAAAAATGTGGTATATATACACAATGGAGTACAATTTAGCCATTAGAAACAATGAATTCATGAAATTCTTAGGGAAACGGATGGAGCTGGAGAATATCATACTAAGTGAGGTAACCCAATCTCAAAAGATCAATCATGGTATGCACTCACTAGTAAGTGGATATTAGCCTGGAAAACTGGAATACCAAAAACATAATCCACACGTCAAATGAGGTACAAGAAGAAGGGAGAAGTGGCCCCTTGTTCTGGAAAGACTCATTGTAGCTGTATAAGGCAAAACCTGAACAGGAAGTGGGAAGGGGTGGGTGGGAGAACAGGGGGAGGAAAGGGGTCTGATGTGACTTTCGGGACTGGGGGACCAGAAAAGGGGAAATCATTTGAAATGTAAATAAAAAATATGTCGAATAAAAAAAAAAAAACACTGAAAAAAAAAAGGATGCCATCAAGTGCTACCTGACAGGAGCTTCATATAGCTGTCTTCCTGAGAGGCTCTGCCAGTGCCTGAAAAATACAGAAGTAGATGCTCACAGGGAACCATTGGACTAAGTTCCAGATATGTTGCCTTAATTGACCAGATAAATACATTTCCTGGTACATGGTATGGAGCAAATGCTTTTTTCTCAGTACCTGTCTATAAAAACTTTGAGAAGCAATTTGCTTTCAGGTAACAAGGCCAGAAGTATACATTTTTAGTTTCACCTCAAGAATATAACTCTCCAGGCCTGTGTCATGACTTATTTAGAAGATATCTTGATCTGTCTGTCTCTCCCATGAAATATAACAATGGTAAATCCTATTACTGACATAATCCTGGATTTCAACAAGAGAACAGAAAATAATAACCAATTTGGTCTCATTGGTAACACATGCAAATTACAAGATGAGAAATAAATTCAATCAAGATTCAAGGGCCTTCTTTCTTATGGAAATTCTTAGGACTCAAGTTTTTTTGACATCAAAAGTAAGGAATTTGGCAGTGGTCAGGGAAGCATCTCTTGGATATGCCAGACACCTGGGATAGGGGAAGCACCAGGGAGACTATGGGGGTGACTCTACCTGTGAGACTCCTAACAATGGGGGATATGGAACCTGAAGAGGCCATATCCTATAGCCAGACAGTACTCCCAGTGGAAGGATATCCTTCTACGCAAAGCATGCCCTTCCTACAAAATGTGCATGTATGAAGATGGAGCAGAGACAGAGGGAATGACCAGTCAATGACTGGGGCAAATTGAGACCTATCCTATGGGTGAGCATCAATCCCTGACACTTTGATACTCTGTTATGCTGGAAGACAGGAACCTAGCATTACTGGTCTCTGAGAGACTCCACCCAGCAGCCAATGGAAACAGATGCAGAGACCCACATGCAATGATACAAGGGGAGCTTGGGGAGTGTTGGGGTAGACTTGATGGAAGGATTAAGGAACCAGAAGTGAATAGGGAGCAACAGAGTGAACTAACCTAGACTATTGGGGGTCTCCCAGAGACTGAATCACCAACCAAAGAGCATGGGGTAGATCTACACCCACTCCTGCATATGTGCAAACGTACAGCTTGTTCTTCATGCAGGTCCCCCAGAATCTGGTGCAGGCCTTTCCCTGAATTGGTTTCCTGTCTGTGGGTCCGGTTCCCTAACTGGGCTGTCTTATCTGGCTTGATGTGAGAGGATGTAGCTAGTCTTGCAGGGACTTGATGTGCCAGGATTGGGTGAAATCTGGGGTAGAATGGGGTGGAATGGCAGCTTCTCAGAGGAAAAAGAGCAGGAAGATTGGGGAGGAAGTGTAAGAGAGGGGACTGAGCAGGAAGGTGAGCTGATATTGGGATGTAACAAATAAATTAATGGAAATACAAACAAGTAAAAAAAAAAAGTAGGTTATTGTATTTGGCCCCTCCCACCAATAAGAAAAAAGTGCAATGTTTAATAGATCTATTTGTATTCTAGAGACAACACATTACTCACTTTTGTTACTCAGTGTGTGTGACTTGGGCAAATATTCCAAGGGACCCAAAAAGCTTCTAGCTTTGGGGGTGCATGGGTGCTCGAACTAGAAAGGGCTCTTCAACAAGTCCAGGCTGCCATTTAAGCTGCTCTACCAACTGAACCATATTATTCAGCAGATCAATGGTACATTAGGAGTCATTGGTATAGGAATGATGCTAAGAACCATTGGCAGGGGACTAGGGAAATGGCTTGGTGATTAAGAGTATTGACCACTCTTCTAGGGCACCTGAGTTCAATTCCCAGCAGCTATATGGTGGCTCACAACCATTTGTAATGGGATGTAATGCCCTTTTCTGATGTGTCTGAAGACTGTTCAATGTACTCATATACATAAAATAATTAAATAAATCTTTGAAAGGAAAAATAAAAAAAACATTTGTATATGGGTATTTTGGATCAATGCTCTATCAGCATCTACAGACAACTATTCATCCTTTGAAAGACAGCTAGTTTTTGGCTTGTTATTGGAACTTGATGAATGCAGATGGTTTAACAATGGGACACAAAGTTTCTATGCCAACTGAGCTGCCCATTGTGAGCTAGGTGCTATGTGATCCACCTCATAAGGAAATAGGATATATTTAGCAGCAATTTATTATCAAATGTCATGGTATGTATATGATCAAACCCAAGCAGTTTCTGAAGAAACAAGGAAGTTACATAAGGAAGTTGCCCAAGTATCCATAGTTTCTACTATTCCTGTTTCAATGCCCTCCACAGCCAAACATATATATATATATCCTTATGGAGTATGCTCTACAGTACCTTGACTGAGGAACTGAAGACACATACCTGTTGACTCTACACACTTTTCAGGTACCCTGTAGAAATGGATGACTGGTTCATTACAGCCCATTTTATGGGACAATGCTGAGATAGCAGTGAACGGAAATTCCCACAGTTGGCATAACTGTGGCCAGTATACATGGTCAGGCATTTTGTTTTTCATCGGAAATTTCCAGAAGTGAGGTTATTTATCTTCATCAGTTATGGTTTTGCTCATATCAAGGTTCCACAGGTCCCAGAATCAAGCGGACAGGGGAAGAGTTCCACTCACTATTGCCACTAGTTACCAACTAGGACATCTTTTGTTTTTATTTGGGCACTCTTAATTTATGCTGGCCAGATTTTTTTGTGCCAGAGAGTTGCATGCTCCTATCAGGCAGCCCAACAAACACTCCATGAAACTAGTAGCTGAGACTTACTCCTGGCCACTTTAAGCTTCCCAAGAGGCACCTTAAGAAGTGCTCAATATCATTAGTCATTAGGGAAATGCAGATCAAAACAATCCTGAGATTTCACCTTACACCAATCAGAATGGCTAAGGTCAAAAACTCAGGAGACAGCAGGTGTTGGCGAGGATGTGGAGAAAGAGGAACACTCCTCCACTGCTGGTGGGGCTGTAAGATGGTACGACCATTTTGGAAATCAGTCTGGAGGTTCCTCAGAAAACTGGACATGAGACTTCCAGAGGACCCTGCTATACCTCTCCTGGGCATATACCCAAAGGATTCCCTGGCATACAATAAAGACACATGCTCCATTATGTTCATAGCAGCCTTATTTATAATAGCCAGAAGCTGGAAAGAACCCAGATGCCCCTCAAAGGAGAAATGGATACAGAAAATGTGGTATATTTACACAATGGAATACTACTCAGAAACAATGAATTCACAAAATTTTTAGGTAAATGGTTTGATCTGGAAAATATCATCCTAAGTGAGGTAACCCAATCACAAAAGAATACACATGGAATGCAATCTCTGATAAGTGGATATTAATTAGCCCAGAAGCCCTGAATACCCAAGGCACAAATTGCATAACAAATGACTCCCACGAAGAAGCATGTAGAGGGTCCTGATCCCGGAAAGAATTGATCTAGCATTGGAAGGGAATATAAGGACAGAGAAAAAGGAGGGAGGTAAGGAGAAGGGATGGAGAGAAGAAGGTTTATGGGACATATGGGGAGGGGGGAGAAGAAGGTTTATGGGACATATGGGGAGGGGGGATCCGGGAAAGGGGAAATCATTTGGAATGGAAACAAAGAATATAGAAAATAAAAATATTAAAAAAAAAAACAACTGACTAAAACAGGAATAACAGTACTAGAAAGGGTGATTGATCCAGGTCAGCATGGGGGAAATTGGGTTGATTCTCCAAGTGGAGGTGGAAACCCTCATGTCTGGAGTATAGGAGATGGAATAGGGAATCTCTTGGTATTACACTGCCTCTTTTTCTTTGTTTTGTTTTAATTGAATATATTCTTCATTTACATTTCAAATGTTACTTCCTTTCCTGGTTTTCCCCCTCCCAGAAAATCCCCAACGCTTCCTCTCACCCTCTACCTCCAAGAATATGCCCCTCCATCCAACCAATTCCCACCTATCCCCTCTTGATTTCCCCATGCTGGGGCATCTATCTTGCCTTCATAGAACCAAGGACCTCTCCTCCCACTGATGCCCAACAAGGCATTCCTCTGCCACACTTTGGCTGGAACCATATGTACCTTTTAGCTCATACCTTAGTCCCTAGGAGCCCTGGGGCATCTGGTTGGCAGACATTGATATTCTTCCTATGGGGTGCAAACCCCTTCAGCTCCTTCAGTCTTCCCTCCAACTCCTCCATTGGGGACCCCGCACTCAGTCCAATGGTTGGCGGCTAGCATCTGCCTCTGTATCTGTAAGGCTCTGGCAAGGCCCCTCCAGAGACAACCAAAACAGGCTCCTTTCAGCACACACTTCCTGTCATCCATATTAGTGTTGGGGTTTGTTGACTGTTTATAGATGAATCCCCAGGAAGGACAGTCTCTGGGTAGCCTTTCCTTTAGTCTCTGTTCTACACTTTCTCTTCCATAAGTTCTCCTGTGAGTATTTTGTTCCTTTTTTCAGAAAAACCAAAGCACCCCCACTTTGGTCTTTCGTCTTCTTGAGCTTCCTGTGGTCTGTGAATTGTAACTTATTTATTTTGAGCTTTTCGGCTAATATCCACTTATCTCTGAGTGCATACCATGTGTGTTCTTTTGTGATTGTGTTACCTCACTCAGGATGACACTTTCTAGTTCTATTCATTTGCCTAAGAATTTCATGAATTAATTGTTTTTAATAGTTGAATAGTACTCCATTGTGTAGATATACTACATTTTCTGTATCCATTCTTCTGGTGAAGAACATCTGGTTTCTTTCCATCTTCTGGCTATTATAAATAAGCCTACTGTAAACATAGTGGGGCATGTGTCCTTATTACATGTTGGAGAATCTTCTGGGTATATGTCCAGGAGTGGAATAGTTGGGTCCTCAGGGAGTACTTTGTCTAATATTCTGAGGAACTGCCAAACTGATTTCCCAATGGGTCTTCCCAGCTTATAATGTCACCAGCAATGGAGAAGTGTTCCTCTTTCTCCATAGCCTTTCCAGCATCTGCTGTCCTCTGACATTTTCATCTTAGCCATTCTAACTAGTGTGAGGTGGAATCTCAGGTTCAAGAGCAATGGGAAAACACAACACACTAATCCAAGCAGGCAGACAAGGATGGGACAAAGTATTGATCACTCCTCCAGAAAAAGAGCCAAGATCTGCTGATGTTCTTGCTGACAGTGGATGAGATATAGAATGAGTAGTAGGGGAAGATAATTATAAATACCAGATAAGGCCACATGACCAGTTGAAGAAGCAAGGATTATAATTAAAATGAGGATTATTGGCATATTTTGTTAAGAATGTGCATGGACAGATATTGGCATTTTCTTTCCTTAATCTCTTTATCATGTTAGGTGACATCAATGTAGACAATATCAATGATTATCATTTCCAAGTTTGAGACACTAAAAAGGAATTTCCTCCAGAAACATTGCTATCTATTCTAAATTTATAATGCATTAGAAGCTATAAAATGGATGGTTATGTTAGGATTAATTATGATTTTGTCAAATGTAAAATGGGTTTGCAATTATACATTGGATTGTTATATCAGGTTTAACATTATCATGAACTGGGCATTGTTTTTATTGGAAAATTTATCAAATCAGAAGGAGATATGATAGTGTATCAAGTTGAAAAGAAGTAGACATGGGATGGCTATTTATATTTGTCAAGTGGATTATATCTGGAGTTAACCAAAACTCAAATGTGGAGCGACATAACTGTGCAGAATTTTTACTTAATTTAAAGTGGGAATATCTACTTCTAATCTGAATATTTGAGGAAAAAAGATATACCTTTACTGCCAATCTTTGATGTGGGAAGATAAAATTTGAATCCAACTTTCTAGGTCTAGGTTTAAATGGACCACACCATATGTTGATTTCCTATACTAAGGAGATGAAAAAAATAAGTTCTCTCACTTTACCTTCTTTCTATCTTTTGCTAGCAAATCCATTCCTTCACTGGAATTAGAGCCTACTTCTTTGTGATTCCAAGGTATAATAAAGATCAGCTTAGACACCCAGTCTTGTGGACTGGATAACTACTCAATTCCTTGACGACTCATAAACAACAATTATTGCATTAGTTTGAACTAAATAATTAGTTTTATTAATCATTTTTAAATGCCCTTTCTATAAATAGGTCCATTCTATATGCTCTATTAATCTACAAAACTCTATGTACCCCAGGAATGTATAGAAGACCTTTTAGAGCAGTTTGGCACTCACAACCATCTCAGCACCACTACAAATCCCAAACACCAATTTTCCCTTGTTTTTCTAGCGATGCTTTAATGCTGCCCTCATGGTTTCTATTGTTTCTAGACTAGAAAGAACAATCACAAAAGTCTGAAATTTCTCAAGTGGAACACATAGTAATATAATTAAATGAGTGCATCAAGTGGAGTGATTAAGCCAATGTCTTAGTTTCTGTGGGCCAAGACCTGGCACCACCACCTATGTGAAGACCAGAGGATAGTAGATTCTTTTTACCTTGAATTTGACAACACCAGGCTGGGGACCATCTTCCACACATGAACTCTTTCACTCACTGTCAGTCTCAAAAGTCAGACCCATTCCAGAAGAACTTCACAATTCGTCAATATACTCTGAAATCTTTCATGGAAAAGAACAGCATCAAAGATTCCTCTCCCTTCCTAGCCTTGTATGGAGATGCTCTTCATCAGAAGAATGTTACCTCTCTGCTGCCTGTTTCATCCTCTCCAGTTCGTCTGAATCTTCCTCCAAACACTGTTTAGTTGAAACACTGAGATGGACCTCACACCACACCTCTACCCCCAGGAGAGTCTTTATGAATCTGCATTTCATCAAGTGCCTAAACTGCATTTTCATCCAAAATGAAAGGGACAGACCTGTTCCAACTTGACATTTGGGGATTTCTCTTATACATCCTTAATGAATTCCTGCGAGGGCTTAGAACAATAGGATAGGTTCTCAATATTATGTTGTGCATGACCATTTCATTAACATGAGTATACACAGTGCCATATTTAGGGTAACTAAGTTTATGACCTCAAGGACACAGTATGGACACTTTATTCATTGGGAAGTGGGTGTCCATGGAGTACGCCATGCCACTCACATTCAAGGCACCCTCCCCCTGCATAGCCCTGGCTGCCTGGCTAGGTATTCACTGTGAAGCCCTGGCTGCTTGGAACTTGCTGAGATAGCTCTGCATGAGACATCTGGTATTACAGGATTGTGAAATCACATCTGACTAAAGAAGGATCCTAAGAGTACAGAGCAGGAAATTGATGTCTAATTCATAAAAATATAGTATATTCAGGAAATTGATGTCTTATTCATAAAAATATAGTATATTCAATAAGTACATAAAAGTATAGTCAGTACATATAATGTAGAGTTTTAGGAAACTATCAATGGCAAGAATAAAAGAAATAGCAAAACAGAGCCAAATTTCAATACAAAGAAAATGAAAAACCCAAAGCAAACAAATACTAAAACAAAAGCAAGACAAAAAATGTAAGCTAAATAATATTTCTTGCTGTAGACCCAATAAATCCTCAGGGAGAAACTGGGTGTCCAAAGGTCTCAAGAGTGACTCAGCTGTCCTCCATGAATTCTTTCCCAGAACCAGTCACATCAGTACAGGCTGTAAAACTGAAGACGTCCTACCATTTTCATATGAAAGAAAAAATGACTATCATGAGAAGTAAAGAATTTTTTGTCATCCCTGGAGTCCATTGTCTTCAGCATCTTATGGGCACGACATGGAATCAGCTCCAACACTGAACTAGAGAGAGAATCCTATGATTTGGTGTGTGGTCTGTCTGGATAATAGTGTGACATCAATACACTTTATTGTTGGATTTCCTACCACATAAGGGAGCTGACGGTCAGAGTATGAGGGCCCTTAACAGTAAACTGACAGTAACTCTGGCTCTCCTTCATATCCTCCTCCATGTTGTGCCCCCACAGGGCTATTTGCTGGTGGGTGCCAGGGGCTCTGAGTTATTCTTGATAGGTCCACTGGATCTAGCAGAGCCTGTACAACACCACATTGAAGGCTCTGATTATTTCTACTGCACAGACATGCCTGAGATCAGTTTGTCAACCCCATAAATCTGCTTATAATTAGAGAATCCTTCTCATGGGAAACCAGCAAAAACAGGAGAGTATAGGTAATTAGCAGGAGTGTGCTTCATTCTGATGAAGAATAGGAACTTATCTAAGCTTATCTAAAGATGAAAGGAAATAAAGCATCCTTCACAAACCCCCACTAGGCTATGGAATACCCTAGGAAGATTTGTGGGGAGACCTTAGGGACAGGGTACTCAGAATATGCCAGAGAACTCAGAAAGGAGGAAGGGGAATACAATTCCCAGACACACTTAGAAACAAATATATGGTTTCCTGGACCAAAGAAGCTTAAGAAGCTAAAACTAGTGATATTTTAGGTATTACCAGCCATAAAAATGCACCACACATGCATAAGTTAAGTGCTTATGTTAAATACTGAGACAGGGATAGAATTAGAATTTTCTTCACTGTGGAAACATTTTTTTTTTGCCAAGCTGAGATTGTTTATTAACTGACCAGATTACAAAAATACCATGGGTGACACCTTCGTTCATCTGTCTAATAAGCCTGTTTATCTGGTCTTCCCTGTTGCCAGCATCTCCACCTTGTACAGAGTGAGTTGTCTTTTTTTTCATTCCACCTCGAGGGGAAGATAATTTGAACGGCCACAGGAAGTTATTTGCTTCCTTGAAGCATTTCCCAATTGTATAAATCTCATGAATCAGATCCTCCATGCAGATGATGCCAAATTTACCATGAGATCAAGCAATCACGGAATTATCTGTCAAGGTAATCTGCTTCTTATTGATTTTGCTGTAGCCTCGCTTGTAGATGAACTCATTTCCTGACCTCAGGTTGGGGTACCCCATGCAATGTACAGTTCAACAATCCTCAGCATGTTAACTGAAGCCATTGAAGATCTGTCGAAGACGAAGAAGCTGCAATACCTTGCGGACCTTTGTGCATACTCCGTTGATACTTGGGATTCTGATGACAAGCACCAATTTTGGTTCTGCGGGCACGTACAAGTTGCTAGCTTTCCTCGCCATCCTGGCCATCCGGATCTCAGTCTGGTGCAACTGCCTGTACTCCTTGTGATAGTGCTTTGCCTTCTCATAGATGAGCTTCCTCCTTGCCTTTTGCAGTGTCTTCAGGGCAAACTTCTTCCTCTGGTGCTTCAGGTTCAACTCTGTGAAATTCCTTTGCTTTTTCTTAAGGGTTTCTGGCACAGCAGGAGTCTTTTTCTTTTGAGTTTTTGGAACAGCAGTAACCTTTTTCTTAAGGGTTTCTGGGACAGCTGCAACCTTCTTTTTCTTCTCTGGAACAGCCTCCATGGTTCCAGCCAGAAAAGGAGAGCAGTGTGTAAACATTCTTAATATGCCCATTCTCAGGTAAATAATCCCTGTTTTGCTCCTGCCCTTATATTCAGGCTTAATGAGCTTCATTTACATATTAAATTTAAAAAAGAGATAAAGTTACAAGAGTTAGTTGGGGGTTAGAAGGGGATGAGCAGGCCTGGGAAATGGACAAGAAAGCACACCAGAAGGTGGGTATGACAACTGAACACCATGTACATGCATGCAAGGGTCATAATGAAATCCATGTTATGCACATTGGATTATCTAAATAAAAGCATTTGTAAAACAAAGATCCGTGGCTCATGATGAAGAGCACTCAAGATTAAATACTAGTCTCCAAACACTTTCATGGGCACCAGCAAAAATAACCACAGACATGTATGCACACCCATACACACAAAATAAATGAAAATAAAACCCCTAAGGCATATGTAGTATAATGGCATATAAATCAAATAAATGACAACAAACAAATATCCACAGACCAGAGGGAACTGACATCTTCCACCTTCAGTGCTATCACCATCACATATAATTTTGCTTATTTTTGTTGATGACTATAAGAACAAAGTCCCAGGCTTATTTACCACAATCTCATTCTATCTCTTACTTACAACTCTGGTTTCTAAATGTCCTCCACTGGAGTATAGTAGTCCTCTACTTTCGAGGAATGAGTCATGAAAAACTGATGAGCTTCTCTATAGAGAAATCAAAAACCTGTAGTGGATATACAGCCATCTGGGACCAATGTAAATTAATGTGTGTTTCTGTGGTTTATTTGTTTTTGTGTGTGTGTATCTTTTCATGGAGCTCAAAACAGGTCCTGTGCATGCCAGAAAAGAACTAAGTCAAACCCTGACTGGAGATACTGTTTAGGAAGGTGTTTGTCACCAAGACCAACAACAAGAATTGGATTCTTGGGACCCACAAGCAGAATGGACTCTTACAAGTTGCAATTTGACCTCCACATGTATACCATGTACCACAAAATCTCCAAATAAATACATTTAAGAATTAAAAGTGGTCATCTAATCTTGGGGGAATGGCCATAAAATAGGAGGGTGCCATTCTTGGTCTCAGTAGTGCTCTGGTCCCCAGACTAAAAGATTATCAAACCAGCCAGCAGTATGTGGAGAACTCACAGGTCTATTAGGCTCTCTTTCTACAACAAGAGGCTTTGGCTCCCATTGGCAGATCCTCTTTCAGGAATTGCAGCACAAAATACTTGGAGCTATTGATGCTCTCCCTGGGATTTGCTGGGATTTGCTGTGAACAGCCACTTTCCATGCTTCACTCAAGCTTGGATATGCAAATGAAGCAATGTATTCTCTCTGCATTCACATCTAAGGTGCTGGTGGACATTTCAAAGAGAAATCTGATGACCTATATGAAAAAACCTTTCATTCTTAATTTCAGGATGGCTCATTAAATCATCCAATTACATATTTAGTGTTGTACATGACAAGTCTCTACCTTCATTCTATCACCAATGTTACAAGGTAAACAACACCACTATGCTAATTCTTCTTTGGGAAGCACACACAATGACACTTGAAAATGACTGTCAGAATTTTTCCAGGATTAGGCCAAAGGCAGTTCAAGGAGGCATTTTTCAGTCTGATATCTCTTCCAATTTCAGTGTCTGCTCATCCTCCACAAAGAACAGAACTGTGAGAAACAAATAAAATTAATAATTCCCTCTTTCAAAGAAAGCCAAAAACCAAATCAAACCAAACCAAACCAAACAAACAAACAAAAAACACTTTCCTTGTCTATGGCCAGATGACCAAATGATTCCCAAAGATGCCCATTGTCAATAAAAGGGCCCATGTTTGGTCTCCAGGCTCCATTACAAATACCCTTTAAAATAGTTATAACAAGAAACTTATAGAAAGGTGTATTCAAATTGGATGCTTGTTTCTAATTGAATGGCTTATTTCATAGTTATTAACTTTTACTTGGCTAAAACAGATGCAAATTTTTCTCTGTCTTCTTCTTTATGCATCTTAATGTCCCTGCATGGATGTCAATGTTAACTGTAGTGAATTTCAGGAACCTTAAAATTAATTCACCAAATTCACTCATTCTCCTACAGCCAGTGGCAAGATAATGACCTACTAAATATAAATTTATAGGCTCACCATCATCCTGTACCTTAACATGAATCAATAGTTTGATTGATTCCATTAAAAGAATGGGAAATCCAAGTGGATCAAGAACCTCCACATAATGCCAGACACACTGAAACTGGGGAACACCATTGAGGACAGAGGCACAGGTGAAATTTCCTGAACAGAACACTATTATCTTATGCTCTAAGATCAAGAATTGACAAATGGGATCTCATAAAATTACAAAGTTTCTGTAAGGCAAAGGACACTGTCAAAAGGACAAAACAGCAACCAACAAATTGGGAAAAGATCTTCACCAACCCTACATCTATCAGAGGGCTAATATCCAATATATACAAAGAACTGAAGAAGGTAGATTCCAGAGAGCCAAATAACCCTATTAAAAAATGTGGTACAGAGCTAAACAAAGAATTTTCACCAGAAGAATTTCGAATGGCTGAGAAGCACCTTAAGAAATGCTCATCATCATTAGTCATTAGGAAATACAAATCAAAACAACCCTGAGATTTCACCTCACACCAGTCAGAATGGCTAAGATTAAAAACTCAGGAGACAGCAGGTGTTGGTGAGCATGTGGAGAAAGAGGAATACTCCTCCACTGCTGGTGGGATTGCAAGCTGGTACAACCACTCTGGAAATCAGTCTGGTTGTTACTCAGAAACCTGGGCATGACACTTCCAGAGGACCCTGTTATACAACTGCTGGGCATATAACCAGAGGATTCCCCAGCATGCAATAAGCACACATTCTCTACTATGTTCATAGCAACCTTATTTATAATAGCTGGAAGCTGGTAAGAACCCACATGTACATCAATGGAGGAATGGATACAGAAAATGTGGTATATTTACACAATGGAATACTACCCAGCAATTAAAAACAATGAATTCATGAGATTTCTAGGCAAATGGTTGGAACTAGAAAATATCATCCCAAGTGAGGTAACCCAATCACAAAAGAATACACATGCAATGCAGTCACTGAAAAGTGGATATTAATTAACCCAGAAGCTCTGAATACTCAAGATACAATTAACATACCAAATGATTCCCAAGAAGGAAGGAGAGGTCCCTGGTCCTGGAAAGGCTTGATGCATCAATGTAGGGGATTATCAGGACAAAGAAATGGGAGGGGGGGATGGAGAATGGGTGGAGGGAAGAAGGCTTATGGTACTTATGGGGAGGGGGAAACCTGGAAAGGGGAAAGCATTTAGAATGTAAGCAAAGAATATAGAAAATTTAAAAAAAGAAAGAAAACATGAAAAAAATAAAAAGAAATTAACTCCATGTAGAAATGAGTTTCAGACCAAGTTGGTATGCAAAAAATTAAAATATAAAGAAAATACAGAAAAGAAAATAGAAAAGAAATGCAAAGCAAAGGAAAGAGAGTCAGCAAGACCTTATTCCTTAGGCTAAGGATTTTTCCCCCATAGGATGTTTCTACCTACACAATAAGCTTAAACCATCAACAGTTGAGTCTTGAGAGCTATTTAAACAGGAGTTTGATGTCAGAGTTGCCTGGATCATATCACAAAACTGTTTTCCTTTCCCATTTTTGTGTACTTGTTGACATAAAATATTAACAAGACACTCATTCTACTTCTGTAATCACTTTTATTTAATGATTTTTGAGAAAAAAATACAATGCCTCCTAAAGCAGAAACTCCTGAATTGAGCCCATTGTGATTTGTTCCTTTAATAACCCAAGTCCATGTTTTCATTTGTGAAGCATCTCTAAGACATGCAGAGAATAATTGGAAATCAGCCACAATCTCTAAGTTTTTCCCAAGGTACATGATGACTTCCTCAGTTTTTTTTAAAACTGAACCACAATATTTTAAGAACTTGAGGCATTTTGCACAACTGAGCGCAAATCTGGGAGAGCTAGGAGCCTGAGCTCAAGAAAGCCAAAAGGAACCTGACACAGCACCAAAATCAAAATATCCAAGTAGTCCTAAAATGGAGTAGTGGGAAATCAAAATGTAGGAGTTCAGATCCTGACATTAATCCCAGTCTTGCTGGTTGCAGCCTTTTGATGCAAAGCCATAGCAGATCCTCCCAGGTCCTGGTGGCCTCCAGAGGACCCTATAGCAGGGGCAACCAGGAGAGGGAAGTCAATATTTTACTGGTCTCAGTGATCCTCTGGATAGAAGAATTTGCATCTAGGCATCAGTTCCTTCTCTGTATAGGATGAGTAAGAAGGTGTCACCCATGCCATAGAGATAGAGCAGTGGCTTTAACTGGATACTTGCTCATTCACCATAAGCTAGAAATAGAAAGGGAGACCAGAGAGGTCACACAGGTCAAAGACTTGTCTGCTCTCTTGCGAAACTGTTGAGTCCAAGATGCCCTTAAAGTAGAGAATAAGCACCAGATGAACTGTCTTCTCCAGGGCAGCAGGCAGGTCCTGGAAGGAGCACTGCTACTCACCCAGGAGAAAGTAGAGCAGTATCTCTGCCTTGGTGCCTCCGACCTCCTCCTACTCTGAGGGGCTGCTCACTGAAGCTCAGTAGTATGGTGCCCTGCTGCACACTGATCATGGCTTTCATCTGTGTCATGACATGGTCCAGGCTCTGTAGACACCGTATGAGCCATTCCTGGATCTGTGGCTCCCTGTTGGTGTCACTTGCTCTCTCTGTATGTGGCCAGAGAGCATCAGGGCTTAGTGAGGACAGCAGGCTGGCACTGACTGAATTGGGCCTTCAAGATAGAGAACTGTGAATAAAAAGGTTGTTTGGTTAATGGCCTGAAACTAACCTTCTGGGTCACTGGCAATAAGGCATAATCAAAACCAAGTTATCTGAGGTTACAACCACACTTGAGGAGGAGACAAAAAATGGAGGAGGTAGAGATGATGAACGCTCCAACACAGGTCCTGCCACAGATGGGCTTGACCCCTCCTGCTCCACTTCCAGTTGGCTATCCCACTGCAAACTTCTATTTCAGTTGGCATTAGAGGAAGGGTAAAGCCACTGAAGCCCAACGGTTCCCAGAATTCTGACATGGAGGCATGTGTCTATGAGGCCTGCCCCTCAGGCCTCCATCCTTCCTGGCCTACCTTCAGTACTGAGGAATTGCAGCAGAAAACATGAAGAACTGGTGCTTGCTGACCTGCCTGGTAGGTTCATCTTCAGCTGTTATCCTCATACCTCCCATGGCCATTAGCTCAGTCAATGGTAACTCCCACAGTGTCCTGGGCTCTCTTACCCAGTGATCAACCAGACAGACTGTGTCACAGGAATGCCCAAAGGCCAGCCTTATAAAACGACAATTACTCCACCGAGACACTTTATTTTAGGTGATGGCATGCAAACTAAGACAAAATGTTTGGGCAATGGAGGTGACTGCTATCACGAACCTCAATTATACACAGATTGCCTGGTTTTTCCCTCTCCCCTTCACCTCAGATACCTTCTCTCTAACTGACCAGTACTTATCCAGACAGCAGCCACAGATCCGAAATCATCCACTAGGTTCCCACCTTATGTACTCGTAGGAATATTAGACATCCCATTGGTGATGGGAAGGACAAAGTGAGAACATACCATGCTTGTCATTCTGGGTCTGGGTTACCTCACTCAGGAGGATCTTTTCTAGTTCCAACCATTCGCCTGCATATATCATGATGCCATTGTATTATCTCAGGGTTATACTCCACTGTTTAAACATACCATTTTTTTTTCTTATCCATTCTTTGGTTGAGGCAACTCTAGGTGCTTACCAATGGAGGTTTCTTCCTTTTACTCCAAACCTTCACTGGCATGACCTGTTGCTTGAGTTTTTGATCTTTGTCATTCTGATAGGTATAGCATGGAATCTCAGGGTTATTTTGATTTGCATTTCTCTGACAGTTAATTAAACATTTCTTAAAGTGCTTCTCAACCATTAGAGATGCTATTGCTTAAAATTCTCTGTTTACATCTGTTCCCTATTTTAAAAATTGATTCATTATGTTTGATGATGTCTATTTTCTTATGTTCTTTACACATTTTGGATTTTATTCCTGTGTGGAATGTGGGGTTAGTGAAGTCTTCTCCCATTCTGTAGACTGCTGTTTTGTCCTTTTAATGATGTTCTTTGCCTTCCTAAACTTTTCAGGTCCATGAGGTACTATTTATTTATTTATTTATTTATTTATTTATTTATATATTTATTTATTTATTTATTTATTTTTGTGTGTTTTATTAGATATATTCTTTATTTACATTTCAAATGATTTCCTCTTTCCTAGATACCTCCTTCCTGAAAGTCCCATAAGCCCTCTTCCCTCCCCATGTTTCCCAAAGAACCCCCTCCTACTTCCCTGTCCTTGCATTCACCTACACTGTTGCATCGAGCCTTTCTAGTACCAGGGGCCTCTCCTTCCTTCTTCTTGGGCATCATTTGATATGTGAATTGTGTCTTGGGTATTCTGAGAGGTCCTATTTATTAACTGTTGATCTTTAGTGCTGTTGTGATTCATGTTCTGCTTAGGAAAATGTGTCTCATGCCAATGTGTACAAGCATATTTCACACTTCCTCCTTTTTTTCAGTTACTGATTTTGGTTTTGTGTCCGGGTCTTTGATACAATGGATATGATTTTTGCACAGGATGATAGATACTGGTCTATTTTCCTTCTTATTATTGCAGATAATCTGTTAGACATCCAATTAGAAAAACACCATTTTTTGAAGATTTTTTTCCCACAGTATAATGTTTGCTTCTTTGTAGAATATCAGCTATCCATAGGTGTGTGGACTTCCTTATGGGGCTTTACTTAGATTGGATTGATCAGCCATTTTGCTTTTAAGGCATACCATGCAGTTTTTATTACTACTGCTCTATATTGAAATTATAGTTGGTGATTCCTCCTGAAGTTCTTTTTACTGTAGCAGATAGTTTTTAGCTATCCTGTGTTTTTTGCTTTTCCATATGAAGTTGAGTATTGTACATTCAAGGTCTATGAATAATTCTGTTGGAAGTTTGCAATGAATCTGTAGATTACTTTTTGTATCATTACCATTTTTATTATGTTCATCCTACTCTTCCATGAGCATGGGAAATCGTTTCATCTTCTCATATTTTCTTCAGTTGGCTTCTTCAAAAATTTGTATTTATTCAAGAATTTCTCAGCCTGTATATTGTGTATACGATGGTGACTGCTTTTTGTCCTCTGTTAAACTCTTTTTTTCCACACTTTTTGTATTGAATATATTCTTCATTTATATTTCAAATGTTATACCCTTTCCCAGTTCCCCCCTCCCAGAAAACCCCCAACCCATCCTCCCACTCCCTGCTTCCAAGAATATGTCCCTCCACCCAACACACTCCCACCTACCCCTCCTTGATTTCCCCATGCTGAAGCATCTATCATGCCTTCATAGGACCAAGGAACTTTCCTCCCACCGATGTCCAACAAGGCATTCCTATGCCACACTTTTGGCTGGAACCATGTTTACCCCTTGGTTTATGGCTTAGTCCCCAGGAGCCTTAGGGCATCTGTCTGGCTGGCCAATGCCCTAGTTCTTCCCTTAGTGTTGCAAACCCTATCAGCTCATCCAGTCCACCCTCCAACTCCTCCATTGGGGACCCCGCACTCAGTCCAATGATTGGCTGCTAGCATCTGCCTCTATCTGTAAGGCTCTGGCAGGGTTCCTCCAGAGACAACCATAACAAGCTTCTTACAGCACATACTTTTTTAACTCAGGGTCTCGGCTCAGGTATACAACTCACAGACCACAGCTTAACAAAGATTGCTGCAAAAGCATGAGGTTTATTGATTGATTGGTCCATGCATGTGGGGTTGTAACTATCAAGGGAGGCAGCAACTACCCCAAACAAAGAAAGCACACGTTTTTTATACTTTATAGAGGACAGTCTCCAGTAACAGGGCTAGTTAGGGACTGTGATTGGTGGAATACAAGACAAAGGATCTCTTCAGGCATAGGTTAATTTCCTCAAGGGGGCGTTCTTGGCCAAGTCATTCAACTTCCCTCTACTCTCTCTGCACCTGGCCTTCAAAATTCCTTGAGAGTGCCAGACTGATAAGTTCCTTAGAGGGGGAAGAACTGGGTGGTCTGAGAGAAGATTGGGCAGACATATTTCCTTCTCCAAACTGATCAAGAGGAGGTATAAGGGGATCTTTTTCAAGAAGAGCTATGTTTGTTTTGGCTAGTCTCAACTAGGCCTAGTCAATCCAAACACCAAGCCTCGTGTCCATATTCCAAAAACCTTGCTTTACAGCTATCTATGAAACTTGTTTTGTTTCCTTCAGTACTTCCTGTCACCCATAATAGTGTTGGTGTTTGGTGTCTCTCTTCAACTCTTAAAAGGAAAGACAAGATAAGCTGGACATTGTCTTTTTCATTAAGAGTATCCCTTCCCTGTTTTGATCCTTCCTTTCCCGTATACAATAGCACACATCATATCCATGACTTCTCAGGCATGACTTCTCAGGCCAATCCTTTTATCCAGAGTGAATTGGTCCTCCCTTATCTCACAGGTCCTACCTGCCTTTTTGATTTTCTATCAGAAAGAAATCAATACTGCATTATAGATCCTGTGCAACAGCACTATATCCCTAGCACACGGCAACCTGTTTCTGCAAACAACTCCCCATGGAAATTGATTCTCTGGAATTAATAGATGACCCAGCCATTTAGGGTGGTAGTTGATCTTGCAGGATACCTTTGTTTGGTTCTCATCACTCACATTAGACAGCTCAGAGCTGCCTCTATCCCCAACTCTGGGGATTTAACTGCATCTTGCAGCCCACATGCCACCTGCATACTAAAAGTATACAATAGACTAGACTAGAATAGACTAGAATAGAATAGAATAGAATAGAATAGAATAGAATAGAATAGAATAGAATAGAATAGAATAGAATAGAATAGAAATAGAATAGAAGAAAGTTTACTCTCTGCCACTCACCTGCGGTTCCCTCACAGGTTCCTGCTTCCTACATCCTCTGCCACTTCTAGATATCCTTCACAACATCTTCCTTTCCATTCTCTTACCATTCTACCCTGTACTGCCCCTATGGTCTGTATAACTGCCTTCGGTCATGCACCTATTTTCCCTTGTCCCTCTCTTCCTACAGAGAAATAATTTATGATCTCTACTGGATACTCACTGGCTCTGTCCTCAAGCTGTTTACTTAGCTTTTCCTGAGCCTGCAATTTTATATCAAAGCTTGGTGGTACACACCTCTGTTTAGTAAAATCCTTAGGAAAATTAAGTGATAGGACTTCTACAAGCTGTTGGCATGGTCCACCATCTGGCAGTCACAGAAAGCTCACTAATCCTCATGCAGGCAATTTCAGCTTCTCAGAGAGCTGGACTGACAGGTTGCCTTTGCAATGTACCAGCTGGTCCTGTCCTGTAACACTCTGTGCTCTTTTTCTCTGGTGAGGAAAATAGAGTAACAATGTCAATAGTAGCAGAGTAGAGCTCAGCCTCAGCTGGATACTATTTCTAGGCTTCTTGTGAGAGATAGACTTCATAGTATCAGGTAGAAACTGAAGGAAAGAATTTTACTTAGCTGGTTTTCAGGTAGTAAGTGTAGGAATTCAAACTCTACACCATAATCTCTACCCGGCCCTCCAAACACATTCCTTTAACTATGTAAGAAAACCCATGTGTAGACCACAAGAAATTAGAAATCAGGGGTCTGTAGTGTATGGTATTTGATATATGCCAATACATCTTTTTAAGTAGTCATACAAACATTTGAGTGAATAAATGAATAAAAATGTTACCATTCAGGTCTCCTGGACATGTAGCAGCCTGAAGAAACAACAATGACCATAAAGATAATTACTAACTAAACAAAATTCACGAAATGAAACCAACAACAACAGGAGATTCAGATGTGGATGGCTAGACTTACCCGAGACTTTCACAGAGACAATTGTTAAAGGACAAACAACTGTCATTCTGTGTCCCTGTTCAGGAGTGGCCTCAGGAAGATCAATCTAGGGCTGGAGCCAGAGCCTCCAGGGCATCAAGGTTGTTGTGGTTTGGGATTCATCTCTTCATCTTGGGTTGTGGGTATCAAGATTTAGTCACCTGTTTCTGAGGTATCCCATATGCTCTTTGACAACACAATTCCACTTGTCTCTTTGATGACTGTGGACATTTCACCATGTAAACAATCTAGATGATACTGTATTTCTTCATAAGCCTGCTTGGATTTAGCCAAATTAGTATAAGATCTAAAGTCCCCGCCCTTTATCTTCTCTATCCTTCTAAAGCCCTGGCAGGTACCCACTAATTATCTGTCACTGGCTTATGACCTGCTGGTCCAGGTCAATCAGAAATAAAGAGAGGAAGGTTCAAAAGCTCTCTGATTTCACAGGAAGTGATGGCAGGTTGATGGCTTGCCAAAGCACTTTAAAATTAACTATGCCTTTCTGAGAACTGCTACCACTGGGCAGAAGCTTCAGCGCTCTTTCCTACATTGCCATGGAGAGAACATTGGGTTACAGCTGATTCGGCTTCCCATGGCTGACCTAGTCACTGTTCTACTGTTGTGAAGAGTCAGCATGGCCAAGGCAACTCCTATGAAAGAATTTAATTGGCGGTTTGCTTTAGAAGATTAATTCCTTTGTGAATAAGGAAGAATGTATGATATCAGGGATGGTGCTGAAGGACTGGAATTACCTGAAAAGAACATTCTAACAGAAGAACCAGAGAGATGGAAGGGGACCAAGAATCAGATGTAGAAATCTCATACCCCACCTGCAGTGAGGCGATTCTGTCAAGAAGGTCTTATCTTCTCTGACAAGCCACACCAAGCCATACCTCATAATCCTGCTCTAATTGTCCCACACCCTGAAGACTAAGCATTTCATATACAGTGTGTATGCACACCTGTGTTGGGCATCTTTCTTCAAATCACCAAAATTTCCTTGTTCAGAGTGCAGGAGAGATATAATCCTCAGTAATCTTAACAATGCCAGGGATGATGGTGTTTGGGGAGAATTGTTTACTTAGTGAAATAGGAAAATCATACATATTTTATGAGAAAGATGCTTTGGACAGTGGGGAAGGCCTCTACCATTTCTCATTCCTCAGATACAACCTCAGTTCAGCTGCCAATTTACCTACTGCTCTTACTATGAGAATATCTAAGTCTCATTTCTTCCTCTTTCCCAGGGAGTTCACTGGCATAGAGTCAGGAAATGAATTGTTTATTTCAAGTTGCCTTCTCCAGGGGCCATAAGCTAACCCCCTTGCTGCTGCTATTCTCTTTCCTGACTGACCAAATGTGCAAGTGTAGGAAACTTTTGGGAAACAGTATGTAGTAGCTTACTCTGATGACAAACAATGTGATCAGAAGTCTCCAGTGGCTTAGGCAGTGGGTGCCAATGTTATTGCTTTGCTCTGGTTTTAGGGATTGTGAACTGTATCCTGGCACTCTGAGCCTCATGTATTTGGAGAGTGAGATTCTCCCTCAATGGATGGCTTCCACCCAAAATTATTCTGCTCTTCACCACCAGAAAGAAGCAAAGGCCACAAATATCAGCATGTACACCAGAAGAATCACTGTCTAAACAGTTCTAAGCTTTGTGTTTCAGTCCTCAGGGCCACCATATAAGGAATACATTATTAGCAGTCACTTTTCTGAACAGACAGCAAAATTGGATAATGGTGAAGTCAACCCTGTGACTAAGAAGAGGGATTAAATCACACACTACACACACACACACACACACACACACACACACACACACAATTTAGAAGTCCCAATGCATCTCTTTCCAACTTCTCTGTACCTTCCTGAAATGTTTCCAATGTAATATTGAAACTGAATAACTGTGGTGTCTGGAGTTGAAACATTCATTTATTCATTTACATTCCTGAGGAATGATTGGTATTCATCTATTCTCAGTAAATTTCAGTTTCACAAATATGTAGGTTGTCCCAGACAATGTGGCCCATCTTTCTTCAGCACAGAGAGGATGTATCCCTAGACTGTGCATGTGACATTATAGGAGCTTTATACAGCTAGACTTTGGCTCAGACCCTGTGGTCAGGCCTACTTGGATAATGTGCCTGCTTTTGCACAGTTGTCGATCTTATCAGCAAGTATCCTATGAGCAAAAACCCCATGAAGTCTCCTCCAGGAAGAATAAAAGATGCTTGGGATTGCTTGTAGCTACAGTAGAAGAGCTTTTCTTGCCTTATAATTTGGGCCTTCATTTATCCATATTCAGCTGTCCCCTGGCCTTGGCAGTGGTGGATTTAGGGGGCTGTCTAGTCTAGGAAGCATAGCCTTGGCTGTTTGAAAGGACCAGCTTTTGGCTCCCATAGTGCTATATCTTTTGTAGTCCATATTGGAGGGCACAGCAGCAAATAAGGCCATGTTCACAGATGGCTCTGTCAACTTTCCCACCACTGTCAATCAGGCCCTTTATTTTATTCCTATTTCTGTGGTGGTTGATAGAGTCTCATCTTGCTCAGGTAGGCCTCAGACTCATGATATTTCTCCCACTATGTCAATGTTTTTAAATAAGCGGCATGTCACCACATCAGCAATCCAGCTGTCTCTTCTTTAGTGGATGGTCCGTTCATTGATGTCCCTTCCTGCCTATTGACACTTTAGGGACATCCCATGATTGTCAGCTGAATGAACAAATTAAGGGTAGAGGAAGTCAGACTTGGTCACAGCTAACAGTAATGCCAGTAGAATGGGATAAATGCTAAGTGGTAGTGGGGTGTGTCACAGCCAACAGGGAAGGAAGAAAAGAAAGTCATTGTGTCCCAGCAGCTGTCACAACAGTGTCAATGTTCCCTCCCTGCATGTCTCTGCCATTCAGAATTCATCAGGTTGGGGTGAGTATGATCTCATGAATAGACACAAGTTCCTACATCGTTTAGCCCAAAATGTCTATATCACTAAACAATCCAGTGTTTTGAGTTGCATAGTTGTAACATTCGTTTTCAAAATAGCTATTGCATTTATTGATTTTTGCATGTATATATGTGCATGGGCAAGATTGTGCTATAGCCTCCTCCTTCCAACACCTCACTGCTTTATTGGAAACTTTTTTATCTGTGGGGAATTTAAGGATCAGTTTCCAACTACTGCTAGGAATGGCTATTCCTATTCTGAGGTTCACAGTACAAATGATAAGAAACAGAAGATGCTGAGAATTTAGAATTGGCTGATAGAGAGCCAGAAGAGTGAATACTCTGAAATGAACAGGCATCTTGGTACGATTCTAAGACTATTACACTCTTTGGGTGGGTATTCAAAGGTAAGCACATACTTAGCGATGAGAATTTCTCTGAGGGCCTCATCAGAACTCACTACAACTTTGAGGATGTTACTGAAGACATGATAAACTATTCCTAGGTCTATCTGGATCCACCTGAGTCTTGAGTCAGCCGAGGTGATCCCTTTCCCATCAAAAGCAAACAATCCCAGAACAAGTATGATGGTCCATACATTGAATCAGGGGACAGAGGTCCGAGTAGTGGGAAGTAAGATATCAGTCTGAGATATGTAGAAGCCTCATGAGCTGGAAACACACACTCACACACACACACACACACATACACACACACACACACACACACACGGTGGGGGAGACAGAGAAAGTGAGAGTGAGAGAAATGCACAGAGAGAAACAGGGAGACAGAGACAGAGTCTGACAGTCCTTCTTTGAGTATCATGAGACTTTGTGTGAAAAAAAAAAAGCAATAGTTCAAAAGCAGGAAAAAAAGAAACACTGTTTCAAATGCCAACCAGGTAGAGAGATTGGGAGGCCTTAGATCCGCAGGTCATGTCTAGAGACCATGAGCATCTCCATCTGGGAAAAGAATGAAAATCTGGGAGCCAGAAGAAAAGGGGATACTGTGAGATACTGTGAATGGACAGAAAGATTATGTGACTCTGTCTTGAGTATGGGCCATAGCTTTGAATTTCAAGACAAGTGTGTTTAATTTGAAGGGCCTGTGAAGACCAAAAAGCATTAATGAAACAATTAAAGGTAAAAGATCTGGCGATCTCAAGGGAAGTAGGAGGTCAGAATAAATGTTCTGTGAAAGGGGTTGGGGAGGAGCCTACTAGCTGAAATGCTTAAACAGGGCTGGGAACAGTGCAGTACAAAAAGAGATAACCAAGACTAAGCAGGGAGGAAAGAGCTCTATGAAACCACCCTGTGTTTTAAGTCATTTAATAACTGTTTGTGGGACTGGTTAAAAGGAACAATGGGAAATTTTGTTACTCACCAAAAGTGATGACTTGAGTTTGATCTTGGAATGCATACACGAGAAGAACCAATTCCTGAAAATGATATTCTAGCCTCCACACAAGTACACTCTGACTTGAGTTGCATCCCTGGAAACCTAGACAGTATGAAAATTGAAAGAAGCAATGCTGCATAGGTGGATAACACTCTTCCATTAAGACTCAGGTTATGAAACAAAAGTCCCAATACAAGTCTAAGAAAGTTACCTATGAGCTATGATTAAGGCAGGCTCTAGTAAAACATTTATCATTATGGCCATTGCAATTAGTTGCACACATGAGTTAGATTTTAAGCCACTTCTGAACATTACATACACTTGATACACAGGAACATTAGAAAAGATACTTCAGTGGAACTGGCAAGATGTCACAGTGGCCTAAAATGCTGTCTACGCCCCTGGACCAGCAAAGTCTGCAGTGATTCTCCCAATCTGTGATTCTACATATCTATGGACCCTGCGAGTTTCCTGCTGCCTGGTAAGACATGTTTCTCAGTGTTATAGCATGGTTATTGTAGGAGCTATTAACTGCTTTGTATATGGTTTTGAGGCTTACTTCAATGTTGACGAGTCATGACTCATCTATAAATTATATTGAGTCTATTGACTGGGGAAATCATAGGTTGTAGTGATGTAATAAGATAATCTCTTTTATTCTAAAAGAATGAAACTTTTGCTGGGTATCAATTGTAAAGTATTCTAATGATTAAGGTGAATTAGATATTACTAAAAATTCTCACTTTGTTGTATAAATTTTTATACTTGTATAATACATTTTATAAGTCTGTATGCTAAAATTTATGCAAATGATGAACTAGAAATAAAATAGCAATGGTTTTTCAAAGAGAATATAAATGCAATCCCTTTGGGTTTCATTTTGCTCAATGAAGCTGCAAAGTCAGAATACCTCAAAGGCACAAGAATGAAGAGAGAGATGTAATTTTGAGAATAAGCATAACCTACTCAAGTGTAAGCAGCGTTAAACTATTAAGGCTGACATTTTCATGTGGGAATAAGTGCTCTAACAGTGAGCAGCATCTTCAACTCTAAAATCTAATGCCATTTATAACCATTATTATAAAATTTATAGCATTTCACTAGAAATCCATACTGTGTTAAAAACCAATAGCATCTATCTTTTGATTGATAGCAATGGGTTGTAAGTTCTAAGACTTGTAGATACAAAATGACATGAAGAAGAAAAGTTGCATCCTTAGCATACTGATGTATGTGTGTGCCTAATCTACAAGGAACAGTCTCTAATACTGGCTCCAAACACACACAGTGTAGTTCCTTAAGAGCAACTGCAAATCCAGATTGTTGAAGAAGCTTCTGGAAGTTTAGCTAGTGATTAATTTGTGGAAAAAAATAAAATGAGATAAGCATTCAGTCCTTCCTGTCTGTTTCCAAGGAACAGGAAGTAGTGATACAAAGAACACATTTATTAAACATTGCCTTCTTTAGTTTCATAGTTTTAGTAAAAAGCTAAAATAGATGATTGTGTTAAAGCAACCTATGGATTTATACTAGTTATTAGTTTATTCCCTATTTATAATGGAATTCTCTCAGACAATAGAAATGATTCCACAGAAACAGTAAGGTTAAATACTAAAAAAATCTTACTGCTGCTATTACTGTTTGTCAACTGTGTGGATCTCACTGTGGAACTCTGTCAGACTTACGAGTCTGCTGGGGCTCATGAGATTATAATAGGCATGGCAAGATAGGTTACAGCCTACATCAACTAAAAGAAAACATAACACATAAAATAATTATTTGATAATTTTCTCATTGTCTTGCTGATAGAAGATCTAAATAAAAATAAAGAATCAGGAAGTCGTTGCAGGGCCAGTGTCCATTCCTTAAATGATTGCCCATTAGAAGCTCTTAGAAATGTCAGGAAATGACTAAGAGGTATTAGAAAAAGTGAGTTGTGCTCTAAAGCAAATATCAATGGACTATCTTATTCATTTTAAGGTGTCAAATTTGGG
The DNA here is from genome assembly GCF_947179515.1 of Apodemus sylvaticus. NCBI lineage: Eukaryota > Metazoa > Chordata > Mammalia > Rodentia > Muridae > Apodemus > Apodemus sylvaticus. The sequence continues at coordinate 106,058,022 of NC_067479.1, forward strand.
GTATGGAATGACTGATAAGGGGGAGTTATGCAGAATGACAGAGATGCAACAAATAAGGCATCATTAATAAAATCTCCACTCTTTCAGAGATGTCTTAGGTAGCTGTTATCTGGGAGGTCAGATACTATACTAACAGTGGTATATATCTAGATGTGTCAGATCAGGGAGTAATATTTTTGAACGAATATTTTAACATAAATGTGTTCAGGCCCCATTAGACTTCCTAAACTCCTTCTTTAACTTAGCATTGTTTTCAAGATTGATCCATGTTACAGATGTCTCAATACTTTGTCTACTATATTTTTTTTAAACTTCTGGGGGAAACGCCTTTAATAGTCTCACCCATCCATGAACAATGTGAACCCTGTGAATTATGAATGTGGTGAGATAGGCCCATTGACCAATAGATGATTTTAGATCCAGTAGTATACAGACAGAAAATATGTACGTCCTGATATATAAAATGGATTTATATTGAGTTACTCTATACTTACAAGAAAGTTCCTCTTTCAAAACTATTATATATTAAGTAAAAAAGTCCCATACATGCAATTCCTTCAGATAATATGGAATAATACCATGGCTCTTCATTATCCTCTAAAACTCAATGGTAAGGTCCTTTTGCTGAAGACATCATATCCTTGAGTCATAAGACATGGAGGACTCAATCTGGTACTAACCTATAAGGTTCATCATAGTATATATTTGTATGGTATATTATATAATGTATTTTGATAAGTCATACAGGATTAACATGAATCTCTTTTAAGAGGAAGTACACACATTAGTAAACCTTTGGGAAACTGCTTGAGGGTAAAGGCCATAGAAATGTTTTACACATAAAGCTGTAACTTATTTAGATGAGCATACATATAAAAAAGGAAAGCAAAATGATTTCTAAGATAATTTGCTTCTTAGAAGCAAATCATTTGAAAAATAAAGAAAGAAAGAGAATAAGACCATTTTGCCCAAGGGATACCAGCTGTCAGACACAACAATATCTACATTATACTTCAGAGTATACACAGTGACCGTGTTCTGCATACATGTAAACTCTGTGCACTGAGTCAAGTTCTATGATGGTCTAACATCTACATGATACAATGAAGCAGATATTAAATGATTGTTATCAGTTTTCATCAACACAAGAATTTAAGTAGAATGCTGTTGTGTGAATACTAGCATTAATGATAATAGAAACAATAAATAATTCACAAAGGGAGACAACTCTAGAGATAGAACACCTAGGAAAGAGATCAGGAGTCATAGATGCAAGCATCGCCAAGAGAATAAACGAGATAGAAGAGAGAATCTCAGGTATAGAAGACACCAGAGAAAACATTGACACAACAGGCAAAGAAAATGTAAAATGCAAAAAAAGTCCTTACCCAAAACATCCAGGAAATCCGGGACACAGTGAGAAGTCCAAACCTAAGGACAACAGATATAGAAGAAAGTGAAGATTCCCATCCCAGCAAATATCTTCAACAAAATTATAGAAGAAAACTTCTACAAACTAAAGAAAGAGAGAAAGAAACTGCTGTCTTCATCACAGTTAATATCAGCTGATAAACTGTGTTGAAATACTGATGGGCAGTTGCATGCCAACAATTATTCTTCACAGCAGAAACAGTCATTAAACTCTATGTTTGTACCTTGTCTCTATTGATAGGGAGAAGATATTTATTTTTCATTTATTTTAATGTTTGTAAGTGTTTTACACACATACATTTTTATGAGATTGACACTTTTCTCCCCTCTCAATTTTCCAAATCTGCCCCCACCACCATTTCTGACCAAATTCATGTGTTCTTGAAAAGTGAAACAGCACCCATTTATTCATCCCTGAAGAAAGTCTACTCTCCTGTCCTAGACAGCTGTCAGTGGCCAATAGCTCCTGACTTAATGATAGGACTTCATAAGTCCCTCCTTCATTAATGCCTCTTATTACGTGGAATGATCTTGTGTGTATCATGTGCATGCAGTTAGAGTTACTGTGTTTTCATGTGTGCAACATCGCTGTCATAGCCAGCAAAACTGTATGATTTAAGCTCTCCACTTACAATGCTTTCTTCTCCTTCTTCTGATGTGTTTCCTTTGCCTAGGGATGTGAGGATGAGACATAATCGTGTCACACCTGAGCCCTCAATGGTCTCTTGTTGTACATACAATTTAAAGACTTGCACTATGGGTCTGTAATAATCATTGTCTACTGTAAAGAGGATCTTTTCTGGTGATGGTTGAAACCTGTACTACTCTTTGTTTCTAAAGGTAAAACTGAGAGACAGTTTTATGCTATTTCCATACAGCAGGATAAGACTAGTAAGATCTCCTTTAGGGCCTGTGCTCCAGGCGTCCATGGGTACTTGGTTCAGTCAACAGTGCCAGTCATTAGTTTTGTGAAACTTCATATTGCAGTGAGAAAGTGGTTCATTGTGCTCACACCATTCATACCGCTATTTCAGCTGGGAGCATGTCTTGCCAGGCTGACAATCATTGTATATTGCAGGGTCCACAGTTGACTAAGTCTGTTGATTATTTTCTCCCATTTTAGCATGAAAACAATAGTCTAGTAACATGAATACTAACAGGAAGGGGCTACAGGTTAGCACCAGATTCAGTTCTCCATGTCCTATGACTCAAGTATATAATGTTTTTAGTGAAAGGACCTTAATTACCATTAAGTTTTAAATGGTAACCAAAATTCATGCCAATATCCCATTCTGGCGGTTGGAGAAACATATACATATATGTCTCAAAAGAAGGGAGGGTTGCATAAGCCTAGTACTGAACTTTTGATAGACTCTTGTGTGTGGCAGAGAAACTTCACTCTTTTAGAGTAACGATATAGGATACTATATATACACATATATATAATTATTTTTATTTATTATTTATGTATCATATCATAAGTATATAGTTATATATAATGTATTTATATGATTATATAGTAATTATAAAATAAATATAAAAAATTATATATACTTATACATACATACATACTTTTCCATCTGCATACTCCTAAGTATGAAGCTATCCAATAGAACAGGGATCTACTTGGCCATGGTAGCAGATAACATAATCTCAGGGTTCACAGGCTCCTTGGTTAGTTAAGACTATTGATTAATTTTCCCAGAAGATTACATACCATGTAGTCTGTAATGAAATCTATATATTTCATTAATGTGAATATTTAAAAAAAAAAAACAGAATGCTAAGTAAAAGATGCCAGCCACCAAAGATTACATAGTGTATGACATCCATAGAGCCTGAACATAATTATGTTAAAATATTTCTGCAAAAATAGCTCTCCAATCCCTGGCACAACTAGATATGATACACTGATCAGGTTAGTATGGGAACTCCCAGATCTCAGCTATTTCAGGCATCTCTGGAAAATGCCTCGTAATAGATGCCTTACTTCCATCTCTCCAATCTTATATAATCCCCCTTCATTACCTCTTTCTTTTCCACATTTAAAATGTTAACAACTATTATAGTCCACTGATGTATGTTTAGAATGTAATACTACTTCCCTTATACCTATTAGTCATTTGCTAACATGCACTGGTGTTGCTAAAATTTTTCTGTAGAATAAGATTCAGGACATGAACAAAATACTTGTTCTCCTTTCTCTCCTGCAACAACTGGTTGTGTTGCAATTCTCACATAAAATCTACCAGAACACCTAACCACCAAATCCATACTTTGGTGTTTGGTGGTAACATCTTCCATTCTTTCCAGGTCAGTCCTCACAGCACAGAAATCGGCTGGAGATGTATTAACCTCCTCTGGATGCTTCCAGTACTGCAAGGGGATCTATCACACACTTCTGGATGCTATGTGTATCTGTAGTCTTATTCTGGAGTCTGGGTATTTCACATGGATGTACATAGGGATCCATAGGATCTCTTATTGATATATTTGGCATTGGAAGGGGATTGAAAGCCACCTTCAAAATACTTTTGATTACCAAAAGACAATCTTTCCCATTCTTTAGAAAAGGCACCTTGACATCAGGTCAATTTGGGTGAGGTACTTACCAAGAAGGCAAGAGCCATCTTGTGTGACATAGGCACTCCCCTCCTTACAGACTGTATTATAACATGGAGAGCCCGGCACTGTCTGTGATGTTACTGTGCTGACTCCAACTGTTCTTGGGACATTTATTCAGTACCTTTATGGTTCACCCATAGACACGCTGGCAAGACTGAGCAGGCTTCTAGGAGAGAGAACAATGAACATACAGAGAACAGAAAGAGGCAGCAGCAAGATGGCCTCTGGTCTTAGAGTAAAAGAACAAGAAGAATTAATGGTCCTAGGGAAGGCAAGGAGAGTTCTGGGCATGAAATAGGGAGCTTCCTGGGGAAGATGGACTTGAGCTGGGACTTCCAGGCATGGGATTCAGGAGCATGGAACTTCTGGGAGGCACTTTGTTTGGCAGAGATGCAGGAATTGTCAAGGCTGCAGTTGCTGTGCAAGAGCTCTTTAATTTCATTCTGACTGTCAGAAGAGGGCATCAGGAGGCAGACTCCTCTTCTTTGTTCCTAGGGCTATGCCACAAGCTGACTTTGAGCCTTAGAGGCTCTCTGGATTCTTTTGGTAATGCAGGGCAATCCACCTTATCCATCCTCTAATTTCTTTGGGTACTGAGGATCTAGCACCCTCTTCTGGATACTTCTCATAATGCATGAAGGACTTTTATTCTATTTCTGCCTGCTTTGAGTATAGGAAGTAAATCTTAATCCATTCTTCCAGTCACTGAACGCACTCCATAAAACAGGCCTCAAGGATGATGAGAATTCAGTCTATTTCTCGGAGTAACCTCATGCAGTGGCTGCCACATCTAGCCTCCTATATATTGGGACACTCTGGTGCTTAATAGACTTAGCATGGTGAGCCCAGGACAGCACATGTAGAAGAACCCAAGTAAGGGATCCAGGGTTTCATGAACTCCTTTGTGGGCCTGGAGGGAAAGACTCCCCCTCTAAAATGTTCCCAGGAAGTCTGTGCACAATTCTTGGCCTACCTTAATCCTGTTGTCATTTTTTTTATATCTTCAGAATACAGATTCTCGGTTGTGGGTTCTAATAGCTATGCAGATGCCCTGAGCATATAATCAGTATTTCCAGGAAGCAGACTCATCATCAGGAGTCTCCATGAGATTTCATTGGGCCACCAAGGTGAACACATGGACTAAGAGCAGTGCTGCTTAAAGAGAGGCTGCATACCCTCAGACAGCATCACCCTGAAATAGGCCCCCACTGTGGTCTCTGGATTTCCAGGACACACAGGTACACATGCACATGCACACAGGCACACACACATACAACTGGTCCTCTATGAGGACTCACTGTCAATAGGCCTTTGCTGCACTGCATCCTTAGTGGATTCCTTTAAGTTCAATGGACATCTGAGAGGAAAAACAAGGAATCAAAATATCCCTGGATATACACCAAGGTCTCAGACATTCACATACTTTAGTCTTGGCCACAGGTAACCACAGCTTGGTGGTAATCAGCACTAGGGATTCCAGAACCTACTTACATCCCATCAGATGTTAAATGACATTGTCCTCCAAGCACAGCAAGGAAGGGCTAGCTTATACCATCAAAATCCAGTAGGACTGCAGTATGGACTGAGACTCATGACAGCCACAGTGGTTGGGAAGGGGATTCCAGCCTGAGGATAGCTGCCATGATTTTTAGGTGCATCACTGGATTCAAGCATCCATTCCCTCTTACATAGGCCACTATTTGGAACTCAGCATGGTCTCTATTGGCTCTATGACACTCAACCATGTGAGGCCACTTGTGGCCTAAAGAGACCACTGGAAGGTACTACATGGGAAGACATTGAAATGTTCTGGATGACTTGAGAACTGCATGATGCTCTATCACCCTCTTCCAGTTGCTCATGGAAATGCAGTGACTCTTTAACCTTTAATTACTTACACAGTGCATGTGTCTATTTCTCCCTCTTCTGGATGCTCTGGATACTGCATGGTGATGTATCCATGTCTTTTGTGTGTTTTGAGATCTTTCCTCCATTTTTGACAGCTTGACATCAACCTTTAAACAACTACAATCTCCCAAGGATGCATTGTGGACTGAGGCCCTTCTACTTCTCTTTCAGATAGATATTCCTAGTATTGAAAGCATTCTGTAAGGCATTCCCAAGGACCAACCTTGTAGTAGTCAAACTGAGTCTCAAATTGCCACTTGCATTAGCGATATTGTAGCAGATGAATGAAGTTATAGACTAGGAATGTAACTCAGGTTGCATGAACTTGTACTAGGTTCAGTCATCGCACTGTAAGGTCAAAGTGAAAGAAAAATTGCCCCATTGCATCCAGAGGTGTGCAAGACAATGAACTGTGATGCTCCATGGAGGTTTTTAAAGTCTGCCAACCTCACCATAGAGCCCGTCACAGACTCCACACCGTGGCTTAATTGAGCAGTTATATTCTCTGCGGCAAGTTTTCATACTTAGGGTATAAACCAGAATATGAATACAGATACATAGCTTATTAACTTCTGTGTTTGTGGTGATTGCCTGATGTGATGGCTCAGTGGGTAAAGGTAATGCCACCAATCCTCGAGACCTGAATTCCTTCCCTTTGACACACATGGTTTAAGGGAACAAAGTCCATCAATTATCCTCTGACTTTCATGTAGGTAGGTGAGCCAGGTCTTAGGTCATAGCAGCTACAGTTTCCCACTCCTCATGTATACTGTGGGAACTCTCCATCTAATGCACACATGTAATTATATATCTGTGTGCATCATTTGAGAGATTCTGGACTTTTGTTATTTTACTTTTGTTGCCCAGAAACTATAGAAATCAAGGATGCCAGCATCATACCATTACCTGAAACACATGTTTAGGGATTATGGCCATAGTAAACTTATAACTGTGTTGTGGCCAACCAAATGTCCAAACTGCTATATAAGGTTTTCTAGGCATGCCTGGCTAACTGTTGTTGTTGTGGTTGTTCCTTTGTTTCATTGTTGCTGTTGTTTTGTTTTATTGTTTACCTCTGATTGCCTAAAAGAGACCATACATTGTAAGGAAATTCATACTAATCACTGTTGTCTGTTGAAGCCTCACTAGATCTCAGAGCCTGCTTTAGTGTGGATGAGTTGCCTGGAAGATAGACAGCTGGTCCAGGTCGCTTGTATTGCCATATGTTCATATCATCCTCTGACATGATAGCAGTTATCCATGTCCCAGAGTCAAAGGATGCTCAGTGCTAGCACTCCTAGGTTTATGTAGACCCAAGTTGCAAAGCACAAGGGACCTGAAGATGGAGACATTTGTCCAGGCTGACAATCATAGGTTTTAGAATTGACCTGGGAGTAGAAAATGGACTGTGAAGGGAAGGCAGAGGCCTAGCACAGAGTGTCTGACAGTTTCTCAGGCAGAAAGTTTTTTCCACCGCTAGAAGTTCTTTGGATCTGTGATCTAGACAACACAGTAGAGCAAGGAAAGTCACTGTCTTGTGAATTTGCTCCTGAGACAATATGCCTTTTGTGCTGAATGTACTCTGTGGATTTGTCCCAGGGTCAGGAAGAAATAGCCATTGCTTTAGTTCATTACTTCGGAAGAACATTCTCCTTCTCTCTACAGCCCACAGACTTTGCTCTTGTTCCATCTAGCTACCTGGATACTGACATGACATAGATATGGTCCTACATTATTGTTATGTGTACCCCAAGATCACTTTTAATAGCCTAGGTGTTCTAGTTCAATCTTGCAAGGCACAATAATCTAGCCTAGTATGGTGCCACTATCCTTTAATATCATAAGGGGCAGAGACAGACAAAATTCTATGAAATCGGTGTGGTCTAAAGAGTTTCTCCAGAGTATGTTTATACATTCAAGATCAAGTCAACTAAGTTCCTGAGGTTGGCAGATATTAGGTTTACCTGTTAAGGGGACTTAGTTCTTACAGTGCAGGATGATGCAAATTTTTACAGATAAAGTGTGGAACCCAGGCCTTCATTCAGCTCCAAGGCAAGTGCATCCAGGGGACTCAGGAATCATCTGATTTGTGGATTCTGACATCCTAACTAAAGAGTACTAAACCTATTAAATATAAGGAAATAGTCCAACCAGTTCACTCACAGTACATTGCACAGTCCAAGTTGTATATGGGCAGTTGGTATAGCTCAGCAGGTAAAGGTGCTGGCTGTTGGTGATGACCTGAGTAAACTCCAAAGGGCACATGTAGAAGGAACTGTCTCCCCAAGGATGTCTTCTGACAACTGCCTCAACACACAGTAGCATGAGCTTGTCCATATTCCCTATAACAATGAAAATTAGCCTCTGACTGGTCAGTCTGCAGTGCAGCTTCCAACTGTCTCTGCATGGCAAGAGCCAGGAGCAAAACTCTTCTCCCTGTGGCAGAGATGGCCACAGAGGGTGCAAGCAAGCAGTGGCTGTGAGCAGTGGAGGGCTCCACAGAGAGGGCACCAGAGCAGAGGCACCTCTTCCACCATTGCACCCAAGCTGCAGTGACCACATTCTGCCCCACCTTGCTGCAGGCCCCTGGCCTTCCTATCTGTGTCTGTGCCTCTACTACCACCATCCCCACTGCTGCCACCAATCCCACTGGCTCCTGAGCACTGCTACTTGACTTCCCTTGGTCCAAATCCCACTTGGGGTGGCAGTGGCCTGGTCCCCACAGTGGTGGCCAGAGCAGCTGATTCAGGAGCCTAGCTCTAGGACGAAGTTTAAGCCAAACCAGAAGATTGCAGGGTCTTCAAGAAGCAGGGGGTCTGCCTGTGCTTCCCCAGTGAGCAAGAGGAAGAAGTGCTGTGGTGAGTAACCCTTGGTACCCAGACCAATGGGATTGTCCCAGGAGGAGAGATGGAGCCTGAGGAGGAGCCTGGTGGTGCTGCTGTGAGGGAATTGCATGAAGGGGCTCGAGTCAAAGGGAAATTAGGCAGACTCCTGGGAATATCTGAGATCAGGACCAGAAGCACAGAACATATGTTTATGTTCAGACAGTCACGGAAATATTGGAAGACTGGGAAGACTCCGTGAATATAGGAAGGAAGACAGTAGTTATAAGTAGAAGTTGCCATGAGGGTTCTTCAGTGTCACAAGCCTGTCTAGCAGAGTATCTGGAAAAACTAACACTGGGGTGTTCTCTGACCCATGGAAATTTCAGGGTTCCACCCCTCCCAGATAACAATGCCTTGTTTGGGACTGCTGCACAGCCCTCTGGGGTGCCATCCAGGATAAGTCAGAGAGCTGGGCCCCTTCCTCATCTGTCACAGCACAGGTCACAAGGAGGATTTTTACTTTCCTTCTAAGACATCTGACTGCTGCTGAAAACTTTGTATTTGCTGTGTAGGGATTTCAAATAACTTGCATGTATTTTATCTGTTTTCAAGTCTTTTAAAATAAATAACAAAATAGCAAAAATATTTTAAGATGCCAAAGCCGTGTGGAATTTTTTTAAAAGCCTTAATTGTACTCCATTACTTAGGTTTTTATTTTTATAACCTTTTTAAATTTTTCACTTTTGTCCATTTAAAATTCTACAGTTTATTTTGACAGATCAACTGGTTGTTGGATATATTTTTTTGTCCTAGGTTTTTTTTCTTACAGTATCAAATAGATGCCAAATCTGTGTTGGGAATTAATGGAAAATTCTTGGTATTTAAAGAAATTTATTCACCCCAAAACTTAAGAGAATGGTATTCTCCATCTGTAAACTGCAGATTTGACAAAGCTCTTCAGCTTACTGTTTCTGAGAATTTGTTCACAGCCAGAATTATGGCACAGTCAATGTTCTAGGACCGTTCCCCCTCTGACACAGGGATTTGATGTGAAAGACTATGCCATTTTTTAGGGAAAACTGTCAGGACTTGCACTTGGCTCAGCACAGCTCATCCTGGAATTGTGTTTATGGATCTATCTAGCAAGCCCAGCTGCTCTGCCCTTTCTAGCCCTTCTGACATAGAATACATTAGGGGTCGCATTTCCCTCAATGGCAAGTGCTCTTTACATGTATTTTCAGTTTCTGATTTAGTGACAACATTGCTGACCACTGGACTGGACTCTAACCTTGGACACCAGTCAGTGACTTTTCACACTAAATAAATGGCTCTTCTAGGCCTAAGACGCTGTCTCGAGAGTCAGTAAGTGATGTGTCAGGTAAGTTAACTGTGCAGGGACTAGAACAATCAAGCAAAGTGTTATTGTACCTTGTCTGTGTGCTCACTCCAAATTGGCCACCCCATGAAAAAGTGCCTATACTTCCTCAGTGCAGTCAGGGGGGACATGAAGGGCAAGGAGAAGAGGAAAGGATCTTTAGCCATGTTTAGCCTACTGTAAATACCCTAACTGGCAAGCATAAAACAGTAAAGGCTTTGTTCCCTAGCTTGTTAGCCCTTAAAGTGACTGCCTCTGCTGAAAAGGGACCTTGCCTGTACAGAAAACTGGGGCCACAAACGCAGCAGAACTAAAACCTTAGGTTCCAAAGCAGAAGAAGAACTCAGGCAGTAGAATCCATCCTAAATTATGTAGTGTAATCAAGCAAGATGGTCCAGACCTTTTCTAATTTTCTTTGTACAGAGGTCAGGTGCTCTGGGTGTTTTAAAAGAAACATTTTAAAGAAACCCACAGATTGACATTTTCTATCTTTTTGTTTTCTCATGATTCTCTGCAATTTCTTCATGTACTAAACACAACAGAGGAACTGGACAGTTTTATACAAAATACTGCTAATAAACTAAGTGCTTGGGGTTTACATGGACATGATACTCTGTGAAGTAATAGTGCATGAACCTATTTTATACACTCCTGAACTGTGTACTGCCATGTGAAATCTATACAGTATTAATGCCAACCATCTCTTTAAAAGTTAGCCTATAAATATTGTTGTATAATTTCTTTGATCATAAACATTTGGACTGAGTCCTGTCACCTGGAGCAGGATTTTCTTCAGTGCCATTTAGCAAACTGTCATTAGACTATGCAAATAGCAAAGATTTAAGGAATGTAATGATTGCAGCTTCACTGTTAAATTTTACCTGAGGGCTCCTCATTATTCTTCTGGAATCCAGACTTGCAAGATATAAAGGAAATTGAATATACTAGAGAGAATGTCTACCAGCCCTGCCGCCTGCCTGCAGAGTGCAGACTTTTGTTTATACTTATCTGCGCAGTTGCTGAATAAAACGGGCAGCTAAATTCACCAGTTCCATGTGCCTCCTAAGTTTAAAAGAAAAAAGCAAAGTAACTTGATAGAAATTTACTTGCAGAAAGGTAGAAACTGCTGTGTGGTAGAGTGAATAAGTGGCATTTTCCCGCCACACGCAAGCCATCCAGCTTCGTCACACATGGTGTGAAGCAGCAAAGGTGAAGGAAAGAAATGGCTCTGTGCACAAGAACTGCTTGGCAAGGTCTCATCTGAGATGGTTGCATTCAAACGGTTGTAAGAATTGTAAGAATCTTGACTTCCTTTTTTACATTTGGAAACATCAAACAAAAATGGAAGCATAAAAAATGAATGAAAATTAAACACATATGAAAAAGTCTCCATGCAATCAGACTTTCCAGTCACTTTTGTTTACAGTAAAATATCTGGATGTGTTTTTTGGCAGCATGTATTTCCATGTGCCCTGTGTATACGTGGTGTCAGGAGACACAGAAGAAGGCTTCCTATCCCTTGAAACTGGAGTTACTGACATCTCAAAACATACTTGGAATCCCAGCACTTGGGAGAGGAAGTCAGAATCCAGAGGTCATGACCATCCTTGACTACAGAAGGAATTTTAGGTCACCTTCATTCCTTTAACACCTTCAGTGAGGTTCCAAGGCTTGCTAGGGATTGTAATGCTAAATTCTGTTCCTGGAGAGATCTAGGCCTAGCAGTGAATTCTCAATTACAAAAGCTTTTGTTTTGCAAATATTGTTGCTTAATTTAAAACTATTGGTTAAATAAAATTGGCTGCAGCCACTTGCTGGAGGGATTAGACAGGGGTGAGTTTTGAGTTCCCTGGTTGTGGGTGGAAAAGCTAGAGAGAAGAGGAGACACCAGAAGGAAGAGAGGAGAAGGCTCCATGAGATGAGAGCTACCATGAGCACATGTCCAGGGGGCAAGAATTTGGGGTACAGCACTGAGGAGGGAGCCAGGCCAGCAGTTAGAAGAGAAGATTAGGGGTTTCCCACAGTAATTGTCAAAAACAACTAAAATTACCACAGTCTGAGTCACTTATTTGGAAGCAAGTTGGGGATAATCTTAAATTGGTTCTCCCACAGACATTGCCTCAAAAGAGAAAGTGATGGACAAGGAGAGGAGCATTTGTCCTGGAGGGGAAGGGACAGAAGACCAAAGAGAAAATGGTTGAAAACAGATTGGAAGAGAAAATCTCCAAAGCCAAAGGATGTACAGTTTTTCATTTAATTACTTATTTATATCAGATCACAGCCCTCTCCTTCCACTCTTCCCAGTCCCACTTGCCCTCCCAGCCCTTCTGTCCATTTCATTATACCCTTCTCCCCAGAGAAAGGACCCTCCTTTATCCCTGTATTACTCATGGTTCTCTAGAGTCACAGACCATATGGCTCTATATAGTTACAGTTATATCTATATAGTTAGGGAATTTATGGATGACTTACAGTTTATAGTCCAACTCACAAACAATGAACAGCAGCAGCTGTGGATGGAAGTCCAAGTATCTAGCAGTTGCTCAGTCCACCAAGTCGAGCAGGCAAGAAAGAGTGAGAGTAAGTCTTCCTTCTTCCAGTGTCCTTATTTAGGTCTCAGGCAGATGGTGTGGCCCAGATTAAAGGCATGTGCCACTGGGCTTTAATCCCAGATGACCTTGAACTCAGAGATTTCCTTATCTTAATCTTCTGGAATTCATAGTCACTATGCTTCAAGATCTCCATGCCAAGATCCAAGTCAAAAACTTGTATCTCAGCCTCCAGATTTGGATCATAGATGAGTCTTCCAGTTCTGGATTGTAGTTCATTCCAGATATACCCAAGTTGACAACCAGGAATAGCCACTACAATCCCCCAGTACCAACCTACCCTGGCACATCAAGTGGCATCAAGAATCAGTGCATGCTCTCCCACTGAGGCCAGACAAGGCAGCCCAGCAAGGGGAAAGAGATCCAAAGGCAGGTAACAGAGTCCAAGTTAGAGACAGCCCCACAACAATTGTTAGATAACCCACATAAAGACCAAGGTGCACATCTGCTACTTATGGTTAGGAGGTCTAGATCAATACCATGCATGGTTTTTGGTTGATGGTTCAGTCTGTGTGTGCTTCCATGGGCCCAGATTACTTGACTCTGCAGGTCTTCTTGTGGTTACCCCTCTGTATCTCACAACCTTTCCCACAACACTTCCACAATACTCTCTGATCATGGTATAATGTTTGGCTGTGGGTCTCTGAATTGTTACATTTAAAGGATGCTGGAGATAGCATGCCATGAAAGAGACTGCCAGCAGAAGATCAGAATGGAAACATCTCAGAAGCCTGCAGCAGCTACTTGTAAAAAGGAATAGTGTCTGGAACCCTGAAAGGGAGGAGACACACCCCTCCATGGGACACAGCCTCTGAAATACAGGACTGCATGCAGTTGTCTTTCATAGAAACATCTCCGTAGCCTGTGCTAACTCTTTGTACAAAACAGATGTTCCTCTTTCTCCTAAACTTAGTCCTGTATAACGGCTGTATATATTTCATTTTTGCATCACTACTTTTTAGTTGGCCTTGGCATATAATTATTCTATTGTATCTGAATTGATTATTTTCTTTCTTCTTCTGCCCTGTTGTATTCTCTCAAATTAGATCTTTCTTGATGTCATGGTTCTTAAACAGTTAAAATTTGAGGTATACGGGCTCAGTACAGCACAATCCTAAAGAAATGGAGGAGTCTATTCAGCCAAGATCAGGAGAAGGCTCTATCTCATTTTCAGAGTCACTGTGATTACAAGAATTAACTTAGCAGCACGTACATTGTCTTATGTCAGTATTCTCTGCAGTGCCCACTTTTCTGTGGAGTGTCTGTGGCAAGCTCTGAACCAGGAACCAGGAACTCCCTGTTTCCTGGTGGTATTGCTCCCAAACTGACTTCTCTGAGGCAAAGAGAAACTTCAACTCACATAAAAATCTGCTTTTGCTCTGAAAGCAAGTGGGTGCTTCTACTTGGTGTTTACAACAAATAATGCTCAGTGGTCTTCCTTTCATCATCCTGTTAAAGGCAGGAGGTATTTTTTTTTTCCTTCTCAGGATGCATGAAGAAAAAAAGAATTGATGTGGAGGAGATCACATGCAAATTCACAAGGCCTTAGAAACACAGGTCCTTCTGACAGATCCAGCATGTTTGGAAAGAACACACAGGCTCTTCCGAGGAATCACTTACTCATCTAAAAAAAAAAATGCTTCTTAATATACTGTGAGATCTAGTATGGTAAAAGAGCAACATCAACAATCCTCTATTCCTAGTTATAATAGAAAACATTCTCCACGAGAGGTGTGTGGTATCTACTGTAGGGTACATCTACGCTGGCTAGTATGAAGCTTGCTCTTAACACTGATTAAATGGAAGATTAACAGGTTGCCCTTACTACCTCCACTTTCAGGACAGTTTCCCAGTTCTGGATTACCTGTGATGGAGCTGATCTGCATTGTCATATAGAGTAAGATATCAGAGACCTGCTCCAACCCTGGCAATAAGAGATTCTGAGGCATGATCCTGTATCCAGTAATGCCTTATAGGATAGTTTGTTCATGCTTGGCCCAGGGAACTTATGAGAGGCCACTGGAGAAGCCTATGTGCAGGGGAAGATTCCAGTGTATTGGAAATGTGAGTACCCATCATCAAGAACAGCAGCAGCATTGGTATGGATCTACCTGAGGTTAGATTGCTACAGAGAGCAGACCTGGAGAAGTTACCAGGTGTTTGGAGGAGCCCAGATGACCATGGGTGAGTCGTAGACAGTGAAACAAAAAAATGTAACATTGAAATTGCCTGGGAGACCTCAAGATGTTTGAGAAGCCAGATCCATGAGCTATCTACTGAGGAAAGCTGCTAAGAGGAAGTGAAATCAGCACAGGAGAAAGAACTTTGTTGCAGTCAAGTAATAAGAAAAGGGAGTTGGAGATCTGAAGGCCCCTTTGAAATCAGACATGGAGATGCAGAATTTGGAGTTTCCAAGCAAGTTTTCTGTCTTGATTTGTGGATTACACTGGATCTGAGGAATCTCAGAAAAGACCTTAAACTTTTGACTTTTAACATTGTTAAGATGGCTAGACTATGGGGAATCTAGAAATTGAACTAAATGGATATTGTATTAAGTTATGTTGTGCCGTGGCCCCCATGGATTCATGTGCTTAAATAAGCCTGTGGGAGCAAGGGAGTAGACTATGATGGTCTGTGTATGCTCAGGCCAGGAAACAGTACTGTTACCTATTAGAGGACATATGGGCTTTCTGGAATAGGATTGTCACTGTGGGTGTGGGCTCTAAGACCCTCATCCTAGCTGCCTGAAAATCAATATTCTGCTACCCATCTTCAGAAGAAGCTCCTACTGGACCATGCCTTTCTAAATGCTTCCGTGATCACACATTGATGATAATGGACTGAACATCTGAATTTGTAAGCCAGCCCCAGTTAAATGGTATCCTTTTTAAGACTTTTCTTAATCATTGAATCTGTTCTCAGCAATAAATAACTTAAGAAACCATACATAAATACCTGGATATTTAGAAAATTAGCATGCATGCCCCATGTATGTGTCCCTACATGTCACAAGAAACTCTTTCTACAGGTGTGGCGCAAGGAAAGACAAAAGTCCATGTCAGTCATGCAGAAATGGCTCATCATTTGAGAACTTGTTTCTCAAAAACCCACAGGACATCTAACATCCTCTGTCACTTCAGTTCCAGCTGAAATCCAATGACCTCTTCTGGACTTGGGGAATAGCACACAAGTTTTGCACAGACCTACAGAAGGCAAATCATCCATAAATATAAAATAAACCAAAATGAAAAAAAAAACGGGAGAATATTAATAAACCATATGGGCCTGTATTTTTCTCAGCTTTAACAAACACCTCAAAAATGAACAATGAACTACATACTGTGCTGCTGTTAAAAACCAAAAAGGAATAAAATGCATTGTTGAGCAAAAAAATCATCTTCATAATGAAGAAGGACAACAAAACAATAAAACAAAACCCCATCACCAAAAAGGTCTGGGAATTTATTATCTCTATCAGTAGTTACCACTGATAGTATATTTGAAGGAAAGCACACACATACAGTTCTGTGTTTTCTGATAGCTTTTATATTCCCTTAGCCTATGTTTTATTTCCTAAGTGATGTTACAGAAATACTGATATATTTCCCATTAACATCTTCCATACTATCATCCACAAAATTTTAGTAGGATCTAAATATTTGACATTAATGATACACCCATCATGAAGTTTGTATCAACAGATTTAATCACACTATCCACACTGAATGTGCAGTCTTCTTTGAAGTTCACTCTGGCTGGGAAGTCATTATGGTGCCCAAGCCCTGTGGGACTGCAAAGTTCCATCTGTGTCTGAGAGCTGTGAGAATTCAAGACTGTGGCACCACATCTGAATAAAGAAGATTCTTATGAGGGAAGAGTTGGAGATCACTGTTTTATTAATAAGAATATATACAAATTACTCAAAAGAAACTGCGAGCATGCAGTCAATATGTACAGTGTATAGCATTAAGAAATTATCAAATCAATTATAAGAATGAAACAACAATAAATAAATAACAAAAGTCAAATGAAAACAAGAGAAACAAAATAACCAACGTAATCATAATTCAAACCAAAACGTAAAAACAAGAATTGTGAGAAGGAGCATTCTTTGGCTGCTCAATTTGCAACACAGACTTAGAGCCTTTGGCTGCCCTTGGCAACATTATAAAAAAGCACTTACTGGTGGTAACAATCTTTACAAGATAAATATAAGCATGTCTCTTTTTTGGAGTGTGTCTTTGAAGGATATGGTCACCCAAGTCTAAGCAGAAGACATGTCACAGTCTTTGGCTCAAAGACTTTGCAATTTCGTTGACTTATCTTGATGTAATTATTCTTGATGACACATCAGGACAAGAAAAAATTTACACTCTCAGACTCTCCCTGGATGTCCAGCAGCTCTTGGTGTGTCTCAGAACATGTCCAAATATTGCACTCTTGTTGAGCCAGAACCTAGATGAATTTAAGTCCTTTTCACTATGAAAATAAAGTAAAGGAAGAAAATGCAGCTGATGATATCCATGATTATTATGGATGAGATGCAATAGTGGTATATTTCCTGTGCACACTCCGTGCTCTTCCTACAGTAGTATTCCACAAGGGAGATCATGTCCTTGTCAGTGTCATGTTCCAGATTTTGATAGAGTATTTCACACCTAAGGAAGGAAGGGACAAAGGCCTCGTAAAAATTTGTCAACTCTGCTGTCCCTTTCACACCAGCTCTACTCAGCTGGACATTCAAACAGGACCTATCAGCTGAGGTCAGAACCTGCACCCCCAAGTGTCATAGAGTACCTGGGCTTGGGTTTTTTTCTCAGCTTTTAAAAACTGCAAGGAACTGAACCATGAACTACACCCTATACTAGAATATAACAACACACCACATTTGTCCAAAAGTCCAGGGAGATTATACGGAATAATAACATTGCAGCAATGTCTGATTCTGAGTTCAAGAGAGATGGGGGCATCCTAGAAAACCACGGGGATGCCTTATGGGAAACCTGCCAAGAATTTAAGTGAAGGCTGTGATTGCTTCTCCAGTGTAGCAACCTGCCTGGATTCCATCTTTCAAACCCTCTATCTGCAAATATCCAGACAAACCATATTACATGAAATCCGTGGGCACTATAGGCCCTATATTCAGCATGAGTGTGCTAAATGAAAATATTCCCAAGGCCAGGCACTGAACTTTAAACGTAATGGTCAAGAAGAAACAAAACAACATCTCTCTATGTCTATGGCTATTATAGGGTCCACTCTCAAGCATGCAAAATATCTGTGTTCACACAATACAAGCATATTATGTTTCAATAACCTGTTTAGTTGTCCAGTGAATGCTAATATAAAAATCTCTTAGGACGAATTGGAGGTATAAAACATAAATCTTGTGTGGGATAGGTGCATAGTGAGCAAAGTATATAGACAGCTCAGTCAGTGATATGCTTTCCCCTTATAAACCCCAATGGGAATCAGGGGTCTTGGCCTATTTTCCAATCTGGCTTAGCAAGTTAACAAGGCTGGGAAGAGCAGGATTGTTTCCCAGTAAAGGATCCCATCTTGGTGGTGGACTAGCATCTCAATCTTGGTCATTGTTTTAGACTTGACCAAAAGTAAACAGCTTTTTCCAGTAGGAGCTCCCTTTACCATCACCTTACTTACTTGGTGTCCAAAGGTATGAGTGCATAATAATAGGAAATCTCTGTGAGTAGGATTGAAAGGAAGCTTCCCCACATGAGTGATTGTGTCTGGGATATTTTGAGTAAGATAAGGCTGACTGTTTGAAGGCCTAATGCTTACATGAATTATCTCAAACTGAGCAATCGTTCAGGGAAAGGCTGAAACACATAAGTACAATACCTGTCTTTAGCTGATGGTCTTCTGGAGAGCTTCTCCTTCTGTACAAATATGCACACACACACATACATACACACACACACACACACTTGTATATATAAGCATCCATACCACAAATACTTGAAAAATCACCTAGCATAATACAAACATACAACTTAAGTATAAACATGCTGAGCCACAGCTGCTCCAAACACACAGAGACACACAAACACAAACATCACACTACAGACACAGACACACAAACACAAACACAAACATCAATGAAAATGTTCCTCTAGTCCAGCACATTTCCTGTTGCATGCGGAAGTCATGGAACCTACCATATGTCCAAGGAAGACTCTCAGACTCAGGCAGGCTTTGTGGCCCTGACCTGTACTTTTCTGCTCTTCAGGAACTTTATCTATGCAGATACTTGATAGTCATGCAAGTGATTTACAAGCTCTACACAGATAACTTGGACAACATGACACCAAATTCCCAAGAAAGAGATATCAAACAAAAGCCAACAGCAAGCCCCATGATGACTCCTCACAGTTTCCTCACTTAACCTATACTGGTTCCTTCATAGAAGACCTAGGAAGCATCAGAGGAAGACAGTGACTTTGAATCTTTACTTAGGAACTTTTCAACACATTACATTTTGTGTGATATTGAATCATCCTCAATATCAGTCAAAAGCAAGCAAGTGAAATAACATGCTGTGACATTTCTGAAATGCAGCACTCTGCACAATTATGAGGGGGAATCTATCCTGAAACAAAGCCATGCCCATAATACAGTTAACAAAACAATGGCAGCAGAGGGATGCACTGTAGGATTCTGGGCATGCTCATGCTGAAGCCAATAAGACAAACCAGAATCACACAGGAAGATAACTCTATGCAGGGAAAGTGAAGAAATCTAATGCTTATTTTAAAAATAGCTGTTTTGTTTAGCAGTTTGTTGAAACAAAAAAGAGAGGGAGATCCACCTGATAGTGGACAGGAGAAGGAAAGACTACCAGGCAGCACAAAACAGCAAGTGCCAGGTTTATGAAGAGACCTAGGCTCGAAGAATTAAGTAATGAATGACTCGACAAAATCAGATGTCATTAACTTACCTTCCCAACATACCAAAAAAGATAAAGATCAGAATGAGCATGCATACACACACACATACATACATACACACACACACACACACACACATACAAACATTCACACAAAAAAATGATAAGTGAGCAGAAAACAGTGAGCAATCTGTCATGCTAGAGGAACAACATATTTAGACTATAGAAAGCAGAAGTTCCAAGTGTGTCCCACAACTCTGCTATGCTTCCTAGAGGAAAAAAAACTCAGGAGAACACACTTCTTCATCATAATTTGGGGTATATAAGGAGAAATTTTTTCAGAAAGCCTCAAATCTCTCATACCAAACCTCAACTTATGGGAAGCCTTTTCCATGTGCCTGGTCATCCAGCAAGCTCCAGACTTTAAGGCCCAAGAACGATCTCTCCAGCAGCACTCAAAGAAAATAGGATTGACAAGCTGCTACTCAGGCTCTGTTAATGTGACCAAAGGTCTATGAAGCCTGAAGAAACCATCTTGAGATAGCAGAAAAGGGGAAGGGAAAGAACAAAAGCTGACAAAAGACAACAGTGATATCCACTCACTCGTCAATTCCACTCTGCTCTCATCCCTGCAAACCACTTCCTGCCTATAATCTCACATGATCACTGCAAAGCAAAGGAGCTACAGACCTTTACTTCTTCTCCAAAGCTCTGTGCTATTCTAAAGGAGGACTCCAGCACAGCACCCTTCAAACTTAATGGCATGCACTGGTGTGCTGTGTAGTCCACCTATCTCCACTAATGAGCTGCGGATTCTAGTAGAGTAGGAGCATTTGCTTATAAACACACAGTTTCTCAAAAAGGCCTACCTCCTCAGAAAAACTTGTAAATGATCACATAAATGAACACTTGGATGAGACACAAGGGAGTGTTTGGGGAAGTTGGGAGACAGTTTCATTAGTGTGCCTATGTTTTTGGTTAGCCATGAGGGCAAACTGCCTCTGATGCCTCATCCTACCTGCTGCTCCTTGGCACAGGGGAAATCGATGGTCTTGCTGGCCTCTTCACAGAACGTCTTTTCTTCCCCAAAGTAGGCTTGTGGTTCAGCCTGCTCCACCAGCAGCTTATTGTTCTCATGCAGCAATATCCTTACATTCTCCTTCTGCTGTGAACATGCATTCAGGACGTGGTAGTGCCTGGTGCTGATTGACAAATAAAACAGGGAGAGTTTCTGTATCAGTTTCTGTTTGTCTGCCAGTCCTCCAAGTACCCTGATCCCTGCAATTCCCTGATCCCCTGACAGCCCCAGTCTAGAGTCCACAATACACATATCAACACCAAATTGAGGCAGGTCAAATTCAGAGACTTGTGTAATGTGACTAACATTCCACAAAACTCAAATGACTTCAGAAATCCCTGACACCTAGAGGGTTTCATGAACATCACAGAACAGGAAATGTTCCTCATGGGTGCTTCTGTGTCCATGGTACTAGGAAACCATCAGCACTAGAGGACAAATCCTCTCTGAGAGAGGAGATAAAGCCCAACAGGTATACAATCTTTCCCTTTCCATTGTTGTCTGGGACCCAGATCTTTAAATCTCCTGGTAGAACCTTAGAGGTTGAGGTTTGCCTTATATTTCCAATACGATGGAAATGTTTTCTATGTAGAGGATCCTGAATTTGGAAGAATAAAGATTGGATGGTCTTGTATACTCTGCACACTTAGGACAACTGAGTCAAAGAGGCACAAATTCAAGACCTTTGCTTCAAGGCAGGGTTCCTATTATGGAATAGTAAGCAACCAGAGCCTTTACTTTTGTTCAGAGTCCTACAAGGACAGAAGCATTCCCTGACTAGTGCTGGGGTCGCGGCTGTGTCAATGACTCACCTGTAGGAATACTTATCTTCTATCACCTCCTTGTACTTCTCTATGGCATCACTTATTGACTGCTTCATTTTTTCCATATCCATCCTTGTCTTCTCATGTTGTGATTTAATGATGTCGAATTCAACATTCATCCTGTGTTAGGGCATGACCAAAGGAGCAAAAATGTCCACTGAGATATGAATTCAAGAATCATGTGCAAACAAATGGTGCTAGCACAAGTGGTGATCAGTATGTAGAAAAATGTAAATGGACCCATTGTTATGTCCTTCTATAAAAGTCAAGTCCAAGAAGATCAAAAAACCTCCACATAAAACCAGATATACCAGAATTCCCCAGATAGAAACTGGAGAAGATCCTGAAACACATGGGCACATGGGAAAATTTCCTGAACAGAACACCAATGGCTTATGCTCTTAGATCAAGTATCAACATATGGGACCACATAAAATTGAAAAGATTCTGTAAGATGAAGGTCACTGTCACTAGGACCAAACAGCAACCAACAGATTGGAAAAAGATCTTTAAACATCATATTTCCAATATATAGCTAGTACACAATATATACAAAGAACTCAAGAAGATAGACTCCAGAGAATCAAAGAACACTATTAAAAATGGGGTACAGAGCTAAACAAAAAATTTCAACTGAAGAATATTTAATAGACAACAAGCACATAAATAAATGTTCAACATCCTTAGTGATTAGGGAAATGCTCATAAAACCAACCCTTAGATTACACCTCACAGAAGTCAGAATGGCTAAAATGAAAAGCTCAGATACCACTGATGCTAGATAGGATTGTGGAGAAAGAACACACTCTTCCATTTTTGGTAGGATTATGATAAGTTACAACCACTCTGGAAATCAGTCTACAAGTTCATCAGAAAATTGGACAAACTACTACCTGATGACCCATCTAAATCATTCCTGGGCATATTCCCAAAAGATACTCCTATATACAACACAGACACATGCTCCACCATGTTCATAGCAGCCTAATTTAAAATAGCCAGAAGCTGGAAAGAACCCAGATGTCCTTCTAAAGAATGGATACAGAAAAAATGATACATGTACACAATGGAGTACCTATAAACTAATAAAAAATATGAAGTCAAGAAATTCTTAGGCAAATGAATGGAACTAGAAAATATCATCCTCAGTAAGGTAACACAAACACAAAGGAACACACATGGTGTACACTCACTGATATGAAGATATTAGCCCAATACATCTATATAAACAAGGTACAATTCACAGCACACATGAAGCTCAAAATGGAAGACCAAAGTGCAGGAGATTCAGTCCTTCATAGAAATTGGAACAAAATAATCACCAGAGGAAATATAGAGACAAAGTATATAGCAGAGACTGAAGGAAAGACCATTTCAAGACTGCCCCACATGGGGATACATCCTGTATACAGTTCCATACCCAGATTCTATTGAAGATGCCAAGAAATGCTTGCTGAAAGGAGTCTCATATAGCAGCCTCATGAGAGGACCTGCCACAGCCTTACAAATACAGAGGCGAATGCACATAGCCAACCATTGGACTGAGAGTTTGCTGACAGATGAAGGAGTTGGGGTAAGGACTGAAGGGGCTGAAGTGGTTTCCAACTCACAGGAAGAACTACAATATTAACAACCAGACAGGGGTTAAGTCACCAACCAAGGAGTACACATGGCTCCAGCTGCATATGTATCAGAAGATGGCCTTGTCAGATATAAATGAGAGGAGAGGTCCTTGGTCTTATGGAGGCTCAATTGATGCTGCAGTTTAGGGGAATTAAGGCAGCGTGGGAGGATGTGAGGGAGGAGCATACTTAGAGAGACAGGGGGAGGGGGATGGGATGTGTGGTTTCTGGACTAGAGGAAAACAGGAAAGGGAATAACATCTAAAATATAAATAAGAAAATATCAAATAAAAATAATCTCATGTGAAAAGGTTGTATTCTGGAGTATCCACACCGAATATATACCACATACTTTCTCCTTCAAAGTGAGCCCTATTGGTGCTGAGTTAAACATATTTTCCTGGGCACAGGACAGCAGAGACAGGGGAACAAATGGAGGGAACTGACATTCAACAGCTCTCAGGGTAAGCCTGTAGGAACAGACTAGTTCTCTGAGAAGTTTCCATTAAACTGCATCGCAGGCTTCAATCCAACAAACATATGTGATGATTTTCTCATATTTTAAAGACAGGGATTCTCAATTCTTGGCTCCTATTGTTACATGAATTACCAGAGGTTGTAACTAGTATTTACAGGGGAGAGGCTTTCTAATACCTCCTTCCCAAGGAGATTCTTATGTGACACCAATATAAACACAAGAAGCAAGGTGATCAGTTTAGGGGTCTGTAGACTCAACACTTTTATCACCTGCAAACTGTCCATCACACAAATCCTCAGACCTATCAAAGGTCCCACAGCGCCAGATCCTGAACAAAACACACACAACAATATTCACACACATAAACACACTTAGAATGCCAAATAAATCCAGGGAGCTGCCATATTCTCAGAGTATAATGAACATAATCAGAGTAAAGCAGTGATGACCTGAAGCCATTGCATTCGTACACTAGCAGGCAGCATGTGACCATGTCCTTCTACCTGTTTATAGAACCAATCGGACTCCAAGCACCTCAAGGTAAAAAACAATAGAGGATGACCATAAACATATAGCACATGACTTATCCTACAATTCAACAGCTGTTATGGCTTCTTAAAATGCATAATGAAAGATGATACACTCCAATCATGGGAGGAAATGAGGGTTAACACAGAGGGAACAATACAGTCAACAGGATACTAGATGTAATTACTACCTGTAGTTCAAATTATTATAGTTGTAAAGATCCAGGATTCGACAAAGTTCTTCCTTCTCAAACCGCATCTTCCTGATATCAAAATTCAATGCTTCTAATTTATTGTTTGGTTTCATCTGATTAGTTATGCTTGAATTTTGGGGTGGTGTTTTACTCCCAGACCCTGAAAATAGATAAACACAAATGAATTTGCATAGTTGATTGCCCAGGGCAGGGGACCATTCTGAGTACCAAAAAGAAGGTTGAAGAAGAGTAAAGCCAGAGACAGGGTGAATCCCTGAAAGAGTAGAACAGCTAGGTTTGAGCTAGTCTGCTAAGCTATGTCCCTCTTCCCAACCACCATTGTCAGACATATGCCATACTCCCAATTACACCTTGTCCTGAAAACCATAAGCATCCTCAGACATAAATATCTGAGGAACAGTGTCAGCTCAAATTAACAGATGTTATGCAGATAAATCCTGAAGTTCATACTACTTAGCACTATCAAGCCCTAATGATTTGTGTTCACCCCCAAAGGGTCTGAGCCCTCAACATATGACCAGGGCTGCCTCCTTCTCTCTTCTTTCATCAGAGACTGATGTATCCTACAGTAATCTAGACGATGAAGTGCTTCAACTCCATACCATAAAGAGATACATTGTTATTCTCAAAGTGTCTCCTCCTGGCATTCATTGATACACCAAATAAATTAAATAACTTCTGGAAAAGTAGCTTCAGGCTGGTCAATTCCTGGCACTCTGTCAAACTAATCATCAGAAAATTTTGATTCTTGTTCTGTAACTGAGAAAGTCCAAGATTCCTGCCTGTAAGACCAACTCATTAAGTTCAAGACTACCTATTCCTGAAAGTTCCCCAATTCTGCCCAGGACTCACTGTGCCTTCTCCAAAAAGAATTCATTCTTCCTGTTCTACAAGACAGATTGCTGGATTCCTTCTGACTTGATCCAGTGTCACCTTGATCACCATTCTCCTTCCGAAATAGCCTCCTCAGCCTGGAAAACATGTCTGTTTGTGAACCCAACAGGCACTGAATGATATCCCACAGGCAGTTGCTGTTACCACAACACAGGTGACATCACAGAAGATTCTAGTTCTCTCCTAGATACAGGAGAATGTCCAAGGAAGCCATTATTGATGATGTCACTGGGAACTGCCATGACCTGCTTGTTAATAAGCTCTCCTTAAATTGACCAATTTCTGGGCTGCCCTTTCCTGGAGCCTCTAATTTGACCCAGAGAACACCCTTTGGCAACCTCTCCTTACAAAGCTAGAGATTCCTCTCTGCTTAATTCGAAGTCAAGTGCTTTTGATGGGGAGAGTTAGTTAGGACCCTGACATGCATAAGAGTTTGTTGTTAGCACCCAAATCTGTAAGTACTATAAAAGTGGGAGATTTTTATCAATAATAAATATTCCACCTGAGTCAATTTATATGACATACGGTAAATTCCCCAGGTTTGCCCTTTTTGCCAGATGCCAATATCTTTCTCCTTTACCATTAATTCTATCAAACCTGGTTAATATTTTCTTACTCTGTATTGCTTGATTGTTTGTATAGACATATCCATGCATGTCACAAAATATCTTGGTTACAATGTTCTTTATTGCAAGTATAACACCCTTTACTTTGGACCACAGGGGCTCAAAGCAAGGTAAATATAAGCGGGTAAAATTTCTGTCCCTCCCTCAAAATACTAACTTGCACATCCTCCTTTTGTCAAATATGACCAGACAATTAAATAGGACATCGGTGAGCAAAAGTCAACCTGGACTGCAAGACGATATTGTAGCCACACAGCCAACACATCTCCAATATCTGTCTATCCTGAAATGCCAAGTCCACGCATGAGGATATAGGGGCTGTACCATGATACTATACTCACAGTGAAAATGAGACTCAGAAGGATGGGCAGGTAGTGGAATGGCCTGAGTTCAGCTTAAACCTCAATTTTAATGGGTCCATAATTTCAGGCAGGAGTCCCTTTGGCATTGATATCTGTGGCTTATCCATTCTTTTCCTGGGTGAGCTGAATCTGTGCTATAATGCCCACTACCCTCACAATTGTAAGAGTAAAAAGATCATGTATATCTTTTGCAGGAAGACTTCTGCCTTTGACTACCACCTTGAGGCAAAGAACATTACTGTGAAAATCTGAAAAAGAGGGGGGAGATTGTTGATGCCTGAGAACTTGAAGGCCTTTTCTTCCCTAGAGGGCACTAATTTTTCTACTGTGATTTTTCCATTGCTCTTTCACTAATGGTGACTTGGCTGTTTCCTTGCATAAAGAAACCTGCATGCCCCAACAATGAGCCAACTGCAAACAAGCTCCTTTTTTCAAGAAAAGTTTTGTTGCAGAATTATGCCTTGGCAGCAGGAAGGTCAACTAAGCTGTTCCTAGGTCCAGCTCTCCTGGTACAGTATTAAAGACCTGAGGTATTTGGGAAAAGAAAGCAGCACACAATTTCACATAGATCTCTGTGATGCAAGTGCTAGAACAGTAATAGGATTGTTAGTTTCTTCTTTGTTATCAATACCTACAAAACTGGTCAGAGTTGATACATGCCTTTAATCACAGAACACAGAAGGAATTTTTTTAACTGTTGTTGCTAGTACTCTGGTTGTTTCTTTTGGTTTTTGTTTTTAATTTCCCCAGCTAATTGCACTGTACCTAGAATACTAAGGCCATGTTCAATATGGCCCTATCATTCATGTTAGTCAATGATTTTATTCTTACCAAATACTCAACTGATGCTTCTATTACTTGCTTTCAAATAAGGATAGCAATCACAGCGATGATAGTTACCTTGTATGGACTGACATAACCAACACATATATTGTGGTATCCAAAACTTTTGGATATTCTTAGCTTCTGTTTTTAAGATGAAAAACCTCAAAATTTAGAGAAACTTGAAGGAATGAATAATTCCCAGGGGCTGTATGTAACTCAAAATGTGTGTGACAATCGAGAACTGACTGAGAATCAGAAAGACCAGATGCTTACCAAGATCAAAGTTGTAGGCCAATAAGAAACTCTAAATAATAAGCCATCATGGGAAACATAAACTTAGGAGGCCATGGGCCCTGAAGGCTGGTCCTTGGCCTTCAGACTGATCTATTTCCAATTTTCTGAGGATCCTCCAGATTGATTTCTAGAGTTGTCATTGCACTTTACAGTCCTACCAGAAATGGAGGAGTGTTCTTTCCCCACATTCTCAACAACATGTACTTTCATGGGAGTTTTTGATCTTAGCCATTCTTCACTGTAAATTATACCACTTTACACCAATCTCAGAGTATTATTGGTTTGCATTTCACTGATTTCTAAGGACTTTGATCCTTTTTTTATTTTATTTTATTTTATTTTATTTTAATATTGTTATTTTCTATATTCTTTGTTTACAATGCAAATGATTTCCCCTTTCTCAGATCCCCCCTCACCATATGTCCCATAAACCTTCTCCTCTCCACCCATTCTCCAATCACCTCCCTCCTTTTTCTCTGTCCTTATATTGCCCTCAAACGATAGATCAATACTTTGTAGGATCAGGACCCTCTCCATACTTCTTCATGGGAGTCATTTGTTATGCGATTTGTGCCTTCGGTATTCAGAGCTTCTGGGCTAATTAAGATCCACTTATCAGAGATTGCATTCCATGTGTATTCTTTTGTGATTGGGTTACCTCACTTAGGATGATATTTTCCAGATCAAACCATTTGCCTAAAAATTTTGTGAATTCATTGTTTCTAATTGCTGAGTAGTATTCCATTTTGTACCACATTTTCTGTATCCATTCCTCCTTTGAGGGGCATCTGGGTTCTTTCCAGCTTCTGGCTATTATAAATAAGGCTCCTATGTACATAAAGGAGCATGTGTCTTTATTGCACGCCGGGGAATCCTTTGGGTATATCCCCAGGAGAGGTACAGCAGGTCCTCCAGAAGTGTCATGTCCAGTTTTCTGAGGAACCGCCAGACTGATTTCCAAAGTGCTTGTACCATCTTACAGCCCCACCAGGAGTGGAGGAGTGTTCCTCTTTCTCCACATCCTCGCCAACAGCTGCTGTCTCCTGAGTTTTTGACCTTAGCCATTCTGACTGGTGTAAGGTGAAATCTCAGGGTTGTTTTGATCTGCATTTCCTTAATGACTAATGATGTTGAGTACTTCTTAAGGTGCCTCTCGGCCATCCGAATTTCTTCAGGTGAAAATTCTTTGTTAAGATTTGTACCCCATTTTTAATAGGGTTATTTGGTTCCCTGGGATCTAACTTCTTGAGTTCTTTGTATATATTGGATATTAGCCCTCTATCAGAAGTAGGGTTGGTGAATATCCTTTCCCAATTTGTTGGTTGCCATTTTGTTCATTTAACAGTGTCCTTTGCCTTACAGAAACTTTGTAATTTTATGAGGTTCCATTTATCAATTCTTGATCTTAGGGCATAAGCTATTGGTGTTCTGTTCAGGAACTTTCCCCCTGTGTCTATGTCCTCAAGGGTTTTCCCCAGTTTCTTTTCTATTAGTTTCAGTGTGTCTGGTTTTACATGGAGGTCCTTGATCCACTTGGAGTGGAGTTTGGTACATGGAGATAAGAATGGATCAATTCGCATTCTTCTGCATGCTGACCTCCAGTTGAACCAGCACCATTTGTTGAAAAGTCTATCTTTTTTCCACTGGATGTTTTCGGCTCCGTTGTCGAAGATCAAGTGACCATAGGTGTGTGGATTCATTTCTGGGTCTTCAATTCTATTCCATTGGTCCACTTGTCTGTCACTGTGCCAATACCATGCAGTTTTTAACACTATTGCTCTGTAGTATTGCTTGAAGTCAGGGATACTGATTCCCCCAGAATTTCTTTTGTTGTTGAGAATAGTTTTAGCTATCCTGGGATTTTTGTTATGAATTTGAGAATTGCTTTTTCTAACTCTGTGAAGAACTGAGTTAGGATTGTGATGGGGATTGCATTGAATCTGTAGATTGCTTTTGGCAAGATGGCCATTTTAACTTTATTAATCCTGCCAATCCACGAGCATGGAAGATTTTTCCATTTTCTGAGGTCTTCTTCGATTTCCTTCTTCAGAGACCTGAAGTTCTTGTCGTATAGTGTCCCTTCCCCCCACAGCATTTAGCTGTGACCCTCCTGGCTGGCAACCCTCACTCTTCCCCTGGTATTATCTCTGGTCTATCCAAGCTGCAATATTCCTGGCCTACAGCCTCCACCCTTCCCCTGGCATTATCTCCAGCCCTTCCCTTGTTCCTTTGGGAACAATACAGCCACTTTCACCTTAACTACCAGGGCTGCCTCAGTGCAGTTCCACCTGGAGACCAGCAGAAAACTGTGTGACTGGAAGCAGGCTACCCGCCTAGAAGAACATCCTAGGAATTCGCGGCCATTTGGGGGGCAGGGTGGTTTTTCCAAAGACTATAAATATTGGCTAAATGATAGTAAAGTCAGTCTCTATGGGCAACTGTCCTCTTGACTCATTTCTCTTTCGCCCCCTTCCCGTTACCCCCAGAATTCTCTTCCAGGTAATCCGGTTCGCATGTGGCCGCAGTATAGATCTTTCACTTGTTTGGTTAGAGTCACACCAAGATACTTTATATTGTTTGTGGCTATTGTGAAGGGTGTCATTTCCCTAATTTCTTTCTCAGCCTGCTTATCCTTTGAGTATAGGGAGGCAACTGATTTGCTTGAGTTGATTTTATAACCAGCCACTTTGCTGAAGTTGTTTATCAGCTGTAGGAGTTCTCTGGTGGAGGTTTTCGGGTCACTTAAGTAGACTATCATGTCATCTGCAAATAGTGATAATTTGACTTCTTCCTTTCCAATTTGTATCCCCTTGACCTCCTTATGTTGTCTAATTGCTCTAGCTAGAACTTCAAGTACTATACTGAAAAGATATGGAGAGAGAGGACAGCCTTGTTTAGTCCCTGATTTTAGTGGGATTGCTTCAAATTTCTGTTTAGTTTGATGCTGGCTACCGCTTTGCTGTATATTGCTTTAATGATGTTTAGGTATGGGCCTAGAATTCCTGTTCTTTCCAAGACTTTTAGCATGGAAGGATACTGAATTTTGTCAAATGCTTTTTCTGCCTTTAATGAGATGATCATATGTTTTTTTTTTCCTTTGAGTTTGTTTATGTAGTGGATTGCATTGATGGAGTTCCTTATATTGAACCATCCCTCCATCCCTAGAATGAAGCCTACTTGATCATGGTGGAAGATCATTTGGATGTGTTCTTGGATTCGGTTGGCAAGAATTTTATTAATTATTTTTGCAACAATATTCACTAATCTTAGGGTCTTATTGGTTTGCATTTCACTGATGTCTAAGGACTTTGATCTTTTCTTTAACTGCTCCTCTGCCATTCAGGATTCTTCTCTTGAGATTTTTTTGTTTAGTTCTTTTTTTAATTATTTATTTTATGTATATGAGTACATTATTGTTCTCCTCAGACATACCAAAAGAGGGCATCAGATCCCATGACAAATGGTTGTGAGCCACCATGTGGTTGCTGGGAATTGAACTCAGGAACTCTGGAAGAACAGTCAGTTCTCTTAACTACTGAGCCCTCACTTTAGTCCTTTTGTTTAGTTCTATACCCCATTTTACATTGGGTTCTTTGTTTTTTCAGTACTTAGCTATGTGAGTACTTAATATATTTTAGATTTAACCCTCAATTGGATATGCAGTTAGTGAACATATTTCAACAATATATAGGTTGACAATTTGTCCTATGGACTCTGCCCTTTCCCTTACAGAAGCTTTTGAGCTTCATAAGGTCCCATTTATCAATTTTTTATGTTAGGGCCTGGGACATTGGCTTCTCTTTAGGAAATTTACCCGCATTCTCAAGAGTTTGATACTCTTTCCCACTTTCTTTTCTATTAGATACAGTGAATCTGGTTTTATGATGAGGTCTTTGATCCATCTGGAATTCAGTTTTCTGTAAGGTTTAAAATATGCATCTATGTTCATTTTTCTTTATACTTAGTGTCATTTAGACCAGCTTTCTTTTTTCCATTGTGTATTTTTGGCTTATTTGTCAAGGATCAAGTGTGCATATATGTGGTATCATTTCTGGATCTTCAATACATTTTTTATATTTTAAAATTTTTAATCTTGCATTTCAGATGTTATCTGCTTTCCTGGTTTTCAGTCCAGAACACTCCTATCTCATGCCCCCTCCAAGTGCTTCAATGAGGGTGCCCCCTCACATACCCACACACTCAGTCCGGCTCACCTTGGCATTCCCCCAAACTGGGGCATTGAGCCTTTACAGAACCAAGAGCCTCTCCTTCCATTGATGTCCCACAAGGCCATCCTCTGATACATACATGGCTGAAGCCATGTGTCACTCCTTGTGTACTCTTTGGTGGGTGGTGAATTCCCTGGAAACTCTGGGGTGTCTGGGTGGTTGATATGGTTGTTCTTCCTACGGGGTACAAAGCCCTTTCACTCCTTCAGTGCTTTCCCTACCTCTTCCATTGGAGACTCTATTCTCAGTCCAAAGAGCGGCTGTTATAGCACACTCCTGTCAACAAGCACTTCTTGACTTCCTCCATAGTATCTGGGTTTGGTGTCTGGATGTGGGATGGGTCTCAAAGTGGAAAGTCTCAGGATGTCATTTGCTTCAGACTCTGCTCCATAATTTGTCTCCATATGTCCTCCTGTGACTCTGTCTGAGATATTCTCGATTTCTTTCTTCAGAGACCTGAAGTTCTTGTCAAACAAATCTTTGGGGTTAGAGTCACCCCAAGGTATTTCATATTATTTGAGAAGGGTGCTGTTACCATAATTTTATTCTCAACCTGTTTGTCTTTTTAGTAGAGAAGACTATTGAATTGTTTGTGTTGATTGTCTTTCCAGCCACTTTGCTGTTTATCAAGTTTATGAATTCTCTGGTGTAGCCAAGAAATGGTGTTACATGCCTTTAATCCCAGGACTTGGGAGACAGAGGCAGGAAGATTTCTGAGTTCGAGGCCAGCCTGGTCTACAAAGTTAGTTCCAGAACAGCCAGGGTTATGCAGAGAATACCCTGTCTCAAAATAAACAAACAAACCAAAAAGCTAAAGGCATTCTTGGGTGGTCAGCAGATTCTGACCATTGACTGAATGCTGAACCCTATGGTTGAATAGCAGGAAGTGGCTGAACGCTAAGTTTAAATTATTGTATACCTGAAAGAAGATGAGAAGGAGGGCAACCCTGTAGGAGGATCAGCAGTTTCAATAAACCTGGACCCTTGAGATCTCTCAGACACTGGAACACCAACCAGGCTGCATACAACAGATGTTAAGAGGCCTCCAACACATATAGAGCAGAGGACTGCCAGGTCTGGGTTTAGACAGAGAAGATACACCTAACCCTCAAGAATCTGGAGGCAATAGGGAGTTTAGAGGTCTGGTGAGGTACTGTTGTGGCACGGAGACAACATCAAAGACACGGGGGAGCAGTTAGGAGGTATGGGATGTGGTATGGAGGTACAGGGAGAAAAATGGATAGAGAGTTTAAAATAAGTAAAGAAAACAAAGGAATTCTGTGTTAGAATTTGGGGGGTCAATTAAGTATATTATCCTATCATCTGCAAATAGTGATATTTTAATTCTTTCTTTCCAAATTGTAACCATTTGACCTTCTTTTGTTGTCTGATTATTCTGGTTAGGACCTCAAGGTCTATTTTGAATGGGTAGGGACTGAGATGGCATCTTATGTAGTCCCTCATTTTAGTGGAATTGCTTCAAGTTTCTCTCCATTTAGCTTGATGTTGGGTACTTTTTATTGTATATTACTATTACTATGTTTAGGTATGGGCCTTGACTTCATGATATCTCTAAGACTTTCTTCAAAAATAGATGTTGGCTTCTGTCAATTGCTTTCTCAGCATGTAAAGAAATGATCATGTAGTGATTGACTTTGAGATTGAATAAATAGTGCATTATGTTGGTGGATTTCTGTATATTGAACCATCCCTGGGATGAAGTCAACGTGAGAATCATGATTGATATTATAAATTTGTTCTTGGATTAGCTTTGGGAGAATTGTATTGTGTAATTGTGAACCAATATTCATAAGTGAAATTGGCATGAAGTTATCTCTGTTGGGACTTAGTGAGATTTTGTATTCAGTGTGATTGTGGCTTCATAAAACAAATTGAGTAGGGTCCTTTCTGTTTTTATTTTGTGAAACATTTGTAATAGAATTGGTATTAGGTTTTCTTTGAAGGTCTGAGAGAATTCTGCCCTAAATCCATCTGGTCCTGGGCTTTTTTTGGTTGGGAGAATTTTATTTATTTATTTTGTATTATTTTCTATATTCTTTGTTTACTTTCCAAATGATTTCTCCTTCCCCAGTTGCCCTACCCCATAAGTCCCATAAGCCCTCTTTCCTGTCACCAGTTCCACAATCAGTCTCCTCCCACTTCTCTGTCCTGGCAATCCCCTACAATGCAGGATCAAGCCTTTCCAGGACCAGAGACTTCTCCTGCCTTCTTCATGGGAATGATTTGATATGTCAATTGTGTCTTGAATATTCAGAGTTTCTGGGCTAATATCCACTTATCAGTGACTGCATTCCATGTGTGCTATTTTGTGATTGGGTTACCTCACTTAGGATTGTGTTAGTCAACAATTTGCCCAGGAATTTCATGAATTCATTGTTTTTAATTGCTGAGTAGAATTCCATTGTGTAAATATACCACATTTTCTGTATCCATTCCTCCATTGAGGGACATCTGGGTTCTTTCCAGCTTCTGGCTATTATAAATAAGGCTGCTATCAACATAGTGGAGCATGTGTCCATATTGCATGTCGGGAAATTCTCTGGGTATATGCCCAGTAGTTGTATAATAGGGTCCTCCGGAAGTGTCATTTCCAGTTTTCTGAGGACCCACCCAACTGATTTCCATAGTGGTTGTACCATCTTTCAATCCCACCAGCAGTGGAGGAGTGTTCCTCTTTCTCCACATCCTCGGCAATACTCGCTGTCTCCTGAGTTTTTAATCTTAGCCATTCTGACTGGTGTGAGGTAAAATCTCAGGGTTGTTTTGATTTGCATTTCCCTAATGGCTAATGATGTTGAACATCTATTACTTTAGGGGTTATGCGCCCTGGCCTGTGGGGTTTTCGACAGAGGACACTAGAAGAGAAGGGCAGAGAAACAGAGACAGGAGACGTGTAGAACAAGGCCAAGACTAATTAACTGTTCGAGGCCTTCCCAATTTCTTAGGGAATGTATACAGGCAAGAGAAGAAGTGAGCAAGTGGGATTCTTCATGTAGCCCAGGCACTCAGCCAAGGTGAATCTCTGGCAGCTACAAGATGTTTTCTTCTTCTGGGAGGGCACAGTGACTATTGACCACACAATCTCTCTAAGGTCTGTAGCTGAGGAGAAGTCAAAACGTAAGGCTATCTTTAAAATGAAATCTATAAAGTAAGGTCAGTTTGGCTACTGGCAGTTATGGGACATTTTGACGGCTTATTTAATCCTTTTATAACTTGGTAGCAGGTTTCTGTCTAGAAAACTGTCCATTTCATCCAGAGTTCCCAGTTTTGTTGAGTATAGGCTTTTGTAGTAGGATCTGATAATTTTTTGAATTTTCTCAGTTTCTGCTGTTATATCTCCATTTTCTTTTCTGATTATGCTAATTTTGGTACTGTCTCCATATCCTTTGATTAGTCTGGCTAAGGGTTTATTTATCTTGTTGATTTTCTCAAAGAACCAGCTCCATATTTGGTAGATTCTCTGATAATTTTTTTCCTCCCATTGGTGGATTTCAGCCGTGCATTTGATTATTCCCTACCCTCCATTTCAATTATTTGCTCATTTTTGTTCAAGAGCTCTCTGATGTGCTATGAAGCTGCTAGAGTATGACCTCTCCAGATTAATTTTGGAGCCAATTAGAGGAATCAGTTTTTCTTTTAGCACTGCTTTCATTGAGTCCCATAAATTTGGGTATATCGTACCTTCATTTTCATTAAATTCAAAATTTTCTTTAATTTATTTCATTATTTCATCCTTGACAAAGTGATCATTGAGTAGAGAGCATTGATCAGCTTCCATGTACATATGGGTTTTCTTCTTTTGTTGTTGTTGTCATTGAAGACCAGTATTAATTAATCCATGGTGATCTGATAGGATGCATCAGATTATTTCAAATGTCTTCTATCAGTTGAGGGAAGTTTGGTGACCAATTATATGCTCAGTTTTCCAGAAGGAACCATGAGGTGCTAAGAAGGAATATGTTTTGTTTTTGGATGAAGTGTTCCATAGATATCTGTTAAATCCATTTGGTTCATAACTGCTTTTAATTTCACTGTGTCTCTGTTTAGTTTCTGTTTCCATGATCTGACCATTGATCAGAGTGTGGTCTTGAAGCTTCCCACTATTATTGTTTGAAGTTCAATGTGTGCTTTGTGTTTAGTAAAGTTTCTTTTATGACTGTGGGTGCCCTTTCATTTGGAGCATAAATGTTCAGAATTGAGAATTCATCTTGGTAAATTTTTGCTTTGACATCTATGAAATTTCCATCGTCATCTTTTTTGATAGCTTTAGGTTGATACTGATTGCTTCAGTATTGGGATGGCTACTCCAGCTTGTTCTGAGTGTCTCCAAAGAGAATCTTGAGAGAGCATACACTAGCAGCATAACAGCACACCTGAAAGCTTTACAACAGAAAGAAACTAATACACCCAAGAGGAGTAGCAGGCAAGAAATCAAACTCAGGGCTGAAATCAGCTAAGTAGAAACAGGAAGATCTATACAAACACTCTAAAAAACCAGGAGCTGGTTCTTTGAGAAAATCAACAAGATAGATAAACCCTTAGGCAGACTAAACTGAGGGCACAGTGACAGTATCCAAATTAACAAAACCAGAAATGAAAAGGGAGATATAACAACAGAGAGTGAGGAATTTCAAAAAAATCATTGGATACTATTACAAAAGACTATACTCAACACAACTGGAAAATCTGGATGAAGTGGCTTTTTGGTTTGTGGAAAGATTATTTTCTTGCTTTTTCTGGGATATAGTTTCTCTTCTTGTGTTAGAGTTTTCCATCTGTTCTCTCTGCTGTTATTTGGTCTTGCTATCTCTGACTGGAGATTGTTCCTCCTGTGAGCCTATTACCCAGTGATGTTAATTGTGTTTGCACTCTTGGGAGACTAACTCTTTCAGGTCAGGATTTGGATCCAGAGAGCTGTGACACAAAGTTATCTCCAGAGCACAGATGGAAGCCAGAAGAATTCTATCCCCATTGATTCAGTGGTTCCTGAGCCCTGTGGTCTCCTGGCAGGTACCTCTTTGGACAGTTATTGGAGGAAAAGTGTTTGTCTCCCCTGTTATCTTAGGAGTGATAGTGATCCTCAGAGACCAACTCTTGTGCTTTCCATGTCTTTAAAGATGAGTGTTAGAATTTTGCAGGGAATTGCATTGAACCTGTAGATTCCTTTTCGTAGGATCACCAAATTTACTATGTTAATCCTACCAGTCCATGACTGTGGGAGATCTCTCCATTTTCTAGGGTCATTTTCAATTTTTTTCTTGAGATACTTAAAGTTCTTGTCATGTAGATCTTTGACTTGTTTGGTTGAAGTTAACCCAAGGTATTTTTTTGGGGGGGGGGGAAGGATGTTATTTCCATGATTTTATTCTCAGCACTTTTATCATTTGTATAAAGTGAGGCTACTGATTTGTTTGAGGTAATTTTGTGTCTAGTCACTTGGATGAAGATTTTTATCAGCTGTCGTTCTTACTTGGTACAATTGTTTCGGATCACTAATGTTTAATATATCATCTGTAAATAGTGATACCTGAATTCTTTGTTGACAGTTTGTATTCCCTTGATCTCCTTCTGCTGTCCAATTACTCGGGCTGGAACTTTGTGTACTATATTGAATACATATGTACAGTGTGGGAGTACTTGTCTTGGCTCTGATTTTGGGGGGTTTGCTTCAAACATCTCTCCATTTAATTTGATATTGGCTGTTGGTTTGCTGCATATTCCTTTTATTACATTTATCTACACATACATAAACATTCACACAATTTTGATTTTAATTTTAACTTCTAACTTGGGAGCTAAGGCTGTTCCACTGCCCAATGATGAACGGTCCTGCCAGGAGATAGCTGGTCTCCCAGGAGTGCTCACACAGGCTTACTTGACCATAGGGGGGACAAGCTCTAGACAGAGACAGCAAGACCAACTATCACCAGAGATAACCAGATGGATAAAGGCAAGCACATCAAATGC
This sequence comes from Apodemus sylvaticus, assembly GCF_947179515.1. Classification (NCBI taxonomy): domain Eukaryota; kingdom Metazoa; phylum Chordata; class Mammalia; order Rodentia; family Muridae; genus Apodemus; species Apodemus sylvaticus. The sequence continues at coordinate 106,095,661 of NC_067479.1, forward strand.
AAAGCCTAATTAGAATCATAAAAACCAACTTCTCCCATGAAAGCAAGCCCTGAAAACCTGAACACATTGGAAAAGCAAGACTTGGATTTAAAATCACATTTCATGATGCTGATAGGTGATTTAAAGAAGGAAATAAAATAACTCCCTTAAAAACATACAGGGGGACACACATAAACACGGAGAGACCTTAAAGAGGAAATATAAAAATCCCTTAAAGAATTACAGAGAAACTGAACCAAAAAGGTGATGGAAAAGAAGAAAACCAATATTGATCTGAAAATGAAAGTAGAGTAAATAACAAAATCACAAAGGGGGACAACTCAAGAAATAGAAAACCTAAGAAAGAATGCAAGAGCCATAGACTCAAGTATCACGAAATCTTAAATACAAGAAAGAGAAGAGGTAATCTCAGGTGCAAGAGATATCATAGAAAACATTGAAACAACACTCAAAGAAAATGTAAAAGGCTCCTAACCTAAAACATCCAGGAAATCCAGGACACAATGAAAGGATCAAACCAAAGAACAATAGGTAAAGAAGAGAGCAAAAACTCCCACCGTATATGTCCAGTAAATATCTTCAATAAAATTATAAAAGAAAGCTTCCCTAACAAAAGGAAAGAGATTTCCATGAGCGTACAAGAAGCCTACAGAATACCAAGTAGATTGAACCAGAAATGAAATTCCTCCCATCACATATAAATCAAAACATAAAAGGTACAAAACAAAGAAAGAATATTAAAACCAGTAAGGGAAAAAGGCCAAGTAACATATTAAGGCAGACCTATGAAAATTATACCAGACTTCTCACTAGAGAATATAAAAAAACCAGAAGATTTTGAGCAGATATCATACAGACCCTAAGAGAACACAAATGCCAGACCAGGCTATTATACCCTGCAAAACTCTCAATTACTTTTGATGGAGAAACCAAGATATTCCATGGCCAAACCAAATTTACACAATATCTTTCCATAAATCTAACCTTTCAAATGATAACTTCATCAAAGTGACTGGATATAAAATTAACTCAAACAAATCAGTACCCTTTAGATTCTCAAAGGATAAAGATTTTAGAAAAAGGACAGCTTTCACAAAATTCACAAATTATATATATATATGAAAGCTTGGTATGATTCTAACCAAGCAAGTGAAAGATCTCTATGACAAGAACTTCAAGCCTCTGAAGAAAGAAATGGAAGAAAATATCAGAAGATGGAAAGATGTCTAATGCTCATAGATTGGCAGGGTTAGTATAATAAAATGGAAATCTTGCCCAAAGCAATCTACACATTCGATGCAATCCACATGAAAATTCCAACTCTATTCTTCATAGAGCTAGGAAGACCAATGCCCAAATTTATCTGGAATAAGAAAAAACCCAGGATAACAAAAGTTATTCTCAACAATAAAAGCACATCTGGCAGAATCACCATCCCTGACTTCAAGCTGCATTACAGAGCAACGGGGATAAAAACTGCATGGTATTGGCACAATCGGTGACGGGTAGATCAATGAAACAGTATTGAAAACCCAGAAATGAACACACATATTTATGGTCACTTGATCTTTGACAAAGGAGGTAAAACCATCCAGTGGGGGGAAAAATGACAGAATTACCAACAAATGGTGTAGGTTCAACTGGCAGTCAACATATAGATGAATGCAAATCTCTCCATTCTTTTCTCCTTATACAAAGTTCAAGTCCATGTGGATCAAGGAACTCCACATAAAAGAGATGCACTGAATCTAATAGAGAAAGTGGGGAAGAGCCTTGAGAACATGAGCATGGGGAAAATTTCCTGAACAGAACACTTGTAGCTTATGCTCTAAGACCAAGAACTGACTATTAGGACCTCATGAAATTGCAAAGCTTCTGTAAGGCAAAGGACAACGTGAATAGGACAAAACGACAACCCACAGGTTGGGAAAAAATCTTAACCAATCCTAAATCTGATACAGGGCAATTATCTAATTTATTCAAAGAACTCAAGAAGTTAGACTCCAAAGAAACTAATAATCCTATTAAAAATGGGATGTAGAATTAAACAAAGTAATTTCAAATGAGGAATATTGAATAATCATGTAGCACCTAAAGAACAGTTCAAGATCCTTAACAATCAGGGAAATGAAAATCAAAAAAACCATGAGATTCCACCTCACACCATTGAGAATAGCTAAGATCCAAAACTCAGGGGACAGCAGATGCAGGACAGAATGTGGAGAAACAGGAACACTCTGCATTGCTGGTGGGATTGCAAGCTGATATAACCTCTATAGAAATAAGTTTGGCTTTTCCTCAGAAAATTGGACATAGTAATGCCTGAGGACACAGCTATACCACTCCTGGGAATTGAGTCCATGGATGTAAAGAGATATTATGGAATAGTGATTGTTGTTTCCTGCTATTTTGGATGTAGTTTTTTTGTTTGTTTGTTTGTTTGTTTGTTTGTGTGGTTATCTTCCTTTGCATTTGCTGAATGAAGATTAATTTTTTGCTTTTTCTTATGTGTAGTTTCCCTCCTTTTGTTGGTTTTTTTCCTTTCATTATCCTTTGAAGGCCTGGATTTGTGGAACAATACAGTGTGTGAATTTGTTTTTGTCATGGAATACCTTGGCTTCTCCATCTATGGTAATTAACAGATTTGCTGTGTATAGCAGCCTGTGTTGGCATGTGTGTTGCCTTATGGTCTGTATGACATCTGCCCAGGCTCTTCTGGATTTCATAGTCTCAGGTGAGAAGTATGGTGTAATTCTGATAGGTCTGCCTTTATCAGTTGCTTGCCCTTTTTTCCTTAGTGCATTTAATATTCTTTCTTTATTTAGTGGTTTTGGTGTTTTGATTATTATGTGCCAGGAGGGGTTTCTGTTCTGGTCCACTCCCAACAAACCCAAAAGAAGATACCCACACAAACATATAAATAACATCAAAAATAACAGGAAGCAACACTCACTATTCCTTAATATCTCTTAACAACAATGGACTCAACTCCCCAATAAAAAGACAGAGGCTAACACAATATTTCTCATGTAAATCTTCAATTTTATCAGAAAATATTTGTAATTCCCCTTTTTAATTTGGTAATGTTTTCTAGGTCTATCATTTTATCTGCATTATTTTTCATGATAATCTTCAATTTTAATGTCTTTCTATATATTTCCTCTATTTTATCAGAAATGTTTTCAATGTTTTAATTTAGAAAGAGTTTTTATATCTACCATTTTATATGTAAAATTTTCCATGAAATAGTCAATTTTAACGTATTTTTCTATATATTTCTTGAATTTTACCAGAAATATTTTCCATGTAAATCTTCCATGTTATCTGAAAATATTTATAATTCCACCTTCAATCAACTTAGAATTATCTTTAGGCCTACTATTTATCTACATAATTTCCATGATAATCTTTAATATTAACATATTTTCTATATATTTCTTCAATTTTATCAGAAATATTTTACATGTAATATTCAAGTTGATCAGAAAATGTTTATAATTCCACTTTCAATCAACTTAGGAATACTTTTGTGCCGACTATTATTACATCTATAACAATTTTCCATCATAATCTTCAATTCTAACATGTTTAAAATTTTTAACACCTAAATTTTTTATACAACTTTATCAGAAATATTTTCCATGCAAATCTTAAATTATTTCATAAAATACCTCTATTTCATATTTCAATTGATTTAGCAATGTTTTACATGTCTACCATTTTACTCTTTAATTTTCCATGAAAAATGTCAATTTTAATGGTTTTCCTGTGTATTTCTTCTCTTTTATCTGAAATATTTTCCATGTAAACCTTTAATTTTATCACAAAGTGTTTTTACTTCCCTTTTCAATAAAAAAATAAAAAACAAAATGAAACAGAAATAAACAAACAAAAGAAACCTGAAAAAAGAAAAAAAATTTAAGCCTCATTGTGAGGTAGCAAGTGAGGAGAAATATCTATGATGTTGCAGATGAGGCTTTTGGAAGGCAGTGTTGGTTAGGTGATGTTACCTGAATAAATTCTTGCCTTTCGCACAAGCCGTCTAAACAAGTGGTTCCCTAGGACAGTTTCCCAACCAGAGAGCAGGATAACATGTGGCTTATTTCTTTGCAATATGGAGTGTGGCTGTCAGGGTTGTTACGTTTAGATAGTCTTAAGTAGACAGGGCAAGTCTTGCACACACACCTCCCAAGGAGGTCAAGGTTGACTTTTGGTCCCAATTGCAACCCTAAATATATGATTAACATTTATTCAAAAACAACTTCTTCATTTCTTAACTAAGTAAGCATTTCAAGTGTCAGATAGTTTACCTATACCTTTGCTTAAATTAGGATGCAAATAATGATATCATTGTGTAATGATGATTTAAATTCTTCTCACCACTTTATGTTGTTTTCTTTTTGTTGGACCTATGTGACTAAATGGAGTCAATCATGGCAGTCTTCTGTCAAAGCTCCCTCTCTAAAGAAAATGCTTCTGATTCCTGACTTATGGAGTATGGTATGTGTTTCTTGTGCATGCCTCTGATGAAGTTAAGGAACTAAGCTAGGTTTCTTTTTTAGAAACCCATAAATGTGTGCCATCTTTTATCAAATGTGTCTTCTCAGTATGATGAGAACAACATATTTTTCACAACGATATTGTCAAGACTGATGCTTCTGTCTGCAGAGCAGAGATATGCTGTCTCTTTCCCAACTCTGTCCATGACTCAGTTTATGTTCAAATGGTGGATGACCTTCTTATTATAAATATAAGGTAGATGAACTCCTCCTGTGTTCTAATCATGGAAATAGTCTAGAGAAAAGTGAGATTGTGTCTCTCTTTCTCTCTCTCTCTCTCTCTCTCTCTCTCTCTCTCTCTCTCTCTCTCTGTGTGTTTGTGTGTGTGTGTGTGTGTGTGTGTGTTTGTGTGTGTGTTCCTTTATTTTGTACCTCTCTCTGTGTCTGTCTCTCATACTGTCTCTCTGTCTCGGTCTCTCTATGTCTCTGTCTCTGTCTATCTATGTCTCTGTCTCTCTCTCTCTATCTGTGTGTGTGTATATGTCTAATGGCAGTTTTGAGACAATGTTACTGGGTGTACTCCTGGCTGCCCTGCAACTCACTCCATACACAAGGCTGTCCGTGGGAATTTCAGGTAAATAAAGACATCATACACCACAAATGCCTACTGCCTGATATTAAGAAATCATATATGTCTTAAAGGATTGTGCAAGTTCATTGTAATAGGCACTGCACCAATTGTTCATTTATTGTAGATAAATAGGGAGAATCGATTTTAAGTTATTTGGTGTCTGCAGTTTAAAAGATAATAAATATCTTGCAGTTTCTTTCTTACTTCCTTTCTACCTTTTTTCCTTCCTTCCTTCCTTCCTTCCTTTCTTCCTTCTTCCCTACCTCCATCGCTCCCATACCTCTGTTCTACATATATATTTTTCCTTCTTTCTTGCCTTCCTTTAATCCTTCCTAACACCCTTCTTAATTCCCTTCTTCACTCCCGCCTGTCTCCTTCTCTTTCTCTGTTTATTTCATTACTCCTTTCTCTATCTATTTTAGTTAAAATTTTTGAAACAGGTTCTTACCCTGTGGCTAATGTTGGCATAAATCTCACAAGGATACTATGCTTAAACCTTCCAATTACTAGAATTATAGATATGGACCAAAATGCCTCATTGATTTCTTTCTTTGAACTTTTACTGGGCTTTACATTTCATAGTATTTGTTCATGTCTTCAGGATTTCAAATTATTGAAAAGCATTACTTTTCTTGTTATCCACCCCACTTCTGTCCAATTTGTGGAAGAAATTATTTATTACTTTTGTAATCCTCTTCAAAAGATAAGATGAGTATGATGCAGAAGTTTAAAGCATCCACAAACGGGAGGGAAACAGGAGGAAGCAACATGATGTAAGGCAGGGCTTAGATGCAGACTCAGGACTAAAGAGCAGGTGAGGGGGAAAAGAGTGGGGTGTGAAGAGGTTGAATAAATGTATCATGCCAGTCTGTTCTTCCTGGTGCTGACCACACTGTTATGATTGTTAGCGATTTATCTCTGGAGAAACTGAGAAAAGCATGTATAACCATTGTCTAGTTTTATATTTTTCCTGCTTTTCTGTCAAGTCCAAAATAATTTTGAAAGAAGAAAAAAGGGAAACCTGACATGGGTTAACAAAAAGAAAAAGCATTACTATAGATCATTCAAAGTCCTTAGTGATCAGGGAAATGCAAATCAAAATGACCCTGAGATGCCATGTTACCTTTACTAGAACTGTAATACATAAACCTCAGGTGAGAGTACATGATAACCAGGATGTAGAGAAAGGGGAACATTCCTCCATTGCTGATGGGATTAGAAACTTGTAAAATCACTCTAGAAATAAATTTTGAGTTTCCTCAGATAACTGAAAATAGATCTACCTGAAGATACAGCTATACCACCCTTGGGTATAATACTAAAAGCTGCCCCACCATTTCACAGGGCTACATATTCCACTATGTTCACAGTGGCCTTGCTTATGATAACCACATACTGAAAACAACCCAGATGTCTCTCAACAGAGGAAGGAATACAGAACGTATGGTCCCTTTACACAATGAAATACTACTCAGAAACTAAGTAGGAGGACACCCTGCATTTTGCACTCAAATGGATTCAACTAGAAACCATGGTCCTCAGTGACATAACTCAGAACTAAAAAAACATGCATGGTATGGACTCGATAATGGGTATTTGCCAAATAAATAAATAAATAAATGAATAAATAAATTCAGAGTACCCAGTATAAAAATCGACAGAATTCAAAATGGTTACCAATCCACAAGGACCAAGTGAGGACCCCTCAATCCCACTTGAGAGGGAGTAGAAAGAAATCAGAAAAGGGGGAAAGGTCGGTGGGTACTGGGTAGAAAAGGGGACATGGAGTGGAATAGGGGAACATCATCGGGTGTTTGGTTGGAGAAAAGCACCTAAGCCCTGAGGGCTAGCAGACAGAAACTTGAGAGGTAGGAGGGTGGGGTCCCTCCAGAATGTAAAAGAGACCAGGGTGGTGAAAGACTCTGAGGACTCAAAGGGAGGGATCTTAGGTGAAAAGCCCTTACAATGGGGATAGCAAATTTGTGGAGCCCACCTCCAGCAGAAAGACAGGGCATGAAGTCAGGAATCAGGTTTCCATCCCACAGTCAAGAACTCTGACACTTAATTGTACCTGTCTGAAAGAGCTGCAGGGACAAAAATGAAGAAGAGCCTGAGGAAAAGGAGCTCTAGCAACAGGTCTAAATTGGCAATCAGCACAAGGGGAGGTCCCAAGAACTGACAGGATTACAGAGGCTATGGCATGCTCACAGAAAGGGGCCTATCATGATTGCCCTTGAAAGATCCAACAAGCATCTGAAAGAATCACATGCAGATATTTACACCAAAGCAAGCTGTTGGCCCCTGTGGTTGAATCAGGGAAAAGCTGAAAGAAGCTGAGGGGTAGGGAGACCCTGTAGCAAGAGCAGCAGACACAATTAACCTGGATTCCAGAGACCTCACAGAACCTAGACTACCAACCAGGCAGCATACTTCTGCTGATATGAGGCTCCCAACACATATACAGCAATCAAATTCCAGGTATATGTTTAGTCATAGAAGATGTACCTGGCCCTCAAGAGACCTGAGGTACAAGGGCACTCCCTTGGTCAGGTCTGATGGCATGAGTGGTGGGAGGTGGGGCTATCCTTTGGCAGACAGTTTCTGGAGGGTGGTATCTAGTGTGGAACACTCAGAAGGTAGACAGGGAGGAGGATAAACTCTAGAGTGTAATTTTATATCCTGTCACTTTGCTGAAGTGGTTTATAAGCTGAAGGAGTTCTCTGGTTGAGTTTTGGGGTCACTTAAATATGATAGGTTTATTTGGTTTCCTGGAAATTCATCTGGAATAAAAAAAAAACACAGGATAGCTAAAGCTATTCTAAATAATAAAAGAATTTCTGGCAGGGACGGGGGGGGGGAGCATCTTGAGACTCAAGATGTACTATACAGCAATAGTGATAAAACTTCAAGGCATTGGTACAATGACAGGCAGATAGATCAATGGAATAGACTTGAAGACCCAGAAATGAAGCCACAAACCCATGGTCACTTGATTTTTGAAAAGGAACTAAAGCTCTCCGCTTCCGGATCCAGATCAACCTGGGCAGCAACACCACATCTCCAGGTCCTGCAAGAGGCAAGAGGGGCTTCCAGGAGGCCAGCGGGGAGAAGTCAGTGTGCTCTGGTGAATCCAGCTGGCCCCAGCAGGAGCCTTCAGGTGCCTGCTTTGGGATCTGAACAGCCTGGGCCACAGCACTCCATCTCCAGGAAGTGCAGGAGACCTGGTATGCACCCAGAGGCAATCTGGGAGCTCACAGCTTGCTCTGGTGGCACGGAGCTTAGGTTCCAGTCCTGAGGCCTCTGGTGGGAGCCCTCAGATCTGTCCACTTCCGGATCCAGATCAGACTGGGCAGCAACACCACATCTCCAGGTCCTGCAAGAGGCAAGAGGGGCTTCGGGGTGGGCGAGAGGGGAGAAGTCAGTATGCTCTGGTGAATTCAGCAGGCCCCAGTGGGAGCCTTCAGGTGTCTGCTTCAGGATCTGAACAGCCTGGGCAACAGCACCCTTTTTCCAGGCAGTGCAGGAGGTAAGCTGTGCACCAGAGGCCACCTGGGAAGGGGCAGCTTGCACTGGTGAGTCCAGCATTGACAAGACCAACTAACATCAGTGAGAACTAGATGGCAAAAGGCAAACACAGGAACGTCACTAACAGAAATCAAGGCAATATGGCAACATCTGAACCCAATTCTCCTTTACCAGCATGTCCTGGATACCACATCACACCAGTAAAACAAGATTTGGATTTAAAGTCACTGGACATGATGCTGGTACAGGAACACATGAAGGACATACTTAAAGAAATTCAGGAGAAAATGGATCAAAAGTTAGAATCCCTAGCAAGGGAAACACAAAAATCATTGAAAGAAATCCAGGAGAATACAAAAGCCAACAATGAGGAAACGCAAAAAACACTTAAAGAAATACAGGAGAACTTTGGTCAACAGACTGAGGTCATGAAAGAGGAAACACAAAAATCTCTTAAAGAATTACAGGAAAGCACAAACAAGCAAGTGAAGGAGCTAAGCAAAACCATCCAGGATCTAAAATCAGAAGTAGAAACAACTAAGAAAACTCAAAGGAATAGTTTGAAGAGTATTGGTGTTAACTCTTCTTTGAAGGTCTGGTAGAATTCTGCACTGAAACCATCTGGTCCTGTGCTTTTTTTGGTTGGAAGACTTTCTATGACTCCTTCTATTTCTTTAGGTTTTATGGGACTGTTTAGATGGTCTAGGTGGTCCTGATTTAATTTTGGTATTTGGTATCCGTTAAGGAAATTGTCCAGTTCCTCCAGATTCTCCAGTTGTGTTGAGTACAGGCTCTTGTAGTAGGATCTGATGATTTTTTGGATTTCCTCAGTTTCTGTTGTTATATCTCCCTTTTCATTTCTAAGTTTGTTAATTTGGATACTTTCTCTGTGCCCTTTGGTCAGTCTGGCTAAGGGTTTATCTATCTTGTTGATTTTCTCAAAGAACCAGCTCCTGGTTTTGTTGATTTTTTGTATGGTTCTCTTTGTTTCTACTTGACCAGTCAGAATGGCTAAGATTAAACATTCAGGAGACAGCAGGTGTTGGAGAGGGTGTGGAGAAAGAGGAACACTCCTCCACTGCTGGTGGGGTTGCAAATTGGTACAACCACTCTGGAAATCAGTCTGGCGGTTCCTCCGAAAACTGGGCACCTTACTTCCAGAAGATCCTGCTATACCACTCCTGGGCATATATCCAGAAGATTCCCCACCATGTAATAAGGATACATGCTCTACTATGTTCATAGCAGCCCTATTTATAATTGCCAGATGCTGGAAAGAACCCAGGTATCCCTCAACAGAAGAGTGGATGCAAAAAATGTGGTATATCCTCACAATGGCGTACTATTCAGCCATTAGAAACAATGAATTCATGAAATTCTTAGGCAAATGGATAGAGCTAGAGAACATCATACTAAGTGAGGTAACCCAGACTCAAAAAGTGAATCATGGTATGCACTCACTAATAAGTGGTTATTAACCTAGAAAACTGGAATACCCAAAACATAATCCACACATCAAATGAGATACAAGAAGAAAGGAGGAGTGGCCCCTGGTTCTGGAAAGACTCAGTGAAACAGTATTCGGCAAAACCAGAACAGGGAAGTGGGAAGGGGTGGGAGGGAGGACAGGGGAAGAGAAGGAGGCTTACGGGACTTTCGGGGAGTGGGGGGGCTAGAAAAGGGGAAATCATTTGAAATGTAAATAAATTATATCGAATAAAAAAAATTAAAAAAAAAAAGAAAGAAAACTCAAAGGGAGACAACTTTGGAGATAGAAAGCCTTGGGAAGAAATCAGGTGACAGAGATGCAAATATCAACAGCAGAATACAAGAGATAGAAGAAAGAATCTCAGATGCTGAAGATTCCATAGAAACCATAGACTCAACAGTTAAAGAAAATGCAAAATGCAAAAAGCTTGTAACCCAAAATATCCAGGGAATCCAGGACACAATGAGAAGACCAAACCTAAGGATTATAGGCATAGATGAGAGTGAAGATTTACAACTTAAAGGGCCAGCAAATATCTTCAATAAAATTATGGAAGAAAACTTGCCTAACCTAAAGAGAGAGATGCCCATGAATATACAAGAATACTACAGAACTCCAAACAGACTGGACCAGAACAGAAATACTTCCCTTTACATAATAATAAAAACACCAAATGTACTAAAAAAAGAAAGAATATTAAAGGCAGTAAGAGAAAAAGGCCAAGTAACATATAAAGGAAGACCTATCAGAATCACAGCAGAATTTTCACCTGAGACTATGAAGGCTAGAAGATCCTGGGCAGATCTCATGCAGACTCTAAGAGAACACAAATGCCAGCCAAAACTACTATATCCAGCAAAACTCTCAATCACCATAGATGGAGAAACTAAGATATTCCATGACAAAACCAATTTTACCCAATATCTATCCACAAACCCAGCCCTACAAAGGATAATAGGAGGAAAACACCAATACAAGGAGGGAAACTTCACCCTGGAAAAAGCAAGATAGTAACCTTTCATCAAACCCAAAAGAAGTTAACCAATCAAATTTAAAAAGTAACGTCAAAAATGACAGGAAGTAACAATCACTATTCCTTAATATCTCTTAATATCAATTGACTCAATGCCCCAATAAAAAGACATAGACTAACTGACTGGATACGTAAACAGAACCCTACATTTTGCTCCTTAAAGGAAACACACCTCAGGGTCAAAGACAAACACTACCTTAGAGTAAAACACTGGAAGACAATTTTACAAGCAAATGGGCTCAGGAAACAAGCTGGAGTAGCCATTTTAATATCAGATAAAATTGACTTTCAACCCAAAGTCATCAAAAGAGACTCTGAGGGACACTTCTTGCTGGTCAAAGGAAAAATACAACAAGAAGAGCTCTCAATCCTGAACATCTATGCTCCAAATGCAAGGGCACCCTCTTTCGTAAAAGAAACTTTATTAAAGCTCAAAGCACACATTGCACCTAACACAATAATTGTGGGTGACTTCAACACTGCACCTTCCTCAATGGACCGATCAGGAAAACAGAAACTAAACAGGGACACAAACTAATTGAAGCTTTGGACCAATTAGATTTAACAGATATATATAGAACACTCTATCCTAAAGCAAAAGAATATACCTTTTTCTCAGCACCTCATGGTACCTTCTCCAAAATTGACCATATGATTGGTCACAAGACAGACCTCAACAAATATAAAAAGATCGAACTAATCCCTTGCCTCCTATCAGATCACTATGGAGTAAAAGTGGTCTTCAATAGCAACAAAAACAACAGAAAACCCACATACACGTGGAAACTGAACAATATTCTACTCAATGATACCTTGGTCAAGGAAGAAATAAAGAAATTAAAGACTTTTTAGAACACAATGAAAATGAAGACACAACATACCCAAATCTATGGGGCACAATGAAAGCAGTGCTAACAGGAAAACTCATAGCCCTGAGTGCCTCCAAAAAGAAAATGGAGAGAGCATATACTACCAGCTTAATGATATACCTGAAAGCCCTGGAACAAAAAGAAGTTATTTCATCCAGGAGGAGTAGAAGGCAGGAAATCATCAAACTCAGGGCCAAAATCAATCAAGTAGAAACAAAGAGAACCATACAAAGAATCAACAAAACCAATAGCTGGTTCTTTGAGAAAATCAACAAAATAGATAAACCCTTAGCCAGACTAACCAAAGGGCACAAAGACAGTATCCAGATTAACAAACTTAGTAATGAAAAGGGAGATATAACAACAGAAACTGAGGAAATTCAAAAAAATCATTAGATCCTACTACAAAAGCCTATACTCAACACAACTGGAGAATCTGGAGGAAATGGACAGTTTCCTAGACAGATATCTGACACCAAAACTAAATCAAGATAAAATAGATCAACTAAACAGTCCCATAACACCTGAAGAAATAAAAAGGGTCATAGAAAGTATCCCAACCTAAAAAGCACAGGACCAGATGGCTTCAGTGCAGAGTTCTATCAGACCTTCATAGAAGACCTAACCCCAATACATTCCACAAAATAGAAACAGAAGGAACTCTACCCAACTCGTTCTATGAAGCCACAATTATGCTGATACCAAAACAACACAAAGATCCAACAAAGAAAGAGAACTTCAGGCCAATTTCTCTTATGAATATTGATGCAAAAATACTTAATAAAATTCTTGCCAACTGAATCTAAGAACACATGAAAATGATCATTCACCATGATTAAGTAGGCTTCATCCCAGGGATGCAGGGATGGTTCAATATAAGGAAATCCATCAATGCTATCCACTACATAAACAAACTCAAAGAAAAAAAACCATATGATCATCTCATTAGATGCAGAAAAAGCATTTGACAAATCCAGCATCCTTTCATGCTAAAAGTATTGGAAAGAACAGGAATTCAAGGCCGATACCTAAACATCATTAAAGCAATATACAGCAAACCAGTAGCCAACATCAAACTAAATGGACAGAAACTTGAAGCAGTCCCACTAAAATCAGGGACTAGTCAAGGCTGTCCTCTCTTTCCATATCTTTTCAATATAGTATTTGAAGTTCTAGCTAGAGCAATTAGACAACATAAGGAGGTCAAGGGGATACAAATTGGAAAGGAAGAAGTCAAATTATCACTATTTGCAAATGACATGATAGTCTACTTAAGTAACCCAAAAACCTCCACCAGAGAACTCCTACAGCTGATAAACAACTTCAGCAAAGTGGCTGGTTATAAAATCAACTCAAGCAAATCAGTTGCCTTCCTATACTCAAAGGATAAGCAGGCTGAGAAAGAAGTTAGGGAAACGACACCCTTCAAAATAGCCACAAACAATATAAAGTATCTTGGTGTGACTCTAACCAAACAAGTCAAAGATCTTTAGGACAAGAACTTCAGGTCTCTGAAGAAGGAAATCGAAGAAGACCTCAGAAAATGGAAAAATCTGCCATGCTCGTGGATTGGCAGGATTAATATAGTTAAAATGGCCATCTTGCCAAAAGCGATCTACAGATTCAATGCAATCCCCATCAAAATCCCAACTCAGTTCTTCACAGAGTTAGAAAAAGCAATTCTCAAATTCATCTGGAATAAGAAAAAACCCAGAATAGCTAAAACTATTCTCAACAACAAAAGAAATTCTGGGGGAATCAGTATCCCTGACTTCAAGCAATACTACAGAGCAATAGTGTTAAAAACTGCATGGTATTGGCACAGTGACAGACAAGTGGACCAATGGAATAGAATTGAAGATCCAGAAAGGAATCCACACACCTATGGTCACTTGATCTTTGACAAAGGAGCCAAAAACATCCAGTGGAAAAAAGATAGCCTTTTCAACTAATGGTGTTGGATCAATGGGAGGTCAGCATGCAGAAGAATGCGAATTGATCCATTCTTATCTCCATGTACTAAACTTCACTCCAAGTGGATCAAGGACCTCCATGTAAAACCAGACACACTGAAACTAATAGAAAAGAAACTGGGGAAGACCCTTGAGGACATGGGCACAGGGGAAAAGTTCCTGAACAGAACACCAATAGCTTATGCTTTAAGATCAAAAATTGACAAATGGGACCTCATAAAATTACAAAGTTTCTGTAAGGCAAAGGACACTGTTAAAAGGACAAAACGGCAACCATCAAATTGGGAAAGGATATTCACCAACCCCACATCTGATAGAGGGCTAATATCCAATATATACAAAGAACTCAAGAAGTTAGACCCCAGGGAACCAAATAACCCTATTAAAAAATGGGGTACAGATCTTAACAAAGAATTTTCACCTGAAGAAATTCAGATGGCCGAGAGGCACCTTAAGAAGTGCTCAACATCATTAGTCATTAGGGAAATGCAGATCAAAACAACCCTGAGATTTCACCTTACACCAGTCAGAATGGCTAAGGTCAAAAACTCAGGAGACAGCAGCTGTTGGCGAGGATGTAGAGAAAGAGGAACACTCCTCCACTGCTGGTGGGGCTGTAAGATGGTACAACCACTGTGGAAATCAGTCTGGAAGTTCCTCAGAAAACTGGACATGAGACTTCCAGAGGACCCTGCTATACCTCTTCTGGGCATATACCCAAAGGATTCCCCAGCATGCAATAAAGACACATGCTCCATTGTGTTCATAGCAGCCTTATTTATAATAGCCAGAAGCTGGATAGAACCCAGATGCCCCTCAAAGGAGGAATGGATACAGAAAATGTGGTATATTCACACAATGGAATACTACTCAGCAATTAGAAACAGTGAATTCACAAAATTTTTAGGCAAATGGTTTGATCTGGAAAATATCATCCTAAGTGAGGTAACCCAGTCACAAAAGAATACACATGGAATGCAATCTCTGATAAGTGGATACTAATTAGCCCAGAAGCCCTGAATACCCAAGGCACAAATCACATAACAAATGACTCCCATGAAGAAGTGTGGAGAGGGTCCTGATCCTGGAAAGGATTGATCTAGCATGGGAAGGGAATATAAGGACAGAGAAAAAGGAGGGAGGTGGTTGGAGAAGGGATGGAGAGAAGAAGGTTTATGGGACATATGGGGAGGGGGGATCAGGGAAAGGGGAAATCATTTGGAATGTAAACAAAGAATATAGAAAATAAAAATATAAAAAATATATATAATAATTAAAAAAAGAAAAAAAAGAAAAGGAACTAAAAACAATCAGTGGGGGAAAAAGATACCCTTTTCAATAAATGCTGCTGGTTGAACTGGCAGTTAGCATGCAGAAGAATGCAAATCAATTCTGTCTTATCTCCTTGTACAAAGGTCAAGTCCAAGTAGATCCAGGTCCTCCACATAAACCAGTGCAGAATTCTAGCAGACCTTCAAAGAAGACCTAACATCAATACTCTTCAAACTATTCCACAAAATAGAAACAGAAGGAACACTAAACAACTTGTTCTATGAAGCCACAATTACCCTGATACCAAAACCACACAATGATCCAACAAAGAAAGAGAACTTCAGGCCAATTTCCCTTATGAATATTGATGCAAAAACACTCAACAAAATTCTTGCCAACCGAATCCAAGAACAAATCAAAACAATCATTCACCATGATCAAGTAGGTTTCATCCCAGGGATGCAGGGATGGTTCAATATAAAAAATCCATCAATGCAATCCACTATATAAACAAACTCAAAGAAAAAAACCACATGATCATTTCATTAGATGCTGAAAATGCATTTGACAAAATTCAGCATCCTTTCATGCTGAAAGTCTTGGAAAGAACAGGAATTCAAGGCCCATACCTAAACATAGTTAAAGCAATATACAGCAAACGGGTAGCCAACATCAAACTAAATGGAGAGAAACTTGAAGCAATCCAAATAAAATCAGGGACTAGACAAGGCTGTGCTCTCTCTCCATATCTTTTCAATATAGAACTTGAAGTTCTCGCTGGAGCAATTAGACAACATAAGGAGGTCAAAGGGATACAAATTGGAAAGGAAGAAATCAAATTATCACAATTTGTTGATGATATGATAGTATACTTAAATGACCCAAAAAACTCCACCAGAGAACTTCTACAGCTGATAAACAACTTCAGCAAAGTGGCTGGTTATAAAATCAACTCAAGCAAATCAGTAGCCTTCCTATACTAAAAGGACACTGAAACTTTTAGAAAAGAAAGTGGGGAAGAGCCTCGAGCACAAGCACACAGAGGAAAAATTCCTGAACAGAACACCTGTAGCTTATGCTCTAGGATCAAGAATTGACAAATGGAACTTCATAAAAGAGGAACATTTCTATAAGGCAAAGGACACTGTCAATAGGATGCAATGGCAACCAACAAATTGGGTAAACATCTTTCCCAACCCTATATCCGAGGGAAGGCTAATATC
This sequence comes from Apodemus sylvaticus, assembly GCF_947179515.1. Taxonomy (NCBI): domain Eukaryota; kingdom Metazoa; phylum Chordata; class Mammalia; order Rodentia; family Muridae; genus Apodemus; species Apodemus sylvaticus. The sequence continues at coordinate 106,112,175 of NC_067479.1, forward strand.
CCATATATACTAAGGACCCAAGAAGTTAGACTCCAGAGAACCAAATAACCCTATTAAACAATGGGGTAGAGAGTTAAACAAAGAATTCTCAACTGAGGAATACAGAATGGCTAATAAACCTCTAAAGAAATGTTCAACATCCTTAGTCATCAAGGAAATGCAAATCAAAATACCCTGAGATTTCACCTCACACCACTCAGAATAGCTAAGTCCAAAATCTCAGGTAATAGCAGGTACTGGCAAGGATGTAGAGAAAGAGGAACACTTCTCCACTGCGGGTGGGATTGCACTCTGGAAATCAGTTTGGAGGATCCTCAGAAAATTGGACATTGTACTACTTGAGGACAAAGCTATTTCACTCCAGGGCATATACCCAGAAGATTCTCCAACACGTAATAAGAACACATGCTCCACTGTGTTCATAGCAGCCTTAATTAGAATAGCCAGATGCTGGAAAGAACCCAGATGTCCTTCAACACAGGTATAGATGCAGAAAATGTGGTATATTTACACAATGCAATACTCATCAGCTATTAAGGAGAATTCCTGAAATTCTTAGGCAAATAGAGTGAGATAACCCAATCACAAAATATCACACATGGTATACATTCACTTATAAGTGGATATTAGCCCAGATGCTTGGAATACACAAGATTCAATTCAGAGACCAAACTAAGGTCAAGAAAAGGATGGATTTGTTTGTCATCAAAGGGAGGGGAGGCCCTGGTTCCTGAGAATGCTGGAATCTCTAGCATAGTAGAATGCCAGGATGGGGGAGAGGGAGTGTGTGGGTTGATGAGTAGGGGAGGTGAGGGATGGGATAAGGTGTTTGGGGAGGGGAAAAGAGAAAAGGGGATAACATTTGAAATGTAAATAAAGAAAATATCTAATTAAAAAACAGAAGATGCAATATGGTATTTACATAGAGTGTTGCAGTCTAATAAAAATCAAAGAAGAACTTTCTAATCTCATTTGGAACTTAACATCTATTGTGAATAATAATATTGGTTTCTTCTAAAATACACACCTATACCACACAAAAAAAAATGTCTGGAGTGTATTAAGATGATTTAAAAAGAAATAAGAACTCATTCTCTTTATTCTGCAGAAAAGCAGCTATTGGAGAGAAGACACCAAGCAATGACTTGTCTGGAATGTGTTTGAACAGAGTGAAAGCAGAAGACTTGAGGAGGCATACTGAGTTTACACGGGATTATATGAGCACATTAGTCAGTAATGTCACAAGTTCATGTCTATTCATTTAGGGTTGTGGTGTTAAGCATACCAGTTGAGGTCAGAGGTCACTACTGGGTGTGCCTCAAACACATTAAAACTGTAGTTTTCAAGAAGGGGTCTCTCACTGATCAGGGATCTCCACAATTGTCTCCACTACCCAGTCGACTCAGGGATTGGCCTAGGTTCCCCACCCACTGCTAGTATTACAGGTGCATGACTCCATGAGATGCTTTAGACATGGGTGATAGGACTTGTAACTCAGACACCAAGCTTTTGTATAATATTATATGTGACCATATACCATTACATAGGCTATAAGAGCATTTTTTGTGTTCATTGCTGCATTCTCACAAATGCACACAATGTATTATATACAATTCTCTCCCTTTCTCATCTCTTGTCACACTCTTTCCTTTACACTGACCATTTACCAGAACATTCCCACTAAACCTTTGATATCATTTTATTTTTCATTCTAGATTCAGCATGTTGAAAGAAACTGTTGAGTATTGGTACTTTTGTTATTTTACTTTTGTTACCTAGAAGCAAGGAGGCCAACATCAAAGGATCACTTGAAAGACATGTTTGGGGTTTATGGCCATGGGGAACTTGTATCTGTGCTGTGACCATTGAGGTGCAAACTACTATAATAGGTTTTCTATACCTGCCTGACTGTTGCTGATGTGGTTGTTTCTTTGTTGTTTTATTGTTGTTGTTGTTTTCTTTTATTGTATAACTCTGATTGCCTAAAAGAGACCATACATTGTGAGAAAATTCATACTAATCCCTGTGGTCTGCTGAAGCCTCACTAGACCTCAGAGCCTGCTTTAGTGAGGATGACTTGCCTGGAAGATGCACAGTTGGTCCAGGTTGCCTGTACTGCCATATGTTCATATCATCCTCTGGCATGATAGCAGTTATCCATGTTCCAGAGTCAAAGGATGCTCAGTGCTAGCACTCCTAGGTTTAAGCAGACCCCAGATGCAAAACACAAGGGAGCTGAAAATGGAGGCATTTGCCCAGGCTGACAATAGTAGGCTTTTAGAAGATTAAATTGACCTGGGAGTAGAAGATGGTCTGTGAGGGGAAGGCAGAGTCCTAGCACAGACTGTCTGACAGTTGCTCAGGTATGAACATTTTTGCACTGCTAGAGGATCTTTGATTCTCTCATCAAGGCAGCATCTGAGTGCATGGAAGCCACTATCTTTTGAATTTGCTGCTGAGACAATGTGCATTTTGTGCTGAATATACTATGCTTCTAACAGAGAGTGGAGTCAGCACATGAGAAAGAACTTTGTTGCAGTCAACAAAGGAGAAAAGGGCATTGGAGATATGAAGGCCCCTTTGACATCAGACATGGAGATGCATGCAGCTTGCCAAGCAAGTTTTCTGCCTTGATTTGTGGATTACACTTGATCGAAAGAATCTCAGAAGACCCTTGAACTTTGAACTTTTAACATTGTTGAGATGGCTACAGACTATGGGGATTCTACAAGTTGGACTACATGGCTATTGCATTGTGTTATGTTTAGCTCTGGCCCCCATCGATTCATATGCTTGAACAAGCCTATGAGAGCAAGGGAGTAGACTATGATGCACAGGTATGCACAGGGCAGGGAATAGTTCTGTTACCTATTAGAGTAGGTATGGCCTTGTTGGAATAGGATTGTCACTGTGTGTGTGGGCTCTAAGACCCTCATCCTAGCTGCCTGAAAGTGAGTATTCTGCTAGCCATCATCAGCAGAAGCTCCTACTGGACCATGCCTTTCTGAATGCTTCCGTGCTATCACACAGATGATAATGGACTGAATATCTGAATTTGTAAGCCAGCCCCAATTAAATGGTGTCCTTTTTAAGACTTTCCTTAAACATTGAATCTGTTCTCAGCAGTGAAATACTAAGAAACTAAGATACATAAATACCTGGATGTTTAGAAAATTAGCATGCATAGCCCATGTTTGTGTCCCTACATGTAACAACAAACACTTTCGATGTGTGGCACAAGGGAGGACAAAAGTCCATGTCAGTGGTGCAGAGAAGGCTCATCATTTGAGACCTTGTTTCTCAAAGATCCACAGGGCATCTAACATCCTCTGTCACTTCAGTTCCAGCTGAAATCCAATGACCTCTTCTGGACTTGCAGAATGGCATGCACGTGTTGCACAGACCTACAGAAAGCAAATCATCCATGAATATAAAATAAACCAAAATGAAAAAAAAAAAACAGGATAATACTAATAGACCATATAGGCCTGTATTTTTTTCTCAGCTTATACAAATATCTGGAAAATGAACAGTGAAATACATACTGTACATCTGTTAAAAACCCAAAAGGAACCAAATGCATTGTCAAGCAAAAAATCATCTTCATAATGAAGAAGGACAACAAATCAATCAAACAAAACCCTATCCCCAAAAAGGTCTTGGAATTTATTATCTCTAACAGTACGTACCACTGATAGTATAATTGAAGGAATGCACACACACACAGTTCTGTGTTTTCTGATTGCTTTTATATTCCCTTAGACTATGTTTTATTTCCTAAGAGAAATTACAGAAATACTGGTGTATTTCCCATTAACATCTACCACACTATCATCCACAAAATTCTAGTAGTACGTAAATATTTGACAACAATGATAAAGCATGGAGAATTTTCCCATCATGAAGTTGGTATCCACAGATTTGGACTCACTATCCACACTGAATGTGCAGTCTTGTATGTAACTCAGTCTGGCTAGGAAGTAATTATGGTGCCCAAGCCCTGTGAGAATGCAAATTTCCATCTGTGTCTGAGAGCTGTGGGAATTCAAGACTGTGGCAACACATCTGAATAAAGAAGATTCTTAGGAGGGAAGAGTTGGAAATTACTGTTTTATTAATAAGAATACATACAATTTACTCAAAAGAAACTGAGAGCATGCGTTCAATATATACAGTGTATAGCCTTAAGAAATTATCAAATCAATTATAAGAATAAAACAACAAATAAATAACAAAATGTCAAATGAAAACAAGAAAAACCAAATAACCAAAGTAATCAAAACTCAAACCAAACTGTAAAAACAAGAACTGTGCTAACGAGCATTCTTTGGCTACTCAATTTGCAGCACAGAGTTAGAGCCTGTGGCTGCCCTTGGCAGCAGTATAAAAAAGCACTTACTGATTCTAACAGTCTTTACAAGAGAAATATAAGCAAGTCTCTTTTTTGGAATGTATGTTTGAAAGACATAGTCACCCAAGTCTAAGCAGAAGACAAGTGTGAGTCCTTGAGTCCTTTGGCTCAAGGACTTTGCAATTTCATTGACTGATCTTGATGCAATTATTGTTGATGAAACATCCAGAAAAGAAAATATTTACACTCTCAGACTCTTCTTGGATGTGCAGCAGCTCTTGGTGTGTCTCTGAACATGTCCCAATACTGCACTCTCATGTAGTGAGCAAGACACTACATGAATTTAAGTCCTATTCACTATGAAAATAAAGTGAAGACAATGCAGCCGATGATATCCATGATTATTAGGGATGAGATGAAATAGTGGTGAATTTGCTGTGCATCCTCAGTGCTCCTCTTACAGCAGTAATCCACAAGGGACATCATGTCCTCGTCTGTGCCATGTTCTTGTGTCTGATAGAGTATTTTACACCTAAGGAAGGAACAGACAAAGGCCTGATAAGAATTTGTCAATTCTGCTGTTCCTCTCACACCAGCTCTACTCAGCTGGACAATCTAACAGGACCTATCAGCTGAGGTCAGAACCTGCATCCCCAAGTGTCATAGTGCACCTGGGCTTGGGTTTTTTATCAGCTTTTAAAAACTGCAAGAAATTGAACTGTGAAGTACACACTGTAATGGAATTTAACAACACACCACATTTGTACAATAGTCCAGGTAGATTATATGGAATCAGAACATTGCAGCAATATCTGATTCTGAGTTCATGAGAGATGTGAACAACCTAGAAAACCACAGGGATGCCTTTATGGGAAACCTGCCAAGAATTGAAGTGAAGGCTGTGATAATTTCTCCAGTGTAGCAATCTGCCAGGATTCCCCTTGTCAAACCCTCTATCTGCAAATATCCAGAGAAACCATACTACATGAAGTCCCTGGACACTATAGGTCCTATACTCAGCACAAGTGCACTAAACGAATATATTCCCAAGGCCAGGCACTGAACTTTAAACATGATGGTCATGAAGAAACAAAACACCCCTGTATGTCTGTGGTTATTATAGGGTACACTTTCAAGCATGCAAAATTTTTGTGTTCACACGATACAAGCATAGTATATTACAATAACCTGTTTAGTTGTCTGGTGAATGTTAATATAAAAATCTCTTAGGATGTTCTGGGGATATAAAAACAAATCTTGAGTGGGAGAGGTGCATAGTGGGCATAGCATATAGACAGCTCAGTCAGTGATGTGCTTTCCCCTTATAAACCCGAATGGGAATCGGGGGTCTTGACCTATTATCCAATCTGGCTTAGCAAGTTCCAAAACTGAGAAGAGTAGGATTTTTTCCCAGTAAAGGATCCCATCTTGGTGGTGGACTCGCATCTCAATCTTGGTCATTGTTTCAGACTTGTCCTAAAGTAAACAGCTTCTTCCAGTAGGAGCTCCCTTTACCATCACCTAACTTACTTGGTGTCCAAAGGTGTGAGCGCATAATAATAGGAAATCTCTGTGAGTAGGATTGAAAGGAAGAGTTTCCCCACATGAGTGATTGTGTCAGGGATATTTTCAGTAAGATAAGGCTGACTGTTTGAAGGCCTAATGCTTACATGGATTATCTCAAACTGAGCTATCGCTCATGGAAAGGCTGAACCACATAAGTACAATTTCTCTCTTTAGCTGGTCTTCTGGAGAGTTACTCCTTCTGTACAAACATGGCCACACACACACACACACACACTCACACACTTGTATTATATACAAGAATCCATACCACAAATACTTGAAAAGTCACCTAGCATTATATAAACATACAACTTAAGTATAAACATGCTCAGCAACAGCTGCTTCAAACACACACAGACACAGACACACAAACATCACATTCCTGACACAGACACAGACACACAAACATCAATGAAAATGTTCCTCTTGTCCAGCACATTGCCTGTTACATGAGCAAGTCGTGGGACATACCATGTGTACAGGGAAGGCTCTCAGACTCAGGAAGGCTTTGTGGCCCTGACCTATACCTTTCTGCTCTTTAGGAACTTTATCTATGCAGATACTTGCTGGTCCTACAAGTAAGTTACAAGCTCTGCACAGAAAACCTGGGCAATACAACACTGAATTCCTAAGAAAGAGATATCAAAGAAAAGTCCACAGCAAGCCCCATGCTGACTCCTCACAGTTTCCTCACATAATCTACACTGGGTCTTTCATAGAAGACCTTGGAAGCCTCAGAGGAAGACAGAGACTTAATTCTTTACTTAGGAACTTTTCAACACTTAACAGTTTGTGTGATGTTGAATCATCCTCATTTTCAGTAAAAGGCAAGCTCTTGTAAAACCTGCTGTGACATTTCTGAAATGCAGCACTCTACACAACTATGACAGAGAATCTGTCCTGAAACAAAGCCATGCCTACAATACAGTTAGCAAAACAATGGCAGGAGAGGGATGCACTGGAGGATTCTACGAATGTTCATGCCAAAGCCAATACGAAAACCCAGAATCATATAGGAGGATAACTCTATGCAGGGACAGTGAAGAAATCTAATAGTTATTTTTAAAGTAGCTGTTTTGTTTAGCAATTTGTTGAAACAAACAAGAGAGGGAGATCCACCTGGTAGTGTACAGGAGAAGGAAAGTCTACTGGGCAGCACAAAACAGGAAGTGTCAGGTATATCCAGAGACCTAGACTCAAAGAAATAAGCAAATAACTGACTGGACAAAATCAGATGTCATTAATTGACCCTCCCAATATAGCTTAAAAGATAAAGTTCGGCACAAACATACACACACACACACACACACAAATGCACACATGCAAAAACATACACAAAACGAAAATCATAAGTGAGCAGAAAACAGTGAGTAATCTGTTATGCTAAAGGAACAAAATAATTTAGACTATAGAAAGTAGACCTTCCAAGGGTGACCCAAAACTGTGCTATGCTTCTTAGAAAAATAAAAAAACTCAGGAGAACACACTTCTTCATCATAATTTGGGGTATGTAAGAAGAAATTTTTTCAGAAAGCCTCAAAGCTCTCATACCAATCCTCAACTTATGAGAAGCCCTTTCCACATGCATGATCATCCAGCAAGCTCCAGACTCTAAGGCTCAGGGACGATCTCTCTAGCCGCACTCAAAGAAAATAGGATTGACAAGCTGCTACTCAGGCTCTGTTAATGTGGCCAAAGGTCTATGAAGCCTGAAGAAACCATCTTGAGATAGCAGAGAAGGGGAGGGGGAAAGAACAAAACTTCCAAAAGACAACAATGATATCCACTCACTTGTCAAGTCCACTCTGCTCTCATCCCTGCAAACCACTTCCTGCCTGCAATCTCACATGATCACTGCAAAGCAAAGGAGCTACAGGACTTTACTTCTTCTCCAAAGCTCTGTACTATTCTAAAGGAGGACTCCAGCACAGCCCCCTTCAAACTTAATGGCATGCACTGGTGTGCTGTGCAGTTCACCTATATCCACTAATGAGCTGCAGATTGTTTTAGAGTAGGAGCATTGGCTTATAAACACAGTTTCTCAAAAAGCCTACCTCTTCAGAAAAACTTGGAAATGATCACATACATGAATACTTGGATGAGACACAAGGGAGGGTGTGGAGAAGTTGGTGGACACTTACATTGGTGTGTCTATGTTTATGGCTAGCCATGAGGGCAAACTGCCTCTGGTGCCTCATCCTACCTGCTGCTCCTTGGCACATGGGAAATCGATGGTCTTGCTGGCCTCCTCACAGAAACTCTTTTCTTCCCCAAAGTAGGCTTGTGGTTCAGCCTGCTCCACCAACAGCTTATTGTTCTCATGCAGCAATATCCTTACATTCTCCTTCTGTTGTGAACATGCATTCAGGACTTGGTAGTGCCTGGTGCTGAATGACAAATAAAACAGGGCGAGTTTCTGTTTCAGTTTCTGTTTACCTGCCAGTCCTCCAAGTACCCTGATCCCTGCAATTCCCTGATCCCCAGACAGCCCCAGTCTAGAGTCCACAGTACACATATCAACACCAAATTGAGGCAGGTCAAATTCAGAGACTTGTGTAAAGTGACTAACATTCCACAAGACTCAAATTACTTCAGAAATCCCTGACTACTTAGAGGGTTTCATGAACATCACAGAACAGGAAATGTTCCTCATGGGTGCTTCTGTGTCCATGGTACTAGGAAACCATCAGCACTAGAGGACAAATCCTCTCAGAGAGGAGATAAGGCCCAAGAGGTATACAATCTTTCCATTTTTGTCAGGGATCCAGATCTTTAAATCTCCTGGTAGAAGTTCGAGGTTAAGGTTTGCCTTATATTTCCAATATGGTGGAAATGTTTTCTATGTAGAGGATCCTGAATTTGGAAGAATAAAGAGTGGATGGTCTTGTATACTCTTCACACTTAGCACAACTGAGTCAAAGAGGCACAAATTCAAGACCTTTGCCTCAAGGCAGGGTTCCTATTATGGAACAGGTAGTATAGAAACAGAGCGCTGCTTTTGTTCAGAGTCTTACAAGGACAGAAGCATTCCCTGACTAGTGCTGGGGTCGCAGCTGTGTCAATGACTCACCTGTAGGAATACTTATCTTCGATCACCTCCTTGTACTTCTCTATGGCATCACTTATAGACTGCTTCAGTTTTTCCATATCCATCCTTGTCTTCTCGTGTTGTGATTTAATGATGTCGAATTCAACATTCATCCTGTGTCAGGGCATGACCAAAGGAGCAAAAACGTCCACTGAGATATGAATTCAAGAATCATGTGCAAACAAATGGTGCTAGCACAAGTGGTGATCAGTATGTAGAAAAATGTAAATGGACCCATTGTTATGTCCTTCTACAAAAGTCAAGCCCAAGTAGATCAAAAACCTCCACATAAAACCAGATAGACCAGAATTCCCCAGATAAAAACTGGAGAAGATCCTATAACATATGGACACATGGGAAAATTTCCTGAACAGAACACCATGCTCTGAAATCAACATATGGTTTCAAAATATGGGACCACATAAAATTGCAAAGATTCTGTAACACAAAGGTCACTGTCAATAGTACAAAACAGTAACTAACATATGGGAAAAAGATATTTACCCATCCTACTTCCAAAGGAGAGGTAATAATATACAATATATGCAAAGAACTCAAGAAGATAGACTCCAGAGAATCAAATAACACTAAAAAAATGGGGTACAGAGATAAACAAAAAATTTCAGCTGATGAATATTTAATGGCCAACAAGCAAATAAATAAGTGTTCAACATCCTTAGTCATCAGGGAAATGTTCATCAAACCAACCCTGTGATTACACATCATAGAAGTCAGAATAGCTAAAATCAAAAACTCAGGTACCATAGTTGCTGGATAGGATTGTGGAGAGACACACTCTTCCATTGTTGATGGAATTACAGTTACAACCACTCTGGAAATCAGTCTACCAGATCCTCAAAAAATTAGACATACTAAACCTGAGGACACAACTAAACTTCTCCTGGGCATATTCCCAAAGATACTCCCACATACAACAAGGACACATGCTCCACTATGTTGCCAGCAGACTAATTTATAATAGCCAGAACCTGGAAAGAACCCAGATGTCCTTCAAAAGAGGAATGGACACACAGAAAGTGATACATATATACAATGGAGTACCTCTCAGCTAATAAAAAATATGAAATCAAGAAATTCTTAGGTAAATGAATGGAACTAGAAAATATCATCCTCAGTAAGGTAATGCAAACACAAAGGAACTCACATGGTATGCACTCACTGATATGTAGATATTAGCCCAAAACATCCATATAACCAAGGTACAATTCACAGAACACATGAAGCTCAAGAAGGAAGACCAAAGTGGGGGACATTCAGTCCTTCTTAGAAATTGGAACAAAATAATCACCACAGCTAATATAAAGTATAGAGCAGAGACTGAAGGAAAGGCCATGTCAAGACTGTCCCATATAGAGATTTATCCTGTATACAGTTCCATACCCAGATTCTATTGAAGATGCCAAGAAATGCTTGCTGAAAGGAGTCTGATGTAGTTGCCTCATGAGAGGACCTGCCACAGACCTACAAATACAGAGGCAAATGCTCATAGCCAACCATTGGACTGAGAATCTACTGAGAGATGGAGGTGTTAGAGAAAGGACTGAGGCAGCTGAAGTGGTTTCCAACCCATAGGAAGAACTACAGTATCAAACAACTGAACCACCCAGAGCTCCCAGGGATTGTCACCAACCAAGGAGTACACATGGCTCCAGCTGCATATGTATCAGAGGATGGCCTTGTCACATATCAATGAGAGGAGACGTCCTTGGTCTTATGAAGGCTCAATTAGTGCTGCAGTTTAGGTGTGTGTGAGGGACTAGGAACAACCTCAGAGAAGCAGAAGGAAGGCAGATGGGATAGATGATTTATGGAAAAGAGGAAAACAGAAAAGAGGATAACATTTGAAATGTAAATAAAGAAAATATAAAATAAAAAAATGATCTCATATGAAAAAAGGTTGTATTTTGGAGTAGCCACATCAAGTATATACCACAAACTTACTCCTTCAAAGTGGGACCTATTGGTGCTGAGTTCAATTTATTTCCCTGGGTACAAAACAGCAGAGACAGGGGACCCAAAGGAGGGAACTGACATTGAAGAGCTCTCAGGGTGAGCCTGTAGGAACAGACTAGTTCTCTCAGAAGTTTCCATTAAACCGTATCACAGACTTCCGTCCAACAAATATATGTGATGATTTTCTCATATTTTAAAGACAAGGATTCTCAATTCTTGGTTCCTATTGTTACATGAATTACCAGAGGTCATAACTAGTATTTACAGGGGAGAGACTTTCTTTTTTTTTCTTTTTTCTTTTTTCTTTTCTTTTTTCTTTTTTCTTTTTTCTTTTTTTTCTTTTTTCTTTTTTTTTTTTTGCTGAAATTATACAACTTTATTTTTTTTTATTGTTGTTGATGATGTTTTTTTTTGTCTTTTTTTTTATTTGATATAATTTATTTACATTTCAAATGATTTCCCCTTTTCTAGCCCACCCCCACTCCCCGAAAGTCCCGTAAGCCCCCTTCTCTTCCCCTGTCCTCCCTCCCACCCCTTCCCAGTTCCCCGTTCTGGTTTTGCCAAATACTGTTTCACTGAGTCTTTCCAGAACCAGGGACCACTCCTGCTTTCTTCTTGTATCTCATTTGATGTGTGGATTATGTTTTGGGTATTCCAGTTTTCTAGGTTAATAACCACTTATTAGTGAGTGCATACCATGATTCACCTTTTGAGTCTGGGTTACCTCACTTAGTATGATGTTCTCTAGCTCCATCCATTTGCCTAAGAATTTCATGAATTCATTGTTTCTAATGGCTGAATAGTACTCCATTGTGTAGATATACCACATTTTTTGTATCCACTCTTCTGTTGAGGGATACCTGGGTTCTTTCCAGCATCTGGCAATTATAAATAGGGCTGCTATGAACATAGTAGAGCATGTATCCTTATTACATGGTGGGGAATCCTCTGGGTATATGCCCAGGAGTGGTATAGCAGGATCTTCTGGAAGTGAGGTGCCCAGTTTTCGGAGGAACCGCCAGACTGCTTTCCAGAGTGGTTGTACCAATTTGCAACCCCACCAGCAGTGGAGGAGTGTTCCTCTTTCTCCGCACCCTCTCCAACACCTGCTGTCTCCTGAATTTTTAATCTTAGCCATTCTGACTGGTGTAAGATTGATATAATTTTTATTTACATTTCAAATGATTTCGCCTTTTCCGGGTCCCCACTCCCCAAAAGGCCCATAAGCCCTCTTCCCTCCCCCTGTTCCTACCTCTACCCCTTCCCACTTCCCTGTTCTGGAATTCCCCTATACTCTTGCACTGAGTCTTTCCAGAACCAGGGGCCACTCCTCCATTCTTCTTGGACATCATTCGATGTGTGGATTATGTCTTGGGTATTAAAAGTTTCTAGGCTAATATCCACTTATCAGTTAGTGCATACCATGATTGATATTTTGAGACTGGGTTACCTCACTTAGTATGATGTTCTCCAGCATCCATTTGTCTAAGAATTTCATGAATTCATTGTTTCTAATGGCTGAATAGTACTCCATTGTGTAAATATACCACATTTTTTTTATCCATTCCTCTGTTGAAGAACACCTGAGTTCTTTCCAGCTTCTGGCTACTACAAAGAGGGCTGCTATGAACATAGTGGAGCATGTGTCCTAATTGCATGCTGAAGAATCCTCTGGGTATATGCCCAGGAGTGGTATAACAGGGTCCTCAGAAAGTGTCATGCCCAGTTTTCTGAGGAACCACCAGACTGATTTCCAAAGTGGTTGCACCATCTTGCAATCCTACCAGCAGTGGAGGAGTGTTCCTCTTTCTCCACATCCTTGCCAACACCTGCTGTCTCCTGAGTTTTTAACCTTAGCCATTCTGACTGGTGTGAGGTGAAATCTCAGGGTTGTTTTGATTTGCATTTCCCTAATGATTAATGATGTTGAACATTTCTTAAGGTGTTTCTCCGCCCTCCGAAGTTCTTCATGTATAGTTCTTGAAGTCCTAGCTAGAGCAATTAGACAACAAAAGGAAGTCAAAGGGATACAAATTGGAAAGGAAGAAGTCAAACTATCACTATTTGCAGATGAAATGATAGTATACTTAAGTGACCCTAAAAACTCTACTAGAGAACTCCTACAGCTGATAAACAACTTCAGCAAAGTGGCTGGCTACAAAATCAACTCAAACAAATCAGTAGCCTTTATATATTCAAAGGATAAGCAGACTGAGAAAGAAATTAGGGATATGACTCCCTTCACAATAGCTACAAACAGCATAAAGTATCTTGGGGTGACTGTAACCAAACAAGTGAAAGACCTATATGACAAGAACTTCAGATCTCTGAAGAAGGAAATCAAAGAAGATCTCAGAAAATGAAAAAAATCTTCCATGCTCGTGGATTGGCAGGATTAATATAGTTAAAACGGCCATCTTGCCAAAGGCAATCTACAGATTCAATGCTATCCCCATAAAAATCCCAACCCAGTTCTTCATAGAGCTAGAAAGAGCAATTCTCAAATTCACCTGGAATAACAAAAAACCCAGGATAGCTAAAACTATTCTCAACAGTAAAAGCACTTCAGGGGGATTCAGTATCCCAGACTTTAAACTTTACTACAGAGGGGAGAGACTTTCTAACACTTCTTTCCCAAAGAGATTCTTATGTGACGCCAAGATAAACACAAGAAGCAAGGTGATCAATTTGGGGGTCCATGGACTCAACACTTTTATCACCTGTGAACTGTGCCTCAGTCAAATATTCAGACCTCATCAAAGGCCCCACAGCGCCAGTTCCCGAACAAAACATGCACAACTATATTCACACAAACAAACATTTTAGAATGCCAAATCAATCTAGGCAGCTGCCATATTATCAGAGTATAATGAACAAAATCAGAGTAAACCAGTTATGACATGAAGCTATTGCATCCATACACTAAGAGGCAGCAATTGTGACCATGTCCTTCTACCTGTTTAAAGAACCAAGAGACTCCAAGCTCCTCAAGGACAAATACAATAGAGGATGACCATAAACATATAGCACATGCCTTATCCTACAATTCAACAGTTGTAATGGCTTATTAAAATGCATAATGAAAGTTGATACACTCCAATCATGAGAAATAGGCTTAACAGAGATGGAACACTACAGTTAACAGGGTACAAGATGTAATTACTACCTGTAGTTCAAATTATTATAGTTGTAAAGATCCAGGATTCGACAAAGTTCTTCCTTCTCAAACCGCATCTTCCTGATATCAAAATCCAATGCTTCTAATTTATTCTTTTGCTTCATCTGATTAGTTATGCTTGAGTTTTGGGGTGGTGTTTTCCTACCAGGCCCTGAAAGTAGATAAACACAAATGAATTTGCATAATTGATACCCCAGGACAGGGGACCATTCTGAATCCCAAAAAGACATTTGAGGAAGAGCAAAGCTAGAGACAGGGTGAATCTCTGAAAGAGTAGAACAGCTATGTTTGAACTAGTCTGCTAAGCTACATCCCTCCTCCCAACCACCATTGCCAGACATATGCCATACTCCCAATTACAGGAACCCTTGTCCTGAAAACCATAAGCATCCTAAGACATAAATATCTGAGTAACATTGTCAGCTCATATCTGATGCTATGCAGATAAATTCTGAAGTTCAACAGCTCAGCATTATCAAGCTCTAATGATTTGTATTTAAATCCAAAGGGTCTGAGACCTCAACACATAACCAGCACAGCCTCCTTTTCTCTTCTTTTCATCAGAGACTGATGTATCCTACAGTAATCTAGAGGATGAAGTGCTTCAACTCCCTACCATGAAGAGATACATTGTTATTCTCAAAGGGTCTCCTCCTGGCATTCAGTGAGACTCCAAAGGAAATTAAATAGCTTCCAGAAAAGTAGAAGCTGCAGGTGTGTCAACTACTGGCACTCTGTCAAACTAATCATCAGAAAGTTTTGATTCTTGTTCTGCAACTGAGAAAGTCCAAGATTCCTGCCTGTAAGACCTACTCCTGAAGTCCAAGCTTACCTATTCCTAAAAGTTCCCCAATTCTGCCCAGGACTCACTGTGCCTTCGCCAAAAAGAATTCATTCTTCCTGTTCTATGAGACAGGTTGCTGGATTCCTTCTGACTTGGGCCAGTGTCTCCTTGATCGCGATTCTCCATTCGAAATAGCCTCCGAAGCCTCGAAAACATGGCTGTTTGTGAACCCAACAGGCACTGAATGATATCCCACAGGCAGTTGCTGTTACCAAAACACAGGTGACATCACAGAAGATTCTAGTTCTCTCCTAGATACAGGAGAATGTCCAAGGAAGGCATTACTGATGATGTCACCGGGAACTGCCATGACCTGCTTGTTAATAAGCTCTCCTCAAATTGACCAATTTCTGGGCTGCCCTTTCCTGGAGCCTCTAATTTGACCCAGAGAACACCCTTTGGCTACCTCTCCTTGCAAAGCTAGAGATTTCTCTCTGCTTAATTAGAAGTCAAGTGCTTTTGATGGGGAGAGTTAGTTAGGACCATATCATGCATAAGAGATTGTTGTTAGCACCCAAATCTGTATGTACCATGTATGTGGGAGATTTTTGTCAATAATAAATATTCCACCTGAGTAAATACATAACATACAGTAAATTCCCCAGGTTTACGCTTTTGCCAGATGCAAATATCTTTCTCCTTTACCATTAATTCTACCGTACCTGGTTAATATTTTCTTACTGTGCATTCCTTAATCGTTTACATAGACATATCCATGCATTTCACAAAATCTCTTGTTTACAATGTTCTTTATAGCAAGTATAACTCACTTTACTTTGGAACACAGGGGCTCAAATTCAAGGCAAATATAAGATGGTAAACTTTCTGTCCCTACTTCAAAATATTAACTTGCACAGCCTCCTTTTGTCAAATATGACCAGACAATAAAAGTGGGCATCTGTGAGCCAACATCAACCTGGACTGCATGACTCTATTGTAGCCACACAGCCAACACATCTCCAATATCTGTCTATCCTGAATTGCCAAGTCCAGGCATGAGGATGTAGGGGGCTGTACCATGATACTATACTCACAGTAAAAATGAGACTCAGGAGGATGGGCAGGGAGTGGAATGGCCTGAGTTCAGGTTAAAACTCAATTTTAATGGGTTCATAAGTTCAGGCAGGAGTCACTTTGGCATTGATATCTGTGGCTTATCCATTCTTTTCCTGGGTGACCTGAATCTGTGCTGTAATGGCCACTACCCTCACAATTGTAAGAGTCAAAAAAAGCAGGTATATCTTTTGCAGGAAGACATCTACCTTTGATTGTCACCTTGAGGCACAGAATATCACTCTGAAAACCTGGAAAAGAGGAAGGAGATTGTTGATGAGTGAGAACTTGAGGGCTTTTCTTCCCTATAGGACACTAATTTTTCTATTATTTTTCCTCTGCTCTTTCACTAATGGTCACTTGGCTGTTTCCTTGAATAAAGGAACCTGCATGCCGCAACAAGGGGCCAACTACAAACAAGCTCCTTTTTTCCAAGAAAAGGTTTGTTGCAGAATTATGCCTTGGCAGCACGAAGGTCAACTAAACTGTTCTTAGTTCCAGCTCTCCTGGTATAGTACTAAAGACCTGAGGTATTTGGGAAAAGGAAGCAGCACACAATTTCACATAGATCTCTGTGATGCAAGTGCCAGAACAGTAATAGGATTATTAGTTTCTTCTTTATTATCAATACCTACAAAGCTGGTCAGAGTTGATACATTCCTTTAATCACAGAACACAGAAGGAATTTTTTTTAACTTTTGTTGCTAGTACTCCATTTGTTTCTTTTGGTTTTAGTTTTTAATTTCCCCAGCTAATTGCACTATACCTAGAATACTAAGGCCATGTTCAATATGGCTGTATCATTCATGTTAGTCATTGATTTTATTCTTACCAAACACTCCACTGATGATTCTATTACTTGCTTTCTTTTTCCATTTTTTTAGTAGATATATTTTTATTTACATTTCAAATGATTTCCCCTTTTCTAGCTCTCCACTCCCCAAAAGTTCAATAAACCCCCTTCCCTCCCCCTGTCCTCCCACCCACCCCTTCCCACTTCCCTGTTCTGGTTTTGCTCTATACTGCTTCACTGAGTCTTTCCAGAACAAGGAGTCACTCCTCTATTCTTCTTGTGCCTCATTTAATGTGTGGATTATGTTTTGGGTATTCCAGTTTTCTAGGTTAATATCCACTTATAAGTGAGTGCATACCATGATTGATCTTTTGAGACTGGGTTACCTCGCTTAGTATGATGTTCTCTAGCTCCATCCATTTGCCTAAGAATTTCATGAATTCATTGTTTCTAATGGCTGAATAGTACTCCATTGTGTAGATATACCACATTTTTTGCATCCACTCTTCTGTTGAGGGATACCTGGGTTCTTTCCAGCATCTGGCAATTATAAATAGGGCTGCTATGAACATAGTAGAGCATGTATCCTTATTACATGGTGGGGAATCCTCTGGGTATATGCCCAGGAGTGCTATAGCAGGATCTTCTGGAAGTGAGGTGCCTAGATTTCGGAGGAACCGCCAGACTGATTTCCAGAGTGGTTGTACCAATTTGCAACCCCACCAGCAGTGGAGGAGTGTTCCTCTTTCTCCACACCCTCTCCAACACCTGCTGTCTCCTGAATTTTTAATCTTAGCCATTCTGACTGGTGTAAGATGAAATCTTAGGGTTGTTTTGATTTGCATTTCCCTAATGACTAATGAAGTTGAGCATTTTTTAAGATGCTTCTCTGCCATCCGAAGTTCTTCAGGTGAGAATTCTTTGTTTAACTCTGTACCCCATTTTTTAATAGGATTGTTCGGTTTTCTGGAGTCTAACTTCTTGAGTTCTTTATATATATTGGATATTAGCCCTCTATCTGATGTAGGATTGGTGAAGATCTTTTCCCAATTTTTTGGTTGCCGAGAAGGAATTTTTTTTAACTTTTGTTGCTAGTACTCCATTTGTTTCTTTTGGTTTTAGTTTTTAATTTCCCCAGCTAATTGCACTATACCTAGAATACTAAAGCCATGTTCAATATGGCTGTATCATTCATGTTAGTCATTGATTTTATTCTTACCAAACACTCCACTGATGATTCTATTTCTTGCTTTCTTTTTTCCTTTTTTTATTAGATATATTTTTTATTTACATTTCAAATGATTTCCCCTTTTCTAGCCCCCCACTCCACAAAAGTTCAATAAACCCCCTTCCTTCCCCCTGTCCTCCCACCCACCCCTTCCCACTTCCCTGTTCTGGTTTTGCTCTATACTGCTTCACTGAGTCTTTCCAGAACAAGGAGTCACTCCTCTATTCTTCTTGTGCCTCATTTAATGTGTGGATTATGTTTTGGGTATTCCAGTTTTCTAAGTTAATATCCACTTATCAGTGAGTGCATACCATGATTAATCTTTTGAGATTGGGTTACCTCACTTAGTATGATGTTCTCCAGCTCCATCCATTTGCCTAAGAATTTCATGAATTCGTTGTTTCTAATAGCTAAATAGTACTCCATTGTGTAGATATTCCACATTTTTTACATCCACTCTTCTGTTGAGGGATACCTGGGTTCTTTCCAGCTTCTGGGTATTATAAATAGGGCTGCTATGAACATAGTGGAGCATGTATCCTTATTACATGCTGAAGAATCCTCTGCGTATATGCCCAGGAGTGGTATAGCAGGATCTTCAGGAAGTGAGGTGCCCAGTTTTCTGAGGAACCGACAGACTGATTTCCAGAGTGGTTGTACCAATTTGCAACCCCACCAGCAGTGGAGGAGTGTTCCTCTTTCTCCACATCCTCACCAACACCTGCTGTCTCCTTAATGAATTGGCAAGATTAACATAGTTAAAATGGCCATTTTGCCAAAAGCAATATACAGATTCAATGCAATACCCATCAAAATCCCAACTCAATTCTTTACAGAGTTAGAAAGAGCAATTCTCAAATTCATCTGGAATAACAAAAAACCCAGAATAGCTAAAAGTATTCTCAACAACAAAAGAAATTCTGGAGGAATCAGTATCCCTGACCTCAAGCAATACTACAGAGCAATAGTGTTAAAAACTGCATGGTATTCGTACAGTGACAGGCAGGCAGATCAATGGAACAGGATTGAAGATCCAGAAATGAACCCACACACCTATGGCCACTTGATCCTCGACAAAGGGGCTGGAAACATCCAATGGAAAAAAAGATAGCCTTTTCAACTAATGGTGCTGGTTCAACTGGAGGTCAGCATGCAGAAGAATGCAAATTGATCCATCCTTGTCTCCTTGTACTAAGCTCAACTCCAAATGGATCAAGGACCTCTACATAAAGCCAGACACTCTGAAGCTAATAGAAAAGAAACTGGGGAAGACCCTTGAGGACATTGGTACAGCGGGAAAGTTTCTGAACAGATCACCAATAGTGTATGCTCTAAGATCAAGAATTGACAAATGGGACCTGATGAAATTGCAAAGTTTCTGTAAGGCAAAGGACACCATCAAACTGACAAATAGGCAACAAACAAATTGGGAAAAGATATTCACCCATATACCCAGAGGATTCCCAGCATGTAATAAGTCATTGCTTGGTGTCTTCTCTCCAATAGCTGCTTTTCTGCAGAATAAAGAGAATGTGTTCTTATTTCTTTTTTAATCATCTTAATACACTCCAGACTTTTTTTGTGGTACAGGTGTGTTGTATTTTTAGAAGAAATCAAGATCATTTTGCACAATAGATGTCATGTTCCAAATGTGGATTAGCAAGTTCTTATTCTTATTTGATTTTCATTAGTCTGCACCACTGTATGTCAATGATATATTGAACTTTCTGTTTTTTTAATTAGATATTTTGCTTATTTACATTTCAAATGTTATTCCCTTTTCTCTTTTCCCCTCCAAAAACACCCTATCCCATCCTCCACTACCCGTACTCATAAACCCACACACTCTCTCTCCCCTATCCTGGGATTCCACTATGTTAGGGATTCCAGCATTCTCAGGAACCAGGGCCTCTCCTTCCTTTGATGACAAACAAAGCCATCCTTTGCTTGACCTTAGTTTGGTCTCTGAATCTTGGGTACTCCAAGCATCTGGGCTAAGATCCACTTATAAGTGAATGTATACCATGTGTGTTATTTTGTGATTGGGTTATCTCACTCCATTTGCCTAAGAATTTCAGGAATTCTTCTTAATAGCTGATGAGTATTGCATTGTGTAAATATACTACATTTTCTGTATCTATACCTGTGTTGTAGGACATCTGGGTTCTTCCCAGCATCTGGCTATTATAAATAATGCTGCTATGAACACAGTGGAGCATGTGTTCTTATTACACGTTGGAAAATCTTCTGGGTATATGCACTGCAGTGGAATAGCTTTGTCATCAAGTACTACAATGTCCAATTTTCTGAGGATTCTCCAAATTGATTTCCAGAGTTGTTGTACCAGCTTGCAATTCCTCTAGCAGTGGAGAAGTGTTCCTCTTTCTCCACATCCTTGTCAGCACCTACTATTACCTGAGATTTTGGACTTAACCATTCTGAGTGGTATGAGGTGAAATTTCAGGGTTTTGTGATTTTCATTTTTTTTTAATTTTTTTAAAAAATTTTCTATATTCTTTGTTTACATTCCGAATGCTTTCCCCTTTCCCGGTTCCCCTCTCCCCATTGGTCTCATAAGCCCTATTCCCTTCTCTCATTTCCCAATCACCCCCTCCCATTTCTCTGTCCTGGTACTCCCCTACAATGCTGGATCAATTCTTTTCAGAACCAGGGCCCTCTCTTTCCCTCTTCTTGAGTATCATTTGATATTCTAATTGTGTCTTGAGTATTCAGAGCTTCTGGGCTAATTAATATCCACTTATCAGTGATTGCATTCCATGTGCATTACTTTGTGATTGGATTACCTCACTTAGGATGATATTTTTTCATTTTCTTGATGACTAAGGATGTTGAACCTTTCTTTAGAAGTTTATTAGCCCATTTTTAATAGTGTTATTTGGTTTTCTGGGGTCTAACTTCTTGAGCTCTTTGTATATATTGGATATTTGCCCTCTGTCAGATGTAGGGTTGGTGAAGATCTTTTCCCAATTTGTTGGTTGCCTATTTGTCAGTTTGATGGTGTCCTTTGCCTTAAGAAACTTTGTAATTTTATGAGGTCCCATTTGTCAATTCTTGATCTTAGAGCATAAGCTATTGGTGTCCTGTTCAGGACCTTTCCCCCTGTACCGACGTCCTCACTTTGTAAGAAACTAGGTAAAAGGTCACATTCCAGAGCCCACTCTTTGTTTAGACCTAGAAGAAAGGCCTTGAATAGGTGATCACGCCCCATAGGGTAACTGGAAATGGGCTAAGCTTATCTTCTGTAAACTTACTCCATTACCCCTAAGCAGGAGTTCACACAGCTGTAGACATTATAGGAAACTAATTGGTCCACTGAGCGCGGGCTCCGATAATTTAAACTGATTGGGCTAAAAACTATGGAGTGGTACAAATCAATTGGCTCACATTTCTCGGGCTCTCTATGCTAAGAGATGATTGATTTGTGATTCGAGGGCTCTGTCATAAACTTATAAAAGCTGTCACAATTCGGCACTGGGGGTCCATAGTCCTCTGACCCTGCATGGTGCAGGGCTATGGAACCCAGAATTCTGGAATAAAGAAATCCTCATGCTCTTGCATCGATACCATTTCTCTGGAGTGATTTGGGTGTCGCCTTCCGGGGTGTGGGGTGCTGGGGCACCCCCGGTTTTTGGGGTCTTACACTTTCCCCAACCCAACACCTGATCATGCTCCCCTCTTCCACTCCATGTCCCCTTTTCTACTCAGTACCCACCCACCTTTCCCCCTTCTCTGATTTCTTTCTACTCCCTCCCAAGTGGGATTGAGGTATCCTCACTTGGTCCTTTTGGATTGTTGACCATTTTGAGTTCAGTACATTTTTATCCTGGGTACTCTGCATTTTTTCTTGCATATATCCATCTATTATTGAGTACATACCATGAATGTCTTTTTAGGTCTGAGTTACCTCACTGAGAAAGATCGTTTCTAGTTGCATCCATTTGCGTGCAAAACACATGGTGTCCTTGTGTTTAGTTTCTGAGTAGTATTTCATTGTGTAAAGGGACCAAACTTTCTGTATCCCTTCATCTATTGAGGGACATCTGGGTTGTTTTTAGCATGTGGCTTGCGTAAACATATCCACTGTGAATATAGTAGAATATGTGGTCCTGTGAGATGGTGGGGCAGCTTTTAGTATTATACCCAAGGATGGTATAGCTGAATCTTCAGGTAGATCTATTTTCAGTTATATGAGGAAACTCCAAATTGATATCCAGAGTGGTTTTACAAGTTTCTAATCCCACCAGCAATGGAAGAATGTTCTCCTTTCTCCAAGTTCTTGCCCTCATGTACCGTCACCCGAGGTTTAGGTATTACCATTCTAATCAATGTAACATGGCATCTCAGGGTCATTTTGATTTGCATTTCCATGATCACTAAGGACTTTGAATTATTTCTATAGTAATGCTTTTTCTTTTTCTTAACCCATGTTAGGTTTCCCTTTTTTCTTCTTTCAAAATTAGTTTAGACTTGACAGAAAAGCAGGAAAAATATAAAACTAGGAAATGGTTATACAAGCTTTTCTCAGTTTCTCCAGAGATAAATCACTAACAATCATAACAGTGTGGTCAGCACCAGGAAGAACAGACTGGCATGATACATTTACTCAACCTCTTCACACCCCACTCTTTTCCCCCTCACCTGCTCTTTAGTCCTGAGTCTGCATCTAAGCCCTGCCTTACATCATGTTGCTTCCTCCTGTTTCCCTCCTGTTTGTGGATGCTTTAAACTTCTGCATCATACTCATCTTATCTTTTGAAGAGGATTACAAAAGTAATAAATAACTTCTTCCACAAATTAGATGAAAGTGGGGAGGACAACAAGCAATGTTTTTCAATAATTCAAAAGCCTGGAGACATGAACAAATACTATGAAAACTAAAGCCAAGTATAGGTTCAAAGAAAAAAAATCTAATGAGGCATTTCATTCCCTATCTTTAATTCTAGCAATCAGAAGGCTTAGGCATAGTATCATCATGAGATTTATGCCAACATGAGCCACAGGGTAAGAACCTGTTTCAATAATTTTAACTAAAATAAATAGAGAAAGGAATAATGAAATAAGCAGAGATAGAGAAAGAGACAGAAGTGAATGGATAGGTAATTAGGAAAGGTGGAAGGATGAATTTAAGGAAGGTAGGAAAGAAGGGAAAATATAAATGTAGAACAGAAGTATGGGAGGGAAGGAGGGAGGGAAGAAGGAAGGATGGAAGAAAAAACTGCAAGATATTGTCTTTTAAAATCTGCAGATACCAAATAACTTAAAATCTAATCTCCCTATTTAGCTACAATAAATGAACAATTGGTGCAGTGCCTATTACAAAGAACTTGCACAATCCTTTAAGACATATAAGACTTGTTAATATCAGGCAGTAGGCATTTGTAGTGCATGCCTTTATTTTCCTGACACTCCAAGGACAGCCTTGTGTATGGAGTGAGTTGCAGGTCAGCCAGCAATACACCTAAAAACACTGTCTCAAAACTACCATTAGATAGAAACGCACACACACACACACACACAGAGAGAGAGAGAGAGAGAGAGAGAGAGAGAGAGAGAGATACAGAGACAGAGAGAGAAAGAGAAAGACAGAGGGAGACAGAGTCAGAGACTGAGAAAGAGACAGACAGAGACAGAGACATAGAGAGACAGGCAGAGAGAGGGAGAGGTACATAATAAAGGAACAGAGAGAGAGTATGACAGAAAGAGAGACACAATCTCACTTTTCTCTAAATCTTGTTATGATCTATTCCCATGATTAGAACACAGGAAGAGCATCTTCCCTGCCTGCTAGGGCAGAAAAGCAGTACCCGGTACTGAGATATCCTGAGATTAAGAGTTCTGGGGGTGCAAACCGCCAGGTGTCTGCCTGTGAACAGGACCTGAGCACATAGGCAGTTCATCTGCCAGCTGGCCTGTCTTGGGGCCTGTGTCCAATGTGGAGATCAGCAGAGGGGGTGACTCCCTGCTGCCATCTTCCCTGCTTGCTGGGGCAGAAAAGCAGTTCCAGGTACTGAGATATGCAGAGTTTAAGACCTCTGAGGCCGAAAACCACCAGGGGTCTGCCTGTGCCCAGGACCTGAGCACAAAGGCTGTTCATCTGCCAGCCAACCTGTCCTGGGGCCTGTGTCCTATATGGAGATCAGCAGAGACTCCCCACTGCCATCTTTCCTACCTGTTGGGGCAGGAAAGCAGCACCATGTATTGAGATATCCAGAGGTTAAGATCTCTGGGGGTGCAAACCCTCAGGGGTTTGCCTGTGCCAAGGATCTGAACACAGAGGGGGTTCATCTACCAGCCAGCCTGTCATGGGGCTTGTGTCCTACTTGGGGATCAGAAGAGGAAGTGACTCTCCACCACTATCTTTGCTCTGACAGAGCAGTCCAGGAGCACCTGGTTCACTGAGACAACCCAAGTGTAACACTGCTTGGGGCAAGACTCAGCAGGGTTCCAACTGCACAAAAGAGGAAGGCAATCTGGGCCAAAGGAAACCCAGACATCCAGTGTCTCAAATAACCTTAAAGGTTCACAGGAGGTTGAAGCACCAGCCAGTGACAATAAGACCATCTAACACCAGTGAGAACTAGATGGCTAAAGCAAATGTAGGAGTTACTAACAGAAACCAAGGCATTATAGCAACATCTGAACCCAATTCTCCAACAACAGCAAGTCCTGGATACCCCAAAACACCAAAAAAACAAGAGTTGGATTTAAAATCACTGGTCATTATGTTATTATGAAGGACATAAATAAATCTCTTAAAGAAATTCAGGAGAAAAATGATCAAAATCTAGAAGCCCTTACAAGGAAAACACAAAAATCACTTAAAGAAACTCAGGAGAATATGGGTCAAAAGATAGTAGCCAAAAAGGAGGAAATGCAAAAATCACTTAAAGAAATACAGGAGAACTTTGATCAACAGGCAGAAGTCATGAAAGAGGATACACAAAAACTTCTCAAAGAAATACAGGAAAACACAAACAAGCAAGCAAAGGAACTGACCAAAAACACCCAGGATCTAAAAACAGAAGTAGAAAGAACTAAGAAATCGCAAAGGGAGACAACTTTGGAGATAGAAAACCTTAGGAAGAAATCAGGAGCTTTAGATACAAATATCAACAACAGAATACAAGAGATAGAAGAAAGAATCTCAGATGCCAAAGATACCACAGAAACCATGGACTCAACAGTCAAAGAAAATGCAAAATGCAAAAAGCTTGTAACATAAAATATCCAGGAAATCCAGGACACAATGAGAAGACCAAACATAAGGATTATAGGCATAGATGAGAGTGAAGATTTACAGCTGAAAGGGCCAGCAAATATCTTCAACAAAATTATGGAAGAAAACTTCCCTAACCTAAAGAAAGAGATGCCCATGAATATACAAGAAGCCTACAGAACTCCAAACAGACTGGACCAGAACAGAAATACCTCCTGTCTCATAATAATCAAAACCTCAAATGTACTAAACAAAGAAATAATACTAAAGGCAGTAAAAGAAAAAGGGCAAGTAACATATAAAGGAAGACCTATCAGAATTATACCAGATTTCTCACCAGAGACTATGAAAGCTAGAAGATCCTGGGCAGAGCTCATGCAGATTCTACGAGAACACAAATGCCAACCAAGACTGCAATATCCAGTGAAACTCTCAATCACTATAGATGGAGAAACCAAGATATTCCATGACAAAACCAAATTTATACAATATCTTTCTACAAACCCAGCCCTACAAAGGATAATAGGGGGAAAATACCAATACAAGGAGGGAAACTATACCCTGGAAAAAGCAGGATAATAACATTCTTTCATCAAGCCCAAAAGAAGATAACCACACAAGTATAACATTAACATCAAAAAGGATAGGAAGCAATAATCACTACTCCTTAATATCTCTTAACATCAATGGACTCAATTCCCCAATAAAAAGACATACACTAACAAACTGGATAAAGAAGCAGGACCCTACATTTTGCTGCATACAGGAAACACACCTCAGTGTCAAAGACAAAAACAACCTTAGAGTAATAGGCTGGAAGACAATTCTACAAGTAAATAGTCTCAGGCAACAATCCGACTTGCCATTCTAATATCAAATAAAATTGACTTTGAACCTAATGTTATCAAAAGAGACATGGAAGGACACTTCTTGCTAGTCAAAGGAAAAATCCAATAAGAAGAACTCTCAATCCTGAACATCTATGCTCCAAATGCAAGGGCAACCTCACTCATAAAAGGAAGTTTACTAAAGCTCAAAGCACACATTGTACCTAACACAATAATTGTGGGTGACTTCAACACCCCACTCTCCTCAATGGACCAATCAGGAAAACAGAAACTAAACAGGGAGGCAGTGAAACTAATTGAAGCTTTGGACCAATTAGATTTAATATATAGTTGGTCTGTCTTGTGACCAACTATATGATCGATTTTGGAGATAAAGGAAGACCTATCAGAATTATACCAGAAAAGTTATATATATATATATAAAACTTTTCATCCCAAAGCAAAATTTTTCATCTCAGCATCCCCTTGGTACCTTCTCCAAAATCGATCATATAGTTGGTCACAAGACAGACCTCAACAAATATAAGAAAACTGAAATAATCCCATGCCTCCTATCAGATTACTATGGAATAAGAGTGGTCTTCAATACCAACAAAAACAACAGAAAGTCCACATACACATGGAGGCTGAACAATACTCTACTCAATGATACCTTGTTCAAGGAAGAAATAAAGAAATAAATCAAAGACTTTTTAGAATTTAACGAAAATGAAGGCACAACATACCCAAATTTATGGAACACATGAAAGCAGTGCTAAGAGGAAAACTCATAGCTTTGAGTGCCTCCAAAAAGAAATTGGAGAGAGCATACACTAGAAACTTAAGGACACACCTGAAAGCCCTGAAACAAAAAGAAGCTAATACACCCAGGAGGAGAAAAAGACAGGAAATCATCAAACTCAAGGCTGAAATCAATCAAGTGGAAACAAAGAGAACCATACAAAGAATCAACAAAACCAGGAGCTGGTTCTTTGAGAAAATCAACAAGATAGATAAACCCTTAGCCAGACTAACCAAAGGGCACAGAGACAGTATACAGATTAACAAACTTAGAAATGAAAAGGGGGATATAACAACAGAAACTGAGGAAACTCAAAAAATTATCATATTTTAGTGCAAAAGCATATACTCGACACAACCAGAGAATCTGGAGAAAATGGACAATTTCTTAGACAGATACCAATTACCAAAATGAAATCAGGATCAAATAGATCATCTAAACAGACCCATAACCCCTAAAGAAATAAAAGGGGTCATAGAAAGCCTTCCAACCAAAAAAAGCACAGGACCAGATGGTTTTAGTGCAGAATTCTATCAGACCTTCAAAGAAGACTTAACACCAATACTCTTCAAACTATTTTACAAAATAGAAACAGAAGGAACACTACCCAACTCCTTCTACAAAGCCACGATTAAGCTGATACCAAAAGCACACAAAGAGCCAACAAAGAAAGAGAATTTCAGGCCAATATCCCTTATGAATATTGATGCAAAAATACTCAATAAAATTCTTGCCCACCGAATACAAGAACACATCAAAACGATCATCCACCAAGATCAAGTAGGCTTCATACCAGGAATGCAGGGATGTCTCAATATAAGGAAATCCATCAATGCTATCCACTACATAAACAAACTCAAAGAAAAAAAACACATGATCATTTCATTAGATGCTGAAAAAGCATTTGACAAAATTCAGCATCCTTTCATGCTAAAAGTCTTGGAAAGAACAGGAATTCAAGGCCCATATCTAAACATAGTATAAGCAATATACAGCAAACGGGTAGCCAACATCAAACTAAATGGAGAGAAACTTGAAGCAATCCCACTAAAATCAGGGACTAGACAAGGTTGCCACCTCTCTCCATATCTTTTCAATATAGTTCTTGAAGTCTTAGCTCGAGCAATTAGACAACATAAGGAGGTCAAAAGGATACAAATTGGAAAGGAAGAAGTCAAATTATCACTATTTGCAGATGATATAATAGTGTACTTAAATGGCCCCAAAAACTCTACCAGAGAACTCCTACAGCTGATAAACAACTTCAGCAAAGTGGCTGGTTACAAAATCAACTCAAGCAAATCAGTAGCCTTCCTATACTCAAAGGATAAGCAGACTGAGAAAGAAATTAGGGAAATGACACCCTTCACAATAGCAACAAACAACATAAAGTATCTTGGTGTTACTCTAACCCAACAAGTGAAAAATGTATACAACAAGAACTTCAGGTCTCTGAAGAAGGAAATTGAAGAAGACCTCAGAAAATGGAAAAATCTTCATGCTCATGGATTGGCAGGATTAATATAGTTAAAATGGCCATCTTTCAAAAAGCAATCTACAGATTCAATGCAATCCCCATCAAAATCCCAACTCAGTTCTTCATAGAGTTAGAGAGAACAATTCTCAAATTCATCTGGAATAACAAAAAACCCAGGATAGCTAAATCTATTTTCAATGGTAAAAGAACTTCTGGGGGAATAAGTGCCCCAGACCTCAAACATTACTACAGAACAATAGTGATAAAAACTGCATGGTATTGGTACAATGTCAGGCAAGTGGATCAATGGAATAGGATTGAAGACCCAGAAATGAACCCACACACCTATGGTCACTTGATCTTGGACAAAGAAGCTGAAAACATCCAGTGGAAAAAACATAGCCTTTTCAACAAATGGTGCCGGTTCAATTGGAGGTCAGCATGCAGAAGAATGTGAATTGATACATTCTTATATCCTTTTACTAAGCTCAACTCCAGGTGGATCAAGGTCCTCCACATAAAACCTGACACACTGAAACTAATAGAAAAGAAACTGGGGAAGACCCTTGAGGACATTGGCACAGGGGAAAAGTTCCTGAACAGAACACCAATAGCTCATGCTCTAAGGTCAAGAAATGACAAGTAGGACCTCATAAAATTACAAAGTTTCTGTAAGGCAAAGGACATTGTCATAAGGACAAAATGTCAACCAATAGATTAAGAAAGGATCTTCACCAACCCTAAATCTGACAGAGGACTAATATCTAATATATACAAAGAGCTCAAAAAGGTAGACTCCAGAGAACCAAATAACCCTATTAAAAATTGGGGTACAGAGCTAAACAAAGAATTTTCACATGAAGAACTTCGGATGGCTGAGAAGCACCTTAAGAAATGTTCAACATCATTAATCATTAGGGAAATGCAAATCAAAACAACCCTGACATTTCACCTCACACCAGTCAGAATGGCTGAGTTTAAAATCTCAGGAAACAGCAGGTGTTGGCGAGGATGTGAGAAAGAGGAACACTCCTCCACTGCTGGTGGGATTGCAAGATGGTGCAACCACTTTGGAAATAGTCTGGCAGCTCCTCAGAAATCTATGACACTTCCCGAGGACCCTGCTATACTACTCCTGGGCATATGCCCAGAGGATTCCCCTGTATGCAATAAGGACACCTGCTCCACTATGTTCATAGCAGCCCTATTTGTAATAATCAGAGCTGGAAAGAACCCAGCTGTCCCTTAATGGAGTAATGGATACAAAAAATGTGGTGTATATACACAATGGAGTATTATTCAACCATTAGAAACAATGAGTCATGAAATTCTTAGACAAATAGATGGAGCTGAGAACATCATACTAAGTGAGGCAACCCAATCTCAAAACATCAATCATGGTATGCACTCACTGATAAGTGGATATTAGCCTAGAAACTTGGAATACCTAAGACATAATCCACATATTAAATGATGTCTAAGAAGAACGGAGGAGTGGCCCCTGGTTCTGGAAAGACTCAGTGCAGCAATATAGGGCAATACCAGAACAGGGAAGTGGGAAGGGGTGATGGGGGAATGTGGGGTGGGGAAGAGGCCTTATGGGACTTTCGGGGAGTGAGGAGCCAGAAAAGGGGAAATCATTTGAAATGTAAATAAAAAAATATATCGAGTTTAAAAAAATACCCACCAACAACAAATAGACAAAAAAAAATGGACACAGATGGAGTTCCTCTACTTTACATTTATAATAAGATCATACACCATTTGAACATAAAGTGAGCCATAGAAAGAGGTGGGAAATAGCACATCTCTGCTCTGCAGACAGAAGCATCATTCTTGACAATATCTTTGTGAAAAATATGTTGTTCTCATCATACTGAGAAGACACATTTGATAAAAGATGGCACACATTTATGGGTTTCTAAAAAAGAAATCCAACTTAGATCCTTAACTTCATAAGAGACCTGCACAGGAAACACATACCATACTCTGTTCGTAAGTCAGGAATCAGAAGAATATTTTGTTTTGTTTTGTTTTTGCTGGTTTGCCAATGTGTTTTTCTTTTTTTCTTTTTCTTTTTTTAAATTTTATTCAAAATATTTTTTATTTACATTTCAAATGATTTCCCCTTTTCTGGTTCTCCACTCCCCAAAAGTCACATAAGCCCCCTTCCCTCCCTCTGTTCTCCTACCCATCCCTTCCCACTTCCCTGTTCTGGTTTTGTCTAATACTGCTACACTGGATCTTTCCAGAACTAGGGGCCACTCCTCCGTTCTTCTCGTACCTCTTTTGAAGTGTGGATTATGTTTTGCATATTCCAGTAATATCCACTTATTAGTGAGTGCATACCATGATTGATCTTTTGAGACTGGGTTACTTCACTTAGTATGATGTTCTCCAGCTCCATCCATTTGCCTAAGAATTTCATGAATTCATTGTTTCTAATGGCTGAATAGTACTCCATTGTGTAGATATACCACATTTTTTGCATCCATTCTTCTGTTGAGGGATACCTATGTTCTTTCCAGCTTCTGGCTATTATAAATAGGGCTGTTATGAGCATAGTGGAACATATATCCTTATTGCATGCTGGGGAATCCTCTGGGTATATGCCCAGGAGTGGTATAGCAGGATCTTTCGGAAGTGACATGCCCAGTTTTCTGAGGGACTGCCAGACTGATTTCTAGAGTGGTTGTACTAATTTGCAACCCCACCAGCAGTGGAGGAGTGTTCCTCATTCTCCACACCCTCTCCAACACCTGCTGTCTCCTGAGTTTTTAATCTTAGCCATTCTGACTGGTGTAAGGTGAAATCTAAGGGTTGTTTTGATTTGCATTTCCCTGATGATTAGTGAAGTTGAGCATTTTTTAAGATGTTTCTCCACCATCCGAAGTTCTTCAGGTGAGAATTCTTTGTTTAACTCTGTACCCCATATTTTAATAGGGTTATTTGGTTTTCTGGGGTCTAACTTCTTGAGTTCTTTGGATATATTGGATATTAGCCCTCTATCTGATGTAGGTTTGGTGAAGATTTTTTTTTCCCAGTTTGTTGGTTGCCGATTTGTCCTTTTGATGGTGTCCTTTGCTTTATAGAAACTTTGTAATTTTATGAGGTCCCATTTGTCAATTCTTGATCTTAGAGCATAAGCTATTGGTGTTCTGTTCAGGAACTTTCCCCCTGTACTGATGTCCTCAAGGGTCTTCCCCAGTTTCTTTTCTATTAGCTTCAGAGTGTCTGACTTTATACGGAGGTCCTTGATCCATTTCGAGTTGAGCTCAGTACGAGGAGACAAGGATGGATGAATTCGCACTCTTCTGCATGCTGACCTCTAGTTGAACCAGCACCATTTGATGAAAAGGCTATCTTTTTTCCTTTGGATGCTTTCAGCCCCTTTGTCCAGGATCAAGTGGCCATAGGTGTGTGGGTTCATTTCTGGATCTTCAATCCTGTTCCATTGATCTGCCTGCCTGTCACTGTACCAATACCATGACGTTTTTAACAATATTGCTCGGTAATATTGCTTGAGGTCAGGGATATGGATTCCCCCAGAATTTCTTTTGTTGTTGAGAATAGTTTTAGCTATCCTGGGTTTTTTGTTATTCCAGATGAATTTGAGAATTTCTCTTTCTAACTCTATGAAGAATTGAGTTGAGATTTTGATGGGTATTGTGTTGAATCTGTATATTGCTTTTGGCAAAATGGCCATTTTAACTATATTAATCCTGCCGATCCATGAGCTACACAGCACTAGGGAGAGGAAGACAAAATCCGGAGTTCAGGAGTTTCCTTGAGTACACAGCAATTTTATGTCACCTGTGTTACTTTAAGACCTTCATTGAGGTTACATCTGTGCCTATGTATTGTAATACTAAATTCTGTTCCTGGGAGGATCTAAGCATAGGAGTGAATTCTCACAGTTAAAAGCTTTTGTCTTGCAAATATGGTTGCTTAATTTAAAACTGTAAAATAAATAAATAAAATTGGCTTCAGCCAATTACAGAATGGATGAGATTTGAGTTACATGGTTAGGGGTGGAGAAGCCAGAGAAAAGAGGGAAAACAGAAGAAAGAGAAAAGAAGGCCCCAGGGGAGGAGAGGATCCATGAGCACATGTCCAGTAAGAATTACTGTGCACCACTGAGAAGGGAGCCAAGCCAGCAGACAGAAAAGTAGAGTAGGTGTTACCCCTCCCACAGTAATTGTCAGACAAATCAAATAACCATAGTCTGGAAGTAAGTCAGGGATAGGCTTAAATTGGCTCTACTACAGACTTTGTCTCAGAAAAGAAGATGATGAGGAAGGAAAAGAACACAGAGAAAATGGTTAAAGAAATACTTGAAGTGAAAATCTCCAAATGCCTAAGGATATGCATTTTTTTCAAAATTATTTATATGTTTCCTTCAGATCAGAGCCCTCTTCCTCTTCCCTTCTTAGTCCCACTCACCCTCCCACTCCTTCTCTCTATTTCTCTATGACCTTCCCCCAAGAGAAAGGACCCTCCTTTATTCTCCAGTACCAAGGCACCCTGGCACATCAGGAATAATTCCAGCCTGTCCCACTGCAGCCAGACAAGGCAGCCCAGCTAGGGGAAAGAGATCCAAAGGCAGGTAACAGAGTCAGCCTCACTCTATTGTTAGGGGATTCACACAAGGACCAAGCTGCACATCTGCTACATATATGTAGGGGGCCTAGTTTAAGGCCCTGCATGGTGTTTGGTTACTGGTTAAGTCTCTGTGAGGCCCCATGGGCCTTATAAGTTGACTCTGTTGGTCTTCATGTGGATAACTAGCCCTTCTGGCTTCCACATTCTTTCCCTCCTACATTTCCACACGACTCTCTGACCAAGGTCTAATATTTGGTTGTGAGTCTGTGCAATTTTACATTTCCAGAGTGCTGGAGATAGTATACCATGAGAGGGACTGCCAGCATCAGATCAGAATGGAAACATCTCAGAAACCTGTAGCAGCTACTTATAAAAAGGATTTGTGTCTGGGGCCCTGAGAAACAGAAGACACATCCACCCATGGGACTCAGCATCTGAAATAAGGGACTACCTGCAGTTGTCTTTGATAGAAGCATCTCAGTAGCCTGTGGTAGCTCTTTGTACAAAACAGAGGTTCCTGTCTCTCCTTAACTTAGCCCTGTACAATGGCTATATATATGTCATTTTTGCATGACTGCTTTTCAGTTGGCCTTGGTGTATAATTACTCTATTATATCTGAATTGATTATTTTCTTTCTTCATCTGCTCTGGTGTGTTCTGTCAAGCTAGATGTTTCTTGATGTAACAATTCTTAAAAAATTAAAATTTCAGGTATAGGGGCTCATTGCAGCACAGTCCTTAAGAAATGGAGAAGTCCATTCACCCAAGAACAGGAGAAGGCTCTATTTCATTTACAGAGATATCCTGTAAATCACTGCAACTGCAAGATTTTAACTTAGCAGCAGGTGCATTGTCTTATGCCAGTATTCTCTGCAATGCCCACTTTTCTGTGGGAGTGTCAGTGCTGAGCTCTGCACTATGATTTGTCCCTGATTCCTTTTGTGACTGCTCCCAAACTGCTTTTCTGATGCAACGAGAAGCTTCAAATCACATAAAACACTGCTTTTGCTTTGAAAACAAGTGGGTGCTTCTACTTGGTGTTTACAAGAAATAATGCCCAGTGGTCTTCCTTTGATCATCCTGTTAAAGGGAGGAGGTTTTTTTTTCCTTTTCAGAATGCATGAAGTAAAAAGATTTGATGTGGAGGATATCAAGTGCAAATTCACATGGCCTTGGAAACACAGGTCTTTCTGAAAGATCCAGTGTGCTTTGACAGAACTCATGGGAGCTTCCCAGTGATCACTCATCAAAAAAAAATGCTTCTTAGTATAATGTGAGATCTAGTATGGTAAAATCAACCATCATTCTGTTTCTAGTCTTGAAAGAAAACATTCTCTACCAGAGGTGTGTGGTATCTGCTGTAGGCTATATCTACCCTGGCTAGTATGAAGCTTGCTCTTAACACTGATTAAATGGCAGATAAGCAGGTTACCCTTACCACCTCCACCCTCAGGACAGTTTCTCAGTTCTGGATTACCTCTTGTGGAGCTAATCTGCAATGTCATATAGAACGAGATATCAGAGACCTGTTTCAACAATGGCAATAAGAGATGCTGAGGCATGATCCTGTATCCAGTAATGCGTTATGGGATGGTTTGTGCATGCTTGGCCCAGGGAGTTTAGAGAGGCCACTGGAGAAGCCTATGTGCAGAGGAAGATCCCAGTGTATTGGAAATGCCAGTACCATGGGATGATCATCAAGAACAGCAGCAACAGTGGTGTGGAACAACCAGACCTTAGATTGCTACAGAGGACAGAGATAAAAAATTTTCCAGGTTTTTGGAGAAGTCCAGATAATCATGTGTAGGTTATAAACAGAGAAACAGGAAGCTGTAATATTGAAATTGCCTTGGGGAACCCAAGATGTTTGAGAAGCCAGACCCATGGACTATCTACTGAGAACACTGATAAGAGGGAATGGAGTCAGCACAGGAGAAAGAAATTTGTTGCAGTCAACAAAGAAGTAAAGGGAGTTGGAGATCTGAAGGCCCCTTTGACATCAGACATAGGGATGCAGAGTTTGGAGTCTGCACAGCTAGTTTTCTGTCTTACTTAAGTGGATTACACTTAAGTGATTGGATGAATTGCAGAAGACACCTTGAACTTTGGACTTTTAACATTGTTGAGATGGCTATAGACTATGGGGACTCTACAAGTTGGACTAAATGGATATTGCATTATTTTATGTTTAACTGTGGCCCCCATGGATTCATATGCTTGAACAAGCCTGTGGGAGCAAGGGAGTAGACTATGATGGTCTGTATATGCACAGGGCAGGGAATAGTACTGTTACCTATTAGAGTAGGTATGGTCTTGTTGGAATAGGATTGTTTCTGTGGGTGTGGGCTATAAGACCCTCATCCTAGCTGCCTGAAAGTGAGGATTCTGCTAGCCATCTTCAGAAGAAGCTCCTACTGGACCATGCCTTTCTAAATGCTTCCGTGCTCCCACATTGATGATAATGGACTGAACACCTAAATTTGTAAGACAGCCCCAGTTAAAATGGTGTCTGTTTTAAGAATTTCCTTAAACATTGAATCTGTTCTCAGCAGTAAAATACTAAGGCACCCTACATAAATACCTGGATGTTTAGAAAATCTAAGCATGCATACCCCATGTATTTCCCTACCTGTCACAAGAACCACTTTCTATAGGTGTGGCACAAGGGAAGACAAAAGTCCATGTCAGGGGTGCAGAGATGGCTCATCATTTGAGAACTTTTTCTCAAAGATCCACAGGGCATCTAACATCCTCTGTCATTTCAATTACAGCTGAAATTCAATGACCACTGCAGGACTTTGGGGAATAGTATGCAAGTGTTGCCGAGACCTACAGAAGGCAAATAATCCATAAATATAAAATAAATCAAAATAAAAAACGCAGGACAATACTAATAGGCCATATGGGCCTGTATTTTCTCAGCTTCTATAAACATCTTGAAACTGAACAGTGAACTACACACACTGTGCTTCAGTTAAAAACCAAAAAGGAACCAAATCATTGTCAAGCACAAAAATCATCTTCATAATGAAGGACAACAAAACACCCAAACAAAACCATATCCCCAGAAAGGTCTTGGAATTTATTATCTCTAACAGTAGCAACCACTGATAGTATATTTGAAGGAAACCACACACATGCAGTTCTGTGTTTTCTGATAGCTTTTATATTCCTTAAGACCATGTTTTATTTCCTGAGAGATATTACAGAAATACTAATGAATTTCCCCATTTACATCTTTCGCACTATTATCCATAGAATTTTAGTACTAACTAAATATTTAACAACAATGATACAGCATGGGTAATTTTCCCATCATGAAGTTGGTATCCACAGATTTGGACACACTATCCACACTGAATATGCAGTTTTGTTTGTAGCTGAGTCAGGCTGGGAAGTAATTATGGTGCACAAGCCCCATGAGAATGCAAAGTTCCATGTGGTTCTGAGCAATGTGGGAATTTAAGACTGTGGTATCACATCTGAATAAAGGAGATTCTTAGAAGGGAAGAGTTGGAGATCACTGTTTTATTAATAAGAATACCTACAATTTACTCAAAAGAAACTGAGAGCATGCAATCAATATGTACAGTGTATAGCCTTAAGAAATTATTAAATCAATTATAAGAATAAAACAACAATAAATCAATAACAAAACATCAAATTAAAACAAGAAAAACCAAATAACCAAAGTAATCAAAACTCAAACCAAAATATAAAAACAAGATTTGTGCTAAGGAGCATTCTTTGGCTGCTCAATTTGCAGCACAGACTTTGAGCCTGTGGCTGCCCTTGGCAACATTATAAAAAAGTTAGTGATGGTAACAATCTTTACAAGATAAATTAAAGCAGTTCTCTTTTTTGGAGTGTGTCTTTGAAGGATATGGTCATCCAAGTCAAAGCAGAAGACATGTCATAGACTTTGGCTCAAAGTCTTTTCAATTTTGTTGACTGATCTTGATGTAATTATTCTTGATGACACATCAGGACAAGTAAAAATGTACACTCCCAGACTCTTTCTGGATGTCCAGCAGTTCTTGTGTCTCTGAACATGTCTGAATACTGCACTCTTGCTGAGCCAGACAATAGATGAATTTAAGTCCTATTCACTCTGAAAATAAGGGAAGAAAATGCAGCCCATGGTACCCATGATTATTAGGGATGAGATGCAATAGTGGTGAATTTGCTGTGCACCCTCAGTGCTCTTCCTATAGCAGTATTCCACAAGGGAGATCATGTCCTTATCTGTGCCATGTTCTTGATTCTGATAGAGTATTTCATACCTAAGGAAGGAAGGGGAAAAGGCCTGGTAAGAATTTGTCAGTTCTGCTGTCCCTCTCACACCAGCTCTACTCATCTGGACAATCCAACAGGACCTATCAGCTGAGGTCAGAACCTGCATCCCCAGGTGTCAAAGAGCACCTGGGCTTGGATTTTTTCTCAGCTTTTAAAAGCTGCAAGAAGCCAGGCAGTGGTGGCACATGCCTTTGACCCAAGCACTGGGAGGCAGAGGTAGGCTGATTTCTGAGTTCAAGGCCACCCTGGTCTACAAAGTGAGTTCAGGGACGGCCAGGGCTACAGAGAGAAACCCTGTCTCAAAAAAACCAAAAATAAATAAATAAATAAAAATATAAATATAAATTAAAAAAAAAGTGCAAGACACTGAACTGGAATTTAGCAAGACACCACATTTGTCCAATAGTCCAGGTAGATGATAAGGAATAATAACATTGCAGCAATGTCTGAATCTGAGTTCAAGAGAGATGTGAGCAACCTAGAAACCCACAGAGATGCCTTATGGGAAACCTGCCAAGAATTGAAGTGAAGGCTGTGATTATTTCTCCAGTGCAGCAACCTGCCTGGGTTCCACTTGTGAAATCCTCTATCTACAAATATCCAGAGAAACCATATTACATGAAATCCCTGTGCACTAGGTGTCCTATACTCAGCACAAGTGTGCTAAATGAAAACATTCCCAAAACTAGGCACTGAACTTTAAACATGATGGTCATGAAGAGACAAAACACCACCCCAGTACGTCTATGGCTATTATAGGGTCCACTACCAAACAGGCAAAATATTTGTGTTCACACAATACAAACATAGTATACTTCAATAACTTATTTAGTTGTCCAGTGAATGCTAATATAAAAATCTCTTAGGATGAATTGGGGGTAAAAAAATAAATCTTGAGTAGAAGTGCATAGTGGGGATAGCATATAGACAGCTCAGTCAGTGATGTGCTTTCCCCTTATAAAGTCCAATGGAAATCAGGTGTCGTGGCCTATTATCCAATCTGGCTTAGGAAGTTCCCAAGGCAGGGAAGAGTATGCTTTTTTTCCCCAGGAAAGGATCCCATCTTGGTGGTGGACTAGCATCTCAATCTTGATCATTGTTTCAGACTTGTCCCAATGTAAACAGCTTCTTCCAGTAGGAGCTCCCTTTACCATCACCTAACTAACTTGGTGTCCAAAGGTGTGAGCACATAATAATAGGAAATCTCTATGATTAGGATTGAAAGGAAGAGTTTCCCCACATGAGTGATTGTATCTGGGATATTTTGAATAAGATAAGGCTGACTGTTTGAAGGTCTAATGCTTACATGAATTATCTCAAACTGGAAACATGGAAAGGCTGAAACACATAAGTACAATTTCTCTCTTTAGCTGATAATCTTCTGGAGTTTCTCCTTCTGTACAAACATGCACACACACACACACACACACACACACACACTTGTGTATAAAAGCATCCGTATCACAAATACTTGAAAAATCACCTATTATTATACAAACATAGAACTTAAGTATAAACACATTCAGCCACAGCAGTTTCAAACACACACAGACACAGACACACAAACACAAAAATCAATGAAAATGTTCCTCTGATCTAGAATACTTCCTGTTGCATGAGCAAGTTGTAGGACCCAACATGAGTACAAGGAAGGCTATGAGACTCTGGCAGGCTTTGTGGCCCTGACCTGTACCTTTCTGCTCTTCAAGAACTTTATCTATGCAGATACTTGCTGGTCCTACAAGTAAGTTACAAGCCCTGCATAGATAACCTGGACAACACAACACCAAATTCCCAAGAAAGAGATATCGAAGAATAGCCCACAGCAAGCCCCATGATGACTCCTCAGTTTCCTCACATAACCCACACTGGTTCCTTCACAGAAGACCTTGGAAGCATCAGAGGAAGACAGTGACTTTGGATCTTTACCTAGAAACTTTTCAACACATAACAGTTTGTGTGATATTGAATCATCCTCAATATCAGTCAAAGGCAAGCTCTTGAAATAACCTTCTGAGACATTTCTGAAATGCAGCACTCTGCACAATTATGAGGGGGAATTTATCCTGAAACAAAGCCATGCCCACAATACAGGTAGCAAAACAATGGCAGCAGAGGGATGCACTGTAGGATTCTGGGCATGCTCATGCTGAAGCCAATAAGACAAACCAGAATCACACAGGAGGATAACTCTATGCATGGACAGTGAAGAAATCTAATACTTATTTTTAAAATAGTTGTATTGTTTAACAATTTGGTGAAACAATAAAAGAGAGAGAGATCCACCTGATAGTGAACAGGAGAAGGAAAAACTACTGGCTAGTACAAAACAGGAAGTGTCAGGTTTATGGAGAGACCTAGGCTCAAAGAATAGACAAATTCAGATGTCATTCATTGACCCTCCCAACATAACGAAAAAGATAAAGGTCGGCAGGAGCATGCATACACACACACACACACACACACAAGCATAAACAAAATAAAAATCATAAGTGAACATAAAACAGTGAGTAATCTGTCATGCTAGAGGAACAAGAAATTTATAGAACGCAGAAGTTCCAAGTGTGTCCCACAACTCTGCTATGCTTCCTAGAGGAATAAAAAAACCCTGGAGAACACACATCTTCCTCATAATTGGGGGTAAAAAGAGGAGCAATTTTTTCTAAAAGCCTCAAATCTCACATACCAAACCTCAACTTTTGAGAAGCTTTTGCCACATGCCTGGTCATCCAGCCAGCTCCAGACTCTAAGGCTCAGGGACGACCTCTCCAGAAGCACTCAAAGAAAACAGGATTGACAAGCTGCTACTCAGGCTCTGTTAATGTGACCAAAGGTCTATGAAGCCTGAAGAAACCATCTTGAGATAGCAGAGAAGGGGAGGGGAAAGAACAAAAGCTGACAAAAGACAACAGTGATATCCACTCACTCGTCAATTCCACTCTGCTCTCATCCCTGCAAACCACTTCCTGCCTGCAATCTCACATGATCACTGCAAAGCAAAGGAGCTACAGACCTTTACTTCTTCTCCAAAGCTCTGTGCTATTCTAAAGGAGGACTCCAGCACAGCACCCTTCAAACTTAATGGTATGCAGTGGTGTGCTGTGTAGTCCACCTATCTCCATTAATGAACTGCAGATTCTAGTAGAGTAGGAGCATTTGCTTATAAACTCACAGTTTCTCAAACAGAACACATGAAGCTCAAGAAGGAAGACCAAAGTTTAGCAGATTCAGACCTTCATAGAAATTGGAACAAAATAATCACCAGAGCAAATATAGAGATAAAGTATAGAGCAGACACTGAAGGAAAGACCATGTCAAGACTGCCCCACATGGGGATTCATCCTGTATATAGTACCATACCCAGATTCTATTGAAGATGCCAAGAAATGCTTGCTGAAAGGAGTCTCATATAGCAGCCTCATGAGAGGACCTGCCACAGTCCTACAAATACAGAGGCAAATGCTCATAGCCCAACATTGGACTGAGAATCTACTGAGAGATAGAGGAGTTAGAGAAAGGACTGTGGAGCTGAAGTGGTTTCCAACCCATAGAAAGAACTGCAATAGCAACCAACCGGACACCCCAGAGCTCCCAGGGATTAAGTCGCCAACAAAGGAGTACACATGGCTCCAGCTGCATACGTATCAGGGGATGGCCTTGTCAGATATAAATGAGAGGAGAGGTCCTTGGTTTTATGAAGGCTCAATTGATGCTGTAGTTAGGGGTGGGTGTGATGAACTAGGAACAACCTCAGGGAAGCAGGAGGAAGGGAGATGGGAGAGATGGTTTCTGGAATAGAGGAAAACAGGAAGGGGATAACCTTTGAAATGTAAATAAAGAAAATATCAAATAAAAAATAATCTTATATGAAAAAAGGTTGTATTCTGGAGTACCCACACCAATTATATACCACATACTTGTTCCTTCAAAGTGGGCTCTATTGGTACTGAGTTAAACTTATTTTCCTGGGTACAAAACAGGAGAGACAGGGGACCAAATGGAGCGAACTGACATTCAAGAGATCTCAGGATGAGCCTGTAGGAACAGACTAGTTCTCTGAGAAGTTTCCATTAAACTATATCAAAGGCTTCAGTCCAACAAACATATGTGAGGATTTTCTCATATTTTAAAGACAAGGATTCTCAATTCTGGTTCCTATTGCTACATGAATTACCAGAGGTCATAACTAGTATTTACAGGGGAGAGGCTTTCTAAAACCTACTTACCAAGGAGATTCTTATGTGACACCAAGATAAACACAAGAAGCAAGGGGATCAATTTGGAAGTCTATGGAATCTATGTAAACAGTGAATCAGACAAATGTTCAGACCCCAGGAAAGGTCCGACAGCACCAGATCCTGAACAAAACACACACAACCCCATTCACACACACAAACATATTAGAATGCCAAATCAATCCATGGAGCTCCCATATTCTCAGAGTATAATGAACAAAATCAGAGTAAACCAGTTATGACATGAAGCCATTGCATTCACACACTAAGAGGCATCAATTGTGACCATGTCCTTCTAGTTGTTTGAAGAACCAATCAGACTCCAAGCACCTCAAGGTCAAATACAATAGAGGATGACCATAAACATAAAGCACATGCTTATCCTACAATTCAACAGCTGTAATGACTTCTTAAAATGCATAATGAAAGATGATAAACTCCAATCATGGGAGGAAATGAGGGTTAACACAGAGGGCACAATACAGTCAACAGGGTACTAGATGTAATTACTACCTGTAGTTCAAATTATTATAGTTGTAAAGATCCAGGATTCGACAAAGTTCTTCCTTCTCAAACCGCATCTTCCTGATATCAAAATTCAATGCTTCCAACTTAATGTTTGGTTTCATCTGATTAGTTATGTTTGAATTTTGGGGTTTTGTTTTCCTACCAGACCCTGAAAATAGATAAACACAAATGAATTTGCATAGTGATGGCCCAGGGCACTGGACCATTTGAGGACCAAAAAGAAGGTTAAGGAAGCACAAAGCTAAAGGCAGGGTGAATCCCTGAAAGAGTAGAAAAGCTATGTTTAAGCTAGTTTGCTAAGCTACCTCCCTCCTTCCAACCACAATTGTCAGACATATGCTATACTCCCAATTACAGGCACCCTTGTCCTGGAAACTGTAAGCATC
This sequence comes from Apodemus sylvaticus, assembly GCF_947179515.1. Lineage (NCBI taxonomy): Eukaryota > Metazoa > Chordata > Mammalia > Rodentia > Muridae > Apodemus > Apodemus sylvaticus. The sequence goes on from NC_067479.1 coordinate 106,154,640, forward strand.
CTCAGACGAAAATATCTGAGGAACATTGTCAGCTCATATCTGATGCTATGCAGATAAATCCTGAAATTCAACTGCTTAGCACCATCAAGTCCTAATGATTTGTGTTCAAACCCAAAGCGTCTGAGACCTTAACACATGACCAGGCCATCCTCCTCTCTTCTTCAGAGACTGGTGTATCCTACAGTAATCTAGAGGATGAAGTGCTTCAACTCCCTACCATGAAGAGATACGTTGTGATTCTCAAAGTGTCTTCAGTGACACTCCAAAGGAAATTAAATAGCTTCCATAAAAGTAGAAGCTGCAGGCATGTCAGTTCCTGGCACTGTGTCAAATTAATCATCAGAAATTTTTGATTCTTGTTCTGCAACTGAGAAAGTTCAAGATTCCTGCCTGTAAGACCTACTCCTGAAGTTCAAACCTACCTATTCCTGAAAGTTCCCCAATTCTGCCCAGGACTCACTATGCCTTTGCCAAAAAGAATTCATTCTTCCTGTTTTAGAAGACAGGTTGCTGGATTCCTTCTGACTTGGTCCAGTGTCTCCTTGATTGCGATTCTCCATTCGAAATAGCCTCCGCGGCCCAGAAAACATGGCTGTTTGTGAATCCAACAGGCACTGATTGAATATCCCACAGGCAGTTGACATCACAGAAGATTCTAGTTCTCTCCTAGATACAGGAGAATGTCCACGGAAGGCATTACTGATGATGTCATTGGGAACTGCCATGACCTGCTTGTTAATAAGCTCTCCTCAAATTGACCAATTTCTGGGCTGCCCTTTCCTGGAGCCTCTAATTTGATTCAGAGAATACACTTTGGCGACCTCGCCTTCCAAAGCTAGAGATTTCTCTCTGCTTAATTAGAAGTCAAGTGCTTTTGATAGGGAGAGTTAGTTAGGACCCTCAACATAAGAGATTGTTGTAAGCACCCAAATCTGTAGGTCCAATGGATGTGGGAGATTTTTGTCAATAATAAATATTCTATCTGAGTCAATTCATATGACATACAGTATGATTCCCCGGGTTTACCCTTTTTGCCAGATGCCAGTATCTTCCTACTTTACCTTTAATTCTATCTAACCTGGTTAATATTTTCTTAGAGTGCATTCCTTTATTGTCTGTATAGACATAACCATGCATTTCACAAAATCTCTTGTTTACACTGTTATCTACTTCAAGTATGACTCCCTTTACTTTGGAACAGAGGGGCTCAAATGCAGGGAAAATATAAAAGGGTAAACTTTCTGCCCCTTCTTCAAAATATTAACTTGCACATCCTCCATTTGTCAAATATGACCAGACAATTAAAGCAGGCATCAGTGAGCCATGGTCAACCTGTACTGCATGGCTACATTGTAGCCTCACAGCCAACACATCTCCAATATCTGTCTATCCTGAATTGCCAAGTCCAGGCATGAGGATGTAGGGGCTGTACCATGATACTATACTCACAGCAAAATGAGAGTCGGGAAATTGGGCAGGGAGTGGAATGGCCTGAGTTCAGTTTAAACCTCAATTTTAATGGGTCCATAAGTTCAGGAGGGAGTCCCTTGGGCATTGTTATCTGTGGCCTCTCCATACTTTTCCTGAGTGTGTTGAATCTGTGCAATAATGCCAACTAACCTCACAGATGTAAGTGTGAAAAAAATCATATATATCTTTTGCAGGAAGTCATCTGCCTTTGACTACCACCTTGAGGCACAGAATATCACTCTGCAAAGCTGAAAAAGATGAGGAAGATTGTTGATGCCTGAGAACCTGAGGGCCTTTTCTTCCCTATAGGGCACTAATTTTTCTACTGTTATTTTTCCATTGCTCTTTCACTAATGGTGACTTGGCTGTTTCCTTGCATAAAGGAACCTGCATGCCCCAACAAGGGGCCAACTACAAACAATCCCCCTTTTTTTAATAAGAAAATGATTCTTGCAGAATTATGCCATGGCAGCAGGAAAGTCAACTGGGTTGTTCCTAGGTCCAGCTCTCCTGGTACAGTAGTAAAGTCCTGAGGTATTTGGGAAAAGGAAGCAGCACACATTTGGCATAGATCTCTGTGATTTTAATCTTACATTTCAAATGTTATCACCTTTCCTGGTTTTCAGTACAGAACATTCCTATCTCATGCCCCCTCCAACTGCTTCAATGAGGGCGCTCCCCACACACCCACACACTGATGCCAGCCCACCTTGGCATTCCCAGAAACGGTGACATTGAGTCTTTACGGAACCAAGGGCCTCTTCTTCCATTGATGTCCGACAAGGCCATCCTCTGATACATACAAGCTGGAGTCATGTGTCACTCCATGTGTACTGTTTGGTGGGTGCTGAAGTCCCTGAAAACGCTGGGGTGTCTGGGTGATTGATATTGTTGTTCTTTCTAGAAACAAACCATTTTGGCTCCTTCAGTCCTTTCTCTCTCCTCCATTGGGGACTCTATGCTCAGTCCAAAGGGTGGCTGCTATAGCAGGCTCCTGTCAAAAAGCACTTCTTGGCTCCCTCCATAGTGTCTGGGTTTGGTGTCTGGATGTGGGATGGGTCCCAAAGTGGGAAGTCTCAGGATGTCCTTTCCTTCTGTCTCTGCTCCATACTTTGTCTCCATATGTCCTCCTGTGACTCCTTCTGAGATCTACTTTGACTTCTTTCTTCAGAGACCTGAAGTTCTTCTGAAACAGTTCTTTCACTTTCTTGGTGAGTCACCCCAAGGTATCTCATATTATTTGTGAAGGGTGTTGTTACCCTAATTTCACCTCAGCCTCTTTATCTTTTTACTAGAGAAGACTACTGATTTGTTTGAGTGGATTTTATTTCCAGCCACTTTGTTGTTTATCAAGTTCAGAAATTCTCCAGTGTAGCCAGGCAGTGGTGTTGCATGCTTTAATCCCAGCACTTGGGAGACAGAGGTAGGAAGATTTCTAAGTTCAAGGCCAGCCTTGTTTACCAAGAGAGTTACTTCTAGGACAGCCAGGGCTATGCAGAGAAAACCTGTATCAAAATAAACAAAACAAAAATCTAAAGGAATACTCAGGTGGTCAGCAGCTTCTGACAATTGACTTGCGGCTGAACCCTAGGTTTGAATAACAGGAAGCAGATGAATCCTAAATTTCAATTACTGAATAGCTAAGGAAGCTGAGAAGGAGGGCAACCTGTAGGAGGATCAGCAGTTTCAATAAACCTGGGCTCTTGAGATCTCTCAGACACTGGAACACCAACCAGGCTGCATACAACACATGTTAAGGGGCCTCCAACACATATAGAGCAGAGGATGTCAGGTCTGGGTTTAGACAGAGAAGATTCACCTAACCCTCAAGGTCTGGAGACAACAGCAAGTTTAGAGGTATGGTGAGGTAGTGTTGGGGCATGAAGACAACATCATAGACACAGGGGAGTAGTTAGGAAGTATGAGATGTGCTATAGAGGTACAGGGAGAAAAATAAATCGAGAGTTTAAAATAAGTAAAGAAAACAGAGGAATTCTGTGTTGGAATTTTTGGGTGACTTAAATATACTATCCTATCATCTGCAAATAATGATATTTTGACTTCTTCCTTTCCAAATTGTAACTGTGTGACCTTCCTTCATCATCTGATTGATCTGGCAAGGACCTCAAGGTCTATTTTGAATAGGTAGGGACTGAGAGGGCAGCCTTGTTTAGTCCCTCATTTTAGTGGAATTGCTTCCAGTTTCTCTCCATTTAGTTTGATGTTGGCTACTTTTTGTTGTATATTACTATTACTATGTTTAGGTATGGGCCTTGATTTTCTGATATCTCCAAGACTTTCCTCAAAAATAGATGTTGAATTTTGTCAACTGCTTTCTCAGCATCTAAAGAAATGGTCATGTAGTGATTGTCTTTGAGATTGTTTCCATTCCTGCACACTGGGATGAAGTCAACTTGAGAATGATGAATGATCTTATAGATTTGTTCTTGGATTTGCTTTGGGAGAATTCTATTGTATGATTTCGAACCAATATTCATAAACAAAATTGGTGTGAATTTCTCTTCATTGGGGCTTAGTTAGATTTTGGTTTAAGCATGAATGTGGCTTTATAAAACAAACTGAGTAGTGGTCTGTCTGTTTTTATTTTGTGAAACATTTGTAGGAGAATTGTAAGAGAATTGTAATAGGTCTTCTTTGAAGGTCTGAGAGAATTCTGCACTAAACCTATCTGTTCCTGGGCTTTTTGTGGTTGGGAGACTTTTGATGACTGTTTCTATTTCTTTATGGGTAAGGGGACTGTTTTGATGGCTTATCTGATCCTTTTGTAACTTAGTAGCTATGTGTCTATAAAACTGTCCATTTCATCAAGAGTTTCCAGTTTTGTTGAGTATGGGCTTTTGTAATAGGATCTGATGATTTTTTTGAATTTTCTTTGTTTCTGCTGGTATGTCTCCATTTTCTTTTCTGATTGTGTTAATTTGGATACTGTCTTTGTATCCTTTGATTAATCTGGCTAAGGGTTTATTTATCTTGTTGATTTTCTCAAAGAACCAGCTCCTGATTTGGTTGATTCTTTGTATAGTTCTTTTTTTCCATTGGTTGATTTTAGCCCTGCATTCTATTCTTCCCTACCATCTACTCCTCTTTGGTGTATATGTTCATTTTTGTTCAAGAGCTCTCAGATGTGCTGTCAAAGTGCTAGAGTATGCCCTCTACAGTTTCATTTTGGAGGCAATTAGAGCAATGAGTTTTCCTTTTAGCACTGCTTTTCTTTGTGTTCCATAAATTTGGGTGTATTGTACCTTCATTTTCATTAAATTCAAAAAGTTCTTTAATTTCTTTCATTATTTCATCCTTGATGAAGTAATATAGAGTAGAGAGCATTGTTCAGCTTCCATGTATATGTGGGCTTTCTTCTTTTGTTGTTATCATTGAAGAGCAGCCTTCGTCCATGGTGATCAGATAGGATGCATCAGATTATTTCAGTTTCCTTGTATCACTTGAGGCCAGATTAGTGACCAGTTATGACCAATACGCTCAGTCTTACAGACATAAACATGAGGTGCTAAGAAGGAATATGTTTTGTTTAGGATGAAATGTTCCTTAGATATCTGTTAAATCCCTTTGATTTATAACTTCTTTTAATTTTACTGTGTCTCCACTTAGTTTCTGTTTCCATGATCTGACCATTGATGAGAGTGGGGTGTTAAAGGCTCACACTATTATTGTTTGAGGTTCAGTGTGAACTGTGAGCTTTAGTAAAGTTTCTTCTATGACTATGGGTGCCCTTTCATTTGGAGCATAGATATTCAGAATTGAGAGTTCATCTTGGTAGGTTTTTGCTTTGATGACTATGAAATTTCCATCCTTATCTATTTTTGATAGCTTTAGGTTGATAATGATAGCTTCAGTATTTGGATGGCTACTCCAGCTTGTTCCTTGGGACCATTTGCTTGGAAAATTGTTCTTGAGCATTTTATTCTGAAGTATTATTTGTCTTTGTCACTAAGATGCAATTCCTGTATGCTGCAAAATGCTGGGTCCTGTTTACTTTTATTTGGGAATTGTATCCATGGATTTTTAAAAAATATTAAGGAAAAGAGATTGTTGCTCCCTATTATGATTGTTGTTAGAGGGCAAAATTATATTTGTGTGGCTCCTTACTTGGTTTTTTTATTAGATATATTCCTTATTTACATTTCAAATGATTTCACCTTTGCTGGTTCCCCTCCCCCTCAAGTTCCATAAGCCACTTCCCCTCCCTCTGCTTCCCAATTAATCCCCTCCTGCTTCCCAGTCCTGGTATTCCCCTACACTGTTGCATAGAGCCTTTCCAGGACCAGAGGCCTCTCTTCCCTTTGATGTCCAACAAGGCCATCCTCTGCTGCCTATGCTTCTGGAGCCTTGGGTAACACCATGTGTACTATCTGGTTGATGTTTTTGTACCTCAAAGTCCCAATTCTGAATGTCTATGCTCCAAATAAAAGGGAAGCCTCATTCATCAAAGAAACTTTACTAAATCTTATAACATACATTGAACCTTACACAATAATTGTGGGTGACTTCAACACCCCACTCTCCTCAATGGATAGATCAGGGAAACACAGACTAAACAGAGACATACTGAAACTAACAGAAATTTTGTACTAAATGAATTTAATAGATATCTATATAACCTTTCATCCTAAATCAAAAGAATATACCTTCTTCTGAGGACCTCATGGTACCTTCTCCAAAATGACCATATAATTGGTCACAAAACAGACCTCAACAGATATAAAAAGATCCAACTAATTCCATGCCACCTATCAGATCACTATGGAGTAAGTGTGGTCTTCAATAGCAACAAAAACAACAGAAAGCCCACATACACATGGAAACTGAACAGTCCTCTACTCAATGATACTTTGGTCAAGGAAGAAATAAGGAAAGAAATCAAAGAATTTTTAGAATTTAATGAAAATGAAGTCACAACATACCCTAATTTATGGGACACAATGAAAGCAATGCTAAGGGGAAAACTCTTAGCTCTGAGTACCTCCAAAGGGAAGCTGGAGAGACCATACACTAGCAACTTAACTTTCAAGCACACTTGAAAACGTTAGAATAAAAAGAAGCTAATACACCCACAAGGAGTAACAGGCAGGAAATTATCAAACTCAGGGCTGAAATCAGCCAAGTAGAAACAGAAAGATCTATACAAGGACTCAACAAAACAAGGAGCTTGTTCTTTGAGAAAATCAACAAGATAGATAAACCCTTAGCCAGACTATACTGAGGGCACAGTGATAGTATCCAAAGTTACAAAACCAGAAATGAAAAGATATTAACAACAGAAAGTGAGGAATTTAAAAAAAACATTATATACTACTAAAAAAAAAAGCCTATACTCAACTGGAAAATCTGGAAGAAGTGGCTATCTTATTTTTGGTTGGTTGAAAGATTATTTTCTTGCTTTTTCTGGGATATAGTTTCTCTTCTTGTGTTGGAGTTTTCGATTTATTATCCTTTGTAGGGCTGAATTTGTGGAAAGATACTGTGTATATTTGGTTTGGTCATGGAATATCTTGGTTTCTCCATCTATGGTAATTGAGAGTTTTACTGGGTACAGTAGCCTACTCTTCTATTTCTAATCTCTTGGTGTCTCTATGATATCTGCCTAGGATCTTCTGGATTTTAGAGTCTCTGCTTAGAAATCTAGTGAAACTCTGCTTGGTCAGCCTTTATATTGACCTTTTTCCATTACTGTTTTTAATATTTTTCTTTGTGTTGTGCATTAGCATGATGAGGCCAATTAGCCCTATTTCCTGTTGCTTAGGTTCTTGAGCTTGCCTCTCACAATCTGGTTCTCTCTAGGGTTATTTAGTCTTGCTGTCTCTCACTGGAGATTATTCCTCCTGTGAGCCTGTTACCCAGTGATGTTAATTGTATCTGCAGTCCTGGGAGACTAACTGTCTCAGGGCAGGATTTGGATCCAGAGAGCTGTGACACAAGTCTATCTCCAGAGTACAGAGGGAAGGAAGAAGAATTCTGTCCCCTTTGGCTCAGTGGTTCCTGAGCCCTGTGGTCTCCTGGCAGGTCCCTCTTTGAACAGTTATTGGAGGAAAAGTGCTGTCTCCCCTGTTATCTTAGGAGTGACAGTGCTCCTCAGAGACCAGCTCTTGCTCTTTCCATGTCTATAAAGAAGAGTGTTAGAATTTGTCATGGAATTGCATCAAATCTGTAGATCGCTTTTCTTAGGATCACCATTTTTGGCATGTTAATCCTATCAGTTGGCTAAAGGCAAGCACATCAAATAGAAAGGCTGATTGGAATCATCAAAACCAACTTTTCCCATAAAAGCAAGTCCTGGAAACCTGAACACATTGGAAAAGCAAGACTTAAAGAAATTCAGGAGAAACTGGATCAAAAGTTAGAAGCGCTTACAAGGGAAACACAAAAGTCATTGAAAGAATTTAAGGAGAATACAAAAGCCCATAAGGAGGAAACACAAAAATCACTTAAAGAAATACAGGAGAATTTTGATCAACAGGCTGAGGTCATGAACGAGGAAACACAAAAATCTCTTAAAGAATTACAGGAAAGCACAAACAAGCAAGTGAAGGAGCTAAGCAAAGTCATCCAGGATCTAAAATCAGAAGTAGAAACAACTAATAAAACTCAAAGGGAGACAACCTTGGAGATAGAAAACCTTGGGAAGAAATCAGGGGACATAGATGCAAATATCAACAACACAATACAAGAGATAGAAGAAAGAATCTCAGATGCTGAAGATACCATAGAAACCATGGACTCAACAGTTAAAGAAAATGCAAAATGCAAAAAGCTTATAACCCAAAACATCCAGGAAATCCAGGACACAATGAGAAGACCAAACCTAAGGATTATAGGCATAGATGAGAGCGAAGATTTACAACTTAAAAGGCCAGCAAATATCTTCAATAAAATTATGGAAAAAAACTTCCCTAACCTAAAGAGATGCCCATGAATATACAAGAAGCCTACAGAACTCCAAACAGACTGTACCAGAACAGAAATACCTCCCATCACATAATAATCAAAACACCAAATGTACTAAACAAAGAAAGAATATTAAAGGCAGTAAGAGAAAAAGGCCAAGTAACATATAAAGGAAGACCTATCAGAATCACACCAGACTTCTCACCTGAGACTATGAAAGCTAGAAGATCCTGGGCAGATCTCATGCAGACTCTAAGAGAGCACAAATGTCAGCCAAAACTACTACACCAGGCAAAACTCTCAATCACCATAGATGGAGAAACTAAGATAGTCCATGACAAAACCAAGTTTACACAATATCTATCCACAAACCCAGCCCTACAAAGGATAATAGGAGGAAAACAGTAATACAAGGAGGGAAACTACACCCTGGAAAAAGCAAGATAGTAACCTTCTTTCATGAAACCCAAAAGAAGTTAAGCAATCAAATTTAAAAAATAACATCAAAAATGACAGGAAGTAATTATCACTATTCCTTAATATCTCTTAACATCAATGAACTCAATTCCCCAATAAAAAGACATAGACTAACCAACTGGATACGTTGGTTAGTATCCAACATTTAGGGTCCTCCAAAATATAGGACCCTACATTTTGCTGCATAGAGGAAACACACCTCAGGGTCAAAGACAAACACTACCTTAGAGTAAAAGGCTGGAAGACAATTTCACAAGCAAATGGTCTTAGGAAACAAGCTGGAGTAACCATTCTAATATCAGATAAAATTGACTTTCAAACCAAAGTCATCAAAAGAGACTCTGAGAGACACTTCTTTCTGGTCAAAGGAAAAATACAACAAGAAGAACTCTCAATCCTGAACATCTATGCTCCAAATGCCCTCATTCATAAAAGAAACTTTATTAAAGCTCAAAGCACACATTGTACCTAACACAACAATTGTGGGGGACTTCAACACTGCACTTTTCTCAATGGACCGATCAAGAAAACAGAAACTGAACAGGGACACAGTGAAACTAATTGAAGCTTTGGACCAATTAGATTTAACAGATATATAGAGAACATTCTATCCTAAAGCAAAAGAATATAACCTTTTCTCAGCACCTCACAAGACAGAACTCAACAAATATAAGAAGATCAAACTAATCCCATGCCTCCTATCAGATCACTATGTAGTAAAAGTGGTCTTCAATAGCAACAAAAGCAACAGAAAACCCACATACACGTGGAAACTGAACATTTTACTCAATGGTACCTTGGTCAAGGAAGAAATAAAGAAAGAAATTAAAGACTTTTTAGAACTTAATGAAAATGAAGACACAACATACCCAAATCTATAGGACACAATGAAAGCAGTGCTAAGAGGAAAAGTCATATCCCTGAGTGCCTCCAAAAAGAAAATGGAGAGAGCATACACTACCAGCTTAATGACACACCTGATAGCCCTGGAACAAAAAGAAGCTATTTCACCCAGGAGGAGTAGAAGGCAGGAAATCATCAAACTCAGGGCCGAAATCAATCAAGTAGAAACAAAGAGAACCATACAAAGAATCAATAAAACCAGGAGCTGGTTCTTGGAGAAAATCAACAAGATAGATAAACCCTTAGCCAGACTAACCAAAGGGCACAAAGACAGTATCCAGATAAACAAACTTAGAAAAGAAAAGGGAGATATAACAACAGAAACTGAGGAGATTCAAAAAATCATTAGATCCTACTACAAAAGCCTATAATCAACACAACTGGAGAATCTGGAGGAAATGGACAGTTTCCTAGACAGATATCTGACACCAAAACTAAACCAGGGTCAAATAGATCATCTAAACAGTCCCATAACACCTGAAGAAATAAAAAGGGTCATAGAAAGTCTCCCAACCAAAAAAAGCACGGGACCAGATGGCTTCAGTGCAGAATTCTATCAGACCTTCATAGAAGACCTAACACCAATGCTCTTCAAACTTTTCCACAAAATAGAAAGAGAAGGAACTCTACCCAACTTGTTCTATGAAGCCACAATTATGCTGATACCAAAACCACACAAAGATCCAACAAAGAAAGAGAACTTCAGGCCAATTTCTCTTATGAATATTGATGCAAAAATACTTAATAAAATTCTTGCCAACCGAATCCAAGAACAAATCAAAACGATCATCCACCATGATCAAGTAGGCTTCATCCCAGGGATGCAGGGATGGTTCAATATAAGGAAATCCACCAATGCTATCCACTACATAAACAAACTCAAAGAAAAAACCCATATGATCATCTCATTAGATGAAGAAAAAGCATTTGACAAAATTCAGCATCCTTTCATGCTAAAAGTCTTGGAAAGAAAAGGAAATCAAGGCCGATACCTAAACATTGTTAAAGCAATATACAGCAAACCGGTAGCCAACATCAAAGTAAATGGAGAGAAACATGAAGCAATCCCACTAAAATCAGGGACTAGACAAGGCTGTCCTCTCTCTCTCCATATCTTTTCAATATAGTACTTGAAGTTCTAGCTAGAGCAATTAGACAACATAAGGAGGTCAAGGGGATACAAATTGGAAAGGAAGAAGTCAAATTATCACTATTTGCAGATGACATGATAGTCTACTTAAGTGACACGAAAACCTCCACCAGAGAACTCCTACAGCTGATAAACAACTTCAGCAAAGTGGCTGGTTATAAAATCAACTCACGCAAATCAGTTGCCTTCCTGTACTCAAAGGATAAGCAGGCTGAGAAAGAAGTTAGGGAAATGACACCCTTCACAGTAGCCACAAAGAATATAAAGTATCTTGGTGTGACTTTAACCAAACAAGTGAAAGATCTATACGATAAGAACTTCAGGTCTCTGAAGAAGGAAATCAAAGAAGACCTCAGAAAATGGAAAAATCTGCCATGCTTGTGGATCGGCAGGATTAATATAGTTAAAATGGCCATCTTGCCAAAAGCAATCTACAGATTCAATGCAATCCCCATCAAAATCCCAACTCAGTTCTTCACAGAGTTAGAAAAAGCAATTCTCAAATTCATCTGGAATAACAAAAAACCCAGGATAGCTAAAACTATTCTCAACAACAAAAGAAATTCTGGGGGAATCAGTATCCCTAACTTCAAGCAATACTACAGAGCAATAGTGTTAAAAACTGCATGGTATTGGCACAGTGACAGACAAGTGGACCAATGGAATAGAATTGAAGATCCAGAAATGAATCCACACATCTATGGTCACTTGATCTTTGACAAAGGAGCTGAAAACATCCAGTGGAAAAAAGATAGCCTTTTCAACAAATGGTGCTGGTTCAATTGGAGGTCAGCATGCAGATGAATGCGAACTGATCCATTCTTTTTTTTTTTTTACTTTTTTTTATTCGATATAATTTATTTACATTTCAAATGATTTCCCTTTTCTAGCCCCCCACTCCCCGAAAGTCCCGTAAGCCCCCTTCTCTTCCCCTGTCCTCCCACCCACCGCTTCCCACTTCCCCGTTCTGGTTTTGTCGAATACTGCTTCACTGAGTCTTTCCAGAACCAGGGGCCACTCCTGCTTTCTTCTTGTATCTCATTTGATGTGTGGATTATGTTTTGGGTATTCCAGTTTTCTAGGTTAATATCCACTTATTAGTGAGTGCATACCATGATTCACCTTTTGAGTCTGGGTTACCTCACTTAGTATGATGTTCTCTAGCTCCATCCATTTGCCTAAGAATTTCATGAATTCATTGTTTCTAATGGCTGAATAGTACTCCATTGTGTAGATATACCACATTTTTTGCATCCACTCTTCTGCTGAGGGATACCTGGGTTCTTTCCAGCATCTGGCAATTATAAATAGGGCTGCTATGAACATAGTAGAGCATGTATCCTTATTACATGGTGGGGAATCCTCTGGGTATATGCCCAGGAGTGGTATAGCAGGATCTTCTGGAAGTGAGGTGCCCAGTTTTCGGAGGAACCGCCAGATTGCTTTCCAGAGTGGTTGTATCAATTTGCAACCCCACCAGCAGTGGAGGAGTGTTCCTCTTTCTCCACACCCCCTCCAACACCTGCTGTCTCCTGAATTTTTAATCTTAGCCATTCTGACTGGTGTAAGATGAAATCTCAGGGTCGTTTTGATTTGCATTTCCCTAATGACTAATGAAGTTGAGCATTTTTTAAGATGCTTCTCCGCCATCCGAAGTTCTTCAGGTGAGAATTCTTTGTTTAACTCTGTACCCCATTTTTTAATAGGGTTGTTTGGTTTTCTGGAGTCTAACTTCTTGAGTTCTTTATATATATTGGATATTAGCCCTCTATCTGATGTAGGATTGGTGAAGATCTTTTCCCAATGTGTTGGTTGCCGATTTGTCCTCTTGATGGTGTCCTTTGCCTTACAGAAACTTTGTAATTTTATGAGGTCCCATTTGTCAATTCTTGCTCTTAGAGCATACGCTATTGGTGTTCTGTTCAGAAACTTTCTCCCTGTACCGATGTCCTCAAGGGTCTTCCCCAGTTTCTTTTCTATTAGCTTCAGAGTGTCTGGCTTTATGTGGAGGTCCTTGATCCATTTGGATTTGAGCTTAGTACAAGGAGACAAGAATGGATCAATTCGCATTCTTCTGCATGCTGCCCTCCAGTTGAACCAGCACCATTTGTTGAAAAGGCTATCTTTTTTCCACTGGATGTTTTTAGCCTCTTTGTCGAGGATCAAGTGGCCATAGGTGTATGGGTTCATTTCTGGATCTTCAATCCTGTTCCATTGATCCTCCTGCCTGTCACTGTAACAATACCATGCAGTTTTTAACACTATTGCTCTGTAGTATTGCTTGAGGTCAGGGATACTGATTCCCCCAGATTTTCTTTTGTTGCTGAGAATAGTTTTAGCTATCCTGGGTTTTTTGTTGTTCCAGATGAATTTGATAATTGCTCTTTCTAACTCTGTGAAGAATTGAGTTGGGATTTTGATGGGTATTGCATTGAATCTGTATAGTGCTTTAGGCAAAATGGCCATTTTAACTATATTGATTCTACCGATCCATGAGCATGGGAGGTTTTCCCATTTTTTGAGGTCTTCTTCCATTTCCTTCTTCAGAGTCTTGAAGTTCTTGTCATACAGATCTTTCACATGTTTGGTAAGAGTCACCCCAAGATACTTTATACTGTTTGTGGCTATTGTGAAGGGGGTCATTTCCCTAATTTCTTTCTCAGCCTGCTTATCCTTTGAGTATAGGAAGGCCACTGATTTGCTTGTGTTGATTTTATAACCTGCCACTTTGCTGAAGTTGTTTATCAGCTGTAGGAGCTCTCTAGTGGAGTTTTTTGGGTCACTTAGGTAGACTATCATGTCGTCTGCAAATAATGATAGTTTGACTTCTTCCTTTCCAATTTGTATCCCTTTGACCTCCTTATGTTGTCGAATTGCCCGAGCTAGTACCTCAAGTACAATATTGAAAAGATAAGGAGAAAGGGGGCAGCCTTGTCTAGTCCCTGATTTTAGTGGGATTGCTTCAAGTTTCTCTCCATTTAGTTTGATGCTGGCTACCGGTTTGCTGTATATTGCTTTTACTATGTTTAGGTATGGGCCTTGAATTCCTGTTCTCTCCAAGACTTTAAGCATGAAAGGATGCTGAATTTTGTCAAAAGCTTTTTCAGCAGAACTGATCAATTCTTATCTCCATGTACTAAACTCCACTCCAAGTGGATCAAGGACCTCCATGTAAAACCAGACACACTGAAGAGATATTAAGAAACAGTGATTGTTGCTTCTTGCTATTTTGTATGTAATTTTTTATGTTTGTGTGGTTATCCTCTTTTGGGTTTGTTGAAAGAAGATTAATTTTTTGCTTTTTCTTCTGCGTAGTTTCCCTCCTTTTGTTAGTGGTTTCCATTCATTATCCTTTGATGGGCTGGATTTGTGGAAAGATACTGTGTAATTTTGTTTTCACCATGGAATACCTTGGCTTCTCCATCTATGGTAATTGGCTGATTTGCTGTGTATAGCAGCCTGTGTTGGCATGTGTGTTCCTTTACGGTCTGTATGACATCTTCCCAGGCTCTTTTGGCTTTCATAGTCTCTGGTGAGAAGTATGGTGTAATTCTGATAGGTCTACCTTTATATGTTACTTGACCATTTCCTTTACTACTTTAAGTATTCTTTCTTTGCTTAGAGCATTTGGCATTTTAATTATTATGTGATGGGAGGAATTTCTTTTCTAATCAAATCTATTTGGAGTTGTGTAGGCTGCTTGTATGTTTATAGGCATCTCATTCTTTAGATTAGGGATGTTTTCTTCTATAATTTTATTGAAGACATTTTCTGGCCTTTTGAGTTGCAAATTTTCACTCTATTCTATACATATAATCCTTAAGTTTGGTCTTTTCATTTTGTTCTGGATTTTCTGGGTGTTTTGGGTCTGGAGATTTTTGCATTTTGCATTTTCTTTGACTGTTGTGTCAATGCTTTCTATGGTATCTTCTGCATCTGAGATTCTCTATCTCTTGCATTCTGTTGTTGATGCTTGCATCCCTGACTCCTGACTTTTTCCTAGGCTTTCTATATCCAGAGTTTTTTCCCATTGTGATTTCTTTATTGTTTCTACCTCCATTTTTAGATCCTTGATGGTTTTGCTCAATTTCTTCACCTGTTTTACTGTGTTTTCCTACAATTCTTAAAAGGGCTTCTCCTTGTTTACTTGTGTTCTTCTGCATTTCTTTAAGGGAGTTATCTATGTCCTTCTTGAAGCCCTCTGTCAGCACCATGAGCTGTGATTTTAAATCTAAATCCTGCTTTTCTACTGTGTTGTGGTATGCAGGACTTGCTGTTCTAGGAGGATTGGGTTCACATGGTGCCACATTGCCTTGATTTCTATTAGTAGTGTTCCGACATTTGCCTTTTGCCATCTGGTTATCTCTGGGGTTAGTTGGTCCTGCTGTCTCTGCCTGATCCTTTTACCTCCTGTGTGCCTGCAAGCCTGACTCAGCACTCCTGGGTGGCCTGCTCTCCCCTGGCAGAGAGTGCTATGGAGCTGCCCAGCTACTGGGGCCTGGCAGACAGAGTCCCAAGTGATCTTATACTGGGTGTTCTCTGCATTCCTGATTGTAACAATCCGCTCAGTTACAATAGTGAAGATGGTGGCTGGACTATCACTTAAAAGTCTGTGCTTGATTTCTAGAAAACTCTGAACAAGGGTTCAGAGCTGAAAAATAACAATAACATGATTAAAATCTTGAGATCAAGTGGATATATTCTTTGCATGTTTTGATAACAATGAAAGGCTGGGGAAATGTCTAGGAGCTGGAGTGTGAAGTGAGACTTAGTACATGGTTTATAGACACAGAAATCAAGTGTGGAAACTGTTTAGAAAAGGAATAAAGATGAAACACGTTGAGTCCAGCCTAATGCTGGGGAGTCAATAAACAATCAAGAGACCATTGGCTCACTAAGAAAGGAGCAGGGAGGAGAGTTACTCAGACAGATCTTGATGTTAGCCTTACTAAAAAAATGAGTAAAGAATATATTTTTCAGAGTCAGCACAATCATACAGAAAAGGAGCAGATGACTTAGTCAATAAAGGTCCATTAGTGGACACACTGACCTGGCATCCATATATTCTCCATTATTTAGTAAGAACAACTGAACTTGATAAAGGTGCTTACATGGCCTTTACACCTAGCACTTCCCACTCTGCTGCTATCTGTCATGGTGGAGGATTTTCTCAGGGTTTCCTCTTCAGAGCTCTCAGGACACTCTCATGCTTTCCCTCTCACTTGTCATGGTCTCAACAAAGTCTCCCCTCATCTGTCAGAAAATCTCTTGTTGAAATTTAAGCCTCTTGCTTTTTCTAGGTTGTAGTTTCCCTCCTTGTGTTGGCATTCTCCATCTATTATACTTTGTAGGGCTGGATTTGTGGATAGATATTGTATAAATTGTATTTTATGATGGAATATCTTGGTTTCTCCATCTATGATGATTGAGAGCTTCCTGAGTATAGTAGCCTGGGCTGGCATTTGTGTTCTCTTAGGGTCAGTATGATATCTGCCCAGGATCTTCAAGCTTTCATCATGTCTTGTGAGAAGTCTGGTATAATTCTGATAGGTCTGCCTTTATAAGTTACTTGCCCTTTTTCCCTTACTGCTTTGAATATTCTTTCTTTGTTTAGTGGTTTTGGTGTTTTGATTATTATGTGCCAGGCAGAGTTTCTCTTCTGGTCCAGTCCCAACAAACCCAAAAGAAGGTACCCACATAAACATATAAATAACACCTTAAATAACAAGAAGCAACAACAACTATTCCTTAATATCTCTTAATAACGATGGACTCAACTCCCCAATAAAAAGACATAGACTAACAGAAATATTTCTCTTGTAAATGTTCAATTTTATCAGAAAATGTTTGCAATTCCCTTTTAATTTACTAATGTTTTTTAGGTCTACCATTTTATCTTCATTATTTTTCATGATAATTTTCAATTTTGATATGTCTTTCTATATATTTCCTCTATTTTATCAAAAATGTTTTCAATGTTTTAATTTAGAAAGTTTTTATATCTACCATTTTATATGTAAAAATGTCCATGAAATAGTCAATTTTAATGTGTTTTTCTATATATTTCTTGAATTTTACCAGAAATATTTTCCATGTAAATGTTCAATGTTATCTGAAAATGTTTATAATTCTACCTTCAATCAACTTAGAATCTTTATGCCTATCATTTTATCTACCTAATTTCCATGATATTTTTAATTTTAACATGTTTTTCAATATAGTTCTCCAAGTTTTTTAAAAAATATTTTCCATGTAAATCTTGAAGTATATAAGAAAATGTTTATAATTCCACTTTCAATCAACTTAGGAATAATTTTATACCTACCATTATTATATCTATATAAAATTTTACATGATAATCTTCAATTCTAACATGTTTTACTACAGTTTTATCAGAAATATTTTCCATGTAAATCTTCAATTCTATTATAAAATGTTTCTATCCCATATTTCAATTAATATAGCAATGTTTAACACGTCTACCAATTTACTTTTAATTTTCCAGGAAACTGTCAATTTTAACGTGTTTATCTGAGATTTTCCCATGTAAATCTTTAATTTTGTCATGAAGTGTTTTATTTTGCTTTACTTCCCTTTTCAATAAATAAAACATAAAATAAATTACCCTGGGGACCTCAAGATGTTTGAAATGCCAGACCCATGGACTATCTACTGAGGAAAGCTGCTAAGAGGGAATGGAGTCAGCATAGGAGAAAGAACTTTGTTGCAGTCAACAAAGAAGAAAAGGGAGTTGGAGATCTGAAGGCCCCTTTGACATCAGACTGGAGATGCAGAGTTTGGAGTTTGTCTTGATTTGTGGATTACACAAATGATCCAAAGAATCTCAGAAGACCCTTGAACTTGGACTTTTAACATTGTTGAGATGGTTACAGACTATGTGGATTATAAAAGTTGGACTGCATGGCTATTGCATTATGTTATGTTTAGCTATGGCCCCATAGATTCATATGCTTGAACAAGTCTATGAGAGCAAGGGAGTAGACTATGATGGTTTGTGTATTCATAGGGCAGGGAATAGTACTGTTACCTATTAGAGTAGGAATGGTCTTGTTGGAATAGGATTGTCACTGTGGGTGTGGGCTATAAGACCCTCATCCTAGCTGCCTGAAAGTGAGGATTCTGCTAATCTTCAGAAGATTCTCCTACTGGACCATGACTTTCTAAATGCTTCCATGCTCCCACATTGATGATAATGGACTGAACATCTGAATTTAAAGCCAGCCTCAATTAATTGGTGTACTTTTTTAATACTTTCCTTAATCACTGAATCTATTCTCAGCAGTAAAATACTAAAACACTAAGATAAATAAATACCTGGATTTTTAGAAAATTAGAATGCATACCTAATGTATGTATTCCTACATGTCAAAAGAAACACTTTCTATAGGTGTGGCACAAGGAAGGACAAAAGTTCATGTCAGGGGTGAAGAGATGGCTCATCATTTGAGAACATGTTTCTCAAAGACGCACAGGGTATCTAACATCCTCTGTCACTTCAGTTCCAGCTGAAATCCAATGACCTCTTCTGGACTTGGAGAATGGCATGCAAATGTTGCACAGATCTACAGAAGGCAAATCATCCATAAATATAAAATAAAGCAAAATGAAAAACCACAGGATAATGTTCATAGACCATATGGGCCCCTATTTTTCTCAGCTTTTACAAACATCTCAAAACTGAAAAGTGAACTACATACTGTGCTTCTGTTAAAAACCCAAAATGAACCAAATGCATTGTCAAACAAAAAATCATCTTCATAATGAAGGACAACAAAACAATAAAACAAAATGCTATCCCCAAAAAGGTCTGGGAATTTATTATCTCTATCAGTAGTTACCACTGATAGTATATTTGAAGGAAAGCACACACATGCAGTTCTGTGTTTTCTGATAGCTTTTATATTCCCTTAGCCTATGTTTTATTTCCTAAGAGATGTTACAGAAATACTGATGTATTTCCCATTAACATCTTCCACGCTATCATCCACAGAATTTTAGTAGTATCTAAATATTTGACAACAATGATACAGCATGAATAATTTTTCCCATCATGAAGTTGGTATCCACAGATTTGGACACACTATCCACACTGAATGTGCAGTCTTGTTTGTAGCTCAGTCTGGCTGGAAAGTCATTATGGTGCCAAGACCTGTAAGAATGCAGAGTTCCATCTGGGTCTGAGAGCTGTGGGAACTCAAGACTGTGGCACCACATCTGACTAAAGAGGATTCTTAGGAGAGAAAAGTTGGATATCAATGTTTTATTAATAAGAATACATACAATTTACTCAAAAGAAACTGAGAACATGTGGTCAATATGTACAGTGTATAGCCTTAAGAAATTATCAAATCAATTATAAGAATAAAACAATAATAAATAAATAACAAAATATCAAATGAAACCAAGAAAAACCAAATAACCAAAGTAATCAAAATTCAAACCAAAATGTAAAAACAAGAATTGTTCTAAGGAGCATTCTTTGGCTGCTCAATTTGCAGCACAGACTTAGAGCTGGTGGCTGCCCTTGGCAATATTACTAAAAAGCACTTAGTGATGGTAACAATCTTTACAAGAGAAATATAAGCAGTTCTCTTTTTTAGAGTGTGTCTTTGAAGGATATGGCCACCCAAGTCTAAGCAGAAGATATGTCACAGTCTTTGGCTCAAAGTCTTTGCAATTTCATTGACTGATCTTCATGTAATTTTTCTTGATGACTCATCAGGACAAGAAAATATTTAAACTCTCAGATTCTTCCTGGATGTCCATCACTCTTGGTGTGTCTCTGAATGTGTCCGAATACTGCACTCTTGCTGAGCCAGAACCTAGATGAATTTAAGTCCTTTTCACTATGAAATTAAATTCAAGGAAGAAAATGCAGCTGATGATACCCATTATTATGAGGAATGAGATGCAATAGTGGTGTATGTGCTGCGCGTACTTAGTGCTAGTCCTACAGGAGTACTCCACAAGGGAGATCATGTCCTTGTCAGTTCCATGTTCCAGATTCTGAAAGAGTATATCACACCTAAGGAAGGAAGAGACAAAAGCCTGGTAAGAATTTGTCAATTCTGATGTCCCTCTCACACCAGGTGTACTCAGCTGGACATTCAAACAGGACCTATCAGCTGAGGTCAGAACCTGTATCCACACGTGTCATAGTGTACCTAGGCTTGGGTTTTGTCCTCAGCTTTTAAAAACTGCAAGAAACTGAACTGTGATGTACACACTGTACTGGAATTTAACAGCACACCACATTTGTCCAAGAGTCCAGGTATAACATATGGAATAACATTGCAGTAATGTCTGATTCTGAGTTCAAGAGAACTATGTGGAAAACTACAGAGATGCCTTCTGGGAAACCTGACAAGAATTGAAGTGAAGGCTGTGATTATTTATCCAGTGTAGCAACCTGCCTGGGTTCCATTTGTCAAACTCTCTATCTGCAAATATCCAGAGAAACCATATTACATGAAATCCCTGGGCACTATAGGTCCTATACTGAGGATAAGTGTGCTAAACAAAAATATTCCCAAGACTAGATACTGATTTTTAAACATGCAGGTCATGAAGAAACAAAACAACACCTCTCTGTGTCTACGGCTATTATAGGTTCCAGTCTCAAGCATGCAAAATATTTATGTTCACAAAATACAAGCATAGTATATTTCAATAATCTGTTTAGTTGTCCAGTGAAAGCTAATATACAATCTTTTAGGATGAATTGGGGATATGAAAAACAAATCTTAAGTGGGAGAGGTGCATAGTGGGCATAGCATATAGACAGCTCAGTCAGTGATGTGCTTTCCCATTATAAAATCGAATGGGAATCAGGGGGCTTGACCTAATATCCAATCTGGCTTAGCAAGTTACCAAGGCAGGGAAGAACAGGATTGGTTCCCAGTAAAATATCCCATCTTAGTGATGGACTAGCATCTCAATCTTGGTCATTGTTTCAGTCTTGTCCCAAAGTAAACAGTTTCTTCCAGTAGGAGCTCCCTTTACAATCACCTAACTTACTTGGTATCCAAAGGTATGAGCACATAATAATAGGAAATCTCTGTGAGTAGGATTGATAGGAACAGTTTCCCCACGTGAATGATTGTGTCAGGGATATTTTGAATAAGATAAGGCTGACTGTTTGAAGGCCTAATGCTTACATGGATTATCTCAAACTGAGAAATCGTTCATGTAAAGACTGAACCATATAAGTACTATTTACTATATCTGATGGTCTTCTGGAGAGTTTCTCCTTCTGTACAAACATGCACACACACACACACACACACACACACACAAGCACACATACGTACCTGTATATACAAGCAACCGTACCAGAAATACTTGAAAAATCACCTAGCATACACCAAACATTCAACTTCAGTATAAACACGCTCAACCACAGCTGCTCCAAACACACACAGACACAGACACACAAACACAAACATCACATTCCTGACACAGGCACAGACACACAAACAAAAACACAAACATCAATGAAAATGTTCCTCTTGTCCAGCACATTTCCTTTTGCATGAGCAAGTATGGGACCTACCATGTGTCAAAGGAAGGCTCTCAGACTCAGGAAGACTCTGTGGTCCTGACCTGTACCTTTCTGCTCTTCAGGAACTTTATCTATGCTGATACTTGCTGGCCCTACAAGTAAGTTACAAGCTCTGCACAGAAAACCTGGGCAACACAACACCAAATTCCCAAGAAAGAGCTATCTAAGAAAGCCCACAGCAAGCCCCATGTTGATGCCTCACAGTTTCCTCAAAGGTCTATGAAGCCTGAAGAAACCATCTTGAGATAGCAGAGAAGGGGAGGGGAAAGAACAAAAGCTGACAAAAGACAACAGTGATATCCACTCACTTGTCAATTCCACTCTGCTCTCATCCCTGCAAACCACTTCCTGCCTGCAATCTCACATGATCACTGCAAAGCAAAGGAGCTACAGGCCTTTACTTCTTCTCCAAAGCTCTGTGCTATTCTAAAGGAGGACTCCAGCACAGCACCCTTCAAACTTAATGGCATGCAGTGGTGTGCTGTGTAGTCCACCTATCTCCATTAATGAACTGCAGATTCTAGTAGAGGAGGAGCAGGTGCTTATAAATACACAGTTTCTCAAAAAGGCCTACATCCTCAGAAAAACTTGGAAAGGATCACATACATGAACACTTGGATGAGACACAAGGGAGGGTGTGGGGAAGTTGGTGGACAGTTTCATTAGTGTGTCTATGTTTTTGGCTAGCCATGAGGGCAAACTGCCTCTGATGCCTCATCCTACCTGCTGTTCCTTGGCACATGGGAAATCGATGGTCTTGCTGGCCTCCTCACAGAAACTCTTTTCTTCCCCAAAGTAGGCTTGTGGTTCAGCCTGCTCCACCAGCAGCTTATGGTTCTCATGCAGCAATATTCTTACATTCTCCTTCTGTTGTAAACATGCATTCAGGACGTGGTAGTGCCTGGTGCTGATTGACAAATAAAACAGGGCGAGTTTCTATATCAGTTTCAGTTTGTCTGCCAGTCCTCCAAGTACACTGATCCCTGCAATTCCCTGATCCCCTGACAGCCCCAGTCTCAAGTACACAGTATACATATCAACACCAAATTGAGGCAGGTCAAATTTATAGACTGGTGTAATGTGGCTAACATTCCACAAGACTCAAATTACTTCAGAAATCCCTGATACTTAGAGGGTTCCATGAACATCACAGAACAGGAAATATTCCTCATGGGTGCTTCTGTGTCCATGGTACTAGGAAACCATCAGCACTAGAGGACAAATCCTCTCTGAGAGAGG
Organism: Apodemus sylvaticus; assembly: GCF_947179515.1. Taxonomy (NCBI): domain Eukaryota; kingdom Metazoa; phylum Chordata; class Mammalia; order Rodentia; family Muridae; genus Apodemus; species Apodemus sylvaticus. The sequence continues at coordinate 106,177,382 of NC_067479.1, forward strand.
AGATAAGTTCCAACAGGTACATAATCTTTCCATTTTTGTCAGGGATCCAGATCTTTAAATCTCCTGGTAGAACCTTAGAGGTTAAGGTTTGCCTTATATTTCCAATATGCTCGAAATGTTTTCTATGTAGAAGATCCTGAATTTGGAAGAATAAAAGTGGATGGTCTTGTATACTCTTCACAATTAAGACAACTGAGTCAAAGAGGCACAAATTCAAGACCTTTGCCTCAAGGCAGGGTTCCTATTATGAAACAGTAAGGAACCAGAGCCCTTACTTTTGTTCAGAGTCCTACAAGGACAGAAGTATTCCCTGACTAGTGCTGGGGTTGCGGCTGTGTCAATGACTTACCTGTAGGAATACTTATCTTCTATCACCTCCTTGTACTTCTCTATGGCATCACTTATTGACTGCTTCATTTTTTCCATATCCATCCTTGTCTTCTCATGTTGTGATTTAATGATGTCGAATTCAACATTCATCCTGTGTTAGGGCATGACCAAAGGAGCAATAACGTCCACTGAGATATGAATTCAAGAATCATGTACAAACAAATGGTGCTAGCACAAGTGGTGATCAGTATGTAAAAAAATGTAAATTGACCCATTCTTATGTCCTTCTACAAAAGTCAAGCCCAAGTAGATCAAAAACCTCCACATAAAACCAGATAGACCAGAATTCCCCAGATAGAAACTGGAGAAGATCCTGAAACACATGGGCACATGGGAAAATTTCCTGAACAGAACACCAATGCCTTATGCTCTGAAATCAACATATGGTTTCAACATATGGGACCACATAAAATTGCAAAGATTCTGTAAGACAATGGTCACTGTCACTAGTACAAAACAGTAACTAACATATGGGAAAACGATATTTACCCATCCTACATCCAAAGGAGAGGTAATAATATTCAATATATGCAAAGAACTCAAGAAGATAGACTCCAGAGAATCAAATAACACTAAAAAAAATGGGGTACAGAGATAAACAAAAAATTTCAGCTGACAAATATTTAATGGCCAACAAGCACATAAATAAGTGGTCAACATCCTTAGTCATCAGGGAAATGTTCATCAAACCAACCCTGCGATTACACATCATAGAAGTCAGAATACCTAAAATCAAAAACTCAGGTACCACAGTTGCTGGATAGGATTGTGGAGAGACACACTCTTCCATTGTTGATGGAATTACACACAGTTACAACCACTCTGGAAATCAGTCTACCAGATCCTCAAAAATTAGACATACTAAATCTGAGGACACAACTAAATTCTCCTGGGCATATTCCCAAAGATACTCCCACATACAACAAGGATACATGCTCCACTATGTTGCCAGCAGACTAATTTATAATAGCCAGAAGCTGGAAAGAACCCAGATGTCCTTCAAAAGAGGAATGGACACACAGAAAGTGATACATATATACAATGGAGTACCTCTCAGCTAATAAAAAATATGAAATCAAGAAATTCTTAGGTAAATGAATGGAACTAGAAAATATCATCCTCAGTAAGGTAACGCAAACACAAAGGAACTCACATGGTATGCACTCACTGATATGTAGATATTAGCCCAAAACATCCATATAACCAAGGTACAATTCACAGAACACATGAAGCTCAAGAAGGAAGACCAAAGTTTAGCAGATTCAGACCTTCATAGAAATTGGACAAAATAATCACCAGAGCAAATATAGAGATAAAGTATAGAGCAGAGACTGAAGAAAAGGCCATGTCAAGACTGCCCTACATAGAGATTCATCCTGTATACAGTTCCATACCCAGATTCTATTGAAGATGCCAAGAAATGCTTGCTGAAAGGAGTCTCATATAGCTGCCTCATGAGAGGACCTGCCACAGCCCTACAAATACAGAGGCAAATGCTCATAGCCCAACATTGGACTGAGAATCTACTGAGAGATGGAGGAATTAGAGAAAGGACTGTGGAGCTGAAGTGGTTTCCAACCCATAGAACTGCAATATCAACCAACTTTATTTTTTTCTTTTTTTTTATTGATATATTTTTTAATTACATTTCAAATGATTTCCCCTTTTCTGGGTCCCCACCCCCCGAAAGGCACATAAACCCTCTTCCCTCCCCCTGTTCCTCCATCTACCTCTTCCCACTTCCCTGTTCTAGAATTCCCCTATACTCTTGCACTGAGGCTTTCCAGAACCAGGAGCCACTCCTCCATTCTTTTTGGACATCATTTAATATGTGGATTATGTCTTGGGTATTAAAAGTTTCTAGGCTAATATCCACTTATCAGTGAGTGCATACCATGATTGATATTTTGAGACTGGGTTACCTCACTTAGTATGATGTTCTCCAGCTCCATCCATTTGTCTAAGAATTTCATGAATTCATTGTTCCTAATGGCTGAATAGTACTCCATTGTGTAAATATACCACATTTTTTGTATCCATTCCTCTGTTGAAGAACACCTGAGTTCTTTCCAGCTTCTGGCTACTACAAATAGGGCTGCTATGAACATAGTGGAGCATGTGTCCTAATTGCATGCTGAAGAATCCTCTGGGTATATGCCCAAGAGTGGTATAACAGGGTCCTCAGGAAGTGTCATGCCCAGTTTTCTGAGGAATCGCCAGACTGATTTCCAAAGTGGTTGCACCATCTTGCAATCCCACCAGCAGTGGAGGAGTGTTCCTCTTTCTCCACATCCTCGCCAACACCTGCTGTCTCCTGAGTTTTTGACCTTAGCCATTCTGACTGGTGTGAGGTGAAATCTCAGGGTTGTTTTGATTTGCATTTCCCTAATGATTAATGATGTTGAACATTTCTTAATGTGTTTCTCAGCCCTCCGAAGTTCTTCATGTATAGTTCTTGAAGTCCTAGCTAGAGCAATTAGACAACATAAGGAAGTCAAAGGGATACAAATTGGAAAGGAAGAAGTCAAACAATCACTATTTGCAGATGATATGATAGTATACTTAAGTGACCCTAAAAACTCTACTAGAGAACTCCAACTTCAGCAAAGTGGCTGGCTACAAAATCAACTCAAGCAAATCAGTAGCCTTTATATATTCAAAGGATAAGCAGACTGAGAAAGAAATTAGGGAAATGACTCCCTTCACAATAGCTACAAATAAAAAAAAATAGTACAAAGATACACACAAGCTAAGTATCTTGGGGTGACTCTAACCAAACAAGTGAAAGACCTATATGACAAGAACTTCAGATCTCTGAAGAAGGAAATAGAAGAAGATCTCAGAAAATGAAAAAATCTTCCATGCTCGTGGATTGGCAGGATTAATATAGTTAAAATGGCCATCTTGCCAAAGGCAATCTACACATTCAATGCTACCTCATAAAAATCCCAACCCTGTTCTTCATAGAGCTAGAAAGAGCAATTCTCAAATTCACCTGGAATAACAAAAAACTCAGGATAGCTAAAACTATTCTCAACAGTAAAAGAACTTCAGGAGGATTCAGTATCCCAGACTTTAAACTTTACTACAGAGGGGAGAGACTTTCTAACACATCTTTCCCAAAGAGATTCTTATGTGAAGCCAAGATAAACACAAGAAGCGAGGTGATCAATTTGGGGGTGGACTCAACACTTTTATCACCTGCGAACTGTGCATCAGTCAAATGTTCAGACCTCATCAAAGGCCCCACAGCGCCACTTCCTGAACAAAACATGCACAAATATATTCACACAAACAAACATTTTAGAATGCCAAATCAATCTAGGGAGCTGCCATATTCTCAGAGTATAATGAACAAAATCAGAGTAAACCAGTTATGACATGAACCCATTGCATCCATACACTAAGAGGCAGCAATTGTGACCATGTCCTTCTAGCTGTTTATAGAACCAATGAGACTCCAAGCTCCTCAAGGTCAAATACAATAGAGGATGACCATAAACATAGCACATGCCTTATCCTACAATTCAACAGTTGTAATGGCTTATTAAAATGCATAATGAAAGTTGATACACTCCAGTCATGAGAAATAGGCTTAACAGAGATGGAACAATACAGTTAATAGGGTACAAGATGTAATTACTACCTGTAGTTCAAATTATTATAGTTGTAAAGATCCAGGATTCGACAAAGTTCTTCCTTCTCAAACCGCATCTTCCTGATATCAAAATCCAATGCTTCTAATTTATTCTTTTGCTTCATCTGATTAGTTATGCTTGAATTTTGGGGTGGTGTTTTCCTACCAGGTCCTGAAAATAGATAAACACAAATGAATTTCCATAGTTGATGGCCCAGGGCAGGGGACCATTCTGAATCCCAAAAAGACTTTTGAGGAAGAGCAAAGCTAGAGACAGGGTGAATCTCTGAAAGAGTAGAAAAGCTATGTTTGAGCTAGTCTGCTAAGCTATGTTTCTCCTCCCAACCACCATTGTCAGACATATGCCATACTCCCAATTACAGGCACCCTTGTCCTGAAAACCATAAGCATCTTGAGATGTAAATATCTGAGGAACATTGTCAGCTCATATCTGATGCTATGCAGATAAATTCTGAAGTTCAACAGCTCAGCATTATCAAGCTCTAATGATTTGTATTTAAATGCAAAGGGTCTGAGACCTCAACAGGTAACCAGCACAGTCTCCTTTTCTCTTCTTTTCATCAGAGACTGATGTATCCTACAGTAATCTAGAGGATGAAGTGCTTCAACTCCCTACCATGAAGAGATACATTGTTATTCTCAAAGTGTCTCCTCCTGGCATTCAGTGACACTCCAAAGGAAATTAAATAGCTTCCAGAAAAGTAGAAGGTGCAGGTGTGTCAATTACTGGCACTCTGTCAAACTAATCATCAGAAAGTTTTGATTCTTGTTCTGCAACTGAGAAAGTCCAAGATTCCTGCCTGTAAGACCTACTCCTGAAGTCCAAGCTTACCTATTCCTGAAAGTTCCCCAATTCTGCCCAGGACTCACTGTGCCTTCGCCAAAAAGAATTCATTCTTCCTGTTCTATGAGACAGGTTGCTGGATTCCTTCTGACTTGGTCCAGTGTCTCCTTGATCGAGATTCTCCATTCGAAATAGCCTCCGCAGCCTTGAAAACATGTCTGTTTGTGAATCCAGCAGGCACTGAATGATATCCCACAGGCAGTTGCTGTTGCCACAACACAGGTGACATCACAGAAGATTCTAGTTCTCTCCTAGATACAGGAGAATGTCCAAGGAAGGCATTACTGATGATGTCACTGGGAACTGCCATGACCTGCTTGTTAATAAGCTCTCCTCAAATTGACCAATTTCTGGGCTGCCCTTTCCTGGAGCCTCTAATTTGACCCAGAGAACACCCTTTGGCTACCTCTCCTTTCAAAGCTAGAGATTTCTCTCTGCTTAATTAGAAGTCAAGTGCTTTTGATGGGGAGAGTTAGTTAGGACCCTATCATGCATAATAGTTTATTGTTAGCACCCAAATCTGTAAGTACTATAAAAGTGGGAAATTTTTGTCAATAATAAATATTCCACCTGTGTCAATTCATATGACATACAGTAAATTCCCCACGTTTGCCCTTTTTGCCAGATGCCAATATCTTTCTCCTTTACCATTAATTCTACTGAACCTGGTGAATATTTTCTTACTGTGCATTCCGTAATTGTTTACATAGATATATCCATGCATTTAACAAAATCTCTTGTTTACAATGTTCTTTATAGCAAGTATAACTCACTTTACTTTGGAACAGAAGGGCTCAAATACAAGGCAAATATAAGATGGTAAACTTTCTGTCCCTACTTCAAAATATTAACTTGCACAGCCTCCTTTTGTCAAATATGACCAGACAATAAAAGTGGGCATCTGTGAGCCAACGTCAACCTGGACTGCATGACTATATTGTAGCCACACAGCCAACACATCTCCAATATCTGTCTATTCTGAATTGCCAAGTCCAGGCATGAGGATGTAGGGGGCTGTACCATGATACTATACTCACAGTAAAAATGAGACTCAGGAGGATGGGCAGGGAGTGGAATGGCCTGAGTTCAGGTTAAAACTCAATTTTAATGGGTCCATAAGTTCAGGCAGGAGTCGCTTTGGCATTGATATCTGTGGCTTATCCATTCTTTTTCTGATTGTGATGAATCTGTGCTATAATCTCCACTACCCTCAAAATTGTAAGAGTCAAAAAAGCAGGTATATCTTTTGCAGGAAGACATCTACCTTTGATTGTCACCTTGAGGCACAGAATATCACTCTGAAAACCTGGAAAAGAGGAGGGAGATTGTTGATGAGTGAGAACTTGAGGGCTTTTCTTCCCTATAGGACACTAATTTTTCTACTGTGATTTTTCCATTGCTCTTTCACTAATGGTGACTTGGCTGTTTCCTTGCATAAAGGAACCTGCATGCCCCAACAATGAGCCAACTGCAAACAAGCTCCTTTTTTCAAGAAAAGTTTTGTTGCAGAATTATGCCTTGGCAGCAGGAAGGTCAACTAAGCTGTTCCTAGGTCCAGCTCTCCTGGTACAGTATTAAAGACCTGAGGTATTTGGGAAAAGAAAGCAGCACACAATTTCACATAGATCTCTGTGATGCAAGTGCTAGAACAGTAATAGGATTGTTAGTTTCTTCTTTGTTATCAATACCTACAAAGCTGGTCAGAGTTGATACATTCCTTTAATCACAGAACACAGAAGGATTTTTTTTAACTTTTGTTGCTAGGACTCCATTTGTTTCTTTTGGTTTTTGTTTTTAATTTCCCCAGCTAATAGCACTATACCTAGAATACTAAGGCCATGTTCAATATGGCCTTATGATTTATGTTAGTCATTGATTTTATTCTTACCAAACACTCCACTGATGATTCTATTACTTGCTTTCTTTTTTTCCTTTTTTTATTAGATGTATTTTTTATTTACATTTCAAATGATTTCTCCTTTTCTAGCCCCCCACTCCCCAAAAGTTCCATAAACCCCCTTACCTCCCCCTGTCCTCAGACCCACCCCTTCCCACTACCTTGTTCTGGTTTTGCTCTATACTGCTTCACTGAGTCTTTCCAGAACAAAGGGACATTCCTCTATTCTTCTTGTACCTCATTTGATGTGTGGATTATGTTTTGGGTATTCCAGTTTTCTAGGTTAATATCCACTTATCAGTGAGTGCATACCATGATTGATCTTTTGAGACTGGGTTACCTCACTTAGTATGATGTTCTCCAGCTCTATCCATTTGCCTAAGAATTTCATGAATTCATTGTTTCTAATAGCTAAATAGTACTCCATTGTATAGATATACCACATTTTTTACATCCACTCTTCTGTTGAGGGATACCTGGGTTCTTTCCAGCTTCTGGCTATTATAAATAGGGCTGCTATGAACATAGTGGAGCATGTATCCTTATTACATGCTGAGGAATCCTCTGGGTATATGCCCAGGAGTGGTATAGTAGGATCTTCATAAAGTGAGATGCCCAGTTTTCTGAGGAACCGCCAGACTAATTTCCAGAGTGGTTGTACCAATTTGCAACCCCACCAGCAGTGGAGGAGTGTTCTTCTTTCTCCACATCCTCGCCAACACCTGCTGTCTCCTGAATGGATTGGCAGGATTAATATAGTTAAAATGGCCATTTTGCCAAAAGCAATATACAGATTCAATGCAATACCCATCAAAATCCCAACACAATTCTATACAGAGTTAGAAAGAGCAATTCTCAAATTCATCTGGAATAACAAAAAACCCAGAATAGCTAAAACTATTCTCAACAACAAAAGAAATTCTGGAGGAATCAGTATCCCTGACCTCAAGCAATACTACAGAGCAGTAGTGCTAAAAACTGCATGGTATTGGTACAGTGACAGGCAGGAGGATCAATGGAACAGGATTGAAGATCCAGAAATGAACCCACACACCTATGGCCACTTGATCCTGGACAAAGGGGCTGGAAACATATAATGGAAAAAAGATAGCCTTTTCAACAAATGTTGCTGGTTCAACTGGAGGTCAGCATGCAGAAGAATGCAAATTGATCCATCCTTGTCTCCTTGTACTAAGCTCAACTCCAAATGGATCAAGGACCTCTACATAAAGCCAGACACTCTGAAGCTAATAGAAAAGAAACTGGAGAAGACCCTTGAGGACATTGGTACAGTGGGAAAGTTTCTGAACAAATCACCAATAGTGTATGCTCTAAGATCAAGAATTGACAAATGGGACCTGATAAAATTGCAAAGTTTCTGTAAGGCAAAGGACACCATCAAACGGACAAATAGGCAACCAACAAATTGGGAAAAGATATTCACCCATATACCCAGAGGATTCCCCAGCATGTAATAAGTCATTGCTTGGTGTCTTCTCTCCAATAGCTGCTTTTCTGCAGAATAAAGAGAATGTGTTCTTATTTCTTTTTTAATCATCTTAATACACTCCAGACTTTTTTTTGTGGTACAGGTGTGTTGCATTTTTAGAAGAAATCAAGATTATTTTGTACAATAGATGTCATGTTCCAAATGTGGATTAGCAAGTTCTTATTCTTATTTAATTTTCATTAGCCTGCACCACTGTATGTCAATGATATATTGAACTTTCTGTTTTTTTAATTAGATATTTTGCTTATTTACATTTCAAATGTTATTCCCTTTTCTCTTTTCCCCTCCAAAAACACCCTATCCCATCCTCCACTACCCGTACTCATCAACCCACACACTCTCTCTCCCCTATCCTGGGATTCCACTATGCTAGGGATTCCAGCATTCTCAGGAACCAGGGCCTCTCCTTCCTTTCTGAGTTCCAGACCAGCCTGGTCTACCTACAGAGTTAGTTCCAGGACTGCCAGGGATATGCAGAGAAAACTTGTCTCAAAATAAACAAACCAAAAATCTAAAGGAATTCTCAGGTGGTCAGCAGCTTCTGACAATTGATTTGTTGATAAACCCTATGGTTGAAAACAGGAAGCAGCTGAACCCTAAGTTTGAATTACCGAATAGCTGAAAGAAGCTGAGAAGGAGAGCAACGCTGTAGGAGGATCAGCCGTTTCATTAAACCTGGGCCCTTGAGATCTCTCAGACATTGAAACACCAACCAGGCTGCATACAACACATGTTAAGAGGCCACCAACACATAGAGCACAGGACTGCCAGGTCTGGTTTTAGACAGAGAAGATCCACCTAACCACCAAGAGACTGTAGGCAACAGGCAGTTTAGAGGTCTGGTGAGGTAGTGTTGGGGCATGGAGACAACATCATAGACACAGGGGAGCAGTTAGGAGGTATGGGATATGCTATGGAGGTACAGGGAGAAAAATAAATCAAGAGTTTAAAATAAGTAAAGAAAACAGAGGAATTCTGTGTTGGAATTTTTGGGTGACTTAAGTATACTCTCCTATCATCTGCAAATAATGATATTTTGACTTCTTCCTTTCCAAATTGTAACTGTGTGACCTTCCTCCATCATCTGATTGATCTGGCAAGGACCTCATGGTCTATTTTGAATAGGTAGGGACTGAGAGGGCAGGCTTGTTTAGTCCCTCATTTTAGTGGAATTGCTTCCAGTTTCTCTCCATTTAGTTTGATGTTGGCTACTTTTTGTTGTATATTACTATTACTATGTTTAGGTATGGGCCTTGATTTTCTGATATCTCCAAGACTTTCCTCAAAAATAGATGTTGAATTTTGTCAACTGCTTTCTCAGCATCTAAAGAAATGGTCATGTAGTGATTGTCTTTGAGATTGTTTCCATTCCTGCACACTGGGATGAAGTCAACTTGAGAATGATGAATGATCTTATAGATTTGTTCTTGGATTTGCTTTGGGAGAATTCTATTGTGTGATTTTGAAACAATATTCATAAACAAAATTAGTGTGAATTTCTCTTCGTTGGGGCTCAGTGAGATTTTGGTTTAAGCATGAATATGGCTTTATAAAACAAACTGAGTAGTGTTTTGTCTGTTTTTATTTTGTGAAACATTTGTAAGAGACTTGTAAGAGAATTGTAATAGGTCTTCTTTGAAGGTCTGAGAGAATTCTGCACTAAACCTATCTGTTCCTGGGCTTTTTGTGGTTGGGAGACTTTTCATGACTGTTTCTATTTCTTTATGGGTAATGGGACTGTTTTGATGGCTTATCTGATCCTTTTGTAACTTAGCAGGTATGTGTCTATAAAACTGTCCATTTCATCAAGAGTTTCCAGTTTTGTTGAGTATAGGCTTTTGTAATAGGATCTGATGATTTTTTGAATTTTCTTTATTTCTGCTGGTATGTCTCCATTTTCTTTTCTGATTGTCTTAATTTGGATACTGTCTCTGTATCCTTTGATTAATCTGGCTAAGGGTTTATTTATCTTGTTGATTTTCTCAAAGAACCAGCTCCTGATTTGGTTGATTCTTTGTATAGTTCTTTTTTTCCATTGGTTGATTTCAGCCCTGCATTTAATTCTTCCCTACCATCTACTCCTCTTTGGTGTATATGTTCATTTTTGTTCAAGAGCTCTCAGATGTGCTGTCAAAGTGCTAGAGTATGCCCTCTACAGTTTCATTTTGGAGGCAATTAGAGCAATGAGTTTTTCTTTTAGCACTGCTTTTCTTTGTGTTCCATAAATTTGGGTGTATTGTACCTTCATTTTCATTAAATTCAAAAAATTCTTTAATTTCTTTCAAGATTTCATCCTTGATGAAGTAATATAGAGTAGAGAGCATTGTTCAGCTTCCATGTGTATGTGGGCTTTCTTCTTTTGGTGTTGTTATCATTGAAGAGCAGCCTTCGTCCATGGTGATCAGATAGGATGCATCAGATTATTTCAGTTTCCTTGTATCACTTGAGGCCAGATTAGTGACCAGTTATGACCAATACGCTCAGTCTTACAGACATAAACATGAGGTGCTAAGAAGGAATATGTTTTGTTTAGGATGAAATGTTCCTTAGATATCTGTTAAATCCCTTTGATTTATAACTTCTTTTAATTTTACTGTGTCTCCACTTAGTTTCTGTTTCCATGATCTGACCATTGATGAGAGTGGGGTGTTAAAGGCTCACACTATTATTGTTTGAGGTTCAGTGTGAACTGTGAGCTTTAGTAAAGTTTCTTCTATGACTATGGGTGCCCTTTCATTTGGAGCATAGATATTCAGAATTGAGAGTTCATCTTGGTAGATTTTTGCTTTGATGACTATGAAATTTCCATCCTTATCTATTTTTGATAGCTTTAGGTTGATAATGATAGCTTCAGTATTTGGATGGCTACTCCAGCTTGTTCCTTGGGACCATTTGCTTGGAAAATTGTTCTTGAGCATTTTATTCTGAAGTATTATTTGTCTTTGTCACTAAGATGCAATTCCTGTATGCTGCAAAATGCTGGGTCCTGTTTACTTTTATTTGGGAATTGTATCCATGGATTTTTAAAAAATATTAAGGAAAAGAGATTGTTGCTCCCTATTATGATTGTTGTTACAGGGCAAAATTATATTTGTGTGGCTCCTTACTTGGTTTTTTTATTAGATATATTCCTTATTTACATTTCAAATGATTTCACCTTTGCTGGTTCCCCTCCCCCTCAAGTTCCATAAGCCACTTCCCCTCCCTCTGCTTCCCAATTAATCCCCTCCTGCTTCCCAGTCCTGGTATTCCCCTACACTGTTGCATAGAGCCTTTCCAGGACCAGAGGCCTCTCTTCCCTTTGATGTCCAACAAGGCCATCCTCTGCTGCCTATGCTTCTGGAGCCTTGGGTAACACCATGTGTACTATCTGGTTGATGTTTTTGTACCTCAAAGTCACAATTCTGAATGTCTATGCTCCAAATAAAAGGGCAGCCTCATTCATCAAAGAAACTTTACTAAATCTTATAACATACATTGAACCTTACACAATAATTGTGGGTGACTTCAACACCCCACTCTCCTCAATGGATAGATCAGGGAAACACAGACTAAACAGAGACATACTGAAACTAACAGAAATTTTGTACTAAATGAATTTAATAGATATCTATATAACCTTTCATCCTAAATCAAAAGAATATACCTTCTTCTGAGGACCTCATGGTACCTTCTCCAAAATGACCATATAATTGGTCACAAAACAGACCTCAACAGATATAAAAAGATCCAACTAATTCCATGCCACCTATCAGATCACTATGGAGTAAGTGTGGTCTTCAATAGCAACAAAAACAACAGAAAGCCCACATACACATGGAAACTGAACAGTCCTCTACTCAATGATACTTTGGTCAAGGAAGAAATAAGGAAAGAAATCAAAGAATTTTTAGAATTTAATGAAAATGAAGTCACAACATACCCTAATTTATGGGACACAATGAAAGCAATGCTAAGGGGAAAACTCTTAGCTCTGAGTACCTCCAAAGGGAAGCTGGAGAGACCATACACTAGCAACTTAACTTTCAAGCACACTTGAAAACGTTAGAATAAAAAGAAGCTAATACACCCACAAGGAGTAACAGGCAGGAAATTATCAAACTCAGGGCTGAAATCAGCCAAGTAGAAACAGAAAGATCTATACAAGGACTCAACAAAACAAGGAGCTTGTTCTTTGAAAAAATCAACAAGATAGATAAACCCTTAGCCAGACTATACTGAGGGCACAGTGATAGTATCCAAAGTTACAAAACCAGAAATGAAAAGATATTAACAACAGAAAGTGAGGAATTTAAAAAAAACATTATATACTACTAAAAAAAAAAAGCCTATACTCAACTGGAAAATCTGGAAGAAGTGGCTATCTTATTTTTGGTTGGTTGAAAGATTATTTTCTTGCTTTTTCTGGGATATAGTTTCTCTTCTTGTGTTGGAGTTTTCGATTTATTATCCTTTGTAGGGCTGAATTTGTGGAAAGATACTGTGTATATTTGGTTTGGTCATGGAATATCTTGGTTTCTCCATCTATGGTAATTGAGAGTTTTACTGGGTACAGTAGCCTACTCTTCTATTTCTAATCTCTTGGTGTCTCTATGATATCTGCCTAGGATCTTCTGGATTTTAGAGTCTCTGCTTAGAAATCTAGTGAAACTCTGCTTGGTCAGCCTTTATATTGACCTTTTTCCATTACTGTTTTTAATATTTTTCTTTGTGTTGTGCATTAGCATGATGAGGCCAATTAGCCCTATTTCCTGTTGCTTAGGTTCTTGAGCTTGCCTCTCACAATCTGGTTCTCTCTAGGGTTATTTAGTCTTGCTGTCTCTCACTGGAGATTATTCCTCCTGTGAGCCTGTTACCCAGTGATGTTAATTGTATCTGCAGTCCTGGGAGACTAACTGTCTCAGGGCAGGATTTGGATCCAGAGAGCTGTGACACAAGTCTATCTCCAGAGTACAGAGGGAAGGAAGAAGAATTCTGTCCCCTTTGGCTCAGTGGTTCCTGAGCCCTGTGGTCTCCTGGCAGGTCCCTCTTTGAACAGTTATTGGAGGAAAAGTGCTGTCTCCCCTGTTATCTTAGGAGTGACAGTGCTCCTCAGAGACCAGCTCTTGCTCTTTCCATGTCTATAAAGAAGAGTGTTAGAATTTGTCATGGAATTGCATCAAATCTGTAGATCGCTTTTCTTAGGATCACCATTTTTGGCATGTTAATCCTATCAGTTGGCTAAAGGCAAGCACATCAAATAGAAAGGCTGATTGGAATCATCAAAACCAACTTTTCCCATAAAAGCAAGTCCTGGAAACCTGAACACATTGGAAAAGCAAGACTTAAAGAAATTCAGGAGAAACTGGATCAAAAGTTAGAAGCGCTTACAAGGGAAACACAAAAGTCATTGAAAGAATTTAAGGAGAATACAAAAGCCCATAAGGAGGAAACACAAAAATCACTTAAAGAAATACAGGAGAATTTTGATCAACAGGCTGAGGTCATGAACGAGGAAACACAAAAATCTCTTAAAGAATTACAGGAAAGCACAAACAAGCAAGTGAAGGAGCTAAGCAAAGTCATCCAGGATCTAAAATCAGAAGTAGAAACAACTAATAAAACTCAAAGGGAGACAACCTTGGAGATAGAAAACCTTGGGAAGAAATCAGGGGACATAGATGCAAATATCAACAACACAATACAAGAGATAGAAGAAAGAATCTCAGATGCTGAAGATACCATAGAAACCATGGACTCAACAGTTAAAGAAAATGCAAAATGCAAAAAGCTTATAACCCAAAACATCCAGGAAATCCAGGACACAATGAGAAGACCAAACCTAAGGATTATAGGCATAGATGAGAGCGAAGATTTACAACTTAAAAGGCCAGCAAATATCTTCAATAAAATTATGGAAAAAAACTTCCCTAACCTAAAGAGATGCCCATGAATATACAAGAAGCCTACAGAACTCCAAACAGACTGTACCAGAACAGAAATACCTCCCATCACATAATAATCAAAACACCAAATGTACTAAACAAAGAAAGAATATTAAAGGCAGTAAGAGAAAAAGGCCAAGTAACATATAAAGGAAGACCTATCAGAATCACACCAGACTTCTCACCTGAGACTATGAAAGCTAGAAGATCCTGGGCAGATCTCATGCAGACTCTAAGAGAGCACAAATGTCAGCCAAAACTACTACACCAGGCAAAACTCTCAATCACCATAGATGGAGAAACTAAGATAGTCCATGACAAAACCAAGTTTACACAATATCTATCCACAAACCCAGCCCTACAAAGGATAATAGGAGGAAAACAGTAATACAAGGAGGGAAACTACACCCTGGAAAAAGCAAGATAGTAACCTTCTTTCATGAAACCCAAAAGAAGTTAAGCAATCAAATTTAAAAAATAACATCAAAAATGACAGGAAGTAATTATCACTATTCCTTAATATCTCTTAACATCAATGAACTCAATTCCCCAATAAAAAGACATAGACTAACCAACTGGATACGTTGGTTAGTATCCAACATTTAGGGTCCTCCAAAATATAGGACCCTACATTTTGCTGCATAGAGGAAACACACCTCAGGGTCAAAGACAAACACTACCTTAGAGTAAAAGGCTGGAAGACAATTTCACAAGCAAATGGTCTTAGGAAACAAGCTGGAGTAACCATTCTAATATCAGATAAAATTGACTTTCAAACCAAAGTCATCAAAAGAGACTCTGAGAGACACTTCTTTCTGGTCAAAGGAAAAATACAACAAGAAGAACTCTCAATCCTGAACATCTATGCTCCAAATGCCCTCATTCATAAAAGAAACTTTATTAAAGCTCAAAGCACACATTGTACCTAACACAACAATTGTGGGGGACTTCAACACTGCACTTTTCTCAATGGACCGATCAAGAAAACAGAAACTGAACAGGGACACAGTGAAACTAATTGAAGCTTTGGACCAATTAGATTT
Source organism: Apodemus sylvaticus (assembly GCF_947179515.1). Classification (NCBI taxonomy): domain Eukaryota; kingdom Metazoa; phylum Chordata; class Mammalia; order Rodentia; family Muridae; genus Apodemus; species Apodemus sylvaticus. The sequence continues at coordinate 106,192,648 of NC_067479.1, forward strand.
AACAGATATATAGAGAACATTCTATCCTAAAGCAAAAGAATATAACCTTTTCTCAGCACCTCACAAGACAGAACTCAACAAATATAAGAAGATCAAACTAATCCCATGCCTCCTATCAGATCACTATGTAGTAAAAGTGGTCTTCAATAGCAACAAAAGCAACAGAAAACCCACATACACGTGGAAACTGAACATTTTACTCAATGGTACCTTGGTCAAGGAAGAAATAAAGAAAGAAATTAAAGACTTTTTAGAACTTAATGAAAATGAAGACACAACATACCCAAATCTATAGGACACAATGAAAGCAGTGCTAAGAGGAAAAGTCATATCCCTGAGTGCCTCCAAAAAGAAAATGGAGAGAGCATACACTACCAGCTTAATGACACACCTGATAGCCCTGGAACAAAAAGAAGCTATTTCACCCAGGAGGAGTAGAAGGCAGGAAATCATCAAACTCAGGGCCGAAATCAATCAAGTAGAAACAAAGAGAACCATACAAAGAATCAATAAAACCAGGAGCTGGTTCTTGGAGAAAATCAACAAGATAGATAAACCCTTAGCCAGACTAACCAAAGGGCACAAAGACAGTATCCAGATAAACAAACTTAGAAAAGAAAAGGGAGATATAACAACAGAAACTGAGGAGATTCAAAAAATCATTAGATCCTACTACAAAAGCCTATAATCAACACAACTGGAGAATCTGGAGGAAATGGACAGTTTCCTAGACAGATATCTGACACCAAAACTAAACCAGGGTCAAATAGATCATCTAAACAGTCCCATAACACCTGAAGAAATAAAAAGGGTCATAGAAAGTCTCCCAACCAAAAAAAGCACGGGACCAGATGGCTTCAGTGCAGAATTCTATCAGACCTTCATAGAAGACCTAACACCAATGCTCTTCAAACTTTTCCACAAAATAGAAAGAGAAGGAACTCTACCCAACTTGTTCTATGAAGCCACAATTATGCTGATACCAAAACCACACAAAGATCCAACAAAGAAAGAGAACTTCAGGCCAATTTCTCTTATGAATATTGATGCAAAAATACTTAATAAAATTCTTGCCAACCGAATCCAAGAACAAATCAAAACGATCATCCACCATGATCAAGTAGGCTTCATCCCAGGGATGCAGGGATGGTTCAATATAAGGAAATCCACCAATGCTATCCACTACATAAACAAACTCAAAGAAAAAACCCATATGATCATCTCATTAGATGAAGAAAAAGCATTTGACAAAATTCAGCATCCTTTCATGCTAAAAGTCTTGGAAAGAAAAGGAAATCAAGGCCGATACCTAAACATTGTTAAAGCAATATACAGCAAACCGGTAGCCAACATCAAAGTAAATGGAGAGAAACATGAAGCAATCCCACTAAAATCAGGGACTAGACAAGGCTGTCCTCTCTCTCTCCATATCTTTTCAATATAGTACTTGAAGTTCTAGCTAGAGCAATTAGACAACATAAGGAGGTCAAGGGGATACAAATTGGAAAGGAAGAAGTCAAATTATCACTATTTGCAGATGACATGATAGTCTACTTAAGTGACACGAAAACCTCCACCAGAGAACTCCTACAGCTGATAAACAACTTCAGCAAAGTGGCTGGTTATAAAATCAACTCACGCAAATCAGTTGCCTTCCTGTACTCAAAGGATAAGCAGGCTGAGAAAGAAGTTAGGGAAATGACACCCTTCACAGTAGCCACAAAGAATATAAAGTATCTTGGTGTGACTTTAACCAAACAAGTGAAAGATCTATACGATAAGAACTTCAGGTCTCTGAAGAAGGAAATCAAAGAAGACCTCAGAAAATGGAAAAATCTGCCATGCTTGTGGATCGGCAGGATTAATATAGTTAAAATGGCCATCTTGCCAAAAGCAATCTACAGATTCAATGCAATCCCCATCAAAATCCCAACTCAGTTCTTCACAGAGTTAGAAAAAGCAATTCTCAAATTCATCTGGAATAACAAAAAACCCAGGATAGCTAAAACTATTCTCAACAACAAAAGAAATTCTGGGGGAATCAGTATCCCTAACTTCAAGCAATACTACAGAGCAATAGTGTTAAAAACTGCATGGTATTGGCACAGTGACAGACAAGTGGACCAATGGAATAGAATTGAAGATCCAGAAATGAATCCACACATCTATGGTCACTTGATCTTTGACAAAGGAGCTGAAAACATCCAGTGGAAAAAAGATAGCCTTTTCAACAAATGGTGCTGGTTCAATTGGAGGTCAGCATGCAGATGAATGCGAACTGATCCATTCTTTTTTTTTTTTACTTTTTTTTATTCGATATAATTTATTTACATTTCAAATGATTTCCCTTTTCTAGCCCCCCACTCCCCGAAAGTCCCGTAAGCCCCCTTCTCTTCCCCTGTCCTCCCACCCACCGCTTCCCACTTCCCCGTTCTGGTTTTGTCGAATACTGCTTCACTGAGTCTTTCCAGAACCAGGGGCCACTCCTGCTTTCTTCTTGTATCTCATTTGATGTGTGGATTATGTTTTGGGTATTCCAGTTTTCTAGGTTAATATCCACTTATTAGTGAGTGCATACCATGATTCACCTTTTGAGTCTGGGTTACCTCACTTAGTATGATGTTCTCTAGCTCCATCCATTTGCCTAAGAATTTCATGAATTCATTGTTTCTAATGGCTGAATAGTACTCCATTGTGTAGATATACCACATTTTTTGCATCCACTCTTCTGCTGAGGGATACCTGGGTTCTTTCCAGCATCTGGCAATTATAAATAGGGCTGCTATGAACATAGTAGAGCATGTATCCTTATTACATGGTGGGGAATCCTCTGGGTATATGCCCAGGAGTGGTATAGCAGGATCTTCTGGAAGTGAGGTGCCCAGTTTTCGGAGGAACCGCCAGATTGCTTTCCAGAGTGGTTGTATCAATTTGCAACCCCACCAGCAGTGGAGGAGTGTTCCTCTTTCTCCACACCCCCTCCAACACCTGCTGTCTCCTGAATTTTTAATCTTAGCCATTCTGACTGGTGTAAGATGAAATCTCAGGGTCGTTTTGATTTGCATTTCCCTAATGACTAATGAAGTTGAGCATTTTTTAAGATGCTTCTCCGCCATCCGAAGTTCTTCAGGTGAGAATTCTTTGTTTAACTCTGTACCCCATTTTTTAATAGGGTTGTTTGGTTTTCTGGAGTCTAACTTCTTGAGTTCTTTATATATATTGGATATTAGCCCTCTATCTGATGTAGGATTGGTGAAGATCTTTTCCCAATGTGTTGGTTGCCGATTTGTCCTCTTGATGGTGTCCTTTGCCTTACAGAAACTTTGTAATTTTATGAGGTCCCATTTGTCAATTCTTGCTCTTAGAGCATACGCTATTGGTGTTCTGTTCAGAAACTTTCTCCCTGTACCGATGTCCTCAAGGGTCTTCCCCAGTTTCTTTTCTATTAGCTTCAGAGTGTCTGGCTTTATGTGGAGGTCCTTGATCCATTTGGATTTGAGCTTAGTACAAGGAGACAAGAATGGATCAATTCGCATTCTTCTGCATGCTGCCCTCCAGTTGAACCAGCACCATTTGTTGAAAAGGCTATCTTTTTTCCACTGGATGTTTTTAGCCTCTTTGTCGAGGATCAAGTGGCCATAGGTGTATGGGTTCATTTCTGGATCTTCAATCCTGTTCCATTGATCCTCCTGCCTGTCACTGTAACAATACCATGCAGTTTTTAACACTATTGCTCTGTAGTATTGCTTGAGGTCAGGGATACTGATTCCCCCAGATTTTCTTTTGTTGCTGAGAATAGTTTTAGCTATCCTGGGTTTTTTGTTGTTCCAGATGAATTTGATAATTGCTCTTTCTAACTCTGTGAAGAATTGAGTTGGGATTTTGATGGGTATTGCATTGAATCTGTATAGTGCTTTAGGCAAAATGGCCATTTTAACTATATTGATTCTACCGATCCATGAGCATGGGAGGTTTTCCCATTTTTTGAGGTCTTCTTCCATTTCCTTCTTCAGAGTCTTGACGTTCTTGTCATACAGATCTTTCACATGTTTGGTAAGAGTCACCCCAAGATACTTTATACTGTTTGTGGCTATTGTGAAGGGGGTCATTTCCCTAATTTCTTTCTCAGCCTGCTTATCCTTTGAGTATAGGAAGGCCACTGATTTGCTTGTGTTGATTTTATAACCTGCCACTTTGCTGAAGTTGTTTATCAGCTGTAGGAGCTCTCTAGTGGAGTTTTTTGGGTCACTTAGGTAGACTATCATGTCGTCTGCAAATAATGATAGTTTGACTTCTTCCTTTCCAATTTGTATCCCTTTGACCTCCTTATGTTGTCGAATTGCCCGAGCTAGTACCTCAAGTACAATATTGAAAAGATAAGGAGAAAGGGGGCAGCCTTGTCTAGTCCCTGATTTTAGTGGGATTGCTTCAAGTTTCTCTCCATTTAGTTTGATGCTGGCTACCGGTTTGCTGTATATTGCTTTTACTATGTTTAGGTATGGGCCTTGAATTCCTGTTCTCTCCAAGACTTTAAGCATGAAAGGATGCTGAATTTTGTCAAAAGCTTTTTCAGCAGAACTGATCAATTCTTATCTCCATGTACTAAACTCCACTCCAAGTGGATCAAGGACCTCCATGTAAAACCAGACACACTGAAGAGATATTAAGAAACAGTGATTGTTGCTTCTTGCTATTTTGTATGTAATTTTTTATGTTTGTGTGGTTATCCTCTTTTGGGTTTGTTGAAAGAAGATTAATTTTTTGCTTTTTCTTCTGCGTAGTTTCCCTCCTTTTGTTAGTGGTTTCCATTCATTATCCTTTGATGGGCTGGATTTGTGGAAAGATACTGTGTAATTTTGTTTTCACCATGGAATACCTTGGCTTCTCCATCTATGGTAATTGGCTGATTTGCTGTGTATAGCAGCCTGTGTTGGCATGTGTGTTCCTTTACGGTCTGTATGACATCTTCCCAGGCTCTTTTGGCTTTCATAGTCTCTGGTGAGAAGTATGGTGTAATTCTGATAGGTCTACCTTTATATGTTACTTGACCATTTCCTTTACTACTTTAAGTATTCTTTCTTTGCTTAGAGCATTTGGCATTTTAATTATTATGTGATGGGAGGAATTTCTTTTCTAATCAAATCTATTTGGAGTTGTGTAGGCTGCTTGTATGTTTATAGGCATCTCATTCTTTAGATTAGGGATGTTTTCTTCTATAATTTTATTGAAGACATTTTCTGGCCTTTTGAGTTGCAAATTTTCACTCTATTCTATACATATAATCCTTAAGTTTGGTCTTTTCATTTTGTTCTGGATTTTCTGGGTGTTTTGGGTCTGGAGATTTTTGCATTTTGCATTTTCTTTGACTGTTGTGTCAATGCTTTCTATGGTATCTTCTGCATCTGAGATTCTCTATCTCTTGCATTCTGTTGTTGATGCTTGCATCCCTGACTCCTGACTTTTTCCTAGGCTTTCTATATCCAGAGTTTTTTCCCATTGTGATTTCTTTATTGTTTCTACCTCCATTTTTAGATCCTTGATGGTTTTGCTCAATTTCTTCACCTGTTTTACTGTGTTTTCCTACAATTCTTAAAAGGGCTTCTCCTTGTTTACTTGTGTTCTTCTGCATTTCTTTAAGGGAGTTATCTATGTCCTTCTTGAAGCCCTCTGTCAGCACCATGAGCTGTGATTTTAAATCTAAATCCTGCTTTTCTACTGTGTTGTGGTATGCAGGACTTGCTGTTCTAGGAGGATTGGGTTCACATGGTGCCACATTGCCTTGATTTCTATTAGTAGTGTTCCGACATTTGCCTTTTGCCATCTGGTTATCTCTGGGGTTAGTTGGTCCTGCTGTCTCTGCCTGATCCTTTTACCTCCTGTGTGCCTGCAAGCCTGACTCAGCACTCCTGGGTGGCCTGCTCTCCCCTGGCAGAGAGTGCTATGGAGCTGCCCAGCTACTGGGGCCTGGCAGACAGAGTCCCAAGTGATCTTATACTGGGTGTTCTCTGCATTCCTGATTGTAACAATCCGCTCAGTTACAATAGTGAAGATGGTGGCTGGACTATCACTTAAAAGTCTGTGCTTGATTTCTAGAAAACTCTGAACAAGGGTTCAGAGCTGAAAAATAACAATAACATGATTAAAATCTTGAGATCAAGTGGATATATTCTTTGCATGTTTTGATAACAATGAAAGGCTGGGGAAATGTCTAGGAGCTGGAGTGTGAAGTGAGACTTAGTACATGGTTTATAGACACAGAAATCAAGTGTGGAAACTGTTTAGAAAAGGAATAAAGATGAAACACGTTGAGTCCAGCCTAATGCTGGGGAGTCAATAAACAATCAAGAGACCATTGGCTCACTAAGAAAGGAGCAGGGAGGAGAGTTACTCAGACAGATCTTGATGTTAGCCTTACTAAAAAAATGAGTAAAGAATATATTTTTCAGAGTCAGCACAATCATACAGAAAAGGAGCAGATGACTTAGTCAATAAAGGTCCATTAGTGGACACACTGACCTGGCATCCATATATTCTCCATTATTTAGTAAGAACAACTGAACTTGATAAAGGTGCTTACATGGCCTTTACACCTAGCACTTCCCACTCTGCTGCTATCTGTCATGGTGGAGGATTTTCTCAGGGTTTCCTCTTCAGAGCTCTCAGGACACTCTCATGCTTTCCCTCTCACTTGTCATGGTCTCAACAAAGTCTCCCCTCATCTGTCAGAAAATCTCTTGTTGAAATTTAAGCCTCTTGCTTTTTCTAGGTTGTAGTTTCCCTCCTTGTGTTGGCATTCTCCATCTATTATACTTTGTAGGGCTGGATTTGTGGATAGATATTGTATAAATTGTATTTTATGATGGAATATCTTGGTTTCTCCATCTATGATGATTGAGAGCTTCCTGAGTATAGTAGCCTGGGCTGGCATTTGTGTTCTCTTAGGGTCAGTATGATATCTGCCCAGGATCTTCAAGCTTTCATCATGTCTTGTGAGAAGTCTGGTATAATTCTGATAGGTCTGCCTTTATAAGTTACTTGCCCTTTTTCCCTTACTGCTTTGAATATTCTTTCTTTGTTTAGTGGTTTTGGTGTTTTGATTATTATGTGCCAGGCAGAGTTTCTCTTCTGGTCCAGTCCCAACAAACCCAAAAGAAGGTACCCACATAAACATATAAATAACACCTTAAATAACAAGAAGCAACAACAACTATTCCTTAATATCTCTTAATAACGATGGACTCAACTCCCCAATAAAAAGACATAGACTAACAGAAATATTTCTCTTGTAAATGTTCAATTTTATCAGAAAATGTTTGCAATTCCCTTTTAATTTACTAATGTTTTTTAGGTCTACCATTTTATCTTCATTATTTTTCATGATAATTTTCAATTTTGATATGTCTTTCTATATATTTCCTCTATTTTATCAAAAATGTTTTCAATGTTTTAATTTAGAAAGTTTTTATATCTACCATTTTATATGTAAAAATGTCCATGAAATAGTCAATTTTAATGTGTTTTTCTATATATTTCTTGAATTTTACCAGAAATATTTTCCATGTAAATGTTCAATGTTATCTGAAAATGTTTATAATTCTACCTTCAATCAACTTAGAATCTTTATGCCTATCATTTTATCTACCTAATTTCCATGATATTTTTAATTTTAACATGTTTTTCAATATAGTTCTCCAAGTTTTTTAAAAAATATTTTCCATGTAAATCTTGAAGTATATAAGAAAATGTTTATAATTCCACTTTCAATCAACTTAGGAATAATTTTATACCTACCATTATTATATCTATATAAAATTTTACATGATAATCTTCAATTCTAACATGTTTTACTACAGTTTTATCAGAAATATTTTCCATGTAAATCTTCAATTCTATTATAAAATGTTTCTATCCCATATTTCAATTAATATAGCAATGTTTAACACGTCTACCAATTTACTTTTAATTTTCCAGGAAACTGTCAATTTTAACGTGTTTATCTGAGATTTTCCCATGTAAATCTTTAATTTTGTCATGAAGTGTTTTATTTTGCTTTACTTCCCTTTTCAATAAATAAAACATAAAATAAATTACCCTGGGGACCTCAAGATGTTTGAAATGCCAGACCCATGGACTATCTACTGAGGAAAGCTGCTAAGAGGGAATGGAGTCAGCATAGGAGAAAGAACTTTGTTGCAGTCAACAAAGAAGAAAAGGGAGTTGGAGATCTGAAGGCCCCTTTGACATCAGACTGGAGATGCAGAGTTTGGAGTTTGTCTTGATTTGTGGATTACACAAATGATCCAAAGAATCTCAGAAGACCCTTGAACTTGGACTTTTAACATTGTTGAGATGGTTACAGACTATGTGGATTATAAAAGTTGGACTGCATGGCTATTGCATTATGTTATGTTTAGCTATGGCCCCATAGATTCATATGCTTGAACAAGTCTATGAGAGCAAGGGAGTAGACTATGATGGTTTGTGTATTCATAGGGCAGGGAATAGTACTGTTACCTATTAGAGTAGGAATGGTCTTGTTGGAATAGGATTGTCACTGTGGGTGTGGGCTATAAGACCCTCATCCTAGCTGCCTGAAAGTGAGGATTCTGCTAATCTTCAGAAGATTCTCCTACTGGACCATGACTTTCTAAATGCTTCCATGCTCCCACATTGATGATAATGGACTGAACATCTGAATTTAAAGCCAGCCTCAATTAATTGGTGTACTTTTTTAATACTTTCCTTAATCACTGAATCTATTCTCAGCAGTAAAATACTAAAACACTAAGATAAATAAATACCTGGATTTTTAGAAAATTAGAATGCATACCTAATGTATGTATTCCTACATGTCAAAAGAAACACTTTCTATAGGTGTGGCACAAGGAAGGACAAAAGTTCATGTCAGGGGTGAAGAGATGGCTCATCATTTGAGAACATGTTTCTCAAAGACGCACAGGGTATCTAACATCCTCTGTCACTTCAGTTCCAGCTGAAATCCAATGACCTCTTCTGGACTTGGAGAATGGCATGCAAATGTTGCACAGATCTACAGAAGGCAAATCATCCATAAATATAAAATAAAGCAAAATGAAAAACCACAGGATAATGTTCATAGACCATATGGGCCCCTATTTTTCTCAGCTTTTACAAACATCTCAAAACTGAAAAGTGAACTACATACTGTGCTTCTGTTAAAAACCCAAAATGAACCAAATGCATTGTCAAACAAAAAATCATCTTCATAATGAAGGACAACAAAACAATAAAACAAAATGCTATCCCCAAAAAGGTCTGGGAATTTATTATCTCTATCAGTAGTTACCACTGATAGTATATTTGAAGGAAAGCACACACATGCAGTTCTGTGTTTTCTGATAGCTTTTATATTCCCTTAGCCTATGTTTTATTTCCTAAGAGATGTTACAGAAATACTGATGTATTTCCCATTAACATCTTCCACGCTATCATCCACAGAATTTTAGTAGTATCTAAATATTTGACAACAATGATACAGCATGAATAATTTTTCCCATCATGAAGTTGGTATCCACAGATTTGGACACACTATCCACACTGAATGTGCAGTCTTGTTTGTAGCTCAGTCTGGCTGGAAAGTCATTATGGTGCCAAGACCTGTAAGAATGCAGAGTTCCATCTGGGTCTGAGAGCTGTGGGAACTCAAGACTGTGGCACCACATCTGACTAAAGAGGATTCTTAGGAGAGAAAAGTTGGATATCAATGTTTTATTAATAAGAATACATACAATTTACTCAAAAGAAACTGAGAACATGTGGTCAATATGTACAGTGTATAGCCTTAAGAAATTATCAAATCAATTATAAGAATAAAACAATAATAAATAAATAACAAAATATCAAATGAAACCAAGAAAAACCAAATAACCAAAGTAATCAAAATTCAAACCAAAATGTAAAAACAAGAATTGTTCTAAGGAGCATTCTTTGGCTGCTCAATTTGCAGCACAGACTTAGAGCTGGTGGCTGCCCTTGGCAATATTACTAAAAAGCACTTAGTGATGGTAACAATCTTTACAAGAGAAATATAAGCAGTTCTCTTTTTTAGAGTGTGTCTTTGAAGGATATGGCCACCCAAGTCTAAGCAGAAGATATGTCACAGTCTTTGGCTCAAAGTCTTTGCAATTTCATTGACTGATCTTCATGTAATTTTTCTTGATGACTCATCAGGACAAGAAAATATTTAAACTCTCAGATTCTTCCTGGATGTCCATCACTCTTGGTGTGTCTCTGAATGTGTCCGAATACTGCACTCTTGCTGAGCCAGAACCTAGATGAATTTAAGTCCTTTTCACTATGAAATTAAATTCAAGGAAGAAAATGCAGCTGATGATACCCATTATTATGAGGAATGAGATGCAATAGTGGTGTATGTGCTGCGCGTACTTAGTGCTAGTCCTACAGGAGTACTCCACAAGGGAGATCATGTCCTTGTCAGTTCCATGTTCCAGATTCTGAAAGAGTATATCACACCTAAGGAAGGAAGAGACAAAAGCCTGGTAAGAATTTGTCAATTCTGATGTCCCTCTCACACCAGGTGTACTCAGCTGGACATTCAAACAGGACCTATCAGCTGAGGTCAGAACCTGTATCCACACGTGTCATAGTGTACCTAGGCTTGGGTTTTGTCCTCAGCTTTTAAAAACTGCAAGAAACTGAACTGTGATGTACACACTGTACTGGAATTTAACAGCACACCACATTTGTCCAAGAGTCCAGGTATAACATATGGAATAACATTGCAGTAATGTCTGATTCTGAGTTCAAGAGAACTATGTGGAAAACTACAGAGATGCCTTCTGGGAAACCTGACAAGAATTGAAGTGAAGGCTGTGATTATTTATCCAGTGTAGCAACCTGCCTGGGTTCCATTTGTCAAACTCTCTATCTGCAAATATCCAGAGAAACCATATTACATGAAATCCCTGGGCACTATAGGTCCTATACTGAGGATAAGTGTGCTAAACAAAAATATTCCCAAGACTAGATACTGATTTTTAAACATGCAGGTCATGAAGAAACAAAACAACACCTCTCTGTGTCTACGGCTATTATAGGTTCCAGTCTCAAGCATGCAAAATATTTATGTTCACAAAATACAAGCATAGTATATTTCAATAATCTGTTTAGTTGTCCAGTGAAAGCTAATATACAATCTTTTAGGATGAATTGGGGATATGAAAAACAAATCTTAAGTGGGAGAGGTGCATAGTGGGCATAGCATATAGACAGCTCAGTCAGTGATGTGCTTTCCCATTATAAAATCGAATGGGAATCAGGGGGCTTGACCTAATATCCAATCTGGCTTAGCAAGTTACCAAGGCAGGGAAGAACAGGATTGGTTCCCAGTAAAATATCCCATCTTAGTGATGGACTAGCATCTCAATCTTGGTCATTGTTTCAGTCTTGTCCCAAAGTAAACAGTTTCTTCCAGTAGGAGCTCCCTTTACAATCACCTAACTTACTTGGTATCCAAAGGTATGAGCACATAATAATAGGAAATCTCTGTGAGTAGGATTGATAGGAACAGTTTCCCCACGTGAATGATTGTGTCAGGGATATTTTGAATAAGATAAGGCTGACTGTTTGAAGGCCTAATGCTTACATGGATTATCTCAAACTGAGAAATCGTTCATGTAAAGACTGAACCATATAAGTACTATTTACTATATCTGATGGTCTTCTGGAGAGTTTCTCCTTCTGTACAAACATGCACACACACACACACACACACACACACACAAGCACACATACGTACCTGTATATACAAGCAACCGTACCAGAAATACTTGAAAAATCACCTAGCATACACCAAACATTCAACTTCAGTATAAACACGCTCAACCACAGCTGCTCCAAACACACACAGACACAGACACACAAACACAAACATCACATTCCTGACACAGGCACAGACACACAAACAAAAACACAAACATCAATGAAAATGTTCCTCTTGTCCAGCACATTTCCTTTTGCATGAGCAAGTATGGGACCTACCATGTGTCAAAGGAAGGCTCTCAGACTCAGGAAGACTCTGTGGTCCTGACCTGTACCTTTCTGCTCTTCAGGAACTTTATCTATGCTGATACTTGCTGGCCCTACAAGTAAGTTACAAGCTCTGCACAGAAAACCTGGGCAACACAACACCAAATTCCCAAGAAAGAGCTATCTAAGAAAGCCCACAGCAAGCCCCATGTTGATGCCTCACAGTTTCCTCAAAGGTCTATGAAGCCTGAAGAAACCATCTTGAGATAGCAGAGAAGGGGAGGGGAAAGAACAAAAGCTGACAAAAGACAACAGTGATATCCACTCACTTGTCAATTCCACTCTGCTCTCATCCCTGCAAACCACTTCCTGCCTGCAATCTCACATGATCACTGCAAAGCAAAGGAGCTACAGGCCTTTACTTCTTCTCCAAAGCTCTGTGCTATTCTAAAGGAGGACTCCAGCACAGCACCCTTCAAACTTAATGGCATGCAGTGGTGTGCTGTGTAGTCCACCTATCTCCATTAATGAACTGCAGATTCTAGTAGAGGAGGAGCAGGTGCTTATAAATACACAGTTTCTCAAAAAGGCCTACATCCTCAGAAAAACTTGGAAAGGATCACATACATGAACACTTGGATGAGACACAAGGGAGGGTGTGGGGAAGTTGGTGGACAGTTTCATTAGTGTGTCTATGTTTTTGGCTAGCCATGAGGGCAAACTGCCTCTGATGCCTCATCCTACCTGCTGTTCCTTGGCACATGGGAAATCGATGGTCTTGCTGGCCTCCTCACAGAAACTCTTTTCTTCCCCAAAGTAGGCTTGTGGTTCAGCCTGCTCCACCAGCAGCTTATGGTTCTCATGCAGCAATATTCTTACATTCTCCTTCTGTTGTAAACATGCATTCAGGACGTGGTAGTGCCTGGTGCTGATTGACAAATAAAACAGGGCGAGTTTCTATATCAGTTTCAGTTTGTCTGCCAGTCCTCCAAGTACACTGATCCCTGCAATTCCCTGATCCCCTGACAGCCCCAGTCTCAAGTACACAGTATACATATCAACACCAAATTGAGGCAGGTCAAATTTATAGACTGGTGTAATGTGGCTAACATTCCACAAGACTCAAATTACTTCAGAAATCCCTGATACTTAGAGGGTTCCATGAACATCACAGAACAGGAAATATTCCTCATGGGTGCTTCTGTGTCCATGGTACTAGGAAACCATCAGCACTAGAGGACAAATCCTCTCTGAGAGAGGAGATAAGTTCCAACAGGTACATAATCTTTCCATTTTTGTCAGGGATCCAGATCTTTAAATCTCCTGGTAGAACCTTAGAGGTTAAGGTTTGCCTTATATTTCCAATATGCTCGAAATGTTTTCTATGTAGAAGATCCTGAATTTGGAAGAATAAAAGTGGATGGTCTTGTATACTCTTCACAATTAAGACAACTGAGTCAAAGAGGCACAAATTCAAGACCTTTGCCTCAAGGCAGGGTTCCTATTATGAAACAGTAAGGAACCAGAGCCCTTACTTTTGTTCAGAGTCCTACAAGGACAGAAGTATTCCCTGACTAGTGCTGGGGTTGCGGCTGTGTCAATGACTTACCTGTAGGAATACTTATCTTCTATCACCTCCTTGTACTTCTCTATGGCATCACTTATTGACTGCTTCATTTTTTCCATATCCATCCTTGTCTTCTCATGTTGTGATTTAATGATGTCGAATTCAACATTCATCCTGTGTTAGGGCATGACCAAAGGAGCAATAACGTCCACTGAGATATGAATTCAAGAATCATGTACAAACAAATGGTGCTAGCACAAGTGGTGATCAGTATGTAAAAAAATGTAAATTGACCCATTCTTATGTCCTTCTACAAAAGTCAAGCCCAAGTAGATCAAAAACCTCCACATAAAACCAGATAGACCAGAATTCCCCAGATAGAAACTGGAGAAGATCCTGAAACACATGGGCACATGGGAAAATTTCCTGAACAGAACACCAATGCCTTATGCTCTGAAATCAACATATGGTTTCAACATATGGGACCACATAAAATTGCAAAGATTCTGTAAGACAATGGTCACTGTCACTAGTACAAAACAGTAACTAACATATGGGAAAACGATATTTACCCATCCTACATCCAAAGGAGAGGTAATAATATTCAATATATGCAAAGAACTCAAGAAGATAGACTCCAGAGAATCAAATAACACTAAAAAAAATGGGGTACAGAGATAAACAAAAAATTTCAGCTGACAAATATTTAATGGCCAACAAGCACATAAATAAGTGGTCAACATCCTTAGTCATCAGGGAAATGTTCATCAAACCAACCCTGCGATTACACATCATAGAAGTCAGAATACCTAAAATCAAAAACTCAGGTACCACAGTTGCTGGATAGGATTGTGGAGAGACACACTCTTCCATTGTTGATGGAATTACACACAGTTACAACCACTCTGGAAATCAGTCTACCAGATCCTCAAAAATTAGACATACTAAATCTGAGGACACAACTAAATTCTCCTGGGCATATTCCCAAAGATACTCCCACATACAACAAGGATACATGCTCCACTATGTTGCCAGCAGACTAATTTATAATAGCCAGAAGCTGGAAAGAACCCAGATGTCCTTCAAAAGAGGAATGGACACACAGAAAGTGATACATATATACAATGGAGTACCTCTCAGCTAATAAAAAATATGAAATCAAGAAATTCTTAGGTAAATGAATGGAACTAGAAAATATCATCCTCAGTAAGGTAACGCAAACACAAAGGAACTCACATGGTATGCACTCACTGATATGTAGATATTAGCCCAAAACATCCATATAACCAAGGTACAATTCACAGAACACATGAAGCTCAAGAAGGAAGACCAAAGTTTAGCAGATTCAGACCTTCATAGAAATTGGACAAAATAATCACCAGAGCAAATATAGAGATAAAGTATAGAGCAGAGACTGAAGAAAAGGCCATGTCAAGACTGCCCTACATAGAGATTCATCCTGTATACAGTTCCATACCCAGATTCTATTGAAGATGCCAAGAAATGCTTGCTGAAAGGAGTCTCATATAGCTGCCTCATGAGAGGACCTGCCACAGCCCTACAAATACAGAGGCAAATGCTCATAGCCCAACATTGGACTGAGAATCTACTGAGAGATGGAGGAATTAGAGAAAGGACTGTGGAGCTGAAGTGGTTTCCAACCCATAGAACTGCAATATCAACCAACTTTATTTTTTTCTTTTTTTTTATTGATATATTTTTTAATTACATTTCAAATGATTTCCCCTTTTCTGGGTCCCCACCCCCCGAAAGGCACATAAACCCTCTTCCCTCCCCCTGTTCCTCCATCTACCTCTTCCCACTTCCCTGTTCTAGAATTCCCCTATACTCTTGCACTGAGGCTTTCCAGAACCAGGAGCCACTCCTCCATTCTTTTTGGACATCATTTAATATGTGGATTATGTCTTGGGTATTAAAAGTTTCTAGGCTAATATCCACTTATCAGTGAGTGCATACCATGATTGATATTTTGAGACTGGGTTACCTCACTTAGTATGATGTTCTCCAGCTCCATCCATTTGTCTAAGAATTTCATGAATTCATTGTTCCTAATGGCTGAATAGTACTCCATTGTGTAAATATACCACATTTTTTGTATCCATTCCTCTGTTGAAGAACACCTGAGTTCTTTCCAGCTTCTGGCTACTACAAATAGGGCTGCTATGAACATAGTGGAGCATGTGTCCTAATTGCATGCTGAAGAATCCTCTGGGTATATGCCCAAGAGTGGTATAACAGGGTCCTCAGGAAGTGTCATGCCCAGTTTTCTGAGGAATCGCCAGACTGATTTCCAAAGTGGTTGCACCATCTTGCAATCCCACCAGCAGTGGAGGAGTGTTCCTCTTTCTCCACATCCTCGCCAACACCTGCTGTCTCCTGAGTTTTTGACCTTAGCCATTCTGACTGGTGTGAGGTGAAATCTCAGGGTTGTTTTGATTTGCATTTCCCTAATGATTAATGATGTTGAACATTTCTTAATGTGTTTCTCAGCCCTCCGAAGTTCTTCATGTATAGTTCTTGAAGTCCTAGCTAGAGCAATTAGACAACATAAGGAAGTCAAAGGGATACAAATTGGAAAGGAAGAAGTCAAACAATCACTATTTGCAGATGATATGATAGTATACTTAAGTGACCCTAAAAACTCTACTAGAGAACTCCAACTTCAGCAAAGTGGCTGGCTACAAAATCAACTCAAGCAAATCAGTAGCCTTTATATATTCAAAGGATAAGCAGACTGAGAAAGAAATTAGGGAAATGACTCCCTTCACAATAGCTACAAATAAAAAAAAATAGTACAAAGATACACACAAGCTAAGTATCTTGGGGTGACTCTAACCAAACAAGTGAAAGACCTATATGACAAGAACTTCAGATCTCTGAAGAAGGAAATAGAAGAAGATCTCAGAAAATGAAAAAATCTTCCATGCTCGTGGATTGGCAGGATTAATATAGTTAAAATGGCCATCTTGCCAAAGGCAATCTACACATTCAATGCTACCTCATAAAAATCCCAACCCTGTTCTTCATAGAGCTAGAAAGAGCAATTCTCAAATTCACCTGGAATAACAAAAAACTCAGGATAGCTAAAACTATTCTCAACAGTAAAAGAACTTCAGGAGGATTCAGTATCCCAGACTTTAAACTTTACTACAGAGGGGAGAGACTTTCTAACACATCTTTCCCAAAGAGATTCTTATGTGAAGCCAAGATAAACACAAGAAGCGAGGTGATCAATTTGGGGGTGGACTCAACACTTTTATCACCTGCGAACTGTGCATCAGTCAAATGTTCAGACCTCATCAAAGGCCCCACAGCGCCACTTCCTGAACAAAACATGCACAAATATATTCACACAAACAAACATTTTAGAATGCCAAATCAATCTAGGGAGCTGCCATATTCTCAGAGTATAATGAACAAAATCAGAGTAAACCAGTTATGACATGAACCCATTGCATCCATACACTAAGAGGCAGCAATTGTGACCATGTCCTTCTAGCTGTTTATAGAACCAATGAGACTCCAAGCTCCTCAAGGTCAAATACAATAGAGGATGACCATAAACATAGCACATGCCTTATCCTACAATTCAACAGTTGTAATGGCTTATTAAAATGCATAATGAAAGTTGATACACTCCAGTCATGAGAAATAGGCTTAACAGAGATGGAACAATACAGTTAATAGGGTACAAGATGTAATTACTACCTGTAGTTCAAATTATTATAGTTGTAAAGATCCAGGATTCGACAAAGTTCTTCCTTCTCAAACCGCATCTTCCTGATATCAAAATCCAATGCTTCTAATTTATTCTTTTGCTTCATCTGATTAGTTATGCTTGAATTTTGGGGTGGTGTTTTCCTACCAGGTCCTGAAAATAGATAAACACAAATGAATTTCCATAGTTGATGGCCCAGGGCAGGGGACCATTCTGAATCCCAAAAAGACTTTTGAGGAAGAGCAAAGCTAGAGACAGGGTGAATCTCTGAAAGAGTAGAAAAGCTATGTTTGAGCTAGTCTGCTAAGCTATGTTTCTCCTCCCAACCACCATTGTCAGACATATGCCATACTCCCAATTACAGGCACCCTTGTCCTGAAAACCATAAGCATCTTGAGATGTAAATATCTGAGGAACATTGTCAGCTCATATCTGATGCTATGCAGATAAATTCTGAAGTTCAACAGCTCAGCATTATCAAGCTCTAATGATTTGTATTTAAATGCAAAGGGTCTGAGACCTCAACAGGTAACCAGCACAGTCTCCTTTTCTCTTCTTTTCATCAGAGACTGATGTATCCTACAGTAATCTAGAGGATGAAGTGCTTCAACTCCCTACCATGAAGAGATACATTGTTATTCTCAAAGTGTCTCCTCCTGGCATTCAGTGACACTCCAAAGGAAATTAAATAGCTTCCAGAAAAGTAGAAGGTGCAGGTGTGTCAATTACTGGCACTCTGTCAAACTAATCATCAGAAAGTTTTGATTCTTGTTCTGCAACTGAGAAAGTCCAAGATTCCTGCCTGTAAGACCTACTCCTGAAGTCCAAGCTTACCTATTCCTGAAAGTTCCCCAATTCTGCCCAGGACTCACTGTGCCTTCGCCAAAAAGAATTCATTCTTCCTGTTCTATGAGACAGGTTGCTGGATTCCTTCTGACTTGGTCCAGTGTCTCCTTGATCGAGATTCTCCATTCGAAATAGCCTCCGCAGCCTTGAAAACATGTCTGTTTGTGAATCCAGCAGGCACTGAATGATATCCCACAGGCAGTTGCTGTTGCCACAACACAGGTGACATCACAGAAGATTCTAGTTCTCTCCTAGATACAGGAGAATGTCCAAGGAAGGCATTACTGATGATGTCACTGGGAACTGCCATGACCTGCTTGTTAATAAGCTCTCCTCAAATTGACCAATTTCTGGGCTGCCCTTTCCTGGAGCCTCTAATTTGACCCAGAGAACACCCTTTGGCTACCTCTCCTTTCAAAGCTAGAGATTTCTCTCTGCTTAATTAGAAGTCAAGTGCTTTTGATGGGGAGAGTTAGTTAGGACCCTATCATGCATAATAGTTTATTGTTAGCACCCAAATCTGTAAGTACTATAAAAGTGGGAAATTTTTGTCAATAATAAATATTCCACCTGTGTCAATTCATATGACATACAGTAAATTCCCCACGTTTGCCCTTTTTGCCAGATGCCAATATCTTTCTCCTTTACCATTAATTCTACTGAACCTGGTGAATATTTTCTTACTGTGCATTCCGTAATTGTTTACATAGATATATCCATGCATTTAACAAAATCTCTTGTTTACAATGTTCTTTATAGCAAGTATAACTCACTTTACTTTGGAACAGAAGGGCTCAAATACAAGGCAAATATAAGATGGTAAACTTTCTGTCCCTACTTCAAAATATTAACTTGCACAGCCTCCTTTTGTCAAATATGACCAGACAATAAAAGTGGGCATCTGTGAGCCAACGTCAACCTGGACTGCATGACTATATTGTAGCCACACAGCCAACACATCTCCAATATCTGTCTATTCTGAATTGCCAAGTCCAGGCATGAGGATGTAGGGGGCTGTACCATGATACTATACTCACAGTAAAAATGAGACTCAGGAGGATGGGCAGGGAGTGGAATGGCCTGAGTTCAGGTTAAAACTCAATTTTAATGGGTCCATAAGTTCAGGCAGGAGTCGCTTTGGCATTGATATCTGTGGCTTATCCATTCTTTTTCTGATTGTGATGAATCTGTGCTATAATCTCCACTACCCTCAAAATTGTAAGAGTCAAAAAAGCAGGTATATCTTTTGCAGGAAGACATCTACCTTTGATTGTCACCTTGAGGCACAGAATATCACTCTGAAAACCTGGAAAAGAGGAGGGAGATTGTTGATGAGTGAGAACTTGAGGGCTTTTCTTCCCTATAGGACACTAATTTTTCTACTGTGATTTTTCCATTGCTCTTTCACTAATGGTGACTTGGCTGTTTCCTTGCATAAAGGAACCTGCATGCCCCAACAATGAGCCAACTGCAAACAAGCTCCTTTTTTCAAGAAAAGTTTTGTTGCAGAATTATGCCTTGGCAGCAGGAAGGTCAACTAAGCTGTTCCTAGGTCCAGCTCTCCTGGTACAGTATTAAAGACCTGAGGTATTTGGGAAAAGAAAGCAGCACACAATTTCACATAGATCTCTGTGATGCAAGTGCTAGAACAGTAATAGGATTGTTAGTTTCTTCTTTGTTATCAATACCTACAAAGCTGGTCAGAGTTGATACATTCCTTTAATCACAGAACACAGAAGGATTTTTTTTAACTTTTGTTGCTAGGACTCCATTTGTTTCTTTTGGTTTTTGTTTTTAATTTCCCCAGCTAATAGCACTATACCTAGAATACTAAGGCCATGTTCAATATGGCCTTATGATTTATGTTAGTCATTGATTTTATTCTTACCAAACACTCCACTGATGATTCTATTACTTGCTTTCTTTTTTTCCTTTTTTTATTAGATGTATTTTTTATTTACATTTCAAATGATTTCTCCTTTTCTAGCCCCCCACTCCCCAAAAGTTCCATAAACCCCCTTACCTCCCCCTGTCCTCAGACCCACCCCTTCCCACTACCTTGTTCTGGTTTTGCTCTATACTGCTTCACTGAGTCTTTCCAGAACAAAGGGACATTCCTCTATTCTTCTTGTACCTCATTTGATGTGTGGATTATGTTTTGGGTATTCCAGTTTTCTAGGTTAATATCCACTTATCAGTGAGTGCATACCATGATTGATCTTTTGAGACTGGGTTACCTCACTTAGTATGATGTTCTCCAGCTCTATCCATTTGCCTAAGAATTTCATGAATTCATTGTTTCTAATAGCTAAATAGTACTCCATTGTATAGATATACCACATTTTTTACATCCACTCTTCTGTTGAGGGATACCTGGGTTCTTTCCAGCTTCTGGCTATTATAAATAGGGCTGCTATGAACATAGTGGAGCATGTATCCTTATTACATGCTGAGGAATCCTCTGGGTATATGCCCAGGAGTGGTATAGTAGGATCTTCATAAAGTGAGATGCCCAGTTTTCTGAGGAACCGCCAGACTAATTTCCAGAGTGGTTGTACCAATTTGCAACCCCACCAGCAGTGGAGGAGTGTTCTTCTTTCTCCACATCCTCGCCAACACCTGCTGTCTCCTGAATGGATTGGCAGGGTTAATATAGTTAAAATGGCCATTTTGCCAAAAGCAATATACAGATTCAATGCAATACCCATCAAAATCCCAACACAATTCTATACAGAGTTAGAAAGAGCAATTCTCAAATTCATCTGGAATAACAAAAAACCCAGAATAGCTAAAACTATTCTCAACAACAAAAGAAATTCTGGAGGAATCAGTATCCCTGACCTCAAGCAATACTACAGAGCAGTAGTGCTAAAAACTGCATGGTATTGGTACAGTGACAGGCAGGAGGATCAATGGAACAGGATTGAAGATCCAGAAATGAACCCACACACCTATGGCCACTTGATCCTGGACAAAGGGGCTGGAAACATATAATGGAAAAAAGATAGCCTTTTCAACAAATGTTGCTGGTTCAACTGGAGGTCAGCATGCAGAAGAATGCAAATTGATCCATCCTTGTCTCCTTGTACTAAGCTCAACTCCAAATGGATCAAGGACCTCTACATAAAGCCAGACACTCTGAAGCTAATAGAAAAGAAACTGGAGAAGACCCTTGAGGACATTGGTACAGTGGGAAAGTTTCTGAACAAATCACCAATAGTGTATGCTCTAAGATCAAGAATTGACAAATGGGACCTGATAAAATTGCAAAGTTTCTGTAAGGCAAAGGACACCATCAAACGGACAAATAGGCAACCAACAAATTGGGAAAAGATATTCACCCATATACCCAGAGGATTCCCCAGCATGTAATAAGTCATTGCTTGGTGTCTTCTCTCCAATAGCTGCTTTTCTGCAGAATAAAGAGAATGTGTTCTTATTTCTTTTTTAATCATCTTAATACACTCCAGACTTTTTTTTGTGGTACAGGTGTGTTGCATTTTTAGAAGAAATCAAGATTATTTTGTACAATAGATGTCATGTTCCAAATGTGGATTAGCAAGTTCTTATTCTTATTTAATTTTCATTAGCCTGCACCACTGTATGTCAATGATATATTGAACTTTCTGTTTTTTTAATTAGATATTTTGCTTATTTACATTTCAAATGTTATTCCCTTTTCTCTTTTCCCCTCCAAAAACACCCTATCCCATCCTCCACTACCCGTACTCATCAACCCACACACTCTCTCTCCCCTATCCTGGGATTCCACTATGCTAGGGATTCCAGCATTCTCAGGAACCAGGGCCTCTCCTTCCTTTCTGAGTTCCAGACCAGCCTGGTCTACCTACAGAGTTAGTTCCAGGACTGCCAGGGATATGCAGAGAAAACTTGTCTCAAAATAAACAAACCAAAAATCTAAAGGAATTCTCAGGTGGTCAGCAGCTTCTGACAATTGATTTGTTGATAAACCCTATGGTTGAAAACAGGAAGCAGCTGAACCCTAAGTTTGAATTACCGAATAGCTGAAAGAAGCTGAGAAGGAGAGCAACGCTGTAGGAGGATCAGCCGTTTCATTAAACCTGGGCCCTTGAGATCTCTCAGACATTGAAACACCAACCAGGCTGCATACAACACATGTTAAGAGGCCACCAACACATAGAGCACAGGACTGCCAGGTCTGGTTTTAGACAGAGAAGATCCACCTAACCACCAAGAGACTGTAGGCAACAGGCAGTTTAGAGGTCTGGTGAGGTAGTGTTGGGGCATGGAGACAACATCATAGACACAGGGGAGCAGTTAGGAGGTATGGGATATGCTATGGAGGTACAGGGAGAAAAATAAATCAAGAGTTTAAAATAAGTAAAGAAAACAGAGGAATTCTGTGTTGGAATTTTTGGGTGACTTAAGTATACTCTCCTATCATCTGCAAATAATGATATTTTGACTTCTTCCTTTCCAAATTGTAACTGTGTGACCTTCCTCCATCATCTGATTGATCTGGCAAGGACCTCATGGTCTATTTTGAATAGGTAGGGACTGAGAGGGCAGGCTTGTTTAGTCCCTCATTTTAGTGGAATTGCTTCCAGTTTCTCTCCATTTAGTTTGATGTTGGCTACTTTTTGTTGTATATTACTATTACTATGTTTAGGTATGGGCCTTGATTTTCTGATATCTCCAAGACTTTCCTCAAAAATAGATGTTGAATTTTGTCAACTGCTTTCTCAGCATCTAAAGAAATGGTCATGTAGTGATTGTCTTTGAGATTGTTTCCATTCCTGCACACTGGGATGAAGTCAACTTGAGAATGATGAATGATCTTATAGATTTGTTCTTGGATTTGCTTTGGGAGAATTCTATTGTGTGATTTTGAAACAATATTCATAAACAAAATTAGTGTGAATTTCTCTTCGTTGGGGCTCAGTGAGATTTTGGTTTAAGCATGAATATGGCTTTATAAAACAAACTGAGTAGTGTTTTGTCTGTTTTTATTTTGTGAAACATTTGTAAGAGACTTGTAAGAGAATTGTAATAGGTCTTCTTTGAAGGTCTGAGAGAATTCTGCACTAAACCTATCTGTTCCTGGGCTTTTTGTGGTTGGGAGACTTTTCATGACTGTTTCTATTTCTTTATGGGTAATGGGACTGTTTTGATGGCTTATCTGATCCTTTTGTAACTTAGCAGGTATGTGTCTATAAAACTGTCCATTTCATCAAGAGTTTCCAGTTTTGTTGAGTATAGGCTTTTGTAATAGGATCTGATGATTTTTTGAATTTTCTTTATTTCTGCTGGTATGTCTCCATTTTCTTTTCTGATTGTCTTAATTTGGATACTGTCTCTGTATCCTTTGATTAATCTGGCTAAGGGTTTATTTATCTTGTTGATTTTCTCAAAGAACCAGCTCCTGATTTGGTTGATTCTTTGTATAGTTCTTTTTTTCCATTGGTTGATTTCAGCCCTGCATTTAATTCTTCCCTACCATCTACTCCTCTTTGGTGTATATGTTCATTTTTGTTCAAGAGCTCTCAGATGTGCTGTCAAAGTGCTAGAGTATGCCCTCTACAGTTTCATTTTGGAGGCAATTAGAGCAATGAGTTTTTCTTTTAGCACTGCTTTTCTTTGTGTTCCATAAATTTGGGTGTATTGTACCTTCATTTTCATTAAATTCAAAAAATTCTTTAATTTCTTTCAAGATTTCATCCTTGATGAAGTAATATAGAGTAGAGAGCATTGTTCAGCTTCCATGTGTATGTGGGCTTTCTTCTTTTGGTGTTGTTATCATTGAAGAGCAGCCTTCGTCCATGGTGATCAGATAGGATGCATCAGATTATTTCAGTTTCCTTGTATCACTTGAGGCCAGATTAGTGACCAGTTATGACCAATACGCTCAGTCTTACAGACATAAACATGAGGTGCTAAGAAGGAATATGTTTTGTTTAGGATGAAATGTTCCTTAGATATCTGTTAAATCCCTTTGATTTATAACTTCTTTTAATTTTACTGTGTCTCCACTTAGTTTCTGTTTCCATGATCTGACCATTGATGAGAGTGGGGTGTTAAAGGCTCACACTATTATTGTTTGAGGTTCAGTGTGAACTGTGAGCTTTAGTAAAGTTTCTTCTATGACTATGGGTGCCCTTTCATTTGGAGCATAGATATTCAGAATTGAGAGTTCATCTTGGTAGGTTTTTGCTTTGATGACTATGAAATTTCCATCCTTATCTATTTTTGATAGCTTTAGGTTGATAATGATAGCTTCAGTATTTGGATGGCTACTCCAGCTTGTTCCTTGGGACCATTTGCTTGGAAAATTGTTCTTGAGCATTTTATTCTGAAGTATTATTTGTCTTTGTCACTAAGATGCAATTCCTGTATGCTGCAAAATGCTGGGTCCTGTTTACTTTTATTTGGGAATTGTATCCATGGATTTTTAAAAAATATTAAGGAAAAGAGATTGTTGCTCCCTATTATGATTGTTGTTACAGGGCAAAATTATATTTGTGTGGCTCCTTACTTGGTTTTTTTATTAGATATATTCCTTATTTACATTTCAAATGATTTCACCTTTGCTGGTTCCCCTCCCCCTCAAGTTCCATAAGCCACTTCCCCTCCCTCTGTTTCCAAATTAATCCCCTCCTGCTTCCCAGTCCTGGTATTCCCCTACACTGTTGCATAGAGCCTTTCCAGGACCAGAGGCCTCTCTTCCCTTTGATGTCCAACGAGGCCATCCTCTGCTGCCTATGCTTCTGGAGCCTTGGGTAACACCATGTGTACTATCTGGTTGATGTTTTTGTACCTCAAACTCCCAATTCTGAATGTCTATGCTCCAAATAAAAGGGCAGCCTCATTCATCAAAGAAACTTTACTAAATCTTATAACATACATTGAACCTTACACAATAATTGTGGGTGACTTCAACACCCCACTCTCCTCAATGGATAGATCAGGGAAACACAGACTAAACAGAGACATACTGAAACTAACAGAAATTTTGTACTAAATGAATTTAATAGATATCTATATAACCTTTCATCCTAAATCAAAAGAATATACCTTCTTCTGAGGACCTCATGGTACCTTCTCCAAAATGACCATATAATTGGTCACAAAACAGACCTCAACAGATATAAAAAGATCCAACTAATACCATGCCACCTATCAGATCACTATGGAGTAAGTGTGGTCTTCAATAGCAACAAAAACAACAGAAAGCCCACATACACATGGAAACTGAACAGTCCTCTACTCAATGATACTTTGGTCAAGGAAGAAATAAGGAAAGAAATCAAAGAATTTTTAGAATTTAATGAAAATGAAGTCACAACATACCCTAATTTATGGGACACAATGAAAGCAATGCTAAGGGGAAAACTCTTAGCTCTGAGTACCTCCAAAGGGAAGCTGGAGAGACCATACACTAGCAACTTAACTTTCAAGCACACTTGAAAACGTTAGAATAAAAAGAAGCTAATACACCCACAAGGAGTAACAGGCAGGAAATTATCAAACTCAGGGCTGAAATCAGCCAAGTAGAAACAGAAAGATCTATACAAGGACTCAACAAAACAAGGAGCTTGTTCTTTGAAAAAATCAACAAGATAGATAAACCCTTAGCCAGACTATACTGAGGGCACAGTGATAGTATCCAAAGTTACAAAACCAGAAATGAAAAGATATTAACAACAGAAAGTGAGGAATTTAAAAAAAACATTATATACTACTAAAAAAAAAGCCTATACTCAACTGGAAAATCTGGAAGAAGTGGCTATCTTATTTTTGGTTGGTTGAAAGATTATTTTCTTGCTTTTTCTGGGATATAGTTTCTCTTCTTGTGTTGGAGTTTTCGATTTATTATCCTTTGTAGGGCTGAATTTGTGGAAAGATACTGTGTATATTTGGTTTGGTCATGGAATATCTTGGTTTCTCCATCTATGGTAATTGAGAGTTTTACTGGGTACAGTAGCCTACTCTTCTATTTCTAATCTCTTGGTGTCTCTATGATATCTGCCTAGGATCTTCTGGATTTTAGAGTCTCTGCTTAGAAATCTAGTGAAACTCTGCTTGGTCAGCCTTTATATTGACCTTTTTCCATTACTGTTTTTAATATTTTTCTTTGTGTTGTGCATTAGCATGATGAGGCCAATTAGCCCTATTTCCTGTTGCTTAGGTTCTTGAGCTTGCCTCTCACAATCTGGTTCTCTCTAGGGTTATTTAGTCTTGCTGTCTCTCACTGGAGATTATTCCTCCTGTGAGCCTGTTACCCAGTGATGTTAATTGTATCTGCAGTCCTGGGAGACTAACTGTCTCAGGGCAGGATTTGGATCCAGAGAGCTGTGACACAAGTCTATCTCCAGAGTACAGAGGGAAGGAAGAAGAATTCTGTCCCCTTTGGCTCAGTGGTTCCTGAGCCCTGTGGTCTCCTGGCAGGTCCCTCTTTGAACAGTTATTGGAGGAAAAGTGCTGTCTCCCCTGTTATCTTAGGAGTGACAGTGCTCCTCAGAGACCAGCTCTTGCTCTTTCCATGTCTATAAAGAAGAGTGCTAGAATTTGTCATGGAATTGCATCAAATCTGTAGATCGCTTTTCTTAGGATCACCATTTTTGGCATGTTAATCCTATCAGTTGGCTAAAGGCAAGCACATCAAATAGAAAGGCTGATTGGAATCATCAAAACCAACTTTTCCCATAAAAGCAAGTCCTGGAAACCTGAACACATTGGAAAAGCGAGACTTAAAGAAATTCAGGAGAAACTGGATCAAAAGTTAGAAGCGCTTACAAGGGAAACACAAAAGTCATTGAAAGAATTTCAGGAGAATACAAAAGCCAATAAGGAGGAAACACAAAAATCACTTAAAGAAATACAGGAGAATTTTGATCAACAGGCTGAGGTCATGAACGAGGAACCACAAAAATCTCTTAAAGAATTACAGGAAAGCACAAACAAGCAAGTGAAGGAGCTAAGCAAAATCATCCAGGATCTAAAATCAGAAGTAGAAACAACTAAGAAAACTCAAAGGGAGACAACCTTGGAGATAGAAAACCTTGGGAAGAAATCAGGGGACATAGATGCAAATATCAACAACACAATACAAGAGATAGAAGAAAGAATCTCAGATGCTGAAGATACCATAGAAACCATGGACTCAACAGTTAAAGAAAATGCAAAATGCAAAAAGCTTATAACCCAAAACATCCAGGAAATCCAGGACACAATGAGAAGACCAAACCTAAGGATTATAGGCATAGATGAGAGCGAAGATTTACAACTTAAAAGGCCAGCAAATATCTTCAATAAAATTATGGAAAAAAACTTCCCTAACCTAAAGAGATGCCCATGAATATACAAGAAGCCTACAGAACTCCAAACAGACTGTACCAGAACAGAAATACCTCCCATCACATAATAATCAAAACACCAAATGTACTAAACAAAGAAAGAATATTAAAGGCAGTAAGAGAAAAAGGCCAAGTAACATATAAAGGAAGACCTATCAGAATCACACCAGACTTCTCACCTGAGACTATGAAAGCTAGAAGATCCTGGGCAGATCTCATGCAGACTCTAAGAGAGCACAAATGTCAGCCAAAACTACTACACCAGGCAAAACTCTCAATCACCATAGATGGAGAAACTAAGATAGTCCATGACAAAACCAAGTTTACACAATATCTATCCACAAACCCAGCCCTACAAAGGATAATAGGAGGAAAACAGTAATACAAGGAGGGAAACTACACCCTGGAAAAAGCAAGATAGTAACCTTCTTTCATGAAACCCAAAAGAAGTTAAGCAATCAAATTTAAAAAATAACATCAAAAATGACAGGAAGTAATTATCACTATTCCTTAATATCTCTTAACATCAATGAACTCAATTCCCCAATAAAAAGACATAGACTAACCAACTGGATACGTTGGTTAGTATCCAACATTTAGGGTCCTCCAAAATATAGGACCCTACATTTTGCTGCATAGAGGAAACACACCTCAGGGTCAAAGACAAACACTACCTTAGAGTAAAAGGCTGGAAGACAATTTCACAAGCAAATGGTCTTAGGAAACAAGCTGGAGTAACCATTCTAATATCAGATAAAATTGACTTTCAAACCAAAGTCATCAAAAGAGACTCTGAGAGACACTTCTTTCTGGTCAAAGGAAAAATACAACAAGAAGAACTCTCAATCCTGAACATCTATGCTCCAAATGCCCTCATTCATAAAAGAAACTTTATTAAAGCTCAAAGCACACATTGTACCTAACACAACAATTGTGGGGGACTTCAACACTGCACTTTTCTCAATGGACCGATCAAGAAAACAGAAACTGAACAGGGACACAGTGAAACTAATTGAAGCTTTGGACCAATTAGATTTAACAGATATATAGAGAACATTCTATCCTAAAGCAAAAGAATATAACCTTTTCTCAGCACCTCACAAGACAGAACTCAACAAATATAAGAAGATCAAACTAATCCCATGCCTCCTATCAGATCACTATGTAGTAAAAGTGGTCTTCAATAGCAACAAAAGCAACAGAAAACCCACATACACGTGGAAACTGAACATTTTACTCAATGGTACCTTGGTCAAGGAAGAAATAAAGAAAGAAATTAAAGACTTTTTAGAACTTAATGAAAATGAAGACACAACATACCCAAATCTATAGGACACAATGAAAGCAGTGCTAAGAGGAAAAGTCATATCCCTGAGTGCCTACAAAAAGAAAATTGAGAGAGCATACACTACCAGCTTAATGACACACCTGAAAGCCCTGGAACAAAAAGAAGCTATTTCCCAGGAGGAGTAGAAGGCAAGAAATCATCAAACTCAGGGCCGAAATCAATCAAGTAGAAGCAAAGAGAACCATACCAAGAATCAACAAAACCAGGAGCTGGTTCTTTGAGAAAATCAACAAGATAGATAAACCCTTAACCAGACTAACCAAAGGGCACAAAGACAGTATCCAGATTAACAAACTTAGAAATGAAAAGGGAGATATAACAACAGAAACTAAGGAGATGCAAAAAATCATTAGATCCTACTACAAAAGCCTATACTCAACACAACGGGAGAATCTGGAGGAAATGGACAGTTTCCTAGACAGATATCTGACACCAAAACTAAACCAGGATCAAATAGATCACCTAAACAGTCCCATAACACCTGAAGAAATAAGAAGGGTCATAGAAAGTCTCCCAACCAAAAAAAGCACGAGACCAGATGGCTTCAGTGCAGAATTCTATCAGACCTTCATAGAAGACCTAACACCAATACTCTTCAAACTTTTCCACAAAATAGAAAGAGAAGGAACTCTACCCAACTTGTTCTACGAAGCCACAATTATGCTGATACCAAAACCACACAAAGATCCAACAAAGAAAGAGAACTTCAGGCCAATTTCTCTTATGAATATTGCTGCAAAAATACTTACTAAAATTCTTGCCAACCGAATCCAAGAACAAATCAAAACGATCATCCACCATGATCAAGTAGGCTTCATCCCAGGGATGCAGGGAAGGTTCAATATAAGGAAATCCACCAATGCTATCCACTACATAAACAAACTCAAAGAAAAAACCATATGATCATCTCATTAGATGCAGAAAAAGCATTTGACAAAATTCAGCATCCTTTCATGCCAAAAGTCTTGGAAAGAACAGGAATTCAAGGCCCATACCTAAACATCGTTAAAGCAATATAAAGCAAACCGGTAGCCAACATCAAGCTAAATGGAGAGAAAGTTGAAGCAATCCCACTAAAATCAGGGACTAGACAAGGCTGTCCTCTCTCTCCATATCTTTTCAATATATTACTTGAAGTTCTAGCTAGAGCAATTAGACAACATAAGGAGGTCAAGGGGATACAAATCAGAAAGGAAGAAGTCAAATTATCACTATTTGCAGATGACATGATAGTCTACTTAAGTGACCCAAAAACCTCCACCAGAGAACTCCTACAGCTGATAAACAACTTCAGCAAAGTGGCTGGTTATAAAATCAACTCAAGCAAATCAGTTGCCTTCCTATACTCAAAGGATAAGCAGGCTGAGAAAGAAGTTAGGGAAATGACACCCTTCACAGTAGCCACAAAGAATATAAAGTATCTTGGTGTGACTTTAACCAAACAAGTGAAAGATCTATATGACAAGAACTTCAGGTCTCTGAAGAAGGAAATCGAAGAAGACCTCAGAAAATGGAAAAATCTTCCATGCTTGTGGATCGGCAGGATTAATATAGTTAAAATGGCCATCTTGCCAAAAGCAATCTACAGATTCAATGCAATCCCCATCAAAATCCCAACTCAGTTCTTCACAGAGTTAGAAAAAGCAATTCTCAAATTCATCTGGAATAACAAAAAACCCAGGATAGCTAAAACTATTCTCAACAACAAAAGAAATTCTGAGGGAATCAGTATCCCTGACATCAAGCAATACTACAGAGCAATAGTGTTAAAAACTGCATGGTATTGGCACAGTGACAGACAAGTGGACAAATGGAATAGAATTGAAGATCCAGAAATGAATCCACACACCTATGGTCACTTGATCTTCGACAAAGGAGCCGAAAACATCCAGTGGGAAAAAAGATAGCCTTTTCAACAAATGGTGCTGGTTCAATTGGAGGTCAGCAAGCAGATGAATGCGAATTGATCCATTCTTATCTCCATGTACTAAACTCCACTCCAAGTAAATCAAGGACCTCTATGTAAAACCAGACACACTGAAGAGATATTAAGGAATAGTGATTGCTACTTCTTGCTATTTTGTATGTAATTTTTTATGTTTGTGTGGTTATCCGCTTTTGGGTTTGTTGAAAGAAGATTAATTTTTTGCTTTTTCTTGTGCGTAGTTTCCCTCCTTTTGTTAGTGGTTTCCATTCATTATCCTTTGATGGGCTGGATTTGTGGAAAGATACTGTGTATTTTGTTTTCACCATGGAATACCTTGGCTTCTCCATCTATGGTAATTGACTGATTTGCTGTGTATAGCAGCCTGTGTTGGCATGTGTGTTCCTTTACGGTCTGTATGACATCTTCCCAGGCTCTTTTGGCTTTCATAGTCTCTGGTGAGAAGTATGGTGTAATTTTGATAAGTCTAACTTTATATGTTACTTGACAATTTCCTTTACTACTTTAAGTATCTTTCTTTGCTTAGAGCATTTGGCATTTTAATTATTATGTGATGGGAGGAATTTCTTTTCTAATCAAATCTATTTGGAGTTGTGTAGGCTGCTTATATGTTCATAGGCATCTCATTCTTTAGATTAGGGATGTTTTCTTCTATAATTTTGATGAAGACATTTTCTGGCCCTTTGAGTTGCAAATTTTCACTCTCTTCTATACATATAATCCTTAAGTTTGGTCTTTTCATTTTGTTCTGGATTTCCTGGGTGTTTGGGGTCTGGAGCTTTTTGCATTTTTTATTTTCTTTGACTGTTGTGTCAATGCTTTCTATGGTATCTTCTGCATCTGAGATTCTCTCCTCTATCTCTTGCATTCTGTTGTTGATGCTTGCATCCCTGACTCCTGACTTCTTTCCTAGGCTTTCTATATCCAGAGTTTTTTCCCTTTGTGATTTCTTTATTGTTTCTACCTCCATTTTTAGATCCTTGATGGTTTTGTTCAATTTCTTCACCTGTTTTACTGTGTTTTCCTACAATTCTTAAAAGGGCTTCTCCTTGTTTACTTGTGTTCTTCTGTATTTCTTTAAGGGAATTATCTATGTCCTTCTTGAAGCCCTCTATCAGCAGCATGAGCTGTGATTTTAAATCCAAATCCTGCTTTTCTACTGTGTTGTGGTATCCAGTACTTGCTGTTCTAGGAGAATTGGGTTCGAATGGTGCCACATTGCCTTGATTTCTATTAGGAGTGTTCCTACATTTGCCTTTTGCCATCTGGTTATCTCTGGTGTTAGTTGGTCCTGCTGTTTCTGCCTGATCCTTTTACCTCCTGTATGTCTGCAAGCCTGACTCAGCACTCCTGGGTGACCGGCTCTCCCCTGGCAGAGAGTGCTATGGAGCTGCCCAGCTACTGGGGCCTGGCAGACAGAGTCCCAAGTGATCTTATACTGGGTGTTCTCTGCATTCCTGGTTGTAACAACCCGCTCAGTTACAAGAGTGAAGATGGTGGCTGGACTATCGCTTAAAAGTCTGTACTTGATTTCTAGAAAACTCTGAACAAGGGTTAATTTGAGCATCCTGAAAAAAACCAATAACATGATTAAAATCTTGAGATCAAGTGGATATATTCTTTGCATGTTTTGATAACAATGAAAGACCGGGGAAATGTCTAGGAGCTGGAGTGTGAAGTGAGACTTAGTACACGGTTTATAGACACAGAAATCAAATGTGGAAACTGTTTAGAAAAGGAATAAAGATGAAACACGTTGAGTTCAGCCTGATGCTGGGGAGTCAATAAACAATCCAGAGACTGCTGGCTCACTAAGAAAGGAGCAGGGAGGAGAGGTACTCAGACAGATCTTGATGTTAGCCTTACTAAGAAATGAGTAAAGAATATATTTTTCAGAGTCAGCACAATCATACAGAAAAGGAGCAGATGACTCAGTCAATAAAGGTCCATTAGTGGACACACTGACCTGGCATCCATATATTCTCCATTATTTAGTAAGAACAACTGAACTTGATAAAGGTGCTTACATGGCCTTTACACCTAGCACTTCCCACTCTGCTGCTATCTGTCATGGTGGAGGGTTTTCCCAGGGTTTCCCCTTCAGAGCTCTCAGGACACTCTCATGCTTTCCCTCTCACCTGTCATGGTCTCAACAAAGTCTCCCCTCATCTGTCAGAAAATCTCTTGTTGAACGTTAAGTCTTTTGCTTTTTCTAGGTTATAGTTTCCCTCCTTGTGTTGGCATTTTCCATCTATTATCCTTTGTAGGGCTGGATTTGTGGATAGATATTGTATAAATTGTATTTTATGATGGAATATCTTGGTTTCTCCATCTATGATGATTGAGAGATTCCTGAGTATAGTAGCCTGGGCTGGCATTTGTGTTCTGTTAGGATCAGTATGATATCTGCCCAGGATCTTCAAGCTTTCACCATCTCTTGTGAAAAGTCTGGTGTAATTCTGATAGGTCTGCCTTTATCAGTTACTTTCCCTTTTTCCCTTACTGCTTTGAATATTCTTTCTTTATCTAGTGGTTTTGGTGTTTTGATTATTTTGTGCCAGGCAGAGTTTCTGTTCTGGTCCAGTCCCAACAAACCCAAAAGAGGTTACCCACATAAATATATAAATAACACCTTAAATAACAAGAAGCAACAACAACTATTCCTTAATATCTCTTAATAACTATGGACTCAACTCCCCAATAAAAAGACATAGACTAACAGAAATATTTCTTTTGTAAATGGTCAATTTTATCAGAAAATGTTTGTAGCTCCCCTTTTAATTTACTAATGTTTTTTAGGTCTAACGTTTTATCTTCATTATTTTTCATGATAATTTTCAATTTTAATATGTCTTTCTATATATTTCCTCTATTTTATCAAAAATGTTTTCAATGTTTTAATTAAGAAAGTTTTTATATCTACCATTTTATATGTAAAAATTTCCATGAAATAGTCAATTTTAATGTGTTTTTCTATATATTTCTTGAATTTTACCAGAAATATTTTCCATGTAAATCTTCAATGTTATCTGAAAATGTTTATAATTCTACCTTCAATCAACTTAGAATCTTTATGCCTATCATTTTATCTATCGAATTTCCATGATATTTTTAATTTTAACATGTTTTTCAATATAGTTCTCCAAGTTTTTTAAAAAATATTTTCCATGTAAATCTTGAAGTATATAAGAAAATGTTTATAATTCCACTTTCAATCAAGTTAAGAATAATTTTATACCTACCATTATTATATCTATATAAAATTTTACATGATAATCTTCAATTCTAACATGTTTTACTACAGTTTTATCAGAAATATTTTCCATGTAAATCGGCAATTCTATTATAAAATGTTTCTATCCCATATTTCAATTAATTTAGCAATGTTTAGCACGTCTACCAATTTACTCTTTAATTTTCCATGAAATTGTCAATTTTAACGTGTTTATCTGAGATATTTCCCATGTAAATCTTTAATTTTGTCGTAAAGTGTTTTTATTTTGCTTTACTTCCCTTTTCAATAAATAAAAAAATAAAATAAATTTCCTTGGGGACCTCAAGATATTTGAGAAGCCAGACCCATGGACTATCTACTGAGGAAAGCTGCTAAGAGGGAATGGAGTCAGCACAGGAGAAAGAACTTTGTCGCAGTCAACAAAGAAGAAAAGGGAGTTGGAGATCTGAAGGCCCTTTTGACATCAGACTGGAGATGCAGAGTTTGGAGTTTGCCAAGTGACTTTTCTGTCTTGATTTGTGGATTATACAAATGGTCCAAAGAATCTCAGAAGACCTGTGAACTTGGACTTTTAACATTGTTGAGATGGCTACAGACTATGTGGATTATAGAAGTTGGACTACATGGCTATTGCATTATGTTATGTTTAGCTATGGCCCCATAGATTCATATGCTTGAACAAGCCTATGAGAGCAAGGGAGTAGACTATGATGGTTTGTGTATTCATAGGGCAGGGAATAGTTCTGTTACCTATTAGAGTAGGAATGGTCTTGTTGGAATAGGATTGTCACTGTGGGTGTGGGCTATAAGACCCTCATCCTAGCTGCCTGAAAGTGAGGATTCTGCTAATCTTCAGAAGATTCTCCTACTGGACCATGACTTTCTAAATACTTCCATGCTCCCACATTGATGATAATGGACTGAACATCTGAATTTAAAGCCAGCCTCAATTAATTGGTGTACTTTTTTAATACTTTCCTTAATCACTGAATCTATTCTCAGCAGTAGAATACTAAAACACTAAGATACATAAATTCCTGGATTTTTAGAAAATTAGAATACATACCAAATGTATGTATTCCTACATGTCAAAAGAAACACTTTCTATAGGTGTGGCACAAGGAAGGACAAAAGTTCATGTCAGGGGTGAAGAGATGGCTCATCATTTGAGAACATGTTTCTCAAAGACGCACAGGGTATCTAACATCCTCTGTCACTTCAGTTCCAGCTGAAATCCAATGACCTCTTCTGGACTTGGAGAATGGCATGCAAATGTTGCACAGACCTACAGAAGGCAAATCATCCATAAATATAAAATAAAGCAAAATGAAAAACCACAGGATAATGCTCATAGACCATATGGGCCCCTATTTTTCTCAGCTTTTACAAACATCTCAAAACTGAAAAGTGAACTACACACTGTGCTTTTGTTAAAAACCCAAAATGAACCAAATGCATTGTCAAACAAAAAAATCATCTTCATAATGAAGGACAACAAAACAATAAAACAAAACGCTATCCCCAAAAAGGTCTGGGAATTTATTATCTCTATCAGTAGTTACCACTGATAGTATATTTGAAGGAAAGCACACACATGCAGTTCTGTGTTTTCTGATAGCTTTTATATTCCCTTAGCCTATGTTTTATTTCCTAAGAGATGTTACAGAAATACTGATGCATTTCCCATTAACATCTTCCACACTATCATCCACAGAATTTTAGTAGTATCTAAATATCTGACAACAATGATACAGCATGAATAATTTTTCCCATCATGAAGTTGGTATCCACAGATTTGGACACACTATCCACACTGAATGTGCAGTCTTGTTTGTAGCTCAGTCTGGCTGGAAAGTCATTATGGTGCCCAAGACCTGGGAAAATGCAAAGTTCCATCTGGGTCTGAGAGCTGTGAGAACTCAAGACTGTGGCACCACATCTGACTAAAGAGGATTCATAGGAGAGAAAAGTTGGAGATCAATGTTTTATTAATAAGAATACATATAATTTACTCAAAAGAAACGGAGAACATGTGGTCAATATGTACAGTGTATAGCCTTAAGAAATTATCAAATCAATTATAAGAATAAAACAATAATAAATAAATAACAAAACATAAATGAAACCAAGAAAAACCAAATAACCAAAGTAATCAAAATTCAAACCAAAACGTAAAAACAAGAATTGTGCTAAGGAGCATTCTTTGGCTGCTCAATTTGCAGCACAGACTTAGATCTGGTGACTGCCCTTGGCAATATTATTAAAAAGCACTTAGTGATGGTAACAATCTTTACAAGAGAAATATAAGCAGTTCTCTTTTTTGGAGTGTGTCTTTGAAGGATATGGCCACCCAAGTCTAAGCAGAAGATATGTCACAGTCTTTGGCTCAAAGTCTTTGCAATTTCATTGACTGATCTTCATGTAATTTTTCTTGATGACTCATCAGGACAAGAAAATATTTAAACTCTCAGATTCTTCCTGGATGTCCATCACTCTTGGTGTGTCTCTGAATGTGTCCGAATACTGCACTCTTGCTGAGCCAGAACCTAGATGAATTTAAGTCCTTTTCACTATGAAATTAAATTCAAGGAAGAAAATGCAGCTGATGATACCCATGATTATGAGGAATGAGATGCAATAGTGGTGTATTTGCTGCGCATACTTAGTGCTAGTCCTACAGGAGTACTCCACAAGGGAGATCATGTCCTTGTCAGTTCCATGTTCCAGATTCTGAAAGAGTATATCACACCTAAGGAAGGAAGAGACAAAGGCCTGGTAAGAATTTGTCAATTCTGATGTCCCTCTCACACCAGGTCTACTCAGCTGGACATTCAAACAGGACCTATCAGCTGAGGTCACAACCTGTATCCACACGTGTCATAGTGTACCTGGGCTTGGGTTTTTTCCTCAGCTTTGAAAAACTGCAAGAAACTGAACTGTGATGTACACACTGTACTGGAATTTAACAACACACCACATTTGTCCAAGAGTCCAGGTATAACATATGGAATAACATTGCAGTAATGTCTGATTCTGAGTTCTAGAGAACTCTGTGGAAAACTACAGAGATGCCTTCTGGGAAACCTGCCAAGAATTGAAGTGAAGGCTGTGATTATTTATCCAGTGTAGCAACCTGCCTGGGTTCCATTTGTCAAACTCTCTATCTGCAAATATCCAGAGAAACCATATTACATGAAATCCCTGGGCACTATAGGTCCTATACTGAGGATAAGTGTGCTAAACGAAAATATTTCCAAGACTAGATACTGATTTTTAAACATGCTGGTCATGAAGAAACAAAACAACACCTCTCTGTGTCTATGGATATTATAGGTTCCAGTCTCAAGCATGCAAAATATTTGTGTTCACAAAATACAAGCATAGTATATTTCTTTTTTTTTTTTTTTCTTTTTTTTTTTTTTTTTTTTTATTCGATATAATTTATTTACATTTCAAATGATTTCCCCTTTTCTAGCCCCCCCACTCCCCGAAAGTCCCGCAAGCCCCCTTCTCTTCC
The DNA here is from genome assembly GCF_947179515.1 of Apodemus sylvaticus. Taxonomy (NCBI): domain Eukaryota; kingdom Metazoa; phylum Chordata; class Mammalia; order Rodentia; family Muridae; genus Apodemus; species Apodemus sylvaticus. Next base: position 106,230,207 of record NC_067479.1, read on the forward strand.
CCTGTCCTCCCACCCACCCCTTCCCACTTCCCCGTTCTGGTTTTGCTGAATACTGTTTCACTGAGTCTTTCCAGAACCAGGGGCCACTCCTCCTTTCTTCTTGTACCTCATTTGATGTGTGGATTATGTTTTGGGTATTCCAGTTTTCTAGGTTAATATCCACTTATTAGTGAGTGCATACCATGATTCACCTTTTGAGTCTGGGTTACCTCACTTAGTATGATATTCTCTAGCTCCATCCATTTGCCTAAGAATTTCATGAATTCATTGTTTCTAATGGCTGAATAGTACTCCATTGTGTAGATATACCACATTTTTTGCATCCACTCTTCTGTTGAGGGATACCTGGGTTCTTTCCAGCATCTGGCAATTACAAATAGGGCTGCTATGAACATAGTAGAACATGTATCCTTATTACATGGTGGGGAGTCTTCTGGGTATATGCCCAGGAGTGGTATAGCAGGATCTTCTGGAAGTAAGGTGCCCAGTTTTCGGAGGAACCGCCAGACTGATTTCCAGAGTGGTTGTACCAATTTGCAACCCCACCAGCAGTGGAGGAGTGTTCCTCTTTCTCCACACCCTCTCCAACACCTGCTGTCTCCTGAATTTTTAATCTTAGCCATTCTGACTGGTGTAAGATGAAATCTTAGGGTTGTTTTGATTTGCATTTCCCTAATGACTAATGAAGTTGAGCATTTTTTAAGATGCTTCTCCGCCATCCGAAGTTCTTCAGGTGAGAATTCTTTGTTTAACTCTGTACCCCATTTTTTAATAGGGTTGTTTGGTTTTCTGGAGTCTAACTTCTTGAGTTCTTTATATATATTGGATATTAGCCCTCTATCTGATGTAGGATTGGTGAAGATCTTTTCCCAATTTGTTGGTTGCCGATTTGTCCTCTTGATGGTGTCCTTTGCCTTACAGAAACTTTGTAATTTTATGAGGTCCCATTTGTCAATTCTTGCTCTTAGAGCATACGCTATTGGTGTTCTGTTCAGAAACTTTCTCCCTGTACCGATGTCCTCAAGGGTCTTCCCCAGTTTTTTTTCTATTAGCTTCAGAGTGTCTGGCTTTATGTGGAGGTCCTTGATCCATTTGGATTTGAGCTTAGTACAAGGAGACAAGGATGGATCAATTCGCATTCTTCTGCATGCTGACCTCCAGTTGAACCAGCACCATTTGTTGAAAAGGCTATCTTTTTTCCATTGGATGTTTTCAGCCTCTTTGTCGAGGATCAAGTGGCCATAGGTGTGTGGGTTCATTTCTGGATCTTCAATCCTGTTCCATTGATCCTCCTGTCTGTCACTGTACCAATACCATGCAGTTTTTAACACTATTGCTCTGTAGTATTGCTTGAGGTCAGGGATACTGATTCCCCCAGATTTCCTTTTGTTGCTGAGAATAGTTTTAGCTATCCTGGGTTTTTTGTTGTTCCAGATGAATTTGATAATTGCTCTTTCTAGCTCTGTGAAGAATTGAGTTGGGATTTTGATGGGTATTGCATTGAATCTGTATAGTGCTTTAGGCAAAATGGCCATTTTAACTATATTGATTCTGCCGATCCATGAGCATGGGAGGTTTTCCCATTTTTTGAGGTCTTCTTCCATTTCCTTCTTCAGAGTCTTGAAGTTCTTGTCATACAGATCTTTCACATGTTTGGTAAGAGTCACCCCAAGATACTTTATACTGTTTGTGGCTATTGTGAAGGGGGTCATTTCCCTAATTTCTTTCTCAGCCTGCTTATCCTTTGAGTATAGGAAGGCCACTGATTTGCTTGAGTTGACTTTATAACCTGCCACTTTGCTGAAGTTGTTTATCAGCTGTAGGAGTTCTCTAGTGGAGTTCTTTGGGTCACTTAGGTAGACTATCATGTCGTCTGCAAATAATGATAGTTTGACTTCTTCCTTTCCAATTTGTATCCCTTTGACCTCCTTATGTTGTCGAATTGCCCGAGCTAGTACCTCAAGTACAATATTGAAAAGATAAGGAGAAAGGGGGCAGCCTTGTCTGGTCCCTGATTTCAGTGGGATTGCTTCAAGTTTCTCTCCATTTAGTTTGATGCTGGCTACCGGTTTGCTGTATATTGCTTTTACTATGTTTAGGTATGGGCCTTGAATTCCTGTTCTCTCCAAGACTTTAAGCATGAAGGGATGCTGAATTTTGTCAAATGCTTTTTCAGCATCCAATGAAATGACCATGTGGTTTTGTTCTTTGAGTTTGTTTATGTAGTGGATTGTATTGATGGATTTCCGTATATTGAACCAACCCTGCATTCCTGGGATAAAGCCTACTTGATCATGGTGGATGATCGTTTTGATGTGTTCTTGGATTCGGTTGGCAAGAATTTTATTGAGTATTTTTGCATCGATGTTCATAAGGGAAATTGGTCTGAAGTTCTCTTTCTTTGTTGGATCTTTGTGTGGCTTTGGTATCAGCGTAATTGTGGCTTCGTAGAAGGAATTGGGTAGTGTTCCTTCTGTTTCTATTTTGTGGAATAGTTTGAAGAGTATTGGTGTTAACTCTTCTTTGAAGGTCTGGTAGAATTCTGCACTGAAGCCATCTGGTCCTGTGCTTTTTTTGGTTGGAAGACTTTCTATGACTCCTTCTATTTCTTTAGGCATTATGGGACTGTTTAGATGGTCTAGTTGGTCCTGATTTAATTTTGGTATTTGGTATCTGTCAAGGAAATTGTCCATTTCCTCCAGATTCTCCAGTTGTGTTGAGTATAGGCTCTTGTAGTAGGATCTGATGATTTTTTGGATTTCCTCAGTTTCCGTTGTTATATCTCCCTTTTCATTTCTAAGTTTGTTAATTTGGATACTTTCTCTGTGCCCTTTGGTCATTCTGGCTAAGGGTTTATCTATCTTGTTGATTTTCTCAAAGAACCAGCTCCTGGTATTGTTGATTTTTTGTATGGTTCTCTTTGTTTCTACTTGATTGATTTCGGCCCTGAGTTTGATGATTTCCTGCCTTCTACTCCTCCTGGGCGAAATAGCTTCTTTTTGTTCCAGGGCTTTCAGGTGTGTCATTAAGCTGGTAATGTATGCTCTCTCCATTTTCTTTTTGGAGGCACTCAGGGCTATGAGTTTTCCTCTTAGCACTGCTTTCATTGTGTCCCATAGATTTGGGTATGTTGTGTTTTCATTTTCATTGTGTTCTAAAAAGTCTTTAATTTCTTTCTTTATTTCTTCCTTGACCAAGGTATCATTGAGTAGAGTATTGTTCAGTTTCCACGTGTATGTGGGCTTTCTGTTGTTTCTGTTGCTATTGAAGACCACTTTTACTCCATAGTGATCAGATAGGAGGCATGGGATTAGTTCAATCTTCTTATATTTGTTGAGGTCTGTCTTGTGACCAATTATATGGTCGATTTTGGAGAAGGTACCATGAGGTGCTGAGAAAAAGGTATATTCTTTTGTTTTAGGATAGAATGTTCTATATATATCTGTTAAATCTAATTGGTCCAAAGCTTCAATTAGTTTCATTGTGTCCCTGTTTAGTTTCTGTTTTCCTGATCGGTCCATTGAGGAAAGTGCAGTGTTGAAGTCACCCACAATTATTGTGTTAGGTGCAATGTGTGCTTTTAGTTTTAATAAAGTTTCTTTTACAAAAGAGGGTGCCCTTACATTTGGGGCATAGATGTTCAGGATTGTCAGTTCTTCTTTTTGTATTTTTCCTTTGACCAGCAAGAAGTGTCCCTCAGGGTCTCTTTTGATGACTTTGGGTTGAAAGTCAATTTTATCTGATATTAAAATGGCTACTCCAGCTTGTTTCCTGAGACCATTTGCTTGTAAAATTGTCTTCCAGCCTTTTACTCTAAGGTAGTGTTTGTCTTTGACCCTGAGGTGTGTTTCCTGTAAGCAGCAAAATGTAGGGTCCTGTTTACGTATCCATTCAGTTAGTCTGTGTCTTTTTATTGGGGCATTAAGTCCATTGATGTTAAGAGATATTAAGGAATAGTGATTGTTACTTCCTATCATTTTTGACGTTATTTTTTAAATTTGAATGCTTAACTTCTTTTGGGTTTGATGAAAGGTTACTATCTTGCTTTTTCCAGGGTGAAGTTTCCCTCCTTGTATTGGTGTTGTCCTCCTATTATCCTTTTTAGGGCCGGGTTTGTGGATAGATATTGGGTAAACTTGGTTTTGTCATGAAATATCTTAGTTTCTCCATCTATGGTGATTGAGAGTTTTGCTGGATATAGTAGTTTTGGTTGGCATTTGTGTTCTCTTAGAGTCTGCATGAGATCTGCCCAGGACCTTCTAGCCTTCATAGTCTCAGGTGAAAAGTCTGCTGTGATTCTGATAGGTCTTCCTTTATATGTTACTTGGCCTTTTTCTCTTACTGCCTTTAGTATTCTTTCTTTGTTTAGAACATTTGGTGTTTTGATTATTATGTGACGGGAAGTATTTCTGTTCTGGTCCAGTCTGTTTGGAGTTCTGTAGGCTTCTTGTATATTCATGGGCATCTCTCTCTTTAGGTTAGGGAAGTTTTCTTCCATAATTTTATTGAAGATATTTGCTGGCCCTTTAAGTTGTAAATCTTCACTCTCCTCTATGCCTATAATCCTTAGGTTTGGTCTTCTCATTGTGTCCTGGATTTCCTGGATATTTTGGGTTACAAGCTTTTTGCATTTTGCATTTTCTTTAACTGTTGAGTCCATGGTTTCTATGGAATCTTCAGCATCTGAGATTCTTTCTTCTATCTCTTGTATTCTGTTGTTGATATTTGTATCTCTGTCCCCTGATTTCTTCCCAAGGCTTTCTATCTCCATAGTTGTCTCCCTTTGAGTTTTCTTAGTTGTTTCTACTTCTGATTTTAGATCCTGGATGGTTTTGCTTAGCTCCTTCACTTGCATGTTTGTGTTTTCCTGTAATTCTTTAAGAGATTTTTGTGTTTTCTCATACATGAGCTCAGCCTGTTGACCAAAGTTCTCCTGTATTTCTTTAAGAGATTTTTGTGTTTCGTCTTTCATGACCTCAGCCTGTTGAGCAAAGTTCTCCTGTATTTCTTTAAGTGTTTTTTGCATTTCCTCCTTGTTGGCTTTTGTATTCTCCTGGATTTCTTTCAATGATTTTTGTGTTTCCCTTGCAAGGGCTTCTACCTTTTGATCCATTGTCTCCTGAATTTCTTTACGTATGACCTTCATGTGTTCCTGTACCAGCATCATGACCAGTGATTTTAAATCCAAATCTTGTTTTACTGGTGTGATGGGGTATCCAGGACATGTTGGTAGAGGAGAATTGGGTTCAGATGTTGCCATATTGCCTTGATTTCTGTTAGTGACGTTCCTGCGTTTGCCTTTTGCCATCTAGATCTCACTGGTGTTAGTTTATCTTGTCAGTGCTGGACTCACCAGTGCAAGCTGCCCCTTCCCAGTTGGCCTCTGGTGCACAGCTTACCTCCTGCACTGCTTGTAGACAGTGTGCTGCTGCCCAGGCTGTTCAGATCCCAAAGCAGGCACCCGAAGGCTCCCGCTGGGGCCCGCTGGATTCACTGGAGCACACTGACTTCTCCCAGCTGGCCGCCCGGAAGCCCAGCTAGCCACTTGCAGGACTTGGAGATGTAATGCTGCCGCCCAGACTGATCTGGATCTCAGTCTGTCCGATTCCTGGAGTACGGAACCAAGATGGATCCTCCTCTCCTGACTGGTGGGAGGCCGAGTTCTGAAGTGGCCTCCGTGCAGGAAAGGCGCCGCACAACTGCAGCTGCTTGCTGTCCGGCTGGTCAGCGAAGGTCAGTGGTCGTGGGCGCAGGGCCTAACTGGTCCCTGTGACGCCTTGGTTCCACTGCTGATGGCCCTTCAGCTGGAGCAGCCACTGCTGCCGCTGCTGCCGCCGCCGCCGCCGCCGCCCTATTCAGCATAGTATATTTCAATAATCTGTTTAGTTGTCCAGTGAAAGCTAATATAAAATCTCTTAGGATGAATTGGGGATATGAAAAACAAATCTTGAGTGGGAGAGGTGCATAGTGGGCATAGCATATAGACAGCTCAGTCAGTGATGTGCTTTCCCATTATAAAATCGAATGGGAATCAGGGGGCTTGACCTATTATCCAATCTGGCTTAGCAAGTTACCAAGGCAGGGAAGAACAGGATTGTTTCCCAGTAAAAGATCCCATCTTGGTGATGGACTAACATCTCAATCTTGGTCATTGTTTCACTCTTGTCCCAAAGTAAACAGTTTCTTCCAGTAGGAGCTCCCTTTACAATCACCTAACTTACTTGGTATCCAAAGGTATGAGCACATAATAATAGGAAATTTCTGTGTGTAGGATTGATAGGAACAGTTTCCCCACATGAATGATTGTGTCAGGGATATTTTGAATAAGATAAGGCTGACTGTTTGAAGGCCTAATGCGTACATGGATTATCTCAAACTGAGAAATCGTTCATGGAAAGGCAGAACCATATAAGTACTATTTATCTATATCTGATGGTCTTCTGGAGAGTTTCTTCTTCTGTAAAAACATGCACACACACACACACACACACACACACATACATACCTGTATATACAAGCATCCGTACCACAAATACTTGAAAAATCACCTAGCATACACCAAACATTCAACTTAAGTATAAACACGCTCAACCACAGCTGCTCCAAACACACACAGACACAGACACACAAACACAAACATCACATTCCTGACACAGACACAGACACACAAACACAAACATCACATTCCTGACACAGACACAGACACACGAACACAAACATCACATTCCTGACACAGACACAGACACACAAACAAAAACACAAACATCAATGAAAATGTTCCTCTTGTCCAGCACATTTCCTTTTGCATGAGCAAGTATGGGACCTACCATGTGTCCAAGGAAGGCTCTCAGACTCAGGCAGACTCTGTGGTCCTGACCTGTACCTTTCTGCTCTTCAGGAACTTTATCTATGCTGATACATGCTGGCCCTACAAGTAAGTTACAAGCTCTGCACAGAAAACCTGGGCAACACAACACCAAATTCCCAAGAAAGAGCTATCTAAGAAAGCCCACAGCATGCCCCATGTTGATGCCTCACAGTTTCCTCAAAGGTCTATGAAGCCTGAAGAAACCATCTTGAGATAGCAGAGAAGGGGAAGGGAAAGAACAAAAGCTGACAAAAGACAACAGTGATATCCACTCACTCGTCAATTCCACTCTGCTCTCATCCCTGCAAACCACTTCCTGCCTGCAATCTCAAATGATCACTATAAAGCAAAGGAGCTACAGGCCTTTACTTCTTCTCCAAAGCTCTGTGCTATTCTAAAGGAGGACTCCAGCACAGCACCCTTCAAACTTAATGGTATGCAGTGGTGTGCTGTGTAGTCCACCTATCACCACAAATGAACTGCAGATTCTAGTAGAGTAGGAGCATTTGCTTATAAACTCAGTTTCTCAAAAAGGCCTACGTCCCTCAGAAAAACTTGTAAATGATCACATACATGAACACTTGGATGAGACACAAGGGAGTATTTGGAGAAGTTGGGAGACAGTTTCATTGGTGTGTCTATGTTTTTGGCTAGCCATGAGGGCAAACTGCCTCTGGTGCCTCATCCTACCTGCTGCTGCTTGGCACATGGGAAATCGATGGTCTTGCTGGCCTCCTCACAGAAACTCTTTTCTTCCCCAAAGTAGGCTTGTGGTTCAGCCTGCTCCACCAGCAGCTTATGGTTCTCATGCAGCAATATCCTTACATTCTCCTTCTGTTGTGAACATGCATTCAGGACGAGGTAGTGCCTGGTGCTGATTGACAAATAAAACAGGTCGAGTTTCTGTTTCAGTTTCTGTTTGTCTGCCAGTCCTCCAAGTACCCTGATCCCTGCCATTCCCTCATCCCCTGACAGCCCCAGTACACAGTATACATATCAACACCAAATTGAGGCAGGTCAAATTCATAGACTTGTGTAATGTGGCTAACATTCCACAAGACTCAAATTACTTCAGAAATCCCTGATACTTAGAGGGTTTCATGAACATCACAGAACAGGAAATATTCCTCATGGGTGCTTCTGTGTCCATGGTACTAGGAAACCATCAGCACTAGAGGACAAATCCTCTCTGAGAGAGGAGATAAAGCCCAACAGGTACATAATCTTTCCATTTTTGTCAGGGATCCAGATCTTTAAATCTCCTGGTAGAACCTTAGAGGTTAAGGTTTGCCTTATATTTCCAATATGCTCGAAATGTTTTCTATGTAGAAGATCCTGAATTTGGAAGAATAAAAGTGGATGGTCTTGTATACTCTTCACAATTAAGACAACTGAGTCAAAGAGGCACAAATTCAAGACCTTTGCCTCAAGGCAGGGTTCCTATTACGGAAAAGTAAGCAACCAGAGCCCTTACTTTTGTTCAGACTCCTACAAGGGCAGAAGCATTCTCTGACTACTGCTGGGGTCGCGGCTGGGTCAATGACTCACCTGTAGGAATACTTATCTTCTATCACCTCCTTGTACTTCTCTATGGCATCACTTATTGACTGCTTCAGTTTTTCCATATCCATCCTTGTCTTCTCGTGTTGTGATTTAATGATGTCGAATTCAACATTCATCCTGTGTTAGGGCATGACCAAAGGAGCAAAAACGTCCACTGAGATATGAATTCAAGAATCATGTACAAACAAATGGTGCTAGCACAAGTGGTGATCAGTATGTAGAAAAATGTAAATTGACCCATTGTTATGTCCTTCTACAAAAGTCAAGCCCAAGTAGATCAAAAACCTCCACATAAAACCAGATAGACCAGAATTCCCCAGATAGAAACTGGAGAAGATCCTGAAACACATGGGCACATGGGAAAATTTCCTGAACAGAACACCAATGCCTTATGCTCTGAAAACAACATATGGTTTCAACATATGGGACCACATAAGATTGCAAAGATTCTGTAAGACAATGGTCACTGTCACTAGTACAAAACAGTAACTAACATATGGGAAAAGGATATTTACCCATCCTACATCCAAAGGAGAGATAATAATATTCAATATATGCAAAGAACTCAAGAAGATAGACTCCAGAAAATCAAATAACACTAAAAAAATGGGGTACAGAGATAAACAAAAAATTTCAGCTGACAAATATTTAATGGCCAACAAGCACATAAATAAGTGGTCAACATCCTTAGTCATCAGGGAAATGTTCATCAAACCAACCCTGCGATTACACATCATAGAAGTCAGAATACCTAAAATCAAAAACTCAGGTACCACAGTTGCTGGATAGGATTGTGGAGAGACACACTCTTCCATTGTTGATGGAATTACAAACAGTTACAACCACTCTGGAAATCAGTCTACCAGATCCTCAAAAATTAGACATATTAAACCTGAGGACACAACTAAATTCTCCTGGGCATATTCCCAAAGATACTCCCACATACAACAAGGACACATGCTCCACTATGTTGCCAGCAGACTAATTTATAATAGCCAGAAGCTGGAAAGAACCCAGATGTCCTTCAAAGAGGAATGGACACACAGAAAGTGATACATATATACAATGGAGTACCTCTCAGCTAATAAAAAATATGAAATCAAGAAATTCTTAGGTAAATGAATGGAACTAGAAAATATCATCCTCAGTAAGGTAACGCAAACACAAAGGAACACACATGGTATGCACTCACTGATATGTAGATATTAGCCCAAAACATCCATATAACCAAGGTACAATTCACAGAACACATGAAGCTCAAGAAGGAAGACCAAAGTTTAGCAGATTCAGACCTTCATAGAAATTGGAACAAAATAATCACCAGAGCAAATATAGGGATAAAGTATAGAGCAGAGACTGAAGGAAAGACCATGTCAAGACTGCCCTACATAGAGATTCATCCTGTATACAGTACCATACCCAGATTCTATTGAAGATGCCAAGAAATGCTTGCTGAAAGGAGTCTCATATAGCAGCCTCATGAGAGGACCTGCCACAGCCCTACAAATACAGAGGCAAATGCTCATAGCCCAACATTGGACTGAGAATCTACTGAGAGATGGAGGAATTAGAGAAAGGACAGTGGAGGTGAAGTGGTTTCCCACCCATAGAACTGCAATATCAACCAACTTTATTTTTTTCTTTTTTTTATTGATATATTTTTTATTTACATTTCAAATGATTTCCCCTTTTCTGGGTCCCCACCCCCCCGAAAGGCCCATAAACCCTCTTCCCTCCCCCTGTTCCTCCATCTACCTCTTTCCACTTCCCTATTCTGGAATTCACCTATACTCTTGCACTGAGGCTTTCCAGAACCAGGGGCCACTCCTCCATTCTTTTTGGACATCATTTAATATGTGGATTATGTCTTGGGTATTCAAAGTTTCTAGGCTAATATCCACTTATCAGTGAGTGCATACCATGATTGATATTTTGAGACTGGGTTACCTCACTTAGTATGATGTTCTCCAGCTCCATCCATTTGTCTAAGAATTTCATGAATTCATTGTTTCTAATGGCTGAATAGTACTTCATTGTGTAAATATACCACATTTTTTGTATCCATTCCTCCGCTGAAGAACACCTGAGTTCTTTCCAGCTTCTGGCTACTACAAATAGGGCTGCTATGAACATAGTGGAACATGTGTCCTAATTGCATGCTGAAGAATCCTCTGGGTATATGCCCAAGAGTGGTATAACAGGGTCCTCAGGAAGTGTCATGCCCAGTTTTCTCAGGAACCGCCAGACTGATTTCCAAAGTGGTTGCACCATCTTGCAATCCCACCAGCAGTGGAGGAGTGTTCCTCTTTCTCCACATCCTCGCCAACACCTGCTGTCTCCTGAGTTTTTGACCTTAGCCATTCTGACTGGTGTGAGGTGAAATCTCAGGGTTGTTTTGATTTGCATTTCCCTAATGATTAATGATGTTGAACATTTTTTAATGTGTTTCTCAGCCCTCCGAAGTTCTTCATGTATAGTTCTTGAAGTCCTAGCTAGAGCAATTAGACAACATAAGGAAGTCAAAGGGATGCAAATTGGAAAGGAAGAAGTCAAATAATCACTATTTGCAGATGATATGATAGTATACTTAAGTGACCCTAAAAACTCTACTAGAGAACTCCTACAGTTGATAAACAACTTCAGCAAAGTGGCTGGCAACAAAATCAACTCAAGAAAATCAGTAGCCTTTATATATTCAAAGGATAAGCAGACTGAGAAAGAAATTAGGGAAATGACTCCCTTCACAATAGCTACAAATAAAAAAAAATAGTACAAAGATACACACAAGCTAAGTATCTTGGGGGTGACTCTAACCAAACAAATGAAAGACCTATATGACAAGAACTTCAGATCTCTGAAGAAGGAAATCGAAGAAGATCTCAGAAAATGAAAAAATCTTCCATGCTGGTGGATTGGCAGGATTAATATAGTTAAAATGCCCATCTTGCCAAAGGCAATCTACAGATTCAATGCTATCCCCATAAAAATCCCAACCCAGTTCTTCATAGAGCTAGAAAGAGCAATTCTCAAATTCACCTGGAATAACAAAAAACTCAGGATAGCTAAAACTATTCTCAACAGTAAAAGAACTTCAGGGGGATTCAGTATCCCAGACTTTAAACTTTACTACAGAGGGGAGAGACTTTCTAACACATCTTTCCCAAAGAGATTCTTATGTGACGCCAAGATAAACACAGGAAGCGAGGTATCAATTTGGGGGTCCATGGACTCAACACTTTAACACCTGCGAACTGTGCATCAGTCAAATGTTCAGACCTCATCAAAGGCCCCACAGCACCAGTTCCCAAACAAAACATGTACAACTATATTCACACAAACAAACATTTTAGAATGCCAAATCAATCTAGGGAGCTGCCATATTCTCAGAGTATAATGAACAAAATTAGAGTAAACCAGTTATGACATAAAACCATTGCATCCATACACTAAGAGGCAGCAATTGTGACCATGTCCTTCTAGCTGTTTATAGAACCAATGAGACTTCAAGCTCCTCAAGGTCAAATACAATAGAGGATGACCATAAACATATAGCACATGCCTTATCCTACAATTCAACAGTTGTAATGGCTTATTAAAATGCATAATGAAAGCTGATACACTCCAGTCATGAGAAATAGGCTTAACAGAGATGGAACAATACAGCTAACAGCATACAAGATGTAATTACTACCTGTAGTTCAAATTATTATAGTTGTAAAGATCCAGGATTCGACAAAGTTCTTCCTTCTCAAACCGCATCTTCCTGATATCAAAATCCAATGCTTCTAATTTATTCTTTTGCTTCATCTGATTAGTTATGCTTGAATTTTGGGGTGGTGTTTTCCTACCAGGTCCTGAAAATAGATAAACACAAATGAATTTCCATAGTTGATGGCCCAGGGCAGGGGACCATTCTGAATCCCAAAAAGACATTTGAGGAAGAGCAAAGCTAGAGACAGGGTGAATCTCTGAAAGAGTAGAAAAGCTATGTTTGAGCTAGTCTGCTAAGCTATGTCCCTCCTCCCAACCACCATTGTCAGACATATGCCATACTCCCAATTACAGGCACCCTTGTCCTGAAAACCATAAGCATCTCGAGATGTAAATATCTGAGGAACATTGTCAGCTCATATCTGATGCTATACAGATAAATTCTGAAGTTCAACAGCTCAGCATTATCAAGCTCTAATGATTTATATTTAAATGCAAAGGGACTGAGACCTCAACACATAACCTGTACAGCCTCCCTTTCTCTTCTTTTCTTCAGAGACTGATGTATCCTACAGTAATCTAGAGGATGAAGTGCTTCAACTCCCTACCATGAAGAGATACATTGTTATTGTCAAAGTGTCTCCTCCTGGCATTCAGTGACACTCCAAAGGAAATTAAATAGCTTCCAGAAAAGTAGAAGCTGCAGGTGTGTCAACTACTGGCACTCTGTCAAACTGATCATCAGAAAGTTTTGATTTTTGTTCTGCAACTGAGAAAGTCCAAGATTCCTGCCTGTAAGACCTACTCCTGAAGTCCAAGCTTACCTATTCCTGAAAGTTCCCCAATTCTGCCCAGGACTCACTGTGCCTTCGCCAAAAAGAATTCATTCTTCCTGTTCTAGGAGACAGGTTGCTGGATTCCTTCTGACTTGGTCCAGTGTCTCCTTGATCATGATTCTCCATTCAAAATAGCCTCCGCAGCCTCGAAAACATGTCTGTTTGTGAATACAACAGGCACTGAATGATATCCCACAGGCAGTTGCTGTTACCACAACACAGGTGACATCACAGAAGATTCTAGTTCTCTCCTAGATACAGGAGAATGTCCAAGGAAGGCATTACTGATGATGTCACTGGGAACTGCCATGACCTGCTTGTTAATAAGCTCTCCTCAAATTGACCAATTTCTGGGCTGCCCTTTCCTGGAGTCTCTAATTTAACCCAGAGAACACCCTTTGGCAACCTCACCTTCCAAAGCTAGAGATTTCTCTCTGCTTAATTAGAAGTCAAGTGCTTTTGATGGGGAGAGTTAGGACCCTGCCTGCACAAGAAATTGTTGTTAGCATCCAAATCTGTAGGTACCATGCATGTGGGAGATTTTTGTCAATAATAAATATTCCACCTGAGACAATTCATATGACATACAGTAAATTCCCCAGGTTTACCCTTTTGCCAGATGCAAATATCTTTCTCCTTTACCTTTAATTCTGTCAAACCTGGTTAATATTTTCTTACAGTGCATTCCTTTATTGTCTGCATAGACATATCCATGCATTTCACAAAATCTCTTGTTTACACTGTTCTTTATTGCAAGGATAACTCCCATTACTTTGTAACAGAGGGGTTCAAATGCAAGGCATATATAAAAGGGTAAATTTTCTGCCCCTGCTACAAAATATTAACTTGCACATCCTCCATTTGTCAAATATGACCAGACAATTAAAGTGGGCATCAGTGAGCCAAGGTCAACCTGGACTGCATGACTATATTGTAGCCTCACAGCCAACACATTTCCAATATCTTTCTATACTGAATTGCTAAGTCCAGGCATGAGGATGTAGAGGCTGAACCACAATACTATACCCACGGCAAAATGAGACTCAGGAGGTTGTGCGGGGAGTGGAATGGCCTGAGTTCAGGTTAAACCTCAATTTTAATTGGTCCATAAGTTCAGGAGGGAATTTCTTTTGCACTGTTATCTGTGGTCTCTCCATTCTTTTCCTGGGTGGGCTGAATCTGTGCTATAATGCCCACTACCCTCACAAATGTAAGAGTAAAAAGATCATGTATATCTTTTGCAGGAAGGCGTCTGCCTTTGACTACCACCTTGAGGCACAGAATATCACTCTGCAAAGTTGAAAAAGAGGAGGGAGATTGTTGATGCCTGAGAACTTGAGTGCATCAAGTTCTTCCCTATAGGGCACTAATTTTTCTACTGTGATTTTTTCCATTGCTCTTTCACTAATGGTGACTTGGCTGCTTCCTTGCATAAACATTCCTGCATGCTCCAACAAGGGGCCAACTACAAACAATCCCCTTTTTTGCTAAGAAAATGATTGTTGCAGATTTATGCCTTGGCAGCAGGAAGGTCAGCTAAGCTGTTCCTAGGTCCAGCTCTCCTGGAACAGTACTAAAGTACTGAGGTATTTGGGAAAAAGAAGCAGCACACAATTTCACATAGATCTCTGTGATTTTAATCTTGCATTTCAAATGTTATCCTCTTTCCTGGTTTTCAGTCCAGAACATGCCTATCTCATGCCTCCTCCAACTGCTTCAATGAGGGTCCTCCCCACACCCCACACACCTTGGCATTCCCAGATACTGCGGCCTCAAGTCTTTACAGAACCAAGGGACTCTCCTTCCATTGATGTCCCACAAGGCCATTGTCTGATACATACAAGCTGGAGCCATGTGTCACTCCATGTGTACTCTTTGGTGGGTGGTGAAATCCCTGGAAACTCTGGGATGTCTGGTTGGTTGATATTGTTGTTCTTCCTTTCGCTCCTTCAGGCCTGTCTCTCTCCTCCATTGGGGACTCTATGCTCAGTCCAAAGGGTGTCTGCTATAGCACACTCCTGTCAGCAAGCACTTCTTGGCTTCCTCCATAGTGTCTGGGTTTGGTGTCTGGATGTGGGAAGGGTCCCCAAGTGGGAAATCTCAGGATGTCCTTTCCTTCTGTCTCTGTTCCATACTTTGTCTCCATATGTCCTCCTGTGACTCCTTCTGAGATCTACTTTGATTTCTTTCTTCAGAGACCTGAAGTTCTTCTGAAACAGTTCTTTCACTTTCTTGGTTAGTCACCCAAGTCTCATATTATTTGAGAAGGATGTTGTTACCCTAATTTCACTCTCAGCCTCTTTATCTTTTTACTAGAGAAGACTGCTGATTTGTTTGAGTTGATTTTATTTCCAGCCACTTTGTTGTTTATCAAGTTCAGAAATTCTCCAGTGTAGCCAGGCAGTGGTGTTGCATGCCTTTAATCCCAGCACTTGGAAGACAGAGAAAGGAAGATTTCTGAGTTCCAGACCAGCCTGGTCTACCTACAGAGTTAGTTCCAGGACTGCCATGGCTATGCAGAGAAAACCTGTCTCAAAATAAACAAACCAAAAATCTAAAGGAATTCTCAGGTGGTCAGCAGCTTCTGACAATTGATTTGTTGATGAACCTTATGGTTGAAAACAGGAAGCAGCTGAACCCTAAGTTTGAATTACAGGATAGCTGAAAGAAGATGAGAAGGAGGGCAACGCTGTAGGAGGATCATCAGTTTCAATAAACCTGGGCCCTTGAGATCTCTCAGACATTGAAACACCAACCAGGCTGCATACAACACATGGTAAGAGGCCACCAACACATAGAGCACAGGACTGCCAGGTCTGGTTTTAGACAGAGAAGATCCACCTAACCACCAAGAGACTGGAGGCAACAGGCAATTTAGAGGTCTGGTGAGGTAGCGTTGGGGCATGGAGACAACATCATAGACACGGGGGAACAGTTAGGAGGTATGGGATGTGCTATGGAGGTACAGGGAGAAAAATGAATCAAGAGTTTAAAATAAGTAAAGAAAACAGAGGAATTCTGTGTTGGAATTTTTGGGTGACTTAAGTATACTCTCCTATCATCTGCAAATAATGATATTTTGACTTCTTTCTTTCCAAATTGTAACTGTGTGACCTTCCTCCAGCATCTGATTGATCTGGCTAGGACCTCAAAGTCTATTTTGAATAGATGGGGACTGAGAGGGCAACCTTGTGTAATCCCTCATTTTAATGGAATTGATTCCAGTTTCTCTCCATTTAGTTTTATGTAGGCAACTTTTTGTTCTATATTATTATTACTATGTTTAGATATGGGCCTTGATTTTCTGATATCTCCAAGACTTTCCTCAAAAATAGATGCTGAATTTTGTTAACTGCTTTCTCAACAACTAAAGAAATGATCGTGTAGTGATTGTCTTTGAGATTGTTTAACTAGTGGGTTAGGTTAATGGATTTCTGTATAATGAACCATTCCTGCACACTGGAATGAAGTCAACTTGAGAATGATGAATGATCTTATAGATTTGTTCTTGGATTTGCTTTGGGAGAATTGTATTGTGTAATTTCGAACAAATATTCATAAGGGAAATTGGTATGAAGTTCTCTTTGTTGGGGCTTAGTCAGATTTTGGTTTAAGCATGAATGCGGCTTCATAAAGCAAACTGAGTACTGTTCTTTCTGTTTTTATTTTGTGAAATATTTGTGAGAGAATTGGTATTAGGTCTTCGCTGAAGTTCTGAGAGAATTCTGCACTAAACCCTGGGCTTTTTTGGTTGAGAGACTTTTAATGACTGTTTCTATTTCTTTATGGGTTATGGGACTGTTTTGATGTCTTATCTAATCCTTTTGTGACTTACTAGCAGGTATGTGTCTATAAAACTGTCCATTTCATCCAGAGTTTCCAGTTTTGTTGAGTATAGGCTTTTGTAGTAGGATCTGATGATTTTTTGAATTTTCTTGGTTTCTGCTGTCTCCATTTTCTTTTCCAGTTGTGTAATTTTAGATACTATCTCTGTATCCTTTGATTAGTCTGCTAAGAGTTTATTTATCTTGTTGATTTTCTCAAAGAACCAGCTCCTGATTTGATTGATTCTTTGTATAGGTCTCTTTTTCCATCAGTTGATTTTAGCCCTGCATTTGATTATTCCCTAGCATCTACTCCTCTTTGGTGTATTTGCGCATTTTTGTTCAAGAGCTCTCAGATGTGCTGTCAAGCTGCTAGCATATGCCCTCTCTAGTTTCATTTTGGAGGCAATTAGAGCAATGAGTTTACCTTTTAGCACTGCTTTTCTTTTTTTTTCTTTTTTTTTTTTTTTATTATTCGATATAATTTATTTACATTTCAAATGATTTCCCCTTTTCTAGCCCCCCCACTCCCCGAAAGTCCCGCAAGCCCCCTTCTCTCCCCCTGTCCTCCCACCCACCCCTTCCCACTTCCCCGTTCTGGTTTTGCTGAATACTGCTTCATTGAGTCTTTCCAGAACAAGGGGCCACTCTTCCTTTCTTCTTGTACCTCATTTGATGTGTAGATTATGTTTTGGGTAATCCAGGTTTCTAGGTTAATATCCACTTATTAGTGAGTGCATACCATGATTCATCTTTTGGGACTGGGTTACCTCACTTAGTATGATGTTCTCTACCTCCATCCATTTGCCTAAGAATTTCATGAATTCATTGTTTCTAATGGCTGAATAGTACTCCGTTGTGTAGATATACCATATTTTTTGCATCCACTCTTCTGTTGAGGGATACCTAGGTTCTTTCCAGCATCTGGCAATTATAAATAGGGCTGCTATGAACATAGTAGAGCATGTATCCTTATTACATGGTGGAGAATCCTCTGGGTATATGCCCAGGAGTGGTATAGCAGGATCTTCTGGAAGTGGGGTGCCCAGTTTTCGGAGGAACCGCCAGACTGATTTCCAGAGTGGTTGTACCAATTTGCAACCCCACCAACAGTGGAGGAGTGTTCCTCTTTCTCCACACCCTCTCCAACACCTGCTGTCTCCTGAATTTTTTATCTTAGCCATTCTGACTGGTGTAAGGTGAAATCTCAGGGTTGTTTTGATTTGCATTTCCCTAATGACTAATGAAGTTGAGCATTTTTTAAGATGCTTCTCTGCCATCCGAAGTTCTTCAGGTGAGAATTCTTTGTTTAACTCTGTACCCATTTTCAATAGGGTTGTTTGGTTTTCTGGAGTCTAACTTCTTGAGTTCTTTATATATATTGGATATTAGCCCTCTGTCTGATGTAGGATTGGTGAAGATCTTTTCCCAATTTGTTGGTTGCCGATTTGTTCTCTTGATGGTGTCCTTTGCCTTACAGAAACTTTGTAATTTTATGATGTCCCATTTGTCAATTCTTGATCTTAGAGCATATGCTATTGGTGTTCTGTTCAGAAACTTTCTCCCTGTACTGATGTCCTCAGGAGTCTTCCCCAGTTTCTTTTCTATTAACTTCAGAGTGTCTGGCTTTATGTGGAGGTCCTTGATCCATTTGGATTTGAGCTTAGTACAAGGAGACAAGGATGGATCAATTTGCATTCTTCTGCATGCTGACTTCCAGTTGAACCAGCACCATTTGTTGAAAAGGCTATCTTTTTTCCATTGGATGTTTTCAGCCCCTTTGTCAAGGATCAAGTGGCCATAGGTGTGTGGGTTCATTTCTGGATCTTCAATCCTGTTCCATTGATCCTCCTGCCTGTCACTGTACCAATACCATGCAGTTTTTAACACTATTGCTTGAGGTCAGGGATACTGATTCCCCCAGAATTTCTTTTGTTGCTGAGAATAGTTTTAGCTATCCTGGGTTTTTTTGTTATTCCAGATGAATTTGATAATTGCTCTTTCTAACTCTGTGAAGAATTGAGTTGGGATTTTGATGGGTATTGCATTGAATCTGTATAGTGCTTTAGGCAAAATGGCCATTTTAACTATATTGATTCTACCAATCCATGAGCATGGGAGGTTTTCCCATTTTTTGAGGTCTTCTTCCATTTCCTTCTTCAGAGTCTTGAAGTTCTTGTCATACAGAACTTTCACATGTTTGGAAAGATACTTTATACTGTTTGTGGCTATTGTGAAGGGGGTCATTTCCCTAATTTCTTTCTCAGCCTGCTTATGCTTTGAGTATAGGAAGGCCACTGATTTGCTTGAGTTGATTTTATAACCTGCCACTTTGCTGAAGTTGTTTATCAGCTGTAGGAGTTCTCTAGTGGAGTTTTTTGAGTCACTTAGGTAGACTATCATGTCATCTGCAAATAATGATAGTTTGACTTCTTCCTTTCCAATTTGTATCCCTTTGACCTCCTTATGTTGTCGAATTGCCTGAGCTAGTACCTCAAGTACAATATTGAAAAGATAAGGAGAAAGGGGGCAGCCCTGTCTAGTTCCTGATTTTAGTGGGATTGCTTCAAGTTTCTCTCCATTTAGTTTGATGCTGGCTACCAGTTTGCTGTATATTGCTTTTACTATGTTTAGGTATGGGCCTTGAATTCCTGTTCTCTCCAAGACTTTAAGCATGAAAGGATGCTGAATTTTGTCAAATGCTTTCTCAGCATCCAATGAAATGACCTGACCATGTGGTTTTTTCCTTTGAGTTTGTTTATGTAGTGGATTGCATTGATGGATTTCTGTATATTGAACCAACCCTGCATTCCCCGGATAAAGCCTACTTGATCGTGGTGGATGATCATTTTGATGTGTTCTTGGATTCGGTTGGCAAGAATTTTATTGAGTATTTTTGCATCGATGTTCATAAGGGAAATTGGTCTGAAGTTCTCTTTCTTTGTTGGATCTTTGTATGGTTTTGGTATCAGCGTAATTGTGGTTTCATAGAAGGAATTGGGTAGTGTTCCTTCTGTTTCTATTTTGTGGAATAGTTTGAAGAGTATTGGTGTTAACTCTTCTTTGAAGGTCTGATAGAATTCTGCACTGTAGCACTGCTTTTCTTTGCGTTCCATGAAGTTGGATATATTGTACTTTCATTTTCAATAAATTAAAAAATTCTTAAATTTCTTTCATTATTTCATTCTTGATGAAATAATATAGAGTAGAGAGCATTGTTCAGCTTCCATGTGTATGTGGGCTTTCTTCTTTTGTTGTTATCATTGAAGAGCAGCCTTAGTCCACGGTGATCAGATAGGATGCATCAGATTATTTCAGTTTCCTTGTATCACTTGAGGCCAGATTACTGACCAATTATATGCTCAGTCTTGCAGAAGGAACTACCAAGTGCTAAGAAGGAATATGTTTTGTTTTTGGAGGAAGTGTTCCATAGATATCTGTTAAGTCCATTTGGTTCATAACTTCTTTTAAATTTACCGACCATTGATGAGAGTAGGGTCTTAAAGGCTCACACTATTATTATTTGAGGTTCAATGTGTGCTTTGAGCTTTAGTAAAGTTTCTTTTATGAATGTGGGTGCCCTTGCACTTGGAGCATAGATATTCAGAATTGAGATTTCATCTTGGCAGATTTTTGCTTTGAGACTATGAAATTTCCATCCTTATCTTTTTTCGATAGGTTTAGATTGATACTGATGGCTGCAGTATTTGGATGGCTACTCCAGCATGTTCCTTGGGACCATTTGCTTGGAAAATTGTTCTTGAGCCTTTTTTTCTGCAGTCGTATCTGTCTTTGTCACTGAGATGCAATTTCTGTGTGCTGCAAAATGCTGGGTCCTGTTTATGTGTCAAGTATGAAAGCCTATGTCACTTTTATTTGGGAACTGTATCCATGGATTTTTAAAAAATATTAAGGAAAAGAGATTTTTGCTTCCTGTTATGATTGTTGTTACAGAGGAAAATTATATTTGTGTGGCTACTTGTTTTTTTATTAGATATATTCCTTATTTACATTTCAAATGATTTCACCTTTCCTGGTTCCCCTCCCCCTCAAGTCCCATAAGCTACTTCACCTCCCCCTGTTCCCCATTCAATCCCCTCCTGCTTCCCTGCCCTGGTATTCCCCTACACTGCTACATGGAGCCTTTCCAGGACCAGAGGCCTCTCCTCCCTTTGATGTCCAACAAGGCCATCCTCTGCTGCCTATGCTTCTGGAGCCTTGGGTAACACCATGTGTACTATCTAGTTGTTGTTTTTGTCC
Source organism: Apodemus sylvaticus (assembly GCF_947179515.1). Taxonomy (NCBI): domain Eukaryota; kingdom Metazoa; phylum Chordata; class Mammalia; order Rodentia; family Muridae; genus Apodemus; species Apodemus sylvaticus. The sequence continues at coordinate 106,251,269 of NC_067479.1, forward strand.
CTCAAACTCCCAATTCTGAATATCTATGCTCCAAATTAAAGGGCAGCCTCATTCATAAAAGAAACCTTACTAAATCTTAAAAGCACACATTACACCTCACACAATAGTTGTGGGTGACTTCAACACCCCACTCTCCTCAATTGATAGATCAGGGAAACACAAAGTAAACAGAGACATGCTGAACCTAACAGAAGTTTTGGACTAAATGAATTTAATAGATATCTATAGAACCTTTCATCCTAAATCAAAAGAATGTACCTTCTTCTGAAAACCTCATGCTACCTTTTCCAAAACTGACCAAATAATTGGTCACAAAACAGACCTCAACAGATATAAGAAGATCAAACTAATCCCATGCCACCTATCAGAACACTATGGAGTAAGGGTAGTCTTCAATAGCAACAAAAACAACAGAAAGCCCACATACACATGTGGAAACACTTGAAAGCTTTAGAACAAAGAGAAGCTAATACACCTAAGAGGAGTAACAGGCAGGAAATCATTAAACTCATGGCTGAAATCAGCCAAGTAGAAACAGAAAGATCTATACAAAGACTCAACAAAACCAGGAGCTGGTTATTTGAGAAAATCAACAACATAGATAAACCAGACTATACTATAAGCCAGACTATACTGAGAACACAGTGACAGAATCCAAATTAACAAAACCAGAAATGAAAAAGGAGATATAACAACAGAAAGTGAGGAATTTCAAAATAAATCATTAGAAAATACTAAAAAAAGTCTATACTCAACACAACTGGAAAATCTGGAAGAAGTGGCTATCTTATTTTTGGTTGGTGGAAAGATTATTTTCTTGCTTTTTCTGGGATATAGTTTCTCTTCTTGTGTTGGAGTTTTTCATTTATTATCCTTTGTAGGGCTGAATTTGTAGAATGATACTGTGTATATTTGGTTTGGTCATGGAATATCTTGGTTTCTCCATCTATGGTAACTGAGAGTGTTACTGGGTAACACTGGTCTGCAATTTCTAATCTCTTAGTTTCTGTATGATATCTGTCTAGGATCTTCTGGATCTTAGAGTTTCTGCTTAGAAATCTGGTGTAACTCTGCTAGGTGAGCCTTTATATTGCCCTTTTCCCCTTACTGCTTTTAATAATTTCTTTGTTTTGTGCATTATCATGATGAGGCCAGTTAACCCTAATTTCTGTTGCTTATGTTCTTGAGCTTGCATCTAACAATCTTGTTCTCTCTAGGTTTATTTGGTCTTGCTGTCTCTAACTGGAGATTGTTCCTCCTGTGAGCCTGTTACCCAGTGATGTTAACTGTGTCTGCACTCTTGGGAGACTAGCTCTCTCAGGGCAGGATTTGGATCCAGAGAGCTGTGACACAAGGTTATCTCCAGAGCACAGGTGGAATCCAGAAGAATTCTGTCCCCATTGGCTCAGTGGCTCCTGAGCTCTGTGGTCTCCTGGCAGGTCCCTCTTTGGACAGTTATTGGAGGAAAAGTGTTTGTCTCCCCTGTTATATTAGGAGTGATAGTAATCCTCAGAGACCAGCTCTTGCCCTTTCCATGTCCTTAAAGAAGAGTGTTAGAATTTGGTAGGGAATTGCATCGAATCTGTAGATTGCTTTCCTTAGGATCATCATTTTTACCATGTTAATCCTACCAGATGGCTAAAGGCAAGCACATCAAATACAGAGGCTACTTGGAATCAACAAAACCAACTTCTCCCATGAAAGCAAGCCCTGGAAACCTGAACACATTGGAAAAGCAAGACTTGGATTTAAAATCACATTTCATGATGCAGACAGATGATTTAAAGAAGTAACAAAATAACTCCCTTAAAAATATACAGAGGGACACACAAGCAAGGGGAGCCCTTAAAGAGGAACAGGACGACTGTAGCTTATGCTCTAAGATCAATAATTTACAATTGGGACTTCATGAAATTGCAAAGATTCTGTAATGCAAAGGAAAATGGCAATAGGACAAAATGGCAATCCACAGACTGGGAAAAAATCTGTAACAATTCTTCATCTGTTAGAAGTCAAATATCCAATTTATTCAAAGAACTCAAGAAGTTAGACTCCAAAGAAACAATCCTATTAAAAATGGGATGTAGAAGTAAACAAAGTAATTTCAAATGAGGAATATTAAATGACCATGTAGCACCTAAAGAACAGTTCAAGATCCTTAACAATCAGGGAAATGAAAATCAAAACAACCATGAGATTCCACCTCACACCATTCAGAATAGCTAAGATCTAAAACTCAGGGGGCAGCAGATACAGGACAGGACGTAGAAAAAAAGGAACACACTGCCATTACTGGTGGGGTTGCAAACTGATATAACCACTATAGAAATAAGTTTGGCTTTTCCTCAGAAAATTGGACATAGTAGTGCCTGAGGACCCATTTTTACCACTCCTGGGATTTGAGTCAATGGATGTAAAGAGATATTAAGGAATAGTGATTGTTGCTTCCTGCTATTTTGGATATAATTTTTTATGTTTGTGTGGTTATCCTCTTTTGGGTTTGTTGAAAGGCGATTAATTTTTTGCTTTTTCTTGTGTGTAGTTTCCCTGCTTTTGTTGTTTTTTCCCTTCATTATCTTTTGAAGGGCTGGACTTGTGGAAAGATACTGTGTAAATTTGTCTTCATCATGGAATACCTTGGCTTCTCCATCTATGGTAATTGACTGATTTGCTGTGTATAGCAGCCTGTGTTGGCATGTGTGTTCCCTTACGATCTGTTTGACATCTGCCCAGCCTCTTCTGGCTTTCATAGACTCTGATGAGAACTATGGTGTAATTCTGTTAGGTCTACCTTTATATGTTACTTGACCTTTTTCCTTTATTCCTTTAAATAATCTTTCTTTGTTTAGTGCATTTGGCATTTTAATTATTATGTGATGGGAGGAATTTCGTTTCTAATCAAATCTATTTGAAGTTCTGTAGGCTGCTTGTATATTCATGGGCATCTCATTCGTTAGATTAGGGATGTTTCCTTCTATAATTTTATTGAAGATATTTTCTGGCCCTTTGAGTTGCAAATCTTCGTTCTCTTCTATACATATAATATTTAGGTTTGGTCTTGTAATTTCATCCTGGATTTCCTGGGTGTTTTGGGTTAGGAGCTTTTTGATTTGGGCATTTTCTTTGACTGTAGTGTCAGTGGTATCTATACTATAGTATCTTCTGCATCTGAGATTCTCTCTTCTATCTCTTGTATTCTGTTGTTGATGCTTGCATCCATGACTTCTGACTTCTTTCCTAGGCTTTCTATGTCCAAAATTGTCTCCCTTTGTGAATTCTTTATTGCTTCTACCTCCATGTTTAGATCGTTTGATGGGTTTGTTCAATTCCTTCACCGATTTTAATGTGTTTTCCTACAATTCTTAAAAGGACTTCTCCTTGTTTGCTTGTGTTCTTCTGTATTTCTTTATGGGCATTATCTGTGTCATACTTGAAGCCCTCTGTTAGCACCATGAGCTGTGATTTTAAATCCAAATCCTGTTTTTCTAGTGTGTTGTGGTATCCAGAACTTGCTGTTCCAGGAGAACTGGGTTCAGATGCTGCCATGTTGCCTTGATTTCTACTAGTAATGCTCCTATGTTGGCCTTTTGCCATCTGGTTATCTCTGGTGTTAGTTGGTCCTGCTGTCTCTGCCTGGTCATTTTACCTCCTGTGTGCCTGCAAGCCTGACTCAGCACTCCTGGGTGACCGGCTCTGTCCTGGCAGAGAGTGCTATGGAGCTGTGCAGCTACTGGGGCCTAGCAGACCGAGTCCCAAGTGATCTTACACCAGGTGTTCTCTGCCATTCCTGGTTGTAACAACCCACTTTAAAAAAAAAGTCTGAGCTTGATTTTCAGAAAAGACTGAACAAGGGTTAATTTGAGCATCCTGAAAAATAACAATAACATGATAAACTCTTGAGATCAAGTGGATGTATTCTTTGCATGTTTTGATGACAATGAAAGACTAGGGAAAATCCTAGGAGCTGGAATGTGAAGTGAGACTTAGGACAAGGTTTATAGACACAGAAATCAAATGTTGAAATTGCTTAGAAGAGGAATAAAGATGAAATACATTGAGTCCTGCCTGATGCTGGGGAATCAATAAACAATCCAGAGACTAGCTCATTATGAAGGGAGCAGGGAGGAGAGGTACTCAGACAGATCTTGATGTTAGCCTTGCTAAAAATGAGTAAAGAATGTATTTTTCAGGGTCAGCACAATCATACAGAAAAGGAGCAGATGGCTCAGTCAATAAAGGTCCATTATTGGACACACTGACCTGGTGTCTTAGTCAGGGTTTCTTTTCCTGCACAAACATCATGACCAAAAAGCAAGTTGGGGAGGAAAGGGTTTATTCAGCTTACACTTCTGCATTGCTGTTCATCACAAAAGGAAGTCAGGACTGGAACTCAAGCAGGTTAGGAAGCAGGAGCTGATGCAGAGGCCATGGAGAGATGTTCCTTACTGGCTTGCTTCTGCTGACTTGCTCAGCCTGCTCTCTTATAGAACCCAAGACCACCAGCCCAGGGATGGTACTACCCACAAGGGGCCCTCCCCCACTTGATCACTAATTGAGAAAATGCCCCACAGTTGGATCTCATGGAGGCACTTGCCCAACTGAAGCTCCTTTCTCTGTGATAACTCCAACCTGTGTCAAGTTGACACACAAAACCATCCAGTACAACTGGCATCCATAAATTCTCCATTATTTAGTAAGAACAACTGCACTTGATAAAGGTGCTTACGTGGACTTTACACCTAGCACTTCCCACTCTGCTGCTATCTGTCATGGTGGAGGATTTTCTCAGGGTTTCCTCTTCAGAGCTCTCAGGACACTCTCATGCTTTCCCTCTCACCTGTCATGGTCTCAACAAAGTCTCCCCTCATCTGTCAGAAAATCTCTTGTTGAAATTTAAGCCTCTTGCTTTTTCTAGGTTGTAGTTTCCCTCCTTGTGTTGGGTTTTTCCATCAATTATCTTTTGTAGAGCTGTATTTGTGGACAGATATTGTGTAAATTTTGTTTTATCATGGAATATCTTGGTTTCTCCAATTATGATGATTGAGAGTTTTGCTGGGTATAGTAGCCTGGGCTGGCATTTGTGTTCTCTTAGGGTCAGTATGACATCTGCCTAGGATCTTCTAGCTTTCATCATCTCTGGTGAGAAGTCTGGTGTAATTCTGATAGGTCTGCGTTTATCAGTTACTTAGCTACTTGTTCTTTTTCCCTTACTGCTTTTAATATTCTTTCTTTGTTTAGTGGTTTTGGTGTTTTGATTATTATGTGCCAGGAGGAGTTTCTGTTCTGGTCCAGTCCCAACAAACCCAAAAGAAGGTACCCACACAAACATTTGAATAACATCAAAAATAACAGGAAGCAACACTCTCTATTCCTTAATATCTCTTAACAACAATGGACTCAACTCCCCAATAAAAAGACTTAGACTAACAGAAATATTTCTCATGTAAATCTTCAATTTTATCAGAAATGTTTGTAATTCCTCTTTTAATTTAGTAATGATTTTTAGGTCTGTCATTTTATCTGCATTATTTTTCCTTTTTTGCAGATTTTATAAATTTCATTGCAGAAATATTTGCTTGAATGCTGATGACTTAGATCAGATTTTCTTCCATTTCATTACACAGTGAGAGACAGAGAGAAACAGAGAGAGAGAGACAGAGACAGACAGACAGACAGACAGACAGACAGAGACAGAGATACACATACAGAGAGACAAAGTTCTTTTTTTTTCCCCCCCTAGGCTGGGCACAGCTCAGGTAGGCTCTCCTGAAGCTGCCATTAGAGTATCAGCTAGTGCTTTGTCTTCACAGGCAGGCTTGATGGAAGGAAGATTGTTTCTTAGTCTCACCAGCTGTTTGTAGAGTTAACTTGTTTAGAATACAGGCCTGATGTCTCTGTTTTCTTCCTTTTTTTCTTTTTTTTTTATTCGAAATATTCTTTATTGACATTTCAAGTGATTTTCCCTTACCTGGATCCCCCCTCCCTGAAATTCCCAAAAGTCCTCTTCCTTCCACCTGTTCCCCAATCCACCCCTTCCCACTTCCCTGTCCTGGTATTCCCCTACACTGCTGCACTGACCCTTTCCAGGACCAGGGGCCACCCCTTCCTTCTTCTTGGGCATCATTTGATATGTGAATTGTGTTTTGGGTATTCCAAGCTTCTAGGCTAATATACGCTTATCAGTGAGTGCATACCATGAGTGTTCTTTTGAGACTGGGTTGTATCTAGTTTTTATATCTACCATTTTATATGTAAAATTTTCCATGAAATAGTCAATTTTAACATGTTTTTCTATATATTTCTTGAATTTTACCAGAAATACTTCCATGTAAATTCTCAATGTTATCTGAAAATGTTTATAATTCTACCTTCATTCAAATTAGAATTATCTTTATGCCTATCATTTTATCTACATAATTTCCATGATAATCTTTAATTGTATCATGTTTTTCTATATATTTCTTCAACTTTATCAGAAATATTTCCCATGTAATCTTCAAGTTGATCAGAAAATGTTTATAATTCCACTTTCAATCAACTTAGGAATACTTTTATGCCTCCCATTATTACATCTATAAAAAATTTCCTTCCTAATTTGTATACCTTTGACCTCTTTTTGCTGTCTGATTGCTCTGGCTAGGATTTCAAGTATTATATTGAATAGATAGGGAGAGAGTGTGCAGCCTTGTCTGGTCACCGATTTTAGAGGAATTGCCTCAAGTTTCTCTCCATTTAGTTTGATGTTGGCTACTGGTTTGCAGTATATTTCTTTCACTATTTTTAGGTATGAGCCTTGGATTCCAGATCTCAACAAGATTTTTATCATGAAGGAATGCTGAATTTTGTCAAAAGCCTTTTCAGCATCTAATGAAATGACCCTGTGAGGTTTTTTTTCCTTTGGTTTGTTTTTGTAGTGAATTACATTGATGGATTTCCATATATTGAACCATCCCTGCATCCCTGGGATGAAGCCTACCTTATTGTGATGAATTATATTTCTGATTCATTCTTGGATTCGGTTAGACAGGATTTTGTTCAGTACTTTTGCATCAATGTTCATGAGGGAGATTGGTCTGAAGATATCCTTCCTTGTTTGGTCTTTGTTTGGTTTAGGTATAAGCATGATTGCAGCTTCATAGAATGAGTTGGGTAGTGTTCCTTGAGTTTCTATTTCATGGAAAAGTTTGAAGGGTCCCAACTGTAACCCTAAATATATGATTAACATTTACTCAAAACAACTTCTTCATTTCTTAACTAAGTAAGCATTTCAAGTGTCAGATAGTTTACCTATACCCTCACTTAAATTAGTATGCAAATAATGATATCATTGTGTAATAATGATTTAAAATCTTCTTTTTTTTAGCTTTTTTTTATTCGATATAATTTATTTATATTTCAAATGATTTCCCCTTTTCTAGCCCCCCCACTCCCCGATAGTCCCGTAAGCCCCCTTCTCTTCCCCTGTCCTCCCTCCCACCCCTTCCCACTTCCCCGCTCTGGTTTTGCCGAATACTGTTTCACTGAGTCTTTCCAGAACCAGGGGCCACTCCTCCTTTTTTCTTGTATCTCATTTGATGTGTGGATTATGTTTTGGGTATTCCAGTTTTCTAGGTTAATAACCACTTATTAGTGAGTGCATACCATGATTCACCTTTTGAGTCTGAGTTACCTCACTTAGTATGATGTTCTCTAGCTCCATCCATTTGCCTAAGAATTTCATGAATTCATTGTTTCTAATGGCTGAATAGTACTCCATTGTGTAGATATACCACATTTTTGCATCCACTCTTCTGTTGAGGGATACCTGGGTTCCTTCCAACATCTGGCAATTATAAATAGGGCTGCTATGAACATAGTAGATCATGTATCCTTATTACATGGTGGGGAATCCTCTGGATATATGCCCAGGAGTGGTATAGCAGGATCTTCTGGGAGTGAGGTGCCCAGTTTTCGGAGGAACCACCAGACTGATTTCCAGAGTGGATGTACCAATTTGCAACCCCACCAGCAGTGGAGGAGTGTTCCTCTTTCTCCACACCCACTCCAGCACCTGCTGTCTCCTGAATTTTTAATCTTAGCCATTCTGACTGGTGTAAGATGAAATCTCAGGGTTGTTTTGATTTGCATTTCCCTAATGACTAGTGAAGTTGAGCATTTTTTAAGATGCTTCTCTGCCATCCGAAGTTCTTCAGGTGAGAATTCTTTGTTTAACTCTGTACCCCCATTTTTTAATAGGGTTGCTCGGTTTTCTGGACATGTGAAAGATCTGTATGACAAGAACTTCAAGACTCTGAAGAAGGAAATGGAAGAAGACCTCAAAAAATGGGAAAACCTCTCATGCTCATGGATCTGTAGAATCAAAATAGTTAAAATGGCCATTTTGCCTAAAGCACTATACAGATTCAATGCAATACCCATCAAAATCCCAACTCAATTCTTCACAGAGTAAGAAAGAGCAATTATCAAATTCATCTGGAATAACAAAAAACCCAGGATAGCTAAAACTATTCTCAGCAACAAAAGAAATTCTGGGGGAATCAGTATCCCTGACCTCAAGCAATACTACAGAGCAATAGTGTTAAAAACTGCATGGTATTGGTACAGTGACAGGCAGGAGGATCAATGGAACAGGATTGAAGATCCAGAAATGAACCCACACACCTATGGCCACTTGATCCTCGACAAAGAGGCTGAAAACATCCAATGGAAAAAAGATAGCCTTTTCAACAAATGGTGCTGGTTCAACTGGAGGTCAGCATGCAGAAGAATGGGAATTGATCCATCCTTGTCTCCTTGTACTAAGCTCAAATCCAAATGGATCAAGGACCTCCACATAAAGCCAGACACTCTGAAGCTAATAGAAAAGAAACTGGGGAAGACCCTTGAGGACATCGGTACAGGGAGAAAGTTTCTGAACAGAACACCAATAGCGTATGCTCTAAGAGCAAGAATTGACAAATGGGACCTCATAAGGTTACAGAGTTTCTGTAAGGCAAAGGACACCATCAAGAGAACAGATCGGCAACCAACAAATTGGGAAAAGATCTTCACCAATCCTACATCAGATAGAGGGCTAATATCCAATATATATAAAGAACTCAAGAAGCTAGACTCCAGAAAACCGAACAACCCTATTAAAAAATGGGGTACAGAGTTAAACAAAGAATTCTCACCTGAAGAACTTCGGATGGCGGAGAAGCATCTTAAAAAATGCTCAACTTCATTAGTCATTAGGGAAATGCAAATCAAAACAACCCTAAGATTTCATCTTACACCAGTCAGAATGGCTAAGATTAAAAATTCAGGAGACAGCAGGTGTTGGAGAGGGTGCGGAGAAAGAGGAACACTCCTCCACTGCTGGTGGGGTTGCAAATTGGTACAACCACTCTGGAAAGCAGTCTGGCGGTTCCTCCGAAAACTGGGCACCTCACTTCCAGAAGATCCTGCTATACCACTCCTGGGCATATACCCAGAGGATTCCCCACCATGTAATAAGGATACATGCTCTACTATGTTCATAGCAGCCCTATTTATAATTGCCAGATGCTGGAAAGAACCCAGGTATCCCTCAACAGAAGAGTGGATACAAAAAATGTGGTATATCTACACAATGGAGTACTATGCAGCCATTAGAAACAATGAATTCATGAAATTCTTAGGCAAATGGATGGAGCTAGAGAACATCATACTAAGTGAGGTAACCCAGACTCAAAAGGTGAATCATGGTATGCACTCACTAATAAGTGGTTATTAACCTAGAAAACTGGAATACCCAAAACATAATCCACACATCAAATGAGATACAAGAAGAAAGCAGGAGTGGTCCCTGGTTCTGGAAAGACTCAGTGAAACAGTATTTGGCAAAACCAGAATGGGGAACTGGGAAGGGGTGGGAGGGAGGACAGGGGAAGAGAAGGGGGCTTACGGGACTTTCGGGGAGTGGGGGGGGGGGGGCTAGAAAAGGGGAAATCATTTGAAATGTAAATAAATTATATCGAATAAAAAAAATAAAAAATAAAAAAAAACTGCTTTGCAGCAGAAGCCACCATCAAAAAAAAAAAAAAAAAGAAAAGAAAATGCAAAATGCAAAAAGCTTGTAACCCAAAATATCCAGGAAATCCAGGACACAATGAGAAGACCAAACCTAAGGATTATAGGCATAGATGAGAGTGAAGATTTACAACTTAAAGGGCCAGCAAATATCTTCAATAAAATTATGGAAGAAAACTTCCCTAACCTAAAGAGAGAGATGCCCATGAATATACAAGAAGCCTACAGAACTCCAAACAGACTGGACCAGAACAGAAATACTTCCCGTCACATAATAATCAAAACACCAAATGTTCTAAACAAAGAAAGAATACTAAAGGCAGTAAGAGAAAAAGGCTAAGTAACATATAAAGGAAGACCTATCAGAATCACAGCAGACTTTTCACCTGAGACTATGAAGGGTAGAAGGTCCTGGGCAGATCTCATGCAGACTCTAAGAGAACACAAATGCCAACCAAAACTACTATATCCAGCAAAACTCTCAATCACCATAGATGGAGAAACTAAGATATTTCATGACAAAACCAAGTTTACCCAATATCTATCCACAAACCCGGCCCTAAAAAGGATAATAGGAGGACAACACCAATACAAGGAGGGAAACTTCACCCTGGAAAAAGCAAGATAGTAACCTTTCATCAAACCCAAAAGAAGTTAAGCATTCAAATTTAAAAAATAACGTCAAAAATGATAGGAAGTAACAATCACTATTCCTTAATATCTCTTAACATCAATGGACTTAATGCCCCAATAAAAAGACACAGACTAACTGGCTGGATACGTAAACAGGACCCTACATTTTGCTGCTTACAGGAAACACACCTCAGGGTCAAAGACAAACACTACCTTAGAGTAAAAGGCTGGAAGACAATTTTACAAGCAAATGGTCTCAGGAAACAAGCTGGAGTAGCCATTTTAATATCAGATAAAATTGACTTTCAACCCAAAGTCATCAAAAGAGACCCTGAGGGACACTTCTTGCTGGTCAAAGGAAAAATACAAAAAGAAGAACTGTCAATCCTGAACATCTATGCCCCAAATGCAAGGGCACCCTCTTTCATAAAAGAAACATTATTAAAACTAAAAGCACACATTGTACCTAACACAATAATTGTGGGTGACTTCAACACTGCACTTTCCTCAATGGACCGATCAGGAAAACAGAAACTAAACAGGAACACAATGAAACTAATTGAAGCTTTGGACCAATTAGATTTAACAGATATATATAGAACATTCTATCCTAAAACAAAAGAATATACCTTTTTCTCAGCACCTCATGGTACCTTCTCCAAAATCGACCATATAATTGGTCACAAGACAGACCTCAACAAATGTAAGAAGATAGAACTAATCCCATGCCTCCTATCAGATCACTATGGAGTAAAAGTGGTCTTCAATAGCAACAGAAACAACAGAAAACCCACATACACATGGAAACTGAACAATACTCTACTCAATGATATCTTGGTCAAGGAAGAAATAAAAAAAGAAATTAAAGACTTTTTAGAACACAATGAAAATGAAAACACAACATACCCAAATCTATGGGACACAATGAAAGCAGTGCTAAGAGGAAAACTCATAGCCCTGAGTGCCTCCAAAAAGAAAATGGAGAGAGCATACATTACCAGCTTAATGACACACCTGAAAGCCCTAGAACAAAAAGAAGCTATTTCGCCCAGGAGGAGTAGAAGGCAGGAAATCATCAAACTCAGGGCCGAAATCAATCAAGTAGAAACAAAGAGAGCCATACAAAAAATCAACAAAACCAGGAGTTGGTTCTTTGAGAAAATCAACAAGATAGATAAACTCTTAGCCAGACTGACCAAAGGGCGCAGAGAAAGTATCCAAATTAACAAATTTAGAAATGAAAAGGGAGATATAACAACGGAAACTGAGGAAATCCAAAAAATCATCAGATCCTACTACAAGAGCCTATACTCAACACAACTGGAGAATCTGGAGGAAATGGACAATTTCCGTGACAGATACCAAATACCAAAATTAAATCAGGACCAACTAGACCATCTAAACAGTCCCATAATGCCTAAAGAAATAGAAGGAGTCATAGAAAGTCTTCCAACCAAAAAAAGCACAGGACCAGATGGCTTCAGTGCAGAATTCTACCAGACCTTCGAAGAAGAGTTAACACCAATACTCTTCAAACTATTCCACAAAATAGAAACAGAAGGAACACTACCCAATTCCTTCTATGAAACCACAATTACGCTGATACCAAAGCCACAAAAAGATCCAACAAAGAAAGAGAACTTCAGACCAATTTCCCTTATGAACATCGATGCAAAAATACTCAATAAAATTCTTGCCAACCGAATCCAAGAACACATCAAAACGATCATCCACCATGATCAAGTAGGCTTTATCCGGGGAATGCAGGGTTGGTTCAATATACGGAAATCCATCAATACAATCCACTACATAAACCAACTCAAAGAACAAAACCACATGGTCATTTCATTGGATGCTGAAAAAGCATTTGACAAAATTCAGCATCCTTTCATGCTTAAAGTCTTGGAGAGAACAGGAATTCAAGGCCCATACCTAAACATAGTAAAAGCAATATACAGCAAACCGGTAGCCAGCATCAAACTAAATGGAGAGAAACTTGAAACAATCCCACTGAAATCAGGGACCAGACAAGGCTGCCCCCTTTCTCCTTATCTTTTCAATATTGTACTTGAGGTACTAGCTCGGGCAATTCGACAACATAAGGAGGTCAAAGGGATACAAATTGGAAAGGAAGAAGTCAAACTATCATTATTTGCAGACGACATGATCGTCTACCTAAGTGACCCAAAGAACTCCACTAGAGAGCTCCTACAGCTGATAACTTCAGCAAAGTGGCAGGTTATAAAATCAACTCAAGCAAATCAGTGGCCTTCCTATACTCAAAGGATAAGCAGGCTGAGAAAGAAATTAGGGGAATGACCCCCTTCACAATAGCCACAAACAGTATAAAGTATCTTGGGGTGACTCTTACCAAACATGCGAAAGATCTGTATGACAAGAACTTCAAGACTCTGAAGAAGGAAATGGAAGAAGACCTCAAAAAATGGGAAAACCTCCCATGCTCATGGATTGGTAGAATCAATATAGTTAAAATGGACATTTTGCCTAAAACACTATACAGATTCAATGCAATACCCATCAAAATTCCAACTCAATTCTTCACAGAGTTAGAAAGAGCAATTATCAAATTCATCTGGAACAACAAAAAACCCAGGATAGCTAAAACTATTCTCTGCAACAAAAGCAATTCTGGGGGAATCAGTATCCCTGACCTCAAGCAATACTACAGAGCAATAGTGTTAAAAACTGCATGGTATTGGTACAGTGACAGGCAGGAGGATCAATGGAACAGGATTGAAGATCCAGAAATGAACCCACACACCTATGGCCACTTGATTCTCGACAAAGAGGCTGAAAACATCCAATGGAAAAATGATAGCCTTTTCAACAAATGGTGCTGGTTCAACTGGAGGTCAGCATGCAGAAGAATGCAAATTGATCCACCCTTGTCTCCTTGTACTAAGCTCAAATCCAAATGGATCAAGGCCCTCCACATAAAGCCAGACACTCTGAAACTAATAGAAGAGAAACTGGGGAAGACCCTTGAGGACATCGGTACAGGGAGAAAGTTTCTGAACAGAACACCAATAGCGTATGCTCTAAGAGCAAGAATTGACAAATGGGACCTCATAAAATTACAAAGTTTCTGTAAGGCAAAGGACACCATCAAGAGGACAAATCGGCAACCAACAAATTGGGAAAAGATCTTCACCAATCCTACATCAGATAGAGGGCTAATATCCAATATATATAAAGAACTCAAGAAGTTAGACTCCAGAAAACCAAACAACCCTATTAAAAAACGGGGTACAGAGTTAAACAAAGAATTCTCACCTGAAGAACTTCGGGTGGCAGAGAAGCATCTTAAAAAATGCTCAACTTCATTAGTCATTAGGGAAATGCAAATCAAAACAACCCTAAGATTTCATCTTACACCAGTCAGAATGGCTAAGATTAAAAATTCAGGAGACAGCAGGTGTTGGAGAGGGTGTGGAGAAAGAGGAACACTCCTCCACTGCTGGTGGGGTTGCAAATTGGTACAACCACTCTGGAAAGCAGTCTGGCGGTTCCTCCGAAAACTGGGCACCTCACTTCCAGAAGATCCTGCTATACCACTCCTGGGCATATACCCAGAAGACTCCCCACCATGTAATAAGGATACATGTTCTACTATGTTCATAGCAGCCCTATTTATAATTGCCAGATGCTGGAAAGAACCCAGGTATCCCTCAACAGAAGAGTGGATGCAAAAAATGTGGTATATCTACACAATGGAGTACTATTCAGCCATTAGAAACAATGAATTCATGAAATTCTTAGGCAAATGGATGGAGCTAGAGAATATCATACTAAGTGAGGTAACCCAGACTCAAAAGGTGAATCATGGTATGCACTCACTAATAAGTGGATATTAACCTAGAAAACTGGAATACCCAAAACATAATCCACACATTAAATGAGGTACAAGAAGAAAGGAGGAGTGGCCCCTGGTTCTGGAAAGACTCAGTGAAACAGTATTCGGCAAAACCAGAACGGGGAAGTGGGAAGGGGTGGGTGGGAGGACAGGGGAAGAGAAGGGGGCTTACGGGACTTTCGGGGAGTGGGGGGGCTAGAAAAGGGAAATCATTTGAAATGTAAATAAATTATATCGAATAAAAAAATTAACATCAAAAATGATAGAAAGCAATAACCACTACTCCTTAATATCTCTTAACATCAATGGACTCAATTCCCCAATAAAAAGACATAGACTAACAGACTGGATACAGAAACAGGACCCTACATTTTGCTGTATACAAAAAAATACACTTCAGTGTCAAAGACAAAAACTACCTTAGAGTAAAAAGCTGAAAGAAAATTATACAAGCAAATGGTCTCAGGAAACAAGCCGGAGTTGCCATTCTAATATCAGATAAAATTGACTTTCAACCTAATGTCATCAACAGATATAGAAGGTCACTTCTTGCTGGTCAAAGGAAGAATCCAAAAAGAAGACCTCTCAATCCTTAACATCTATGCTCCAAATACAAGGGCAGCCTCATTCATAAAAGAAACTTTACTAAAGCTCAAAGCACACATTGCACCTAACACAATAATTGTGGGTGACTTCAACACTCCACTCTCATCAATGGACAGATCAGGAAAACAGAAACTAAACAGGGAGACAGTGAAACTAATTGAAGTTTTGTACCAATTGGATTTAACAGATATATATAGAACTTTTAATCCCAAAGCAAAAGAATATACCTTTTTCTCAGTACCTTCTCCAAAATCGATCATATAGTTGGTCACAAGACAGACCTCAACAAATATAAGAAGATTGTAATAATCCCATGCCTCCTATCAGATCACTATGGAGTAAAAGTGCTCTTTAATAACAATAAAAAACAACAGAAAGCCCACAAACACATGGAAACTAAAAAATACACTACTCAATGATACCTTGGTCAAGGAAGAAATACAGAAAGAAATCAAAGATTTCTTAGAATTTAACGAAAATGAAGGCACAACATACCCAAATCTATGGGACACAATGAAAGCAGTTCTAAGAGGAAAACATATAGCTTTGAGTGCCTCCAAAAAGAAATTCGAGAGAGCACACACTAGAAGCTTAACAGAACAACTGAAAGCCCTGGAACAAAAAGAAGCTAATTCACCCAGGAGGAGGAGAAGACAGGAAATCATCAAACTCAGGGCTGAAATCAATCAGGTAGAAACAAAGAGAACCATACAAAGAATCAACAAAACCAGGAGCTGGTTCTTTGAAAAAATCCACAAGATAGATAAACCCTTAGCCAGACTAACCAAAGGGCACAGAGAAAGTATCCAAATTAACAAAATTAGAAATGAAAAAAGAGATATTACAACAGAAACTGAGGAAATTCAAAAAAATCATCATATCCTACTACAAAAGCACTCAACACAACTGGAGAATCTGGAGGAAATGGACAATTTCTTAGACAGATACCAACTACCAAAATTAAACCAGGATCAAATAGATCATCTAAACAGACCCATAACCCATAAAGAAATAGATAGCCTTCCGACCAAAAACAGCATAGGACCACATGGTTTCAGTGCAGAATTCTATCAGACCTTCAAAGAAGACTTAACACCAATACTCTTCAAATTATTCCACCAAACAGAAACAGATGGAACACTACCCAACTCCTTCTATGAAGCCACAATTACACTGATACCAAAACCACACAAAGATTCAACTAAAAAAGAGAATTTCAGGCCAATTTCCCTTATGAATATCAATGCAAAAATACTCAATAAAATTCTTGCCCACCGAATCCAAGAACACATCAAAATGATCATCTACCAGGATCAAGTAGGTGTCATCCCAGAGATGCAGGGATGGTTCAATATAAGGAAATCCATAAATGCTATCCACTACATAAACAAACTCAAAGAAAAAAACCACATGATCATTTTTTTAGATGCTGAAAAAACATTTGACAAAATGCAGCATCCTTTCATGCTAAAAGTCTTGGAAAGGACAGGAATTCAAGGCCCATAACTAAACATACTAAAAGCAATATACAGCAAACCAGTAGTCAACATCAAACTAAATGGAGAGAAACTTGAAGCAATCCCATTAAAATCAGGGACTAGACAAGGCTGCCCCCTCTCTATATATCTTTTCAATATAGTTCTTGAAGTCCTAGCTAGAGCAATTAGACAACATAAGGAAGTCAAAGGGATACAAATTGGAAAGGAAGAAGTCAAACTATCATTATTTGCAGATGATATGGTAGTCTACCTAAGTGACCCAAAAAACTCCACTAGAGTACTCCTACAGCTGATAAACAACTCCAGCAAAGTGGCAGGTTATAAAATCAACTCAAGCAAATCAGTAGCCTTCCTATACTCAAAGGATAAGCAGGCTGAGAAAGAAGTTAGGGAAATGACCCCCTTCACAATAGCCACATACAGTATAAAGTACCTTGGGGTGACTCTTACCAAACATGTGAAAGATCTGTATGACAAGAACTTCAAGACTATGAAGAAGGAAATTGAAGATCTCAGAAAATGGAAAAATCTTCCATGCTTGTGGATTGGCAGGATTAATATAGTTAAAATGTCCATCTTGCCAAAGGCAATCTACAGATTCAATGCTATCCCCATCAAAATCCCAACCCAGTTCTTCATTGAACTAGAAAGAGCAATTCTCAAATTCATCTGGAATAACAAAAAACCCAGGATAGCTAAAACTATTCTCAACAGTAAAAGAACTTCAGGGGGATTCAGTATCCCAGACCTCAAACTTTACTACAGAGCAATAGTGATAAAAAAAAAAAAAAAAAAAAAAAAAAAAAGCCCTGCATGGAATTGGTACAATGTCAGGCAAGCAGATCAATGGAATAAGATTGAAGACCCAGAAATGAACCCACACACCTATGGTCACGTGATCTTCGAAAAAGGAGCTGAAAGCATCCAGTGGAAAAAAGATAGTCTTTTCAACAAATTGTGCTGGTTCAATTGGAGGTCAGTATGCAGAAGAATGCGAATCGATCCATTCTTATCTCCTTGTACTAAGCTCAACTCCAAATGGATCAAGGACCTCCACATAAAACCTGACACACTGAACCTAATAGAAAAGAAACTGGGGGAGACCCTTGAGGACATGGGCACAGGGGAAAGTTCCTGAATAGAACACCAATAGCTTATGCTCTAAGATCAAGAATTGACAAATGGGACCTCATAAAACTACAAAGTTTCTGTAAGGCAAAGGACACTGTCAAAAGAACAAAACGTCACCCAACAGATTGGGAAAGGATGTTCACCAACCCTAAATCTGACAGAGGGCTGATATCTAATATATACAAAGAACTCAAGAAGGTAGAACCCAGAGAACCAAACAACCCCATTAAAAAGTGGGGTACCGAGCTAAACAACGAATTGTCACATGAAGAACTTCAGAGGGCTGAGAAACATCTTAAGAGATGTTCAACATCCTTAATCATTAGAGAAATGCAAATCAAAACAACCCTGAGACTTCACCTCCCACCAGTCAGAATGACTAAGGTCAAAAACTCAGGAGACAGCAGGTGTTGGCGAGGATGTGGAGAAAGAGGAACACTCCTCCACTGCTGGTGGGATTGTAAGATGGTGCAACCACTTTGGAAATCAGTCTGGAGGTTCCTCAGAAAACTGGGCATGACACTTCCGGAGGACCCTGCTATACCACTCCTGGGCATATACCCAGAGGATTCCCTGGCATGCAATAAGGACACATGCTCCACTATGTTCATAGCAGCCCTATTTGTAGTAGCCAGAAGCTGGAAAGAACCCAGATGTCCCTCAACGGAGGAATGGATACAAAAAATGTGGTATATTTACACAATGGAGTAATTACTATTCAGCCATTAGAAACAATGAATTCATTAAATTCTTAGACAAATGGATGGAGCTGGAAAACATCATACTAAGTGAGGCAACCCAGTCTCAAAAGATCAATCATGGTATGCACTCACTGATAAGTGGATATTAACCTAGAAACTTGGAATACCCAAGACATAACCCTCATATTAAATGATGTCCAAAAAGAACGGAGGAGTGGCCCCTGGTTCTGGAAAGACTCAGTGCAAGAGTATAGGGGAATACCAGAACAAGGAAATGGGAAGGAGTAAATGGAGGAACAGGGAGAGGGAAGAGGACTTATGGGACTTGCGGGGAGTGGGGACCCAGAAAAGGGAAAATCATTTGAAATGTAAATAAAGAATACATTGAATAAAAAATAATAATAAAATAAAATAAAATAAAATCTTCTAACCACTTCATGTTGCTTTCTTTTTCTTGGACCTAAGTGGCTAAATGGAACCAATCATGGCAGTCTTCTGTCAAAGTTCACTCTCTAAAGAAAATTCTTCTGATTCCTGACTTACGAACAGACTATGCTATGTGTTTCTTGTGCAGGCCTCTTATGAATTTAAGGAACTAAGCTAGATTTTTTTTTTTAGAAACCCATAAATGTGTGCCATCTTTTATCAAATGTGTCTTCTCGGTATGACAAGAACAACATATTTTTCACAAAGATATTGTCAAGACTGATGCTTCTGTCTGCAGAGCAGAGATGTGCTGTCTCTTTCCCAACTCTGTCCATGACTCAGTTTATGTTCAAATGGTGTATGACCTTCTTATTATAAATGAACTCCTCCTATGATCTAATCATGGGAATAGATCATGAGTCTAGAGAAAAGTGAGATTGTGTCTCTCTTTCTGTCTCTCTCTCTCTCTGTGTTCCTTTATTATGTACCTCTCTCTCTGTCTGTCTGTCTCTGTCTCTCTTTCTATATCTCTGTCTCTGTCTCAGTCTCTCTAACTCTGTCTCTCTCTTTCTCTGTCTGTCTCTCTTTCTCTATGTGTCTCTCTCTGTCTCTCTCTGTCTCTCTCGTCTCTCTCTGTGTTTCTAGGTGTACTCCTGGCTGAACTGCAAACTACTGCATACACAAGGCTGTCCTTGGAGTGTCAGGAAAATAAAGGCATGCACGGCAAGTGCCCACTGCCTGATATGAACAAATCTTATATGTTTTAAAAGATTGTGCAAGTTCATTGTAATAGGCACTGCACCAATTGTTCATTTATTGTAGATAAATAGGGAGATTAGATTTTAAGTTATTTGGTGTCTGCAGAGTTTAAAGAACAATAAATATCTTGCAGTTTTTCATCCTTACTTCCTTCCTTCTTTCCGTTGTTCCCTGTTCCCTCCCTCCTTCCCTCCCATGCTTCTGCTCTACATTCATATTTTCCCTTCTTTCCTACCTTCCTTCCTTTCATCCTTCCTCCCACCTTTCCTGATTACCTATTCATTCCCTTCTTTCTCTTTCTCTATCTCTGCTTATTTCATTATTCCTTTCTCTATTTATTTTAGTTAAAATTTTTAAAACCCTGTGGCTCATGTTGGCATAAATTTTATAATGATACTGTGCCTAAGCCTTCCGATTCCTAGAATTAAATATATGGAATGAAATGCCTCATTAGATTTTTTTCTTTGAACCTTTACTTGGCTTTAGTTTTCATAGTATTTGTTCATGTCTCCAGGCTTTTGAATTATTGAAAATCATTACTTTTCTTGTTGTCCTCCCCACTTTCGTCTAATTTGTGGAAGAAGTTATTTATTACTTTTGTAATCCTCTTCAAAAGATAACATGAGTATGATGCAGAAGTTTAAAGCATCCACAAATGGGAGGGAAACAGGAGGAAGCAACATGATGTAAGGCAGGACCTAGATGCAGACTCAGGACTAAAGAGCAGGTGAGGGGGAAAAGAGTGGAGTGTGAAGAGGTTGAGTAAATGTATCATGCCAGTCTGTTCTTCCTGGTGCTGACCACACTGTTATGATTGTTAGTGATTTATCTCTGGAGAAACTGAGAAAAGCATGTATAAACATTTGCCTAGTTTTATATTTTTTTCCTGCTTTTCTGTCAAGTCTAAACTAATTTTGAAAGAAGAAAAAAGGGAAACCTGACATGGGTTAAGAAAAAGAAAAAGCATTACTATAGAAATCATTCAAAGTCCTTAGTGATCAGGGAAATGCAAATCAAAATGCCCCTGAGATGCCATGTTACATTTATTAGAATGGTAATACCTAAACCTCAGGTGAGAGCACATGAGGGCAAGCATGTGGAGAAAGGGGAACATTCCTCCATTGCTGGTGGGATTAGAAACTTGTAAAGTCACTCTGGAAATCAAATTGGAGTTTCCTCAGATAACTGAAAATAGATCTACCTGAAGATACAGCTATAACAACTTGCTTATTAATACATAAAGCTGCCCCACCATCTCACAGGGCCACATATTCCACTATGTTCACAGTGGCCTTGCTTATTATAGCCTCATGCTGGAAACAACCCAGATGTCCCTCAGCAGAGGAAGGGATACAGAAAGTATGCTCTGTTTATACAATGGAATACTACTCAGAAACTAAGCGCAAGGACACCCTGCATTTTGCACACAAATGTATGGAACTAGAAACCATCATCCTCAGTGAAGTAATACAGACCTACAAAGATCTGTATGATATGTACTCAATAATAGGTGGGTATTTGCCAAAAAAAGAAAAAAAATGCAGGATACCCAGGATAAAAATTCACAGAACTCCAAATGGCTAACAATCCAAAAGGACCAAGTGAGGACACCTCAATCCCACTTGGGAGAGAGTAGAAAGAAATCAAAGAAGGGGGCAAGGATGATGGGTACTGGGTAGAAAAGGGGACATGGAGTTGAAGAGGGGAACATGATCAGGTGTTGGGTTGGGGAAAGGGCCTAAGCCCTGAGGGCTGGCAGACAGAAACTTGAGAGGTAGAAGGGTGGGGTCCCTCCAAAATGTAAAAGAGACCAGGGTGGTAAAAGACTCTGAGGACTCAAAGGGAAGGATCTTAGATGAAAAGCCCTTACAGTGAGGATAGTAAATTTGTAGAGCCCACCTCCAGCAGAAAGACAGGGCATTAAGTCAGGAATCAAGTTTCCATCCAATAGTCAAGAAATCTGACACTTAATTGTACCTGTCTGAAATAGCTGCAGAGACAAAAATGAAGAAGAGCCTGAGGAAAAGGAGCTCTAGCAACAGGTCTAAATTGGCAATCAGCACAAGGGGAGGTCCCAAGAACTGACAGGATTACAGAGGCTATTGCATGCTCACAGAAAAGGGCCTATCATGATTGCCCTTGAAAGATCCAACAATTTTTTAAGATGCTTCTCCGCCATCCGAAGTTCTTCAGGTGAGAATTCTTTGTTTAACTCTGTACCCCATTTTTTAATAGGGTTGTTCGGTTTTCTGGAGTCTAACTTCTTGAGTTCTTTATATATATTGGATATTAGCCCTCTATCTGATGTAGGATTGGTGAAGATCTTTTCCCAATTTGTTGGTTGCCGATCTGTCCTCTTGATGGTGTCCTTTGCCTTACAGAAACTCTGTAACCTTATGAGGTCCCATTTGTCAAAAAATGCTCAACTTCATTAGTCATTAGGGAAATGCAAATCAAAACAACCCTAAGATTTCATCTTACACCAGTCAGAATGGCTAAGATTAAAAATTCAGGAGACAGCAGGTGTTGGAGAGGGTGCGGAGAAAGAGGAACACTCCTCCACTGCTGGTGGGGTTGCAAATTGGTACAACCACTCTGGAAAGCAGTCTGGCGGTTCCTCCGAAAACTGGGCACCTCACTTCCAGAAGATCCTGCTATACCACTCCTGGGCATATACCCAGAGGATTCCCCACCATGTAATAAGGATACATGCTCTACTATGTTCATAGCAGCCCTATTTATAATTGCCAGATGCTGGAAAGAACCCAGGTATCCCTCAACAGAAGAGTGGATACAAAAAATGTGGTATATCTACACAATGGAGTACTATTCAGCCATTAGAAACAATGAATTCATGAAATTCTTAGGCAAATGGATGGAGCTAGAGAACATCATACTAAGTTGATACATTTAAAAAAAAAAAAGAAAAAAGAAAGATCCAACAAGCATCTGAAAGAGTCACATGCAGATATTTACACCAAAACAAGCTGTTGGCCCCTGTGGTTGAATTAGGGAAAAGCTGAAGGAAGCTGAGGAGGAGGGAGACCCTGTAGCAAGAGCAGCAAACACAATTAACCTGGATTCCAGAGACCTCACAGAACCTAGACCACCAACCAGGCAGCATACTTCTGCTGATATGAGGCTCCCAACACATAATCAGAAAACAAATGCTAGGTCTATATTCAGTCATAGAAGATGCACCTGACCCTCAAGAGACCTGAGGAACATGGTCACTCCCTTAGCCAGGTCTGGTAGTGAGTGGTGGGAGATGGGGCCATCCTTGTAGAGACAGGGTCTGGCGGGAGGTATCTGGTGTGGAATACTCAGAAGGTACACAGGGAGGAGGATACACTCTGGAGTGTAATTTTATATTCTGTCACTTTGCTGAAGCTGTTTATAGGTTGAAGGAGTTCTCTGGTTGAGTTTTGGGGTCATTTAAGTATAATAGGGCTATTTGGTTTCCTCAAAATTCGTCTGGAATAACAAAAAATACAGGATAGCTAAAGCTATTCTAAACAATAAAAGAATTTCTGGGGGGGGGGAAGCATCTTGAGATAGCAATAGTGATAAAACTGCATGGCATTGGTACAATGACAGGCAGATAGATCATTGAAATAGTCTTGAAGACCCAGAAACGAACCCACACACTTATGGTCACTTGATCTTTGACAATGGAACTAAAAACAATCAGTGGGGAAAAAAAAGATACCCTTTTCAACAAATGGGGCTGGTTGAACTGGCAATTAGCATGCAGAAGAATGCAAATCAATCCTGTCTTATCTCCTATACAAAGGTCAAGTCCAAGTAGATTAAAGTCCTCCACATAAAACCAGACACTCTGAAACTATTAGAAAAGAAAGTGGGGAAGAGCCTGGAGCACAACGGCAGAGTGGAAAAATTCCTGATCAGAACACCTGTAGCTTATGCTTTAGGATCAAGAATTGACAAATGGGACCTCATAAAAGAGGAACATTTCTGTAAGGAAAAGGACACTGTCAATAGGATGCAATCAATGGTAACCAACAAATTGGGTAAACATCTTTCCCAACCCTACATCTAACAGAGGGCTAATATCCAATATATACAAAGAACTCAAGAAGGTAGACTCCAGAGAACCAAATAACCTATCAAAGAATGGTGTAGAGAGTTAAGCAAAGAATTCTCAACTG
Organism: Apodemus sylvaticus; assembly: GCF_947179515.1. Taxonomy (NCBI): domain Eukaryota; kingdom Metazoa; phylum Chordata; class Mammalia; order Rodentia; family Muridae; genus Apodemus; species Apodemus sylvaticus. The sequence continues at coordinate 106,275,117 of NC_067479.1, forward strand.
AAGAATACAGAATGGCTAATAAACCTTTAAAGAAATGTTCAAGATCCTTACTCATTAAGGAAATGCAAATCAAAAACCCTGAGATTTCACCTCACATCACTCAGAATGGCTAAGTACAAAATCTCAGGTAATAGAAGGTGCTTGCAAGGATGTGGAAAAAGAGGAACACTCTGGTGGGATTGCAAGCTGGTACAAACACTCTGGAAATCAGTTTGGAGGATCCTCAGAAAATTGGACATTGTACTACTTGAGGACAAAGCTATTCCACTCCAGGGCATATACACAGAAGACTCTCCAAATCTAACATATAATAAGAACACATGCTCCACTGTGTTCATAGCAGCCTTATTTATAATAGCAAGATACTGGAAAGAACCCATATGTCCTTCAACACGGGAATGGATACAGAAAATGTGGTATATTTACACAATGCAATATTCATCAGCTATTAAGAAGAATTGTTCCTGAAATTTTTAGGCAAATAGAGTGAGATAACCCAATCACAAAATAACACACATGGTATATGTTCACTTATAAGGGGATATTAGCCCAGGTGATTGGAATACCCAAGATTCAATTCAGAGACCAAACTAAGGTCAAGCAGAGGATGGCTTTGTTTCTCATCAAAGGGAGGAGAGGCCCTTGTTCCTGAGAATGCTGTAACCCCTAGCATAGTGGAATGCCAGGATAGGGCAGAGGGAGTGTATGGGTTGATGAGTAGGGTAAGTGGGGGATGGGATAGGGTGCTTTTGGTGGGGAAAAAAGAAAAGGGGATAACATTTGAAATGTAAATAAAGAAAATATCTAATTAAAAAACAGAAGATGCAATATAGTATTGACATACAGTGTTGCAGTCTAATGAAAATCAAATAATACCTTCTTAATCGCATTGGGAACATGACATCTATTATGCAAGATAATCTTGGTTTCTTCTAAAAAACACACCTTTACCACAAAAAAATGTCTGGAATGTATTAAGATGATTGAAAAAGAAATAAGAACTCGTTCTCTTTATTCTGCAGAAAAACAGCCATTGAAGAGAAGACACCAAGCAATGTCCTGTCTAGAATGTGTTTGAACAGAGTGGAAGCAGAAGACTTGAGGAAGCTTACTGAGTTTACACGGGATCACATGAGTACATTAGTCAGTAATGCCACGTGTTAATGACTATTCATTTAGGAGTGTGGTGTTAAGCATACAAGTTGTGGTCAGAGGTCACTACTGAGTGTGCTTCAAACACATTAATGTTGTAGTTTTCAAGAAGGGGTCTCTCACTGATCAGGGATCTCCACAATTGTCTCCACTACCCAGTCGACTCAGGGATTGGCATAGGTTCCTCACCTACTGCTAGTATTACAGGTGCATGACTCCATGAGATGCTTTAGACTTGCAACACAGACATTAAACATTTGTATAATATTATATGCCACAATATACTATTACATAAGCTATAATAGCATCTTTTTTGTGTTTGTTGCAGCATTGTCACAAATGCATACAATGCATTTTATACAATTCTTTCCCTTCATCATGTCCTGTCATGTTCTTTCCTTTACACTGACCATTTAACAGAATATTCCCACTAAAGCATTTATATTATCCTATTTTTCATTTCTGTCTTGATTTGTGGATTACACTTGTTTGGATGAATCTCAGAAGACCCTTGAACTTTGGACTTTTAACGTTGTTGAAATGGCTATTGACTGTGGGGATTCTACAAGGTGGACTACATGGCTATTGCATTGTGTTATGTTTAGCTGTGGCCATATAGATTCATATGCTTGAACAAGCCTATGAGAGCAAGGGAGTAGACTATCATGGTTTGTGTATGCTCAGGCCAGGGAATAGTACTGTTATCTATTAGAGTAGGTATGGCCTTGTTGGAATAGGATTGTCACTGTGAGTGTGGGCTATAAGACCCTCATCCTAGCTGCCTGAAAGTGAGGATTCTGCTAGCTATCTTCAGAAGAAACTCCTACTGGACAATGACTTTTTTCTGCAACTGTTATGACATTTTTAATGATATATTTTTTAATTACATTTCAAATGATTTCCCCTTTTCTGGGTCCCCACTCCCCACAAGTCCCATGAGCTCTCTTCCCTCCTCCTGCTCCTCCATCTACCCCTTCCCACTTCCCTGTTGTGGAATTCTCCTAAACTCTTGCACTGAGTCTTTCCAGAACCAGGGGCCACTCCTCCATTCTTTTTGGACATCATTTAATATGTGGATTATGTCTTGGGTATTCAAAGTTTCTAGGCTAATATCCACTTATCAGTGAGTGCATACCATGATTGATCTTCTGAGACTGGGTTACCTCACTTAGTATGATGTTCTCCAGCTCCATCCATTTGTCTAAGAATTTCATGAATTCATTGTTTCTAATGGTTGAATAGTACTCCATTGTGTAAATATACATTTTTTGTATCCATTCCTCCCTTGAAGGACACCTGGGTTCTTTCCAGCTTCTGGCTACTACAAATAGGGCTGCTATGAACATAGTGGAGCATGTGTCCTTATTGCATGCTGAAGAATCCTCTGGATATATGCCCAGGAGTGGTATAACAGGGTCCTCAGGAAGTGTCATGCCCAGTTTTCTGAGGAACTGCCAGACAGATTTCCAAAGTGGTTGCACCATCTTGCAATCCCACCAGCAGTGGAGGAGTGTTCCTCTTTCTCCACATCCTGCCAGTACCTGCTGTCTCCTCAGCTTTTGACCTTAGTCATTCTGGCTGGTGTGAGGTGAAATCTCAGGGTTGTTTTGATTTGCATTTCCCTAATGATTAATGATGTTGAACAGTTCTTAAGGTGTTTCTCAGCCCTCTGAAGTTCTTCAGGTGAAAATTCTTTGTTTAGCTCGGTATCCCACTTTTTAATGGGGTTATTTGGTTCTCTGGGGTCTACCTTCTTGAGTTCTTTGTATATATTAGATATTAGCCCTCTGTCAGATTTAGGGTTGGTGAAGATCCTTTCCCAATCTGTTGGTTGATGTTTTGTCCTTTTGACAGTGTCCTTTGCCTTACAGAAACTTTGTAGTTTTATGAGGTCCCATTTGTCAATTCTTGATCTTAGAGCATAAGCTGTTGGTGTTCTATTCAGGAACTTTTCCCCTGTGTCCATGTCCTCAAGGGTCTTCCCCAGTTTCTTTTCTATTAGTTTCAGTGTGTCAGGTTTTATGTGGAGATCTTTGATCCATTTGGAGTTGAGCTTAGTACAAGGAGATTGGACAATGACTTTTTAAATGCTTCCGTGCTCCCACATTGATGATAATGGACTAACTATCTGAATTTAAAGCCAGCCCCAGTTAAATGGTGTCATTTTAAAGATTTTCCTTAGTCACTGAAATCTGTTATCAGCAGTAAAATACTAAAAAACCCCTACACAAATACCTGAATGTTTAGAAAATTAGCATGCATGCCCCATGTATGTGTCCCTACATGTTACAAGAAACACTTTCTATAGGTATAGCTCAAGGGAGGACAAAAGTCCATGTCATCATTTGAGAACTTGTTTCTCAAAAACCCAAAACACATCTAGCATCCTCTGTCACTTCAGTATCAACTGAAATCCAATGACCTCTTCTGGACGTTTTTAATGCCATGCAAGTGTCGCACAGACCTGCAGAAGGCAAATCATTCATAAATATAAAATAAATCAAAATGAAAAAAACATGGGAGAATACTAATAGACCATATGGGCCTGTATTTTTTCTCAGCTTTTACAAACATCTGGAAAATGAACAGTGAACTACACACTGTGCTTCTGTTTAAAAAAAAAAGGAACCAAATGCATTGTCAAGCAAAAAATCATCTTCATAATTAAGGAGGACAACAAAACAATCAAACAAAAACCCTATCCCCAAAATGGTCGTGGAATTTATTATCTCTAACAGTAGATACCTCTGATAGTATATTTAAAGGAAACCACACACATACAGTTTTGTGTTGTCTGATTTGTTTTATAATCCCTTAGACTATGTTTCATTTCCTAAGAGATATTACAGAAATACTGCTGTATTCCCCATTAACATCTTCCACACTATCGCCCACAGAAATTTAGTAGTATCCAAATATTTGACAACAATGATACAGCATGGGGAATTTTCCCATCATGAAGTTGGTGTCCACAGATTTGGACACACTATCCACACTGAATGTGCAGTCTTGTTTGTAGCTCAGTCTGGCTGGGAAGTTATTATGGTACCCAAGCCCTGCGAAAATGCAGAGTTCCATCTGTGTCTGAGATCTGTGGGATTTCAAGACTGTGGCACTACATCTGAATAAAGAAGATTCTTAGGAGGGAAGAGTTGGATATCACTGTTTTATTAATAAGAATACATACAATTTACTTAAAAGAAACTGAAAGCATGCAGTCGATATGTACAGTGTATAGCCTTAAGAAATTATCAAAACAATTATAAGAATAAAACAGCAATAAATAAATAACAAAATGTCAAATAAAAACAAGAAAAACCAAATAACCAACGTAATCAAAATTCAAACCAAAACATAAAAACAAGAATTGTGCTAAGGAGCATTCTTTGGCAGCTCAATTTGTAGCACAGACTTAGAGCCTGTGGCTCCCCTTGGCAACATTATAAAAAAGCACTTACTGATGGTAAAAATCTTTACAAGAGAAATTAAGGCAGGTCTCTTTTTTGGAGTGAGTCACCCAAGTCTAATCCGAAGACATGTCACAAGCTTTGGCTCAAAGTCTTTGCAATTTGGTTGACTGATCTTGATGCAATTATTCTTGATGACACATCAGGGCAAGAAAAAATTTCAACTCTCGAATTCTTCCTTGATGTCCATCACTCTTGGTATGTCTCTGAACATGTCCGAATACTGCACTCTTGCTGAGCCAGAACCTAGATGAATGTAAGTCCTATTCACTATGAAAATAAAGGAAGAAAATGCAGCCCATGATACCCATGATTATTAGGGATAAGATGCAATAGTGGTGTATTCGCTGCACACACTCAGTATTCTTCCTATAGTGGTATTCCACAAGGGAGATCATTCCTTGTCTGTGCCATGTTCCAGATTCTGATAGAGTATTTCACACCTAAGGAAGGAAGGAACAAAGGCCTGGTAAGAATTTGTCAATTCTGCTGTTCCTCTCACACCAGCTCTATTCAGATGGACATTCAAACAGGACCTATCAGCTGAGGTCAGAACCTGCATCCCCAAGTGTCATTGAGCACCTAGGCTTGGCTTCTTCAATCTGCTTTTAAAAACTACATGAAACTGAACTGTGAACTACATGCTGTACTGGAATTTAAGAACACACCACATTTGTCCAATAGTCTAGGTCGATTATACAGAATAATAACACTGTAGCAATGTCTGAATCTGAGTTCAAGAGAGATGTGAGCAACCTAGAAACCAGTGTAGCAACCTGCCTGGGTTCCACTTGTCAAACCCTCTATGTGCAAATATCCAGAGAAACCATATTATATGAAATCCCTGGGCACTATAGGTCCTATACTAAGCACGAGTGTGCTAAATGAAAATATTCTGAAGACTAGGCACTGAACTTTAAATGTGATGGTCATGAAGAAAAAAAACAACACCCCAGTATGTCTATGGCTATTAGAGTCCACTCTCAAGCATGCAAAATATTTGTGTTCACACAATACAAGCATGTTTCAATAACCTATTTAGTTGTCCAGTGAATGCTAATATAAAAACCTCTTAGGATGAATTGGGGATATGAAAAACAAATCTTGACTGGGAGAGGTGCATAGTGGGCATAGCATATTGACAGCTCAGTCAGTGATGTGCTTTCCCCTTATAAGCCCCAATGGGAATCAGGGGTCTTGGCCTATTATCCAATCTGGCTTAGCAAGTTCCCAAGGCTGGGAAGAGTAGGATTTTTTTCCCAGTAAAGGATCCCATCTTTGCGGTGGACTAGCATGTCAATTTTGTTCATTGTTTCAGACTTGTCCTAAAGTAAACAGTTTCTTCCAGTAGAAGCTCCCTTTATCATGACCTAACTTACTTGGTGTCCAAAGGTATGAGCGCATAATAATAGGAAATCTCTGTGAGTAGGATTGAAAGGAAGAGTTTCCCCACATGAGTGATTGTTTCGGGGATATTTTGAGTAAGATAAGGCTGACTGTTTGAAGGCCTAATGCTTGCATGGATTACCTCAAACTGAGCAATTGCTCATGGAAAGGCTGAACCACATAAGTACAATTTCTCTCTTTAGCTGATCGTCTTCTGGAGAGTTTCTCCTTCTGTACAAACAGGCACACACACACACACACACACACACACTTGTATTTACAAGCATCCATACCACAAATACTTGAAAAATCACCTAGCATTATACAAACATACAACTTCAGTATAAATAGCTCAGCAAAAGCTGCTCAAAACACACACAGACACAACGACCCAATAACAAACACAAACATCATATTTCAGACACAGACACACAAACACCACGTTCCTGACACAGACACACAAACACAAATATCAATGAAAATGTTCCTCTTGTCCAGCACATTTCCTGTTTTATGAGCAAGTAGTAAGATCTACCATGTATCCAAGGAAGACTCTCAGACTCTGGCAGGCTTTGTGGCCCTGACCTGTACCTTTCTACTCTGTAGGAACTTTATTTTTGCAGATACTTGCTGGTTCTACAAGTAAGTTACAAGCTCTGCACAGATAACCTGGACAAAACAACACCAAATTCCCAAGAAAGAGATTTCAAAGAAAAGCCAACAGCAAGCCCGATGATGACTCATCACAGTTTCCTTACTTAACCTATACTGGTTCCTTCATAGAAGACTTTGGAAGCATCAGAGGAAGACAGTGACTTTGGATCTTTACTTAGGAACTTTGAAACACATTACATTGTGTGTGATATTGAATCATCCTCAGTACAGTCAGAGGCAAGCTACTACAATAACCTGCTGTGACATTTCTGAAATGCAGCACTCTGCACAACTATGAGGGGCAATCTATCCTGAAACAAAGCCATGCCCACAATACAGGTAGCAAATCAATGGCAGCAGAGGGACACACTGTAGGATTCTGGGCATGCTCATGCTGAAGCCAATAAGACAAACCAGAATCACACAGGAGGATAACTCTATGCAGGGAAAGTGAAGAAATCTAATACTTATTTTTAAAATAGCTGTTTTGTTTAGCAATTTGTTGAAACTAAAAAGAGAGGGAGATACACCTGATAGAGGACAAGGAGAAGGAAAGACTACTGCCAAGCACAAAACAGGGAGTGTCAGGTTTATCTTAGAGACCTAGGTTCAAAGAATTAAGTGATGAATGACTGCACGAAATCAGGGGTCATTAATTTCCCCTCCCAACATGCACAAAAAGATAAAGGTCGGCATGATCATGCATACACACACATAGACACACAAACACACACGGACACACACACATACACACACACATAAGCATACATAAAACAAAAAACATAAGTAAGCAGAAAACAGTAAGTAATCTGTCATGCTAGAGGAACCAGCTAACTTAGACTAAAGAAAGCAGAAGTTCCAAGTGTGTCTCACAACTCTGCTATTCTTCCTAGAGGAATAAAAATTCAGGAGAACACAGTTCTTCCTCATAATTGGGGTTATATAAGGAGAAATTTTTGCTGAAAGCCTCAAATCTCTCATACCAAACCTCAGCTTTTGAGAAGCCTTTGCCTCAAGCCTGGTCATCCAGCCAGCTCCAGACTCTAAGGCCCAGGGACGACCTCTCCAGCAGCACTCAAAGAAAATACGATGGACAAGCTGCTACTCAGGCTCTGTTAATGTGACCAAAGATCTATAAAGCCTGAAGAAACCATCTTGAGATAGCAGAGAAGGGGAGGGGAAAGAACAAAAGCTGACAAAAGACAACAGTGATATCCACTCACTCGTCAATTCCACTCTGCTCTCATCCCTGCAAACCACTTCCTGCCTGCAATCTCACATGATCACTGTAAAGCAAAGGAGCTACAGGTCTTTACTTCTTCTCCAAAGCTCTGTGCTATTCTAAAGGAGGACTCCAGCACAGCACCCTTCAAACTTAAGGGCATGCAGTGGTGTGCTGTGCAGTCCACCTATCTCCATTAATGAACTGCAGATTCTAGTAGAGTAGGAGCATTTGCTTATAAACACACAGTTTCTCAAAAAGACCTACGTCCTCAGAAAAACTTGTAAATGATCACATAATTGAATACTTGGATGAGAAACAGAAGAGTGTGTAGAGAAGTTGGTGGACAGTTTCATTGGTGTGTCTATGTTTTTGGCTAGTCATGAGGGCAAACTGCCTCTGATGCCTCATCCTACCTGCTGCTGCTTGGCACAGGGGAAATCAATGGTCTTGCTGGCCTCCTCACAGAAACTCTTTTCTTCCCCAAAGTAGGCTTGTGGTTCAGCCTGCTCCACCAGCAGCTTATTGTTCTCATGCAGCAATATCCTTACATTCTCCTTCTGTTGTAAACATGCATTCAGGACGAGGTAGTGCCTGGTGCTGATTGACAAATAAAACAGGGCGAGTTTCTGTTTCAGTATCTGTTTGTCTGCCAGTCCTCCAAGTACCCTGATCCCTGCAATTCCCTGATCCCCTGACAGCCCCAGTCTAGAGTCCACAATACACATATCAACACCAAATTGAGGCAGGTCAAATTCAGAGTCTCATGTAATGTAGCTAACATTCCACAAGACTCAAATGACTTCAGAAATCCCTGATACCTAGAGTGTTTCATAAACATCACAGAACAGGAAATGTTCCTAATGGGTGCTTCTGTGTCCATGGTAGTAGGAAACCATCAGCACTAGAGGACAAATCCTCTCTGAGAAAGGAGACAAGACCCAACAGGTATACAATCTTTCCATTTTTGTCAAGGACCCAGATCTTTAAATCTCCTGGTAGAACCTTAGAGGTTGAGGTTTGCCTTATATTTCCAATACCATGGAAATGTTTTCTATGTAGAGGATCCTGAATTTGGAAGAATAAAGAGTGGATGGTCTTGTATACTCTTCACACTTAGGACAACTGAGTCAAAGAGGCACAAATTCAAGACCTTTGCCTCAAGGCAGGGTTCCTATTATGGAACAGTAAGGAACCAGAGCCCTTACTTTTGTTCAGAGTCCTACAAGGACAGAAGCATTCCCTGACTAGTGCTGGGGTCGCGGCTGTGTCAATGACTCACCTGTAGGAATACTTATCTTCTATCACCTCCTTGTACTTCTCTATGGCATCACTTATTGACTGCTTCAGTTTTTCCATATCCATCTTTGTCTTCTCATGTTGTGACTTAATGATGTCGAATTCAACATTCATCCTGTGTTAGGGCATGACCAAAGGAGCAAAAAAAATCTACTGAGATATGAATTCTAGAATCATGTACAAACAAATGGTGCTACACAAGTGGTGATCAGTATGTAGAAAAATGTAAATTGAACCATTGTTATGTCCTTCTACAAAAGTCAAGTCCAAGTAGATCAAAAACCTCCACATAAAACCAGATAGACGTGAATTCCCCAGATAGAAACTGGAGAAGAACCTGAAACACAAGGGCACATGGGAAAATTTCCTGAACAGAATACCAATGGCTTATGTTCTGAAATCAACATATGGTTACAACATATGGGACCACATAAAATTGCAAAGATTCTGTAAGACAAAGGTCACTGTCAATAGTACAAAACAGCAACTAACAGATTGGAAAAAGATATTTACCCATCCTACTTCCAAAGGAGAGGTAATAATATACAATATATACAAAGAACTCAAGAAGATAGACTCCAGAGAATCAAATAAAATGAACTATTAAAAATGGGGTACAGAGATAAACAAAAAATTTCAGCTGACAAATATTTAATGGCCAACAAGCACATAAATAAGTGGTCAACATCCTTAGTCATCAGGGAAATGTTCATCAAACCAAGCCTGTGATTACACATCATAGAAGTCAGAATAGCTAAAATCAAAAACTCAGGTACCACAGTTGCTGGATAGGATTGTGTAGAGACACACTCTTCCATTGTTGATGGAATTGCAAACAGTTAAACCACTCTGGAAATCAGTCTACAAGATCCTCAGAAAATTAGACACAACTAAACTTCTCCTGGGCATATTCCCAAAGATATTCCCACATACAACAAGGACACATGCTCCACTATGTTGCCAGCAGATTAATTTATAATAGCCAGAAGCTGGAAAAAACCCAGATGTCCTTCAAAAGAGGAATGGACACACAGAAAGTGATACATATATACAATGGAGTACCTCTCAGCTAATAAAAAAATATGAAATCAAGAAATTCTTAGGTAAATGAACAGAACTAGAAAATATCATCCTCAGTAAGGTAACGCAAACACAAAGGAACTCACATGGTATGCACTCACTGATATGTAGATATTAGCCCAAAACATCCATATAACCAAGGTACAATTCACAGAACACATGAAGCTCAAGAAGGAAGACCAAAGTTTAGTAGATTCAGACCTTCATAGAAATTGGACAAAATAATCACCAGAGCAAATATAGAGATAAAGTATAGAGCAGAGACTGAAGGAAAGGCCATGTCAAGACTGCCCCACATGAGGATACATCCTGTATACAGTTCCATACCCAGATTCTATTGAAGATGCCAAGAAATGCTTCCTGAAAGGAGTCTGATGTAGCTGCCTCATGAGAGGACCTGCCACAGACCTACAAATACAGAGGCAAATGCTCATAGCCAACCATTGGACTGAGAATCTACTGAGAGATGGAGGTATTAGAGAAAGGACTGAGGGGGCTGAAGTGGTTTCCAACCCATAGGAAGAACTACAGTATCAAACAACTGAACCACCCAGAGCTCCCAGGGATTAAGTCACCAACCAAGATGTACACATGGCTCCAGCTGCATATGTATCAGAGGATGGCCTTGTCACATATCAATGGGAGGAGACGTCCTTGGTCTTATGAAGGCTCAATTAGTGCTGCAGTTTAGGTGTGTGTGTGAGGGACTAGGAACAACCTCAGAGAAGCAGAAGGAAGGTAGGTGGGATAGATGATTTATGGAAAAGAGGAAAACAGAAAAGAGGATAACATTTGAAATGTAAATAAAGAAAATATAAAATAAAAAAATGATCTCATATGAAAAAAGGTTGTATTTTGGAGTAGCCACATCAAGTATATACCACATACTTACTCCTTCAAAGTGGGACCTATTGGTGCTGAGTTCAATTTATTTTCCTGGGTACAAAACAGCAGAGACAGGGGACCCAATGGAGGGAACTGACATTGAAGAGCTCTCAGGGTGAGCCTGTAGGAACAGACTAGTTCTCTGAGAAGTTTCCATTAAACTGTATCACAGACTTCCGTCCAACAAATACATGTGATGACTTTCTCATATTTTAAAGACAGGGATTCTCAATTCTTGGTTCCTATTGTTACATGAATTACCAGAGGTCATAACTAGTATTTACAGGGGAGAGACTTTCTTTTTTTTCTTTTTTCTTTTTTCTTTTTTCTTTTCTTTTATTTTTTCAGAAATTATACAACTTTATTTTTTTTCTTTTTTATTGATATATTTTTTATTTACATTTCAAATGATTTCCCCTTTTCTGGGTCCCCACTCCCCAAAAGGCCCATAAGCCCTCTTCCCTCCCCGTTCCTCCATCTACCCCTTCCCACTTCCCTGTTCTGGAATTCTGCTAAACTCTTGCACTGAGTCTTTCCAGAACCAGGGGCCATTCCTCCATTCTTTTTGGACATCATTTAATATGTGGATTATGTCTTGGGTATTCAAAGTTTCTAGGCTAATATCTACTTATCAGTGAGTGCATACCATGATTGATCTTTTGAGACTGGGTTACCTCACTTAGTATGATGTTCTCCAGCTCCATCCATTTGTCTAAGAATTTCATGAATTCATTGTTTCTAATGGCTGAATAGTACTCCATTGTGTAAATATACCACATTTTTTGTATCCATTCCTCCATTGAGGGAAACCTGAGTTCTTTCCAGCTTCTGGCTACTACAAATAGGGCTGCTATGAACATAGTGGAGCATGTGTCCTTATTGCATGCTGAAGAATCCTCTGGGTATATGCCCAGGAGTGGTATAACAGGGTCCTCAGGAAGTGTCATGCCCAGTTTTCTGAGGAACCACCAGACTGATTTCCAAAGTGGTTGTACCATCTTGCAAACCCACCAGCAGTGGAGGAGTGTTCCTCTTTCTCCACATCCTCGCCAACACCTGCTGTCTCCTGAGTTTTTGACCTTCGCCATTCTGACTGATGTGAGGTGAAATCTCAGTGTTGTTTTGATTTGCACTTCCCTAATAATTAATGATGTTGAACATTTCTTAAGGTGTTTCTCAGCCCTCTGAAGTTCTTTATGTATAGTTCTTGAAGTCCTAGCTAGAGCAATTAGAAAACATAAGGAAGTCAAAGGGATACAAATTGGAAAGGAAGAAGTCAAACTATCACTATGTGCAGGTGATATGATAGTATACTTAAGTGACACTAAAAACTCTACTAGAGAACTCCTACAGTTTATAAACAACTTCAGCAAAGTGGCTGGCTACAAAATCAACACAAGCAAATCAGTAGCCTTTATATATTCAAAGGATAAGCAAACTGAGAAAGAAATTAGGGAAATGACTCCCTTCACAATAGCTACAAACAGCATAAAGTATCTTCAGGTGACTCTAACCAAACAAGTGAAAGACCTATATGACAAGAACTTCAGATCTCTGAAGAAGGAAATCGAAGAAGATCTCAGAAAATGGAAAAACCTTCCATGCTCGTGGATTGGTAGGATTAATATAGTTAAAAAGGCCATCTTGCCAAAGGCAATCTACAGATTCAATGCTATCCCCATAAAAATCCCAACCCAGTTCTTCATAGAGCTAGAAAGAGCAATTCTCAAATTCACCTGGAATAACAAAAAACCCAGAATAGCTAAAACTTTTCTCAACAGTAAAAGAAATTCAGGGGGATTCAGTATCCCAGACTTTAAACTTTACTACAGAGGGGAGAGACTTTCTAACACATCTTTCCCAAACAGATTCTTATGTGACACCAATATAAACACAAGAAGAGAGGTGATCAGTTTGGGGGTCTATGGACTCAACACTTTTATCACCTGCAAACTGTGCATCAGTCAAATGTTCAGACCCCATCAAAGGCCCCACAGCGCCAGTTCCCGAACAAAACACAAACAACTATATTCACACACACAAACATTTTAGAATGCCAAATCAATCTAGGGAGCAGCCATATTCTCAGAGTATAATGAACAAAATTAGAGTAAACCAGTTATGACATGAAGCCATTGTATCCATACACTAAGAGGCAGCAATTGTGACCATGTCCTTCTAGCTGTTTATAGAACCAATGAGACTCCAAGCTCCTCAAGGTCAAATACAATAGAGGATGACCATAAACATATAGCACATGCCTTATCCTACATTCATCAGTTGTAATGGCTTATTAAAATGCATAATGAAAGTTGATACACTCCAGTCATGAGAAATAGACTTAACAGAGATGGAACAATATAGCTAACAGCATACAAGATGTAATTACTACCTGTAGTTCAAATTATTATAGTTGTAAAGATCCAGGATTCGACAAAGTTCTTCCTTCTCAAACCGCATCTTCCTGATATCAAAATCCAATGCTTCTAATTTATTCTTTTGCTTCATCTGATTAGTTATGCTTGAATTTTGGGGTGGTGTTTTCCTACCAGGTCCTGAAAATAGATAAACACAAATGAATTTCCATAGTTGATGGCCCAGGGCAGGGGACCATTCTGAATCCCAAAGAGACATTTGAGGAAGAGCAAAGCTAGAGACAGGGTGAATCTCTGAAAGAGTAGAAAATCTACGTTTCAGCTAGTCTGCTAAGCTACGACCCTCCTCCCAACCACCATTGTCAGGCATATGCCATACTCCCAATTACAGGCACCCTTGTCCTGAAAACCATAAGCATCTTGAGATGTAAATATCTGAGGAACATTGTCAGCTCATATCTGATGCTATGCAGATAAATTCTGAAGTTCAACAGCTCAGCATTATCAAGCTCTAATGATTTGTATTTAAATGCAAAGGGTCTGAGACCTCAACACATAACCAGCACAGCCTCCTTTTCTCTTCTTTTCATCAGAGACTGATGTATCCTACAGTAATCTAGAGGATGAAATGCTTCAACTCCCTACCATGAAGAGATACATTGTTATTCTCAAAGGGTCTCCTCCTGGCATTCAGTGACACTCCAAAGGAAATTAAATACCTTCCAGAAAAGTAGAAGCTGCAGGTGTGTCAATTCCTGGCACTCTGTCAAACTGGTCATCAGAAAGTTTTGATTTTTGTTCTGCAACTGAGAAAGTCCAAGATTCCTGCCTGTAAGACCTATTCCTGAAGTCCAAGCTTACCTATTCCTGAAAGTTCCCCAATTCTGCCCAGGACTCACTGTGCCTTCGCCAAAAAGAATTCATTCTTCCTGTTCTATGAGACAGGTTGCTGGATTCCTTCTGACTTGGGCCAGTGTCTCCTTGATCACGATTCTCCATTTGAAATAGCCTCCGCAGCCTCGAAAACATGGCTGTTTGTGAACCCAACAGGCACTGAATGATATCCCACAGGCAGTTGCTGTTACCACAACACAGGTGACATCACAGAATATTCTAGTTCTCTCCTAGATACAGGAGAATGTCCAAGGAAGGCATTACTGATGATGTCACTGGGAACTGCCATGGCCTGCTCATTAATAAACTCTTCTCAAATTGACCAATTTTTATGTTGCCCTTTCCTAGAGCCTCTAATTTAACCCAGAGAATACCCTTTGGAAACCTCTCCTTCCAAAGCTAGAGATTTCTCTCTGCTTTATTAGAAGTCAAGTGCTTTTGATGGGAAGAGTTAGTTAGGACCCAGACATGCATAAGAGATTGTTGTTAGCACCCAAATCTCTAGGTTCCTTGCATTTGGGAGATTTTTGTCAATAATAAATATTCCACCTGAGTCAATTCATATGACATACAGTAAATTCCCCAGCTTTACCCTTTTTGCCAGATGCCAATATCTTTCTCCTTTACAATTAATTCTACCAAACCTGGTTAATATTTTCTTACAGTGCATCCCTTGATTGTTTACATAGGCATATCCATGCACTTCACAAAATCTCTTGTCTACACTCTTTTGTATTGCAAGTATAACTCCCTTTACTTTGGAACATAAGGACTCAAATACAGAGCAAATATAAGATAGTAAATTTTCTGTCCCTTCTTCAAAATATTAACTTGCAAATTCCTCTTTTTGTCAAATATGACCAGACAATTAAAGCAGGCATCCGTGAGCCAAGGTCACCCTGGACTGAATGACTATATTGTAGCCACACAGCCAGCTTGTATGTTTTCACAAAATCAACTCATCATGTGTTGTGGCATAGCAAACTTTTGGATATTCTTAGCTTCTGTTTTTAAGATGACAGGGTTCTATGGAAGTTTAAGCATTTAGAAAAATTTGAAGGTATGAATAATCTTTAGTGGCTGGATATACCTCAAAAAGTGTGTGACAACAGAGAATCGATTGAGAATCAGAGGGACCAGATGCTTACCAAGATCAAAGTCGTAGCCCAAAAAGAAAATCTAAATAATAAGGATCATGTGAAACATGAATGTAGGAGTTCATGGGCCATGAAGGTTGGTCCTTGGCCTTCAGACTGATCCATTTCTAATTTTCTGAGGAAACTCCAGATTTATTTCCAGAGTTGTCATTGCACTTTACAGTCCCACCAGAAATGGAGGAATGTTCCTCTTTCCCCACATTCTCAACAACATGTGCTTTCATATGAGCTTTTGATCTTAAACATTCCTCACTGTAAATTATACCACTTAACACCAATTTCAGGGTCTTATTGGTTTGCATTTTGCTGATGTCTAAGGATTTTGATCCTTTCTTTAAATGCTTCTCTGCCATTCAGGATTCTTCTGTTGTGATTTTTTTGTTTAGTTCTTTTTAAGAAATATATTTATTTTACGTATATGAGTAAACCATTACTCTCTTCAGACATATGAGAAGTGAGCCACCATGAGGTTGCTGGACATTGGGTACTTTGCTGTTATTTTTTTTTTTTTTTTGGTAGTCAGCTGCTTGAGTACTTAATATATTTTGGAATTGGCCCTCTATAGGATTTGAAGTTAGTGAAGATTTCTTAACAATATGTAGGTTGACAATTTGTCCTATTGGCTATGCACTTTGCCTTATGGAAGCTTTTCAGTTTCATGAAGTCTCATTTAGCAATTTTTGATGTTAGGGCCTCAGCCGTTGGAGTTGTATTTAGGAATATTTACACAATTCCCAAGAGATTGATACTCTTTCTTATTTTCTTTTCAGTTAGATACAGTGAATCTGGTTTTATGTTGAGGTCTTTGATCCACCTGGAATTGAGTTTTGTGTGTAAGGTTTCAAATATGCCTCTCTGTTCATTTTCTACATACTTAGTGTCATTTAGACCAGTTTTCTTTTTTACATTGTATATTTTTGGCTTCTTTGTCAAAGATCAAGTGTCCATATGTGTGGTTTCATTTCTGGATCTTCAAGACATTTTTTATATTTTAAAAAAACTTTAATCTTGCATTTCAAATGTTATCCCCTTCCCTAGTTTTCAGGCCAGGACACTCCTTTCTCATGCCCCCTCCAACTGCTTCAAAGAGGGTGCTCCCTCACATACCCACTGATGCCAGCCCACACCGGCATTCCCAAAAACTGGGACATTGGGGCTTTACAAAACCAAGAGCCACTCCTTCCATTGATGACCGACAAGGCCATCCTCCGATACCTACATGCTGGAGCCATGTGCCCCTCCATGTGTACTCTTTAGTGGTGGTGAAGTCCCTGGAAACTCTGGGGTGTCTGGTTGGTTGATATTGTTGTTCTTTCTAGGGGTGAAACCCCCTATCACTCCTTCAGGCCTTTCTCTCTCCTCCATTGGGGACTCCATGCTCAGTCCAAAGGTGGCTGCTGTAGCACACTCCTGTCAGCAATCACTTCTTGGCTTCCTCCATAGTGTCTGGGTTTGGTGTCTCTGGATGTGAGATGGGTCCCAAAGTGGGAAGTCTCAGGATGTCCTTTCCTTTAGTCTCTGTTCCATATTTTGTCTCCATATGTCCTCCTGTGACTCCTGAGATCTTCTTTGATTTCTTTCTTCAGAGACCTGAAGTTCTTGTCAGACAGATCTTTTACTTTCTTGGATAGAGTCACTCCAAGGTATTTTATATTATTTGAGTAGGGTGTTGTTTCCCTAATTTCACTCTCAGCCTGTTTATCTTTTTACTAGAGAAGACTACTGATTTGTTTGAGTTGATTTTATTTCCAGCCACTTTGTTATTTATCAAGTTTAGGAATTCTCTGGTGTAGCCAGGCAGTGGTGTTGCATGCCTTTAATCCCAGCACTTGGGAGACAGAGGTAGGAAGATTTCTGAGTTTGAGGCCAGCCTAGTCTACAGAGTTAGTTCCAGAACTGCCAGGGCTATGCAGAGAAACCCTGTAGCAAAATAAACAAACAAACAAAAATCTAAACTAATTCTCAGGTGGTCAGCAGTTTCTGACCATTGATTGGATGCTGAACCCTATGGTTGAAAAACAGGAAGTGGCTGAACCCTAAGTTTGAATTACTGGATAGCTGAAAGAAGCTGAGAAGGATGACCCTGTAGGAGGATGGGCAGTTTCAATAAACCTGGACCCTTAAGATCTCTCAGATACTAGAACACCAACCAGACTGAATACAACAGATGATAAGAGGCCTCTAATACATATAGAAAAAAGGACTGCCAGGTCTGGGTTTAGATAGAGGAGATACACCTAACCCTCAAGAGTCTGGAGGCAACAGGGAGTTTACAGGTATGGTAAGGTAGTGTTTGGACCTAGAGACAACATCATAGACACAAGGGAGCATTTAGGAGGTATGGGATGTGGTATGGAGGTACAGAGAGAAAAATAAATCAAGAGTTTAAAATAAAGAAAGAAAACAAAGCAATTATGTGTTGGAATTTTTGGGGTAACTTAAGTATACTAGCCTATCATCTGCAAATGACTTCTTCCTTTCCAAATTGTAACTGTTTGGCATTCTTCTGTCCTCTGACTATTCTGGCTAGGGCCTCAAGTTCTATTTGGAATAGGTCGGGACTGAGAGGGCAGCCTGTGTAGTCCCTCGTTTTTATGGAATTGCTTCCAGTTTCCCTCCATTTAGTTTGCACTATGATTTTTCCCTGATTCCTGTCGTGACTGCTCCCAAACTACTTCTCTGATTCAACGAGAAGCTTCAAATCACATAAAGCACTGCTTTTCCTTTGAAAACAAGTGGGTACTTCTACTTGGTATTTACAAGAAATCGTGCTCAGTGGTCTTCCGTTGATCATCCTGTTAAAGAGAGGAGGTATTTTTTCCTTTTCAGAATGCTTGAAGAAAAAAGATTTGATGTAGAGGAGAGCAAGTGCAAATTCACATGGCCTTGGAAACGCAGGTCTTTCTGACAGATCCAGTGCGTTTTGACAGAACTCATGGGAACTTCTCAGCGATCACTCATGTTAAAAAATGCTTCTTAGTATACTGTGAGATCTATAATGGTAAAAGAGCAGCATCAATCATCATTCTCTGTTCCTAGTCTTGAAAGTAAACATTCTCCACCAGAGGTGTGTGGTATCTGCTGTAGGCTACATCTACCCTGGCTAGTATGAAGCTTGCTTGTAACACTGATTAAATGGCAGATAAACAGGTTACCTTTACCACCTCCACTTTCAGGACAGTTTCTCAGTTCTGGATTACCTGTGATGGAGCTGATCTGCATTGTCATATAGAATGAGATATCAGAGACCTGCTCCAACTCTGGGAATAAGAGATGCTGAGGCATGATCCTGTATCCAGTAATGCATTATGGGATGGTTTGTGCATACTTGGCCCAGGGAGTTTATGAGAGGCCACTGGAAAAGCCTAGGTGCAGGGGAAGATCCCAGTGTTGGAAATGCCAGCACCATGGGATGATCATCAAGAATAGCAGCAGCAGTGGTGTGGATCAACAAGAGGTTAGATTGCTACAGAGGGCAGAGATGGAGAAGTTTCCAGGTGTTTAGAGAAGCCCAGATAATCACGTGTAGGTCATAGACAGAGAAACAGGAAGCTGTAACATTGAAATTGCCTTGGGGAACCCAAGATGTTTGAGAAGCCAGATTCATGGGCTATCTACTGAGGAAACTGATAAGAGGGTGTTGAATCAGCACAGGAGAAAGAACTTTGTTGAAGCCAACAAAGTAAAGGGAGTTGGAGATCTGAAGGCCCCTTTGACATCAGACATGGGGATGCAGAGTTTGGAGTCTGCACAGCTAGTTTTCTGTCTTACTTTGTGGATTCCACTTAAGTGATTGGATAAATTGCAGAAGATACCTTGAACTTTGGACTTTTAACATTGTTGAGATGGCTATAGACTATGGGGACTCTAAAAGTTGGACTAAATGGATATTGCATTATTTTATGTTGAGCCGTGGCCCCCATGGATTCATATGCTTGAACAAGCCTGTGGGAGCAAGGGAGTAGACTATGATGGTCTGTATATGCACAGGGCAGGGAATAGTACTGTTACCTATTAGAGGACATATGGGCTTTTTGGAATAGGATTGTCACTGTGGGTGTGGGCTATAAGACCCTCATCCTAGCTGCCTGAAAGTGAGGATTCTGCTAGCCATCTTCAGAAGAAGCTCCTACTGGACCATGCCTTTCTAAATGCTTCCATGCTCCCACATTGATGATAATGGACTGAACATCTTAATTTGTAAGCCAGCCCCAATTAAATGGAGTCCTTTTTAAGACTTTCCTTAATCATTGAATCTGTTCTCAGCAGTAAAATACTAAGACAACCTACATAAATACCTAGATGTTTAGAAAATTAGCATGCATAGCCCATGTATGTGTCCCTACATGTCACCAGAACCACTTTTTATAGGTGTGGCACAAGGAAAGACAAAAGTCCATGTCAGGGATGCAGAGATGGCTCATCATTTGAGAACTTTTTCTCAAAGACCCACAGGGTATCTAACATCCTCTGTCACTTCAGTTCCAGCTGAAATCCAATGACCTCTGCAGGACTTTGGGGAATGGTATGCAAGTGTTGCCGAGACCTACAGAAGCCAAATAATCCATAAATATAAAATAAATCAAAATAAAAAACACAGGACAATACTAATAGGCCATATGGGCCTGTATTTTTCTCAGCTTCTATAAACATCTTGAAACTGAACAGTGAACTATACACTGTGCTTCTGTTAAAAACCAAAAAGGAACCAAATTATTGTCAAGCACAAAAATCATCTTCATAATGAAGAAGGACAACAAAACAACCAAACAAAACCCTATCCCCAGAAAGGTCTTGGAATATAGTATCTCTAACAGTAGCAACCACTGATAGTATATTTGAAGGAAGCCACACACATGCAGTTCTGTGTTTCTGATAGCTTTTATATTCCCTTAGACTATGTTTTATTTCCTGAGAGATATTACAGAAATACTAGTGAATTTCCAATTTACATCTTACACACTATCATCCATAGATGCCACGGTTGCCCAGTAAAGCCTATAAAAGTGTTATAAAAGAGCGGAACACTCCATATAATCAGAAGCTAAAATATCTCATTTGGCAATTCTAAAAACTCTTATTCTTTATGGCTGGGACATGATATAACCAAGCAAATATAGAGAACCATTTATGTTACTATGGTAGAAAAAGCATTCCAGGAACTCTAGTCACAGGTTCTTTTTTGCTTCTTAGTCATTCCTTTTAGGGCAGGTGGATTCCAAACAATAGCCCAGACTAAGGATATTTACATCTGAAAAATCTTACGAGGTCCTTGCCATACAAAGGGCTGTTGGGACAGGTAGTAAGAATTTACCTTTGAGTTGGTACCTAGTTCCATAGCTACCTGCCCCCACAAACTAATCCACTTCTGCCTTTAACTCTTGATTTTGCTTGCAAACAGGCTATCTCAAGCCCACCTGAATAGCAAGGGAAGTTTATGAGGAACTGCCTTTTGTTACAGGCCCCACCCAAGGAGTCCTTGGACAAAACAATCTTTCTTAGCTTATTCAGGTGGGATTCAGGATACAGTTCATACTTAATACTCACGAAGACTTGATTTAGACTCAGAGAGACAGTATACTTTTTACTCAGAGAGGCAATAGATACTTTTTACGGAGAGAGACACTCGGAGGAGGACCGAGTTAGTTAGTTCATTCAGGCTGGGCCTAACGGCTAATAGCCGGTTAATTTACCAGGCTGGCCCAAAAAGCTGCAGCCAGTTAGTTTTACCAGGCTGGAAGCTAGAGGCTGCTACTGGAGCTAATCACTGGAGCTGAATGCCCAGGGCCTACGGTGGCCCTGGGCTCGGGGACTACAATGGCCCTGGGCATGGCACAGAGAAGAATGCAACCGGCAGACTAGGCGGAAGTATTCTTGAAAAACAGCGTGAGCCAGGCAGCTTCCCAAGCTCTACAATGCTGCCATTTTCACCAGGAGGCTAGGCACGGGAATCATCCTTCTTCAGTTCC
Organism: Apodemus sylvaticus; assembly: GCF_947179515.1. Classification (NCBI taxonomy): domain Eukaryota; kingdom Metazoa; phylum Chordata; class Mammalia; order Rodentia; family Muridae; genus Apodemus; species Apodemus sylvaticus. Next base: position 106,296,657 of record NC_067479.1, read on the forward strand.
CGGACTGGCAGGACATCAAGACCAAAATGAAGAAGCAGTTTAGCCACATGTGCCCTGGACTTTGGGTAAACACCCTGTATTGCCCAAGAAAGCCTAGATAGCCTTTTACAGATGTATGTGATGCTTAATTTGAGATGTTAACTTGACTGGACTTTGGGAGATACCCGAAAAACACATTCATATTTCAAACTGCCTCTGTTGTTATGTTAGTTTGTCACTACTGCCAGACCTGTATCTTCCTGGACCAAAGAATCCTGGTTATCCCACCGCATACTTTGGTCTGTAACACCAAATTTAGAATTTTAGTACTATCTAAATATTTAACAACAATGATACAGCATGGGTAATTTTCCCATCATGAAGTTGGTATCCACAGATTTGGACACACTATCCACACTGAAGGTGCAGTCTTGTTTGTAGCTTAGTCTGGCTAGAAAGTAACTATGGTACCCGAGCCCCATGAGAATGCAAAGTTCCATCTGTGTCTGAGCAATGTAAGAATTCAAGACTGTGGCACCACATCTGAATAAAGAAGATTCTTAGGAGGGAAGAGTTGGAGATCACTGTTTTATTAATAAGAATACATACAATTTACTCAAAAGAAACTGAAAGCATGCAGTCAATATGTACAGTATATAGCCTTAAGAAATTATCAAATCAATTATAAGAATAAAACAACAATAAATAAATAACAAAACGTCAAATGAAAACAAGAAAAGCCAAATAACCAAAGTAATCAAAACTCAAACAAAAATGTAAAAACAAGATTTGTGCTAAGGAGCATTCTTTGGCTGCTCAATTTGCAGCACAGACTTAGAGCCTGTGGCTGCCCTTAGCAACAGTATAAAAAAGCAATTAGTGATGGTAACAATCTTTACAAGAGAAATATAAGCAGGTCTCTTTTTTGGAGTGTGTCTTTGAAGGATATAGTCACCCAAGTCAAAGCAGAAGACATGTTATAGACTTTGGCTCAAAGTCTTTTCAATTTTGTTGACTTATCTTGATGTAATTACTCTTGATGACACATCAGGACAAGTAAAAATTTACACTCCCAGACTCTTCCTTGATGTCCAGCAATTTTTGTGTCTCTGAACATGTCTGAATACTGCACTCTTGCTGAACCAGACAATAGATGAATTTAAGTCTTATTCACAATGAAATTAAAGTAAAGGAAGAAAATGCAGCCCATGGTACCCATGATTATTAGGGATGAGATATAATAGTTGTGAGTTTGCTGCGCACACTCAGTATTCCTCCTACAGCAGTATTCCACAAGGGAGATCATGTCCTTGTCAGTGCCATGTTCTTGATTCTGATAGAGTATTTCACACCTAAGGAAGGAAGGGAAAAAGGCCTGGTAAGAATTTGTCAACTCTGCTGTTCCTCTCACACCAGCTCTACTCAGGTGGACAATCTAACAGGACACATCAGCTGAGGTCAGAACCTGCATCCCCAAGTGTCAAAGAGCACCTGGGCTTGGATTTTTTTTCTCAGCTTTTAAAAACTGCAAGAAACAGTGGTGGTTCACGCCTTTAATCCCAGCTCTGGGAGGCACAAGCCGGCAGATTTCTGAGTTCAAGGCCAGCCTGGTTTACAAAGTGAGTTCAGGGAAAGGCAGGGCTACACAGAGAAACCCTGTCTCAAAAAAAGAAAAAAGAAAAAACTAAATGAAAAAAAACTGCAAGAAACTGAACTGTGAACTACACACTGAACTGGAGTTTAACAAGACACCACATTTGTCCAACAGTCCAGGTAGATGATAAGGAATAATAACATTGTAGCAATGTCTGAATCTGAGTTCAAGAGAGATGTGAGCAACCTAGAAACCCACAGGGATGCCTTATGGGAAACCTGCCAAGAATTGAAGTGAAGGCTGTGATTATTTCTCCAGTGCAGCAACCTGCCTGGGTTCCACTTGTGAAATCCTCTATCTGCAAATATCCAGAGAAACCATATCACATGAAATCCCTGGGCACTATAGATCCTATACTCAGCACAAGTGTGCTAAATTAAAATATTCCCAAGAAAAGGCACTGAACTTTAAACAGGATGGCCATGAAGGGACAAAACAACACCCCTGTATGTCTATGGCTATTATAGGGTTCACTCTCAAGCATGTAAAATATTTGTGTTCACACAATAAAAGCATAGTATACTTCAATAACCTGTTTAGTTGTCCAGTGAATGCTAATATAAAAATCTCTTAGGATGAATTGGGGATATGAAAAACAAATCTTGAGTGGGAGAGGTGCATAGTGGGCATAGCATATAGACAGCTCAGTCAGTGATATGCTTTCCCCAATGGGAAATCAGGTGTCTTGACCTATTATCCAATCTGGCTTAGCAAGTTCCCAAGGCTGGGAAGAGTAGGATTGTTTCCCAGTAAAGGACCCCATCTTTGTGGTGGACTAGCATCTCAATCTTGGTCATTGTTTCAGACTTGTCCCAATGTAAACAGTTTCTTCCAGTAGGAGCTCCCTTTACCATCACCTAACTTACTTGGTGTCCAAAGGTGTGAGCACATAATAATAGGAAATCTCTATGAGTAGGATTGAAAGGAAGAGTTTCCCCACATGAGTGATTGGGTTGACGATATTTTGAGTAAGATAAGGCTGACTGTTTGAAGGCCTAATGCTTGCATGGATTACCTCAAACTGAGCAATCGCTCATGGAAAGGCTGAACCACATAAGTACAATTTCTCTCTTTACCTGATGGTCTTCAGGAGAGTTACTCCTTCTGTACAAACATGCACACACACACACACACACACACACGTGTATACAAGCATCCATACCACAAATACTTGAAAAATCACCTAATATTATAAAAACATACAACTTAAGTATAAACATGCTCAGCCACAGCTGCTCCAAACACACACAGACACAGACACACAAACACAAACACAAAAATCAATGAAAATGTTCCTCTCTTCCAGCACATTTCCTGTGGCATGAGCAAGTCGTGGGACATGCCATGTGTCCAAGGAAGGCTCTTAGACTTAGGCAGCCTTTGTGACCCTGACCTCTACCTTTTTGCTCTTCAAGAACTTTATCTATGCAGATACTTGCTGGTCCTACAAGTAAGTTACAAGCCCTGCATAGATAACCTGAACAACACAACACCAAATTCCCAAGAAAGAGATATCGAAGAAAAGCCCACAGCAAGCCCCATGTTGACTCCTCACAGTTTCCTCACATAACCCACACTGGTTCCTTCATAGAAGATCTTGGAAGTATCAGAGGAAGAGAGTGACTTTGGAACTTTACTTAGGAACTTTTTAACACATAACAGTTTGTGTGATATTGAATCATCCTCAATATCAGTCAAAGGCAAGCTCTTGAAATAAACTGCTGTGACATTTCTGAAATGCAGCACTCTGTGATTGGGTTGGGGATATTTTGAGTAAGATAAGGCTGACTGTTTGAAGGCCTAATGCATGCATGGATTATCTCAAACTGAGCAATCGCTCATGGAACAACTCCCCCTCAACTATGAGGGGGAATCTATCCTGAAACAAAGCCATGCCCACAAAACAGTTAGCAAAACAATGGCAGCAGACGGATGCACTGTAGGATTCTGGGCATGCTCATGCTGAAGCCAATAAGACAAACCAGAATCACTCAGGAGGATAACTCTATGCATGGACAGTGAAGAAATCTAATACTCATTTTTAAAGTAACTGTGTTGTTTAGGAATTTGTTGAAACAAACAAGAGAGGGAGATCCACCTGACAGTGGACAGGACAAGGAAAGACTACTGGGCAGCACAAAACAGGAAGTGCCAGGTTTATGGAGAGACCAAGGCTCAAAGAATTAAGACTAGACAAAATCAGATGTCATTAATTTACCCTCCCAATATAGCTAAAAAGATAAAGGTCAGCATGACCATGCATACACACACACACACACACACACACACAAAACATACACAAAACGAAAATCATAAGTGAGCAGAAAACAGTGAGTAATCTGTCATGCTAGACGAACAAGATAATTTAGACTATAGAAAGCAGAGGTGCCAAGTGTGTCCCACAACTCTGCTATTCTTCCTAGAGGAATAAAAATCTCGGGAGAACGCACTTCTTCGTGAAAATTGGGGGTATATAAGGAGAAATTTTTTCTGAAATCCTCAAATCTCTCATACCAAACCTCAACTTTTAAGAAGATATTAGCCTAGAAACTTTGAGTACCCAAGACATAACCCACATATTAAATGATGTCCAAAAAGAATGGAGGAGTGTCCCCTGGTTCTGGAAAGACTCAGTGCAAGAGTATAGGGGAATTCCAGAACAGGGAAGCAGGAAGGGGTAGATGGAGGAACAGGAGGAGGGAAGAGGGCTTATGGGACTTGCGGGGAGCGGGGACCCAGAAAAGGGGAAATCATTTGAAATGTAAATAAAAATATATCAATAAAATAATAAAAATAAAAAAAAGAAGCCTTCGCCACATGCCTGATCAGTCAGTCAGCCAACTCCAGAATTTAAGGCCCAGGGACGACCTCTCCAGCAACACTCAAAGAAAACAGGATTGACAAGTTACTACTCAGGCTCTGTTAATGTGACCAAAGGTCTATGAAGCCTGAAGAAACCATCTTGAGATAGCAGAGAAGGGGAGGGAAAAGAACAAAAGCTGACAAAAGACAACAGTGATATCCACTCACTCGTCAATTCCACTCTGCTCTCATCCCTGCAAACCACTTCCTGCCTGCAGTCTCACATGATCACTGCAAAGCAAAGGAGCTACAGGCCTTTACTTCTTCTCCAAAGCTCTGTGCTATTCTAAAGGAGGACTCCAGCACAGCCCCCTTCAAACTTAATGGCATGCAGTGGTGTGCTGTGTAGTCCACCTATCTCCATTAATGAACTGCAGATTCTAGTAGAGTAGGAGCAGTTGCTTATAAACACACAGTTTCTCAAAAAGGCCTACGTCCTCAGAAAAACTTGGAAATGATCACATAAATGAACACTTGGATGAGACACAAGGGAGTGTTTGGGGAAGTTGGGAGACAGTTTCATTAGTGTGTCTATGTTTTTGGTTAGCCATGAGGGCAAACTGCCTCTGATGTCTCATCCTACCTGCTGCTGCTTGGCACATGGGAAATCGATGGTCTTGCTGGCCTCCTCACAGAACCTCTTTTCTTCCCCAAAGTAGGCTTGTGGTTCAGCCTGCTCCACCAGCAGCTTATTGTTCTCGTGCAGCAATATCCTTACATTCTCCTTCTGTTGTGAACATGCATTCAGGACGTGGTAGTGCCTGGTGCTGATTCACAAATAAAACAGGGTGAGTTTCTGTTTCAGTTTCTGTTTGTCTGCCAGTCCTCCAAGCACCCATATCAGTACCAAATTGAACCAGGTCAAATTCAAAGACTTGTGTAATGTGGCTAACATTCCACAAGACTCAAATGACTTCAGAAATCCCTGACAACTAGAGGGTTTCATGAACATCACAGAACAGTAAATGTTCCTCATAGGTGCTTCTGTGTCCATGGTAGTAGGAAACAATCAGTACTAGTGGACAAATCTTCTCTGATGTGGGAGAGAAGACCCAACATGTATACAATCTTTCCATTTTTGTCAGGGATCCCAGATCTTTAAATCTCCTGTTAGAACCCTAGAGGTTGAGGTTTGCCTTTTATTTCCATCATAGTGGAAAGGTTTTCTATGTAGAGGATCCTGAATTTGGAAGAATAAAGAGTGGATGAACTTGTACACTTTTCACACTTAGTACAACTGAGTCCAAGAGGCACAATTTCAAGATTGTTGCTTCAAAACAGGGTTCTTATTATGGAACAGTATGGAACCAGAGCCCTTACTTTTGTTTAGAGTCCTACAAGGACAGAAGCATTCCCTGACTAGTGCTGGGGTCGCGGCTGTGTCAATGACTCACCTGTAGGAATACTTATCTTCTATCACCTCCTTGTACTTCTCTATGGCATCACTTATTGACTGCTTCATTTTTTCCATATCCATCCTTGCCTTCTCATGTTGTGATTTAATGATGTCGAATTCAACATTCATCCTGTGTTAGGGCATGACCACAGGAGCAAAAAAATCGAGTGAGATATGAATTCAAGAATCATGTACAAACAAATGGTGCTGGTAACATGTGGTGGACAACATGTAGATAAAAGCAAATAGATGAATTCTTATGTCCTTCTACAAAAGTCAAGACCACATGGATCAAAAACCTCCACATAGAGAAAGAGTAACACTCCTCCACTGCTGATGGGTTTGCAAGATGGTGCAACTACTTTGGAAATCAGACTGGTGGTTCCTCAGAAATCTGGGCATGACACTTCCAGAGGACCCTGCTATACCACTCCTGGCCATATACCCAGAGGATTCCCCGGCATGCAATAAGGACACATGCTCCACTATGTTCATAGCAGCCCTATTCTTAGTAGCCAGAAGCTGGAAAGAACCCAGGTGTCCCTCAACAGAGGAATGGATACAAAAAATGTGGTATATTTACACAATGGAGTACTATTCAGCCATTAGAAACAATGAATTCATGAAATTCTTAGACAAATGGATGGAACTGGAGAACATCATACTAAGTAAGGTAACCCAGTCTCAAAAGATCAATCATGGTATGCACTCACTGATAAGTGGATATTTGCCTAGACACTTGGAATACCCAAGACATAATCCACATATTAAATGATGTCCAAGAAGAATGGAGGAGTGGCCCCTGAATCTGGAAAGACTCAGTGCAGCAGTATAGGGGAATACCAGAACAGGGAAGTGGGAAGGAGTAGATGGGGGAACAGGGGGAGGAAAGAGGGCTTATGGGACTTTTGGGGAGTGGGGACCCAGAAAAGGGGAAATCATTTGAAATGTAAATAAAGAATATATCAAAAACCTCCACATAAAACCAGATAGACTGATATTTATAGTGGAGAAAGTGGGGAAGCTCCTCAAATACATGGGCACATGGGAAAATTTCATGAACAGAACACTGATGGCTAATGCTCTAAAATCAAGTAACAACATATGGGACCACATAAAATTACAAAGATTCAGTAAAACAAAGGTCACTGTCAATAGGACAAAACAGCAGCCAACAGACCGGAAAAAGATCTTTACCCATCCTACATCCAATAGAGAGCTAATATACAATATATACAAAGAACTCAAGAAGTTAGACTCCAGAGAATCAAATAACACTATTAAAAATGGGGTAAAGAGCTAAACAAAGAAATTTTAACTGACAAGTATTTAATGGCCAACAAGCATCTAAATAAATGTTCAGCATCCATAGTGATCAGGGAAATGCTTATCAAAACAACCCCGAGATTTCACCTCATAGAAGTTAGAATGGCTAAAATCAAAAACTCAGGTAACACAGATGCTGGATAGGATGTGGAGAAAGAGAAACACTCCTCCATTGTTGGTAGGATACAACCACTCTGGAAATCAGTCTACCAGTTCCTCAGAAAATTGGACATACTATCACTTGAGTACCCATCTAAACCCACTCCTGGGCATATTCCCAAATGATACTCCAACATACAACAAGGACACATGCTCCACCATGTTCATAGCAACATAATTTATAATAGCTGGAAACTGGAAAGAACCCAGATGTCTTTCAAAAGAGGAATGGATACCGAAAAGGTGATACGTGTATACACTGGTGTACCCCTCATCTATTAAAAATTGTGAAATCAAGAAATTCTTAGGCAAATGGATAGAACTAGAAAATATCATCCTAAGTAAGGTAACCCAAACACAAAGGAACACACATGGTATGCACTCACTGATAAGTAGAAATTAACCCAAAACATCCATATAACCAAGGTACAATATACAGAACACATGAAACTCAAGAAGGAAAACTAAAGTGTGGGGGATTCAGTCCTTCTTAGAAATGGGAACAAAATAATCACCAGAGCAAATATAGAGGAAAAAATATAGAGCAGAGACTGAAGGAAAGGCCATGTCAAGTCTGCCCCACATGGGGATTCATCCTGTATACAGTACCATACCCAGATTCTATTGAAGATGCCAAGAAATGCTTCCTGAAAGGAACCTGATATAGCTGACTCATGAGGACCTGCCACAGCCTTAAAAATATATAAGCAAATGCTCACAGTCAACCATTGGACAAAGCATCTACTGACAGATGAAAGAGTTAGAGAAAGGACTGAAGGGGCAGAAGTGGTTTTCAACCCATAGGAAGAACTCCAATATCAACCAACCAGACCCCCAAGAGCTCCCAGGGTTTAAGCCACCAACCAAGGAGTACACGTGGCTCCAACTGCATACGTATCAGAGGGTGTCCTTGTCAGATATCATTGGGAGGAGAGGTCCTTGGTCTAATGAAGGCTCAATACATGCTACAATTTAGGGGAATCAAAGCAGGGGTGGGTAGTTGGGAGGGAGGAGGATCACCCTCACAGAAGCAATGGAAAGGGAGATGGAATAGGTGGTTTCTGGAATAGAGGAAAACAGGAAAGGGGATAACATTTGAAATGTAAAAGAAAATACCAAATAAAAAAACAGTCTCGCCAGGCATGGTGGCAGATGCCTATAATCCCAGCACTTAGGAGGCATAGGCAGGCAGATTTCTGAGTTTGAGGCCAGCCTGATCTACAGAGTGAGTTCCAGAACAACCAGGACCACACAGAGAAACCCTGTCTCGAAAAACCAAAAAGAGTCTCATGTGAAAACAGGCTCTATTCTGGACTACACAAGCCAAGTATATGCCACATTCTTGCTCCTTGAAAGTGGACCTTACTGGTCCTGGATTAACTTATTATCCTGGGCACAGGACAACAGAGACAGGGGACCAAATGGAGGAGGTGACCTTCAAGAGCTCCCCAGGTGAGCCTGTAGGAACAGACTAGTTCTCTGAGAAGTTTCCGTTAAACTGTATCACAGGCTTCAGTCCATCAAATATATGTGATGATTTTCTCATATTTTAAAGACAGGGATTCTCAATTCTTGGTTCCTACTGTTACATGAATTACCAGAGGACATAACTAGTATTTACAGTGGAGAGGCTTTCTAACACCTCCTTCCCAAGGTGATTCTTATGTGACACCAAGATAAACACAAGAAGCAAGGTGATCAATTTGGGGCTCTATGGACTCAACACTTTTATCACCTGCAAGCTGTGCATTAGACAAATGTTCAGACCCCATCAAAAATCCCACAGCAAAAGATCCTGAACAAAATACACACAACTACATTCACACACACAATCACATTTAAAATGCCAAATCAATCCAGAGAGCTGCCATATTCTCAGAGTATAATGAACAAAATCAGAGTAAAGCAGTGATGACATGAAGCCATTGTATTCACACACTAACAGGCAGCATGTGACCATGTCCTTCTACCTGTTTATAGAACCAATCAGACTCCAAGCACCTCAAGGCCAAATACAATAGAGGATGACCATAAACATATAGCACATGACTTATCCTACAATTCAACAGCTGTGATGGCTTCTTAAAATGCATAATGAAAGATGAAACACTCCAATCATGGGAAGAAATGAGGGTTAACACAGAGGGCACAATATGTCAACAGGGTACTAGATGTAATTACTACCTGTAGTTCAAATTATTATAGTTGTAAAGATCCATGATTCTACAAAGTTCTTCCTTCTCAAACCGCATCTTCCTGATATCAAAATTCAATGCTTCTAATTTATTGTTTTGTTTATTCTGATTAGTTATGCTTGAATTTTGGGGTGATGTCTTCTTAGCAGACCCTGAAAATAGATAAACACAAATGAATTTGCATAGTTGATTGCCCAGGGCAGGGGACCATTCTGAGGACCAAAAAGGTTGAGGAAGAGTAAAGCTAGAGACAGGGTGAATCCCTGAAAGAGTAGAACAGCTAGGTTTGAGCTAGTCTGCTAAGCTATGTCCCTCTTCCCAACCACCATTGCCAGACATATGCCATACTCCCAATTACACCTTGTCCTGAAAACCATAAGCATCCTCAGACATAAATATCTGAGGAACAGTGTCAGCTCATAACAGATGTTATGCATATAAATACTGAAGTTCATACTACTTAGCACCATCAAGCCCTAATGATTTGTGTTCAAACCCAAAGGGTCTGAGCCCTCAACACATAACCAGTACAGCCTCCTTCTCTCTTCTTTTCATCAGTTACTGATGTATCCTACAGTTATCTAGAGTATGAAGTGCTTCAACTCCCTACCATGAAGAGATACATTGTGATTCTCAAACTGTCTCCTCCTGGCATTCATTGATACACCAAATAAATTAAATAACTTCAAGAAATGTAGCTGCAGGCTGGTCAATTCCTGGCACTCTGTCAAACTAATCATCAGAAATTTTGATCCTTCTTCTGCAACTGAGAAAATCCAAGATTCCTGCCTGTAAGACCTACTCCTGATGTTCAAGCCTACCTATTCCTGAAAGTTCCCCAATTCTGCCCAGGACTCACTGTGCCTTCGCCAAAAAGAATTCATTCTTCCTGTTCTATGAGACAGTTTGCTGGATTCCTTCTGACTTGGTCCAGTGTCTCCTTGATCACGATTCTCCATTCGAAATAGCCTCCTCAGCCTGGAAAACATGGCTGTTTGTGAACCCAGCAGGCACTGAATGATATCCCACAGGCAGTTGCTGTTACCACAACACAGGTGACATCACAGAAGATTCTAGTTCTCTCCTAGATACAGGAGAATGTCCACGGAAGGCATTACTGATGATGTCACTGGGAACTGCCATGACCTGCTTGTTAATAAGCTCTCTTCAAATTGACCAATTTCTGGGCTGCCCTTTCCTGGAGCCTCTAATTTGACCCAGAGAACACCCTTTGGCTACCTCTCCTTTCAAAGCTAGAGATTTCTCTCTGCTTAATAAGTCAAGTGCTTTTGATGGGGAGAGTTAGTTAGGACCCTGACATGCATAAGAGATTGTTGTTAGTGCCCAAATCTCTAGGTACCATGGATGTGGGAGATTTTTCTCGATAACAAATATACCACCTGAGTCAATTTGTATGACATACAGTCCAATTTCCCAGGTTTACCCTTTTTGCCAGACGACAATATCTTTCTCCTTTACAATTAATTATATCAAACCTGGTTAATATTTTCTGACTGTACATTCCTTGATAGTTTGCATAGACATATCCATGTATTTTACAAAATCTGTGTTTACAGTTGTCTCTTTTGCAAGGATAACTACATTTACTCTGGAACATAGGGGCTCAAATGCAGGGCAAATATAAAAGGGTAAAGTTTCTGTCCCTTCTTCAAAATATCAACTTTTTTTGCTATACTCACAGCAAAATGAGACTCAGGAGGTTGGGCAGGAAGTAGAATGGCCTGAGTTCAGGTTAAACCTCAATTTTAATGGGTCCATAAGTTCAGGATGGGCATTGATATCTGTGGCTTATCTATTATTTTCCTGGATGAGCTGAATCTGTGCTATAATGCCCACTACCCTCACAGATGTAAGAGTGAAAAAGATCATGTATATCTTTTGCAGGAAGTCATCTGCCTTTGACTATCACCTTGAGGCACAGAAAATCACTCTGCAAAGCTGAAAAAGAGGGGGGAGATTGTTGAAGCCTGAGAACTTGAGGGCCTTTTCTTCCCTAGAGGGCACTAATTTTTATACTGTGATTTTTTTTTCCTTTTTTTCTTTCACTACTGGTGACTTGGCTGTTTCCTTGCATATAGGTTCCTGGATACCCCTACAAGGGGCCTACTTTATACAGGCTGCTTTGTTCCAAGAAAAGAGTTGTTGCAGAATTATGCCAAGGCAGCAGGAAGGTCAACTGGGCTATTCTTAGATCCATCACACCTGGTATAGTACTAAAGACCCGAGATATCTGGGAAAAGGAAACAGCACCCAATCTCACACAGCTCTCTCTGCTGCAAGTGCTAGAACTGTAATAGGGTTGTTTGTTAGTTTCTTTTTTGTTATCAATACCTACAAACCGATACATGCCTTTTTCCTAGCACTCAGAAGGATTATTTTTATTGTTGTCAGAAGACCTGTTGTTTGTTTTGGTTTTGGTTTTAATTTTCCCAGATAATTGCACTGTACCTAGAATATTAAGACCATGCTCTGTGTGGCATTATCATTTATGTTAGTCAATCATTTTATTCTTACCAACAACTCTACTAATGATTCTATTACTTGCTTTCAAATAAGGATAGCAATCACAGCGATGATGGTTAACTTGTATGGTTTCACATAACCAACTCATCATGTATTGTGGCATCCCAAACTTTTGGATATTCTTAGCTTCTGTTTTTAAGATGACAGGCTTCTGTGGAAGTCTCAAAATTTAGAGGAATTTGAAGGTATGAATAATTCTCAGGGGCTGGATGAAAAGTTGTGACAACAGAGAACTGATTGAAAATCAGAGAGACCAGATGCTTACCAAGATCAAAGTTGTAGCCCAACAAGAAAATGTAAATAATAAGCCATAATGTGACATGAATGTAGGAGGCCATGGGCCATGAAGGTTGGGCCTTGCCTTTCAGATCGATCTATTTCAAATTTTCTGAGGAACTTCCATATTGATTTCCAGAGTTGTCATTGCACTTTACCTTCCCACCAGAAATGGAGGAGTGTTCCTCTTTCTCTACATTCTCACTAACTTGTGCTTTCATGTGAGTTTTTGATCTTAACCATTCTTCACTGTAAATTATATCACCAACAGAAAACAAGAAAAAGAAGAGAATCTCAGGTGCAGAAGATGCCATAGAAAACATTAAACAATGCTCAAAGAAAATGAAAAAAAAAAAAAAAAAGAAAGAAAAAGAAAATGCAAAAAGCTCCTAACCTAAAACATCTAGGAAATCCGGGACACAATGAGAGGACCAAACCAAAAGACAATAGGTGTAGAAGAAAGCAAAAATTCCCAATTTATAGGGCCAGTAAATATCTTCAACAAAATTATAGAAGAAAGCTTCCCTCACAAAAAGGAAAGAGATGCCCATGACCATACAAAAAAAGCCTACAGAACACCAAATAGATTAGACCAGGGAAAAATTCTGCCCATGACATAAAAGTCAAAACAACAAAGGGACAAAACAAAGAAAGATTATTAAAATCAGTAAGGGAAAAAAGCCAAGTAACATATAAAGGCAGACCTATGAAAATACACCAGACGTCTCACTAGAGAATATTAAAGCCAGAGATCCTGAGCAGACATCATACAGAGAACACAAATGCCTGGCCAGGCTATTATGCCCTGCAAAACTCTCAATTACTGTAGATGGAGAAACCAAGATATTCTATGACCAAACCAAATTTGCACAATATCTTTCCATAAATGCAGCCCTCCAAATGATAATAAGTGGAAAACTCCAGCATGAGGATGGAAACTACACAGTAGAAAAGGTAAGAAAGAAATCTTTTTTTCTTTTAATAAACCAAAAATAAGATAGCCACATAAACATAATTCCACCAGTAAATAAAACAAACAAACAAACAAAAAAAACAAACGAAAAAAACAAGGAGCCAACAATCACTTTTCCTTAATATCTCTTAACATCAATGGACTCAACTCCCTGATAAAAAGACATAGACTGGATATGTAAAGAGGACCCAACAATTTGATGCATACAGGAAACCCACATAAGTGACAAAGGCAGACACTACCTCAGAGTAAATGGCTGGAAAACAAATCTCCAAGCAATTGGTACCAAGAAAGGAGTGGGAGTAGCTATTCTAATATCTAATAAAATCGAAGTTCAACCTAAAGATATCAAAAAAGAATAGGAAGTACACATAAAACTCATCAAAGGAAAAATCTACCAAGAAAAACTCTCAATTTTGAACATCTATGCTCCTAAGCATAGATACACCAGCACCCACATTCATAAAAGAAATATTACTAAAACTCAAAGGGCACATTGCATCTCATGTAATAATAGTGGGAAACTTTAACACCCCACTTTCAGCATTGGATAAATCTTGGAAACAAAAACCAAACAGAGACACAATATAACTTACCAAAGCTATAAACCAAATGGATTTAACAGGTATCTATAGAACATTTTATCCTAAAACAGAAGAATATACCTTTCTTCTAAGAATCTCACGATACCTGCTCCAAAGTTGAACATATAATTGGTTACAAAACAGGCCTCAGCAGATACAAGAAGATTGAAATAATTCCATGCATCCTATCAGGTCACCATGGACTAAAGTTGGTCTTCAGTAACAATAATTTTTGGTTGTCAGCCTACCCTTTAATGATTGAGCCATCTCTCCAGCCCGTGAACACATGTTCCACTATGTTCATATCAGCCTTATTTATAATATCCAGAAGCTGGAAAGAACCCAGATGTCCCTCAACAGAGGAATGGATACAGAAAATGCCGTACATTTACACAATGGAGCATTACTTAGCTATTAAAAAATGAATTTATGAAATTCATGGGCAAATGGATGGAGCTAGAAACTATCACCCTGAGTGAGGTAACCCAATCACAAAAGAAAACACATGGTATGCAATTGCTGATAAGTGGATATTAGCCCAAAAACCCAGAATACCCAAGATACAATTCACAGACAACATGAAGCTTAAGATGAAGGAAAAGCAACATGTAAATATTTTGATCCTTATTGGAAAGTAGATCAAAACACCCATGGCTCACATCAACCAGAAGAATGAGAGAAGAGTCCCCAATGGAGCAGCTAGAGAGAGGACCCAAGGAGCTGAAGAGTTTTCCAGCTCCAAAGGAGAATCAAAATACCCATGGCTCACAGCCAACCAGTGGACTGAGCATAGGGTCCCCAGTGAAGGAACTAAAGAAAGTACCCAAGGAGCTCAAGAGTTTTGCAGCCCCATAGGAGGAACAATAATATGTACCAACTAGTACCCCCAGAGCTTCCTGGAACTAAACCACCAAACAAAGAGTACACATAGAGGGACCCATGACTCTAGCTACATAAGTAGCAGAGGATAGCCTTTTTAGACATCAATGAGAGGAGAGGTCGTTGGTCATGTGAAGGATCAATGCCCCAGTGTAGGGGAATGAAAGTCAGAAAAGTGAGAGGGAGGACGGGTTGGTAAGCAGGAGGAGGAGGGATGGGATAGGGCGTTTTCGGAGGGGTATTGCAGAAAGGGGATATTATTTGAAATGTAAGTAAAGCAGATATTGAATAAAAAATAAAAATATTTAAAAGAAAAGAAATTAGAGGTATTGCAAGCAAGCAATTTAATAGCACACCTGAAAACTCTAGTAAAGAAAAAAGAAGCAAGCATACCCAAGAGGAGTAGACAGTAGGAAATAAATAAAAGTTTATTATATCTTTCAGGCGAAACATCTTAAGAATGTAGTGTGGACAGAAAGCCTTCCTCTTTTCTCTCTCAGATAAACAAACATTCCCAATAAATAAAGTACTCCTTCAGCAATGGTCAGAAACCAGTATTGTTGAGGTGAAGTTGGCAGCTGATTCTCTTCCTGCAGCCATCCTTGTAATTTTGTAACAGATTATGGAGTTAGTCACCTGTGGTGTAACTCAGTGGTAGAGTGGTAGAGTGGTAGAGCATTAGGGAGTAGCAGGGAAAGAAAATTAACAAGCCAGCTTCATCTATAGCTGTAGCAAACAAGAAAAGAGGAGGATCCATGGATTCTTCTAAGTCCTCCAACCTCCAGCCTCCCCAGAGCCCACTCCATGGACTACATTTGTTGAATGTGCTTGCTCACTAAGCCAAGCATTCATTCTTGAGGTGAAAAAAACTGACTTTCTACGAATAAAGCTGTGTTATAGACACACAGAATATACAGATACATACTTACTAAATTCCATGGACGAGGTAATCAGCAAGTTAGACAGCTGTGCAGGTCAAACTACTTGCTGTCAGGCCTACAAACGTGAGTTCCTTGTCTGGGACCCACATGGCAGAAGGAGAGAACAGACTTCCCACACACTGTCTTATGTTCTTCACGTCTGGATGCATGTGCACCCACTCATTCACCATACCTGCTTTTGAAAATAACATGGAACAGCATCGTGAAAACAGTCAGATCTGCAGACCTCTATCCATAAGACCTTGTGGTGCTCGCTGATGAACTCTGAGATGGTGGGGTACTTCATCTGTACTCGGAAACCTGCAAGTGTGACTCTCCTTGGTCAGGCTAGGTGTGAATAGCCCCCATGTAGCACTGCAAGATCTCCTTCTCATGCATGCTGTCGTTTCCAAGGAAAAGCAACATCCTCTAAATGAAGAGGCAGACAGAAGTAAGGCATAAGGGTCACTAGGGGAAGCCAGGCTGAACCCCGTCAGGATCTCTAAATGATCCAACAGATTTTGGCCTCAGCTCTCAGGTCTTAACATAGCCCATTAGATATCTTTCTGCTCTCTCATTTAAATGATTGCACAATAGACTGCAGTTCCAAGAGCGCTTCCTTTCTTCCTGAACAGAGATCACAGAAGCACTCCTAGGCAAAGTATATTCCTGGTGGTCACTGCTGGCAACATAGTAAAGGGCATGTGCCTCCGGGTCTTACAAGCACCCAAACTTCCCAAGAATCCTGATCTTTGACACAAACAGGTTTTATGTCCCTCTTACCATCCATTGTTCAGTGTATCATTCCTGACATAGGCTTTTTGTACTGTCTCCAAATCAATAAAGCACTCTGTGCCCAAGACTGGATAACCTCATCTATGCCCGTGCCTTCCCAAGGAACAGCTCCCCAGATGGGCAGCAGCTCCTATATAGCCAGGCCTGCATCATACTCTGTGGGAGCTCAGGTGATTTTGCACCTAAAGGCTTACCACCAAGCACTCTGTACTGCAGCACTCCCCAAGCAGATGTCCTTTAGCAGAGTCATTCACTGTTACTGTTTCTCATTTTGCTTTTGCATTTAGACTAGCCAAAAAATCGTGGAAATTGAGACATGTATAATCTGTTCACCAAAATTTGCATCATGAAGAGTTTCACTAATTGAAATGTGTTTTTCCCAAATTAGCCATCACTACTAGAAGTGAAGATTCGATGACCACATAATAACTGTAATTTCTGGATTATTTGTCCTTCATTTAAACTAATATATATATCACATGTGTCACATTCTTACATTTAAAACACTAGTAGGCTTTTGATTAAATGCATACATTTTCATATTGACGTTATTGCATGACTGAGGTGTTGGAGGCTGTTCAACCTGTGAGTAACCTCGAGCTCTAGAGTGAGAGGAGGTATGAAGCAGAAGTTGCATTATAATGATTTTTAGATGTGAATAAATAGACAATGAGTTTCTATGAAACAGTTTCACGTGTATGATATGGAAAACACTAGCAACTAAATCAGTGTTTATTAATAAAAGCAAAATACAAATGAAAGTAATGTGCATTTTTGCTCCCTAATTGTGGAAGAAGAGAAAGACAGACGAGAGAGACTATTAGTAATAATAATCAAGTTATTCAGCACTTAGAAAGATTTGTTTGTTTGTTTGTTTGTTTACAAATATTCGAGTTCCCGCTTTGACAGACTCCCAGCTCACGGTGGTTGTTTGCTGACCCACAGCACTCACCATTCAGCTCATCCCAGGAGAGACCTGGCTGGATCCCGTTCTCTCCTCTCAGCCTGGACCTGCCAGCAGAGAGCCAACAGACTGGTGCCCGGTGTGAGGATCTCCCACCCCGCCTGACAGAGGTACACTGTCAATCGATCAGCGGGTGAGTGTACCCCCATAAATTATGGGGCAGTTCTTATCCAGTTCTAAGCCCACTTCTGAGCCCCACTTGATCGCTGTAGCAGCGCCCACTGGTCCTCCAGTGGGGAACTGCCTTCGAGACAACCTCCCTTGAACCCTGACGATTTGGGGCCAGTTGGTCCACCCAGAGGCCCGGCCTGGCTTCATCAGCTAAGGTGCAGGACAGAAGGGCAGCAGGAGGCCCCGCCGGTCAGCACATTAGGCAGGGATGGCTGCGGCCCAGCCGAGTAGGAGTGGCGCTGTAGCAGCGCCTTCCCACCACAACTGTGTGCCCACGTGTGGAGGACAGCTGCCCGTTGCATCCCCGCACAGCCGGTCCATCCACTATGCCAGCCGCCTGGCACAGCTGGTACCCAGCCGCGCCGCGGGCTGGGCTATGGCCCCTTGGCTAGAGGTGGGTCCAGGCTGGGAACCTGCCTGGCTGCAGCCCTGGCGGGGTTGGCAGGGCGGGCAGCTGCCGCCTTCGGGCACGAGCAACAAGCTGCGTTTCGGAGAGGATGGCCAGCGATGTGCGAGGGTTCCCTGGCCCCAGACCTATGGCTGCAGCGCGACGCCTGCTTGAGTCAGTGGAGGGGCAGAGGCAAAAGCAGAGCCCGGCAGGATCGGAGGCGGGCTGGAGGCGGGCCGGAGGCGGGTCGGAGGCGGGCCGGAGGCGGAGGACTGCGCACCTCACTGCTGTCGGGCTCCTCCTGACCACAGCATGGCGCGGGCCCGCCCAAAAACCAGCAGGCCCTTGGGCCGAGCTCTCCAGCCACGCCCGTCCTTTTCTGGGTGTGGGCGCTTGAGCACCCTGGCTCCCGAGCAGACTGGGGCCGGCACTGCTGTGCACATCCGCCTAGCACTGGCCTTGGTACTGGTGAGCATCCTGAGCAGACCACCCACCACCACCCCTCTCACCCCACCTCCCACCCCCACCTCCACCTCCCGCTGCTGCTTGCCCCACCAAGTGTACCTGCTCCGCGGCTAGCATTGACTGTCATGGGCTGGGCCTGTGCGGTGTTTCTCAGTGCGATGGGAGAAACACCTCTAGTTGACACGGCCCCTCCTGCTCCACCCTGGAACATGATGCCCCAGGGCGAGCAGATATCTCCCAGCCCAACACCCGAATGCGAGGGCATGGAGAGCCGCGGTGCCCACCCTGTGATCCCCTGCCCAACACCATCGACAGCTCAGGGTCTTCACTGATTCTGCCTAATGGGGACTGCCTCTCAGCTGTGGGTCTGCCCCCAGGACCAGGCTGGGAAGCCCTGGAAAAAGACTTGGTCATCCAGGAGTCTGTGAAACAGAAGTAGCTGCGTGAAGACAGCTGTACCTGTCGGCGAAGCAGGGAGAGCTACAGAAGGTGATCCTTATGTTGCTAGACAACCTGGACCCCAACTTCCAGAATGATCAGCAGAATAAGTGCACGGCCCAGCACGCAGCTGCCCAGAAGGGGTCTATAGAGATCTGTCACGTGCTGCTACAGACAGGAGCCAGTGTCCGTGCCATAGATAAACAACCACACATCACTGATGGAGGCCATGGTAAACAATCACCTAAAGGTGGCTATCTACATGGTGCAGTTAGGTGGCTGTGCCTACAGCATGGAAGAGGGTGACTTTACCTGACTACATTATGCAGCCAAATTCAGAAAGTGGAAACTGTCAGCCTATTACTACGCACAGGGCAGGTGGACGTCAGTGCCCAGGAAGGACAGTGGGATCTGGATGCCTATCATCTGGGCAGCTGAACACAAACACATTGATGTGATCGTATGTTGCTGACCCGGGGTGCCTACGTCACCCTTACTGACAATGAGGAAAACATCTGCCTGCACTGCTCTTCCTTCATAGTTAGTGCCGCCATCGCTGAGGTCCTCCTGAATGCCCAGTGTGACCCCCATGCTGTCAACTACCATGGAGACAATGCCCCTACACATAGCTACCAGGGAGAGCTACCATGACTGTGTTCTGTTGTTCCTGTCTTGTGGAGTCAACCCCGACCACATTGGCATGCTGGAGAAAACCACTTTCTTTTTTTTTTTATTTTCTAAATTCTTTGTTTACATTCCAAATGTGTTCCCCTTTCCTGGTTCCCCCCCCCCCCATATTCCCCATAAACCCTCTTCTCTCCACCCATTCTCCAATCACCTCCCTCCTTTCTCTCTGTCCTGGTACTCCCCTACAATGCTGGATCAAGCTTTCCAGGATCAGGGCCCTCTCCTTACTTAGAAGATCACTTTCGAGGTTGCCCTTGACAGAAAGTACAAGGATCTAGCTGACTACCTGGACCCACTGACCACTGTCAGGCCAAAGACAGATGAGGAGAAGAGAGGACCTGATATTTTCCACGCCCTAAAGATGGGAAACTTCCAGCTGGTCAAGGAGATTGCTGATGAGGACCCATCCATGTGAACCTGGTCAGTGGGGACCGGGCGACCCCACTGATGCTGGCTGCTGTCATAGGCAGTTGCGCTTGGTCCAGCCACTGATGGAGAAGCATACAGACATGAACAAGCAGGACACTGTGCATGGCTGGACGGCCTTCATGCAGGCCACCTACCACAGAGAAAAAGAAATTATCAAGTATCTGCTAAAACAAGGGGCTGATGTTGCTCTTCGAACCAAAAACAGGTACACGACCTTTGACCTGGTGATGATGCTGAATGATCCTGACTCTGAACTTGTTCGACTACTGGCATCTGTGTGCATGCAGGTGAATAAGGACCGAGGTCGGCCCAGCCACCGGCCACCCCTGCCCCCACTCGAAGGCCAGGCAACCCTGGAGCATTCCCATGCTGCTGGAAGACAAGGGAGGCCTGAAGTCCTGGTGGAGTCGAATGTCCAACAGATTCTGAAAGCTCAAACTTACGCAGACACTGCCACACGGGCTGGCTGCCAACCAACCTTTGCCTTTCTCTGATGAGCCTGAGCTGGCGATAGACTCCACCATGCTGGCAGCTGCCCAGGACAGAACTAATCACCTTGGACCACCTAAAGCAGCCCATACAACCAAAGACAGTGGTCATGGGAACCCAAGAAGACAGAAAAAAGACGTGTTGCTGACACCCATGCTGACAGATCCAGATATCAACGCTAGTGCCTACAGTGTGTATGCCTACTTGGCTGTTGTCATCGTCTTCTCTGTTCTGGGCATGGTTGATAAATGGAGCACAGCCTTACTTAGGCAAAAGAGGGAGCCCACACATTGGATTCACCTTTCAGGAGGTGGGGTTCCCCGGGTTTATTCCATGACCAATCAGATTGCTGATTGTATCATCAGGGGAAGAGATGTTTCAGTTCGACTTGTTAGAATCGGTCCTCAATCTATGGTTACTCCTCTTAGGATGGCTGATTTTTACCTGGCTACAAAGAAATAACTAATGTGTCGAGATGGCCCTTGAAGGCTTCCTGGGTGTGATTGATCGTCGTTTTTGGTTCCCTATAGATGGATGAGCTCATTTTCCAGGTTGTAGTGGATCTATAATGAGGAGGAGGAGGTAGAAACATTTTAAGAGCCAGAGGTGATGGGTGACTCCAAGCAGACTGTGTTTCAGACACAGCAGGACTGCTGTTCATATGAACTCACAGAGACTGTGGCAGCACACATAAGACCTGCACAGGCTCAAGGGGATAGTCACCCAGCACTGAGGAGGGGACATTAACACATGGTCTAACCTCCAGCCTATACACTGCCCAATGGAAGGACAGTTCTCTGCACTGTAGTGTCAATGGTGCCTCATATTCATTTTATGTGCACTGTGTGAAGATTCACATGCTGATTTCTGTGTCTACTACATCTGGTTACAACCCCTAGTCAGATACTATCCAGGTGTAATCTTGTGTAAACAGCAGCTTTCCAGTTCCTCCCTGAAGTGTCAGTAAAGAGACCTTAACAACCAATGACTAAGCAGAGAGAGAACAGGCTGGACTCCTCCCAGACAGGGCAGGGAGCTGGAGAAGAGGAGGTGTGGATTAGCCACCTCTGCAGTAGTTACAGTCAACATGAAAGTACTTAGCATTTTATGTACATGAATGTTTAGCTTAGATTGTATCTGTGTACATCTGTGTGCCTGAGGTGCACATACACCACAAGAGGGCATCAGATCCCTTAGAACTGTATTAACAGATGGTTGTCAGCTACCACGTGGCTGCTGTGAATCAATCCCAGATAAATTTCCCAACCTTGATGATGTCCTGGCGACTCATTGTGCCAGTCCTACAAACACACTGGTCATTCACATTCTGAGGTCTCAGTGTGAATGGACTATGAAAGCAGAAAATCAGAAGGGAACATGGTGCTATCCCAAATGATCACAATTCTTGTAAAACTATGTAAAAACAAAGAATAACCAAAAACAAAGAGTAGTGAGGAAAAGAACAGGCCCATTAGACTGGCAAGGGATAAGTGTAAAAATAAAAGCATAATTTGAAATTATGTAATAAATGTATTCTGAAGTCTAAGAAAACAGAAGAACAAAGAAGCTAAAACCACCCAGTGGAAAAAAGACAGCATTTTCAATAAATGGTGCTGGTTCACCTGGCAGTCAGCATGTGTAAGAATGCAAATTGGTCAATCCTTATCTCCTTGTACAAAGCTCAAGTCCAAGTGGATCAAGGACCCCCACATAAAAACGGAGACACTGAAACTAATAGAAGAGAAAGTGGGGAAGAGCCTTGAGCACATGGGCACAGGAGAAAATTTCATGAACAGAACAGAATAGCTTATGCTCTAAGATCAACAATTGACAAATGGGACCTCATAAAATTGCAAAGCATCTGTAAGACAAAGGCCACTGTCAATTGGACAAAATGGCAACAAACAGATTGAGAAAAGATCTTTACCAATCCTATATCCAATAGAGGGCTAATATCCAATATATACAAAGTTAGACTCCAGAGAACCAAATAACCAACCAATAGAATGAGCATAGGGTCCCCAATGGAGCAGCTACAGAAAGGACCAAGGAGCTGAAGAGGTTTGCAGCCCTGCAGGAGGAACAATAATATGTAACAACCACTATCGCCGGAGCTCCCAGGGACTAAACCAACAACAAAAGAATAAACATGGAGGAACCCACGGCTCCAGCTATATATGTAGCAGAAGATGACCATTTCAGACATCAATGAGAGGAGAGGCCATTGGTTCTATGAAGGCTCGATTCCCAAGAATAGGGGAATGCAAGTCAGGATATTGGGGATGGCGGGTGAGCAGGGGTAAGGGGTATGGGATAGGGAGTTTTCGGAGAGGTAACTCAGAAAGGTGATACCATTTCAAATGCAAATAAAGCAAATATCTAATACAAATAGTAAAAAAAAAAAAAAGACTTCATGAAATTTTTAGGTAAATGGATGGAACTACAAAGTATCATTCTTAGTGAGGTAACCCAGTCACACATAGTATGTACTCACTGATAAGTGGATATTAGCCCAAAAGCTCAGAATACCCAAGATACACATGAAGCTCAAGAAGAGGGAAGGCCAAAGGGATGCTTCAGTCCTTCTTAGAAGAGAGAACAAAATACTCATGGGAGGAAATACAGAGACAAAGTATGGAGAAGAAACTGAAGGGAAGGCCATCCAGAGACTGACCACCTAGGGATCCATCCCATATACAGTCACCAAACCCAGACACTATTGATGATGCAAAGTAGTGCTTGCCTGATATAGCTGTCTCCCGAGAGGCTCTGCCAGAGCCTGACAAATACAGAGGTGGTTGCTTGCAGCCATTGGACTGAGTACAAGATACCCAATGGAGGAGTTAGAGAAAGGATTAAAGGAGCTAAAGGGCTTTGTAATCCCATAGGAAGAACAACAATATCAACCAACCAGACCCCGCTATCAACCAACCAGATGCCACCCCCAGAGCTCCCAGAGACTAAACCACCAACCAAAAAATACACATGGAGTAATCCATGGCTGCAGCTGCCTATGTATCAGAGGATGGCCTTGTTGGACATCAGTGGGAGGAGAGGCCCTGGGGCCTGATGGTGTCCGATGCCCCAGTGTAGGGAAATGCCAAGGCAGGGAGGCGGGAGTGGGGTGGAGAGCACCCGCATAGAAGCAGGGGAAGGGGGCATGGGATAGGGGTTTCTGGAGGGGAAAGCTGGAAAGGGGATAACATTTGAAATGTAAATAAATAAAATATCCAATAAAGAAAAAGTTTTTAGAAACACATGAAATTGTTTTTACATATAGCAAAGACATAAATCACATACTAAAATAAAACCATACTATATCACAACAAAGACATACTATAAAGTTGCCTAAAATAATTCTAGACTATTCCTTCTCTCCTGTTTCATTTTAAATGTTTCAGACTTCTATGTATATTTGCATTTTTAATTACAGGCTCAGTATACTTTATATACTTTTTTTCCTGTTAAGTCACCTGCTTTGCCCAAGTAAGGCCACCTCCTCTTCTGTAGAATTGATATAGCATTGTGTATTAACTCTTTGGGAACAAGAGTTGGCCACTTGAGTCTCTATATCCTCTGCACTCTGTTAGGGTCACCCCCATAGATTCCCTGAAGCTTCCCTGTCCCAGGTCTCCAGCGAGCCCTAGGCATGTCCCTCACGGATTCCAGGATTCCATTCTCACTTCCAGCCCTCTCCAGCTCCTTCCTCCCCACACTTGATTGGAATCTGCCTCACCCCTCCCCCACTGTTCCCTCACTCCATCCACCTCTGATGACTATTTTTGTTTCCCCTTCTGAATGAGAGTCACACAACCTCCCCTGGGCCCTCCTTATTACCCAGTTTCTTTGAGTCTATTGATTATAGCATGGTTGTCCTGTATCCTACCACACAAGTCTTTCCACCTGTAGGTTACCTCATTCAAGATGATATTCTCAAGTTCCATCCATTTGCCTGCAAATTTCATGATGTTTTTGTTTCTAATAGATGGATATTATTTTATTGTGTAAATGTACCTTATTTTCTTTATTCATTGTCATCTTTATTCATTCATTGTCACCTAGCGAAAACTTGTACTTCTTCATTTTTCTCAGATTACTAGACTATATAACTTTGGACACTTCTAGGATGCCTGTACCACATGCATTCAACACAGAAGGCGAGAGATTTTGCAGATGTTGAGAAGCATCTAGGTTGTTTCAAGTTTCTGCTATTAAGAATAAAGCTGCTGTGAACATAGTTTACCAGGTGTTTGTGTGGCTTAATGGTGTACCTTTGGTGTATATTTCCAGGCATGGTACAGCTAGGTCTTGAGGTAGAACTTTTCCCAGTCTTCTGAGAAACTGACAAATTGAATTCTAAAGAGATTGTGCAAATTTGCTCTCCCATCAGCACTCTAGGAATCTTCCCTTTACTCCACATATCCATGCCAACAGGTGCTGTTCCTTGAGGTTTTTAATCTTAACTACTCTCACAGGTGTAATATGGAACCTAAGAGGTGTTTTTTATTTGGATTTCCCTGATACATAAGGACTTTGAACATTTCTTTACATATTTCTTGGTCATTCAAGACTCCTCTTTCGAGAACTCTGTTTAGCTATGTACCCCATTTTTTGGTTATTTGGTTTGTTGGTATCGATCTTGAATTCTTTACATACTTTAGAGATTAGCCCTCTGTCAGATGTAGGGTTTATGAAGATCTGTAGGCTCCCATTTTGCCCTATTGTTGTCCTTTGTTTTCCTGTTTCATGGGGTCCTATTTATTAATTGTTGATCTTAGAGCTTGAGCCATTGGTGATCTGCATATGAAGTTGTCTCCTGTACCAATGCTTTCAAGGCTATTCCCCTCTTTTTCTTCTATTAAATTTAGTGTAAGTGGTTTTATTTTGAGGTCTTTGATTCACATGGATTTGAGTTTTATGCAGGGTGATAAACATGTATCTATTTGCATTCTTCTATATGCAGACATCTAGTTAGACAAGCTCCACTTGTTGAAAATGCTTTGGGTTTTTTTTTCCATTATATGGTTTTGGCTTATTTGTAAAATATCAGGTGTCCAAACTGACACTATTGCCATTGTCAAGAGGCACTTGCTGACAGGAACCTGGTATGACTGCTCCTTGGGCGGTTCAACCAGCAACTGACCATTGCAGATATGGATGCTTGGAGCCAACCATCAGACTGAGCTCAGGGACCCTGGTGGGGGAGCTGGTGGAAGGACTGGAGGAGCTGAGGAGGATTGCAACTCCATAGGAAGAGCAACATCAGCTGGCTGAACCTCCCAGTGCTCCCAGGGACTAGACCACCAACCAAAGAGTGTACAAGGTGTACCTCAAACAGTACATAAGTCCTCCTGGATTATATATATATTAGTGATAATGACTGAGAATGCCTTAAAGGTGGTTACTAAGCAATTCTTGTAGGCTTGTGAGGTTTTGATGCATTCAGGTGGGACCAAGAGGCTGCAAAATCTCTCGCCTTCTGTGTTGACTGCATGTGGTGGTACAGGCATCCTAGAAGTGTCCAAAGTTATATAGTCTGGTAAGTTGAGAAAAATGAAGAAGTACAAGTTTTCGCTAGGTGACAAGCTGCAGGCTGTCATGGCCACCCTTGTTGTAAAAGACACTACCTTTTCCAATAACACTTATGAAGTACCTTCATATCTGGACAGTCAGCCAATACCTAGCAACATTTGCTGACCCTGGTACTTGCTCTATCATCACCCAAGAATTACACAGCAGTGTTTTGGGAATATAATAGCATTTATTTTAGACTTGCCAAATAGAGGAAGAAGCAGGAATGGGTTGCCTTCTGGAAGGTACTTTCTCCAATTACATGTAGCTCTCCATAGGTGGGGAAAATTCTGAACATTGAGGCTGCCTGTTTGATTATGAGATCCAAAACATGCTGGTCAAAAAGGCATGAGCATGGACAAGAGGCATATGTTGCTATTTGACATGCAAGCTGTAAGGGAAAGGAACTTCCAAATTACAAGGGGTCTTGAAGGTCAATGCCTGGCTGGGCTAAATGGGCTCATTAATAGTGTTTATCCTGTGCCATCAACTGACTGTAAATCCTCAATGAGCTGTGGGTTTTCAGCAAACCCTTCCCCATTGTTGTGAAGGTGCTGACACAAGTTACTTGTCTATGTTTGCAACCCTTCTGTGTCTCAGAATACCTAAAATATAGCTAGTTTTAGCTTCTTGAGCCATAGTAACAGAGAAGCTGTCTCTTTTTAGAAGACAGTTTCCAAAGTCTTTGTGACATGGTGGCAAGGGTAAGAAGGCTACTTGGGGGAGAGAGCAAAAAGCAGAGAGAGATCAGTGAGAGGAAGAAGGATGCTACTCTTCACACTCAATTTAAAATAGCAATAAATAAATGACCCTGGTGAGGGCACAGTGAGTACTGGGCAGGGGGTGGGGAAATTTCTGGAGTAGTTGCTCTTGTTCTGAGTCTTCAAGTAATGGAGCTCAGTAGCTACAGTCTCTGAGAAGATTCTAGACTTCCTTTGTTGTCATGGTTTCTGAATGCCGATGATTTCAGGACATTAGCTTGTCCCAGAAGCAATGAATTTTTAAGGCCAAAGCTGTTTTGATGGAAGTTTTAGGCTTCTGGTCTGACAGGGGAAAGGAATTTGCAAGGGGGTAACATGAAAGCAGCAATAGGCAGAGGACTGTGAGTGGGAGGTGAACAGCCCAGGGCAGAGCACAACTGTCCTTTGCCCCATGGACTCCATTAGGTGCAGTGTTTGTCTGAATCTAGTAAGAAGGAAAGAAATTGGCTTCCTGGCAAGACTTTCTATTTCTCAGGCTTCCTAGCAGAACTACTCTGAACATCTGTCCCTGAAACTTGCCCACATACATATCTGAGGCAGCCGGTGTGGGTGTTAGCTTGTTCTCTTGTCTAGCCAATAGACTGTCAAAACAATGAGCCAGGATGGAGACTGGTTCCTTGCCAGCTCCAGGTGACGAGGGATCCCACTGAGTTGACTTAGTGAGTCTGGTGCACATGTTGTGTTCCTGCATTGTTTCTCCATCTATAGTCATGTTTCTAGAGTGACCTGACAGGCAATATGGGCATCCTCCACACCATCTGGGTGCTTGTGAAGTGTGATAATTTTCTGATAGCTTCTAAAACCCACAGACTTTTGGGCTGTGCAGCCAAGTAAAATTCTATGTAGCCATGAATAAGTCTGAAGAAGCTGTCGTTGGCCATCTGATGCTAAGGAAAGCAGAAGAAAACAACTGGCTAGGAAACCTATATTCCTTCAAATACAGGGGAGAGGGGAGAGGAGATACACAGAGAATTCAGTTCCAGCCTGGGTCACATGCATTCTTGTTTTCCCAAATGTCTGTACAGGACTCAGTGTGGCCTGTCAATCATCTGTGCCTTGGCAGAATGCATGTTCACTTGTGTTCATCTACCCACACGGGCTGCTGGGGAGCTACCCCCAACTCTCCTGTCCAAGAAACAGGTGAAAAAGAAGGTAGAGAGGCAGTGAGCAGAAGTTTATGACCAGTGAGAGAAATAAGCTGAGACTGCCTGATCTTCATTGCTGAAAGAGCCTTGGACAATGAGAATTCCCTCTTTCAATCTGCATGGTGACTTTCTTGGGTCTACAGGATTGCCTTCATCTTATTCCTAATTAGTTCTTGGATAGTGAGAGGATGTAACTCCATGGTATCCCTGTGCCCAACCTTTCCATAGATGCTTCCCAGAGGCCACACTTTAAGCCTGACCAGGAGTGAGCTGGATATATAGACTATTCTAATTCTTTCAGATGAAAATGAAAGCGGGGACTGAGGCAGTAGTGTGTGAGGTCTCAGCATGCATTGAGAGGCCCTAATAATGGCTGTTTGAGTGAGATACTAGCTGCTATGAATTTTTCAAGAGGCTTTGTATTTGCTTGACTAGTTATTGTGTGCTGCACGTTTGCTACAGCAGCAGGAAAGCCTGGTCGCACTTGGTCCATCATGATGTATGACGGGAGGTCTGAGGCTCATCACCCCTCATCTAGGAATAGAAAGAGCAGTTAAGCGGGTCTCTTGTACCTGGGATATCTGACTTTTCTGGCCTTCTGTTCATGGGCAACCCTGACAGTCACAGCCACAAAAAGAGCACCTACCAGTTCTATATGGGTCTAGTGTACAGAAAATTCTGTCCAAAAAAACAACATGTTTGATACTCAGTGTCTTCCTCTCTTCTGAACTCCGGCATGTTCTGAGCATACTGACGTGAACACACAGAGATCCTCCTGCTTCTACATCCAAGTGATGTGATTTAAAGGATTGTACAACCATGCCTGCCTGTGCACATACAAGGGAATAACTATACTTATATTTAGGAATGTCACCTGTAGGGATAATATTGCCCCGTTTGAACACTGGTCTCTGCAATTTTATCTGTTTCATGTAAATGTTTTCTGGATAAAATAGCCTTAGAACGTGACAGGATGAACCCAGGCAGATACCTCTGCTTCAGGAATGATCAGAATCGTCCTTCAGTGGAGTGTTATGTTAGAGAGTCCCCTAAAGAACCAAGATACAGGTGGCCAGTTCTAGTCCTAAGAAAAACACAGGGTTCTGTTAGATGCCAGAATCCTTGAAGTACAATTGTTCTCAGACACACAACTCAAGAAAAGCTGCTGTGTTGTGTCAGAAACTATCTTACATATGGCCTGAATGATAGGTGCCCCCTGGTCTGTAGGATAGAGATGGCCTCATGACATTTTTCATGTTTCCAGGTTGTAAGGCTCTGCCCAGGAAGCAAGACTACATATTATGTATCTCTGTGCAAGGAGGGGGTCCACCCAGTATCCCATCAAAAACAAAGATTTTATCTATGATGTGCCTTTGAGTTCCACTGGATTGAATGCTGGCTATTCTTTTCTTTCCTCTTCCTTTTCTTTTTTTCTTTTTGGTTTTTGTTTTTTGGGGGGTGTCGTTTGTAATTTGCTGTTCTTTTACAAAATGAGGTTTCTGGTTTTAGTAGAAAGTCTTATTTTTCTCTAGAAGAACAGAGAATCTACAGAACTCAGATAAATTTGTGACACATTTTCAAAGCTGAGAAAACTTGTAGGCCTAGCGGCTTTGTGATGCTTATTACTTGAAATGAGAACAATTGCCTTAGTCCAAAGAGCATTGTTGACTGTCCAGCACAATGGAGGCTGTGAGAATTAGGAACGTGACAGCTGACACAGTAGGCCTCCACCTGGCTTTCGTCTAAAGGCTTGTCCTAGATTCAAAAAAATGCCTGCAACGTGCCATAGCTCAGGAAGAGAGGGCCTCCTGCAGAGAGGGCTACTATAGCAGGTACAACCTGTTGAGCTCCTTCTCCAGCAACCAGTTCTGTAGTGGATTTTCTTCTTTGAATTTGGAAGCAAAATTTTCATTTTGCCAGCAACACAGAGAGACTGCTTCTGGATCTGTTGCCTCTCTTTCTCTGATACACCCCTTGAGAGAACTCGGAAGGCCCAAAAGAAACTGAAGAGTATGTGAACTCATGGCATTCCCTAGTCTAGGATGCAGGCCTCCCTCCTAAGAGCTCTAAAATCACCAATAAGCCAGATACCAATGGGCCTCCAGGTCATCTATGCTCAACTGGATACATGTGTTTGTCGCCTTACCGTTCTGGAGAATAACATCAAAAATAAGCTTGCTATACAGAAAACCCATAAAAAGAATTACACAGATTCCTAACACCCACCAGCATGTAGCCCCCATGAGGGAGGGGCACAAATATGTGATGAAACTGTTCTGGTTAGCAGGAGCTACTCTCTCAGGTTATCGTCAAGAGCTGTGGCGAGATGCCTGAGTCCTCAGCCTTCCAAATGCAGTGGGAATTCTGTCATGGAAGACTTGATTCTGTGCTGATATTTAGTCAGACCACACCCCAGACTTAGGGTTTCCACGTCAGTGTAGTGCCAAAGCAGATTACACATCACTCAAAAGTGTAGCTGAGGGTGAGCTGCTTCAGAGATGTAGACAGTCCCTTGCTCTTCAAAATAGCCACTTATTCTTCCGTAACAATCAAGACTGGCTGGAGATTGTCCAATTTCACAGCAGCTAAATCTGTAGTAAGAGGATACAGTTTAGGATAATATTAGTTTGATTTTGGTTTGACATTTAGTTGTTAGTTGTGTTGTTATTTTTTGTTATTTTTTTATTTTTGCTAAGGTTATCGACTATGTGTCTATGTGTTTGTGTGTGTCGGTGTGTGTATATACAGCCTCTTTAAAGTCCTGTTTGAGAAAAATGATTATTTGTTATGAATAAAAATAGTGATTTCCAACTCTTCTCTGTTAATGCCAGCTTCTTTGAACAAGTGTGGGGTCACAGGCAGGGCAATGGTGTTCTGTTGTGGGAAACATGGATTGTTCCATGGATATATCCTGTATGATGGAATCAGTAACCACACTGTATCCAAGCATTCATGCTAGCTATCAAATATGATACACACTCACACTTCCATGTAGTGAACATGTGGGTCAACTAATGGAGGCAAAACCTATATTGCTCTATAGCCTCTCAGGAAACAAAAGCATTCATTAAGGGCATCTATAAGATATTAAAACACACAGAGCTATATGTCCCTTTTCCTTTCAGTACAACATCAGTTGTAGCCACACAACAGAGACAATCACCTTCTAAAACATGTAGAAAAACACGTTTCTATAGCTGTCGTTGGCCTTCACTATGCATTTGCTGTGCCCCCCCACCACCACCTTGGGATTTACTCATTTTTATTTTATGTGTAGGGATTTTTCCCTGTTGTATGTATGTGCCCCACTTACATACAGTTCCCTCAAAGGCTAGACGAAGGCTTTGGATTCCCTGTAACTAGATGTATGCATAGTTAATAAGCCCATGTGTGTCTTCTGGGGGAGCAGCAAATGCTGCTACCCTAATAGATTTCTGTCCAGCCCCTGCACTTAGCCTTTGTTCATACTGCCCTATATGCTGTATTAGTTGAACAGTCTTAAGCAAAATGAGGTTATTTGAACCTATAGGTAGGGACAGGGAGTATGCTGATTGTCCTAGGCAGCCAGACATTTATGCAGGGCTGTGCCATCCCCACTGTTCTCAGTGGGTTTGGAATCTGTCCTGGTATCACATTTTGTCAAAGCGAGAGCAGATCAGTCACCTCTTCTAGGATGACAATGTCCATGAACACCTGCTTGAGGTAAGGAATCCTTCTTGATAAATAGAGCTACAGACAAGCAGTGTTGGGAGGAAGCTGCAGAGGAGGCACAGTGGAGAGAGCCTGCAGCAAAGGCCACATGCCTCTGTGGAAAGCCTGGAACCTGAGAGGCACAGTTGAAGCTGCCCTATTGCTGTGGAAGATCTCAGAGTACGTGGAAGATCTCAGAGTACACGGAAGACATGTTTCTTCCAGGTGACTGTTTATGTATTGTAAAGCATTCCCTGGACCATGTCCTGCTTCTGAGGCTGGAGACAAGTCATCTAACATACCTATTTTTAAAGATTACTCAGAGGACTATTACGAAAACCCATGTCAATGGGGACTGTGGAACTCTGTCCACAAGGTTTTGTGATACCTTGCAGGACAACAGTGAAGAGGTAGAGTGCTTCATCAATGCCCTGAAACCTGGCAGTGTGACTGTTGTTGGTCAGGCTAGCTGTGCATAACCCTCACAGAGGACAGTAAGAGCTCCATGTACTTCATACTGCAGTTCCCAAGGTAAGGCAACGTCTCCTTCAGAAAGAGGCAACCAGGAGTAGAGCCTGGCAAATAGAGCACTATTGAGAGCAAAGAACAAATCCATGTATGACCACATCCCAAAATGGTCATGTAGGGTTTTGTTCTAGCCCTCACACCCCAAACTTAGCCCATTATGTTTTTGTCTGTTCTCTCATCAAGTTGAGTGTAGCTTCAAGTCTAAGCACCTGCCTTCCTAAGGAGACAGCATGTAAGCACTCCTACATTAAGTATATTCCTGGTGGTCACTCCTGGCAAAATAATAAAAAGATTGTGCCTTCGTGTCCTACAAGCACCCAAACCTAACCATGTCACCTCTGATCTAGTACACAAACAGATTCTATGCCCCTCTGGCCACACAGTACTGTGTAATGTCCCTGACCTAGGTACCTTGCATTCTGTTCAGTTCTCTGGTACTTCTCTCCTGAGCAGTGACAGACACCCTCCTGTTTACTTTGGGTCAGGTTTTCTCTGCAGTGTGACTTTGCAGTGATTCTTGGCTCCAGGATACCTTTCTCTTCAGGGCTGTAACATTTGCCTTCAGGAAAAGCTTCCTCCACAGAGCTGTAAATCTTATAGATAAGAGTTCCTGCCAAGGCATTTCTTAAAGACAATACTAAACCATCAAATAAGTTCAAATATCTCTCACCTTAAATTCTCGTTCTCCATAAACCTGAAGAACATCTTACAAAGGACCAGTCAAAGTGCACCACTGTCCAGAATGTGAGAAGTACTCTCGCCAACTGTGATGCCTTACTGACTCTTAGGTTTCCTGAAACAAACTCTAGTTTTCTTCACTGTCCTTTGAGATTTACTGGGAGACTATGTCTCCTCCTGCCTCCATCCCTTGTTTTCAGGGTTCTTAGTTGTTTCTGATCACAAACCAAATCGGTGCCCAATGCTCCTTTGTCTCCCCCTTCTCACTTTGTCCTTCCCATTATCACCCAGATGTCTTATTTCAATAATAGATATTATTGAAATGAGCTATGAGGTTAGAACCTGAGGGATGACATAGGATTTGTGGCTGCTATCATGTTAAGTAGTAGCCAGGCAGAGAGAATGTATCTGAGATATAGGGGAAAGGGAAAAAGCCAGTTAGTCTGTGCAAAGCTATTATCCCATGATAGCAGTCACATGGATTCCCCTAAAACCTTGTGTCCTAGCTAGCACAGTATCATCGCCTGAAATAAAGTGTCTCAGCAAATTAATTGTCTACTCATAACGTTGTTTCCTGGGCATTATCTGTCATATAGGCACGTCTTGTTTGATAACTGGATAGGAGAGCCTAGCACACTGTAATGCCCATTACCTGGGCATCATGGGCCGAATGAGGATGCTAGCTGAACGTGAACCAGGCAGGCAAGGCAACAAGCACCAGTTCTTATTTCCTGCTGTACTTTCTTATTTGTGTAGGCGGGCCAGGAAGGAGGCCTGAGGGACAAGCGATGCACTCTGATGTGAAGCTCCGGAAACCGTTGGGCCTCGGTGAGTTTACCCCGCCCCCACAAGGTTCAAAGTTTGCAGTGGAGAGAGCAACCCGGAAGTGGAGGATGAGGGGTCAAGCCCATGTAAGGCAGGACTTATATGTGAGTGGTTGCCACCTCTGACTCCTCCTTCTATGTTGCTTCTGTTTATTCATATGTTTGTAACCTCTGCTGAAATGGTTTCCAAGGACTGAGGCAGCCACTGGCCTCCGTCCCGTTGCAGTGACACAGGTGTTTAGTCCCGGGCCATAAATCCCACTGCCTTTCTATTCAAGGTTGTCTGAGCTGAGGGCCTAGTTCTGTCAGTGTCAGCCTGTTGACCTGATGGAGCCTGGGTCACGCAAGTTACCAAAGGGAAGCCACAGAGCTAAGAATGGCTCACACAGTGTTAGCAGAGCCTGGCCCACGCTACACAGGTAGAGGTCAGGATCGGGGTGCTGCAGTGCGCCATACTACTGAGCTTCAGCGAGCAGCCACAGCAGGAGGAGACACGTGACATCAAGGCAAAGGGAAAAGGCTCCTGTTGCTCCTGGGCAAGGGGCAGGAGCAATTCTAGGACCTGCATGGGCCCCTGGAGAAGATGCATCTCATCTGCTACCCATTCTCCAGCTGAAGGGCTTCCTCAAGCTCAGTCATTCAGCAAAGAAGCAGGTGAGTGGCTGTCGCCTGAGGCCTCTGGCCACTCTTTCTTCTTTGCAGCTCATAGCAAGGTGTCCCGGATCTTTTAAGGCCTCTCTCTCTCTGGCATGGGTGACACCTTCTTGCTTAGCCTATCCAGAGAAGGAATTGGAACTGATGCATGAAGACAAATTCTTGCCTCTATCTTGAGGGTTTCCGGAAACAATAAAGCCTTCTCTTACAGTTGCCACTGCTGAGGGGTCCTCCAGAGGCCACCAGATATCTTCAGGATCTGCTAACTCTTCAGAACAACAGTCTGCAGCCAACACGAAGGGAGCCAAGGGCAGAGGCAGAACTCCCGTTTTGATCCTTGACGTTCTATTTTAGGACTACTTGGGTCTTTTTATTTGGGGGCTGCGTCAGTTTCCTTACAGTTTTCTTGAGCTCAGTCTCCTAGGTCTCCTAGATTTGTGGAGCTGTGTACAGTGCATCCCTCAGTTCCTCAAAAATCATGATCCAGGAAAAAATTAGGAGGATGCATTGCACCATCGGAAAACCTTAGCCAGAGTTGCTTAGCTCCAGTTATACTCTGCAAGTCTGAGAGCTGCAGCAAAGGAGATAGGCAATGACTAGCATCTAAAAATTAACAAACTAAAATTCTCAGATTTCTTCTATATAATGCATTACAAGGTTTTCTTTTCCAGTGATATATATTTTTATTCACTTTACATCCCAATCACAGCCTCCCAACCTCCTCTCTTCCCAGGACCATCCTTAGAAGTCCCACCCTCAACTGCTCCCTCCCTTTCTAGACCCAGGAGAAATAGACACATCTATCACTGAGGCCCAACCAGGCTGTGCATGTAGCAGGATGAGGATCCAGTGACAGCCCGAGACAGCCCCTGCTCCACTTGTTAGAGGACCCACATGAAGACCAAGCTGCACATTCACCACAAATTTGTAGGGGGTCTAGATCCAGCTCCTGCATTGCCCCTGGTTGATATCCCAGGCTGTGTGAACCCCAATGATCTAAAACTCAAGTGAGAGCACGTGAAGGTGAGGATGTGCAGCAAGGGGAATACTCCTCTGCTCCTATTGGGAGTGCAGGCATGCACAGCCACTTTGTAATTCAATTTGACAGTTTCTCAGAAAACAGAGGAGCCGGGCGGTGGTGGCGCACGCCTGTAATCCCAGCACTCTGGAAGGCAGAGGCAGGCGGATTTCTGAGTTCAAGGCCAGCCTGGTCTACAGAGTGAGTTCCAGGACAGCCAGGGCTACACAGAGAAACCCTGTGTTGGAAAAACCAAATCCAAAAATAATAAATAAATAAATAAATAAATAAATAAATAAATAAATAAATAAATAAATAAGAAACAGAATAGTTCTTTGTCAAGACCCAGATATACCACTCAGGGGATATACCCAAAAGATGCCCCACTATATCACATGGAAACTTGCTTATTTATGTTCATAGCAGCCTTGTTCATAATAGTGAAAAACTGGAAAAAAACCTAAATGTCTCTCAACTGAATAATAGATTTAAAAAAAAATGGTACATCTACACAATGGAATATGACTCGGCTATTAAAAACAAAGACATCATGAAATTTGCAGACAAATGAATAGAACTTGAAACTATAATCCTGAGTGAGGTAGCCCAGAGCCAGAAAGACACACATGGTATGTACTCACTTATAAGCAGATATTAATCATAAAGTGCAGGATAACCATGCTACAATCCACAGAGTCATTACAATTTTTTATTCTGAAAAACCTGCAAGTGATGGAGATTACAGAAGCAGAATGAGTATCTAGCTAACGTTTCACAGTAACATTTACACAATAAGAGGAGGGCTGATAATTTTGGGGAAATGAGCCAGGACATCAGTCTCCTTTTAGATAGTTGCCAAAACTCAACTTCTGTGGCGCTGAACTTAGGGTCCTGATATAGACATCCTGTAGCCTAAGCCAGGGCTATACATTGTGGTAGAGAATGGATAAATTGTGATAGACAAGATGGCAGCAAATAACTACTAAGACTTCTTAAAGAGCCTTCATGAAATCAGGCATGAAAGGTTTCTTTCATGCAATCTGTAGTCACTGGTAAAAAATACCCTAATTTACATGACACTTCCGGAGGACCCTGCTACACCTCTCCTGGGCATATACCCAGAGGATTCCCCAACATGCAATAAGGACACATGCTTCACTATGTTCATAGCAGCCTTATTTATAATAGCCAGAAGCTGGAAAGAACCCAGATGTCCCTCAGTGGAGGAAAGGATACAGAAAATGTGGTATATATACACAATGGAGTACTATTCAGCAATTAAAAACAATGAATTCATGAATTTTTTAGGCAAATGGATGGAACTAGAAAATATCATCCTAAGCGAGGTAACACAATCACGAAAGAATTCACATGGAATGCAATCATTGATAAGTGGATATTAATTAGCCCTGAAGCTCTGAATACTGAAGATACAATTAGCATGTCAAATGATTCCCATGAAGAAGGAAGAAGAGGGCCCTAATCCTGGAAAGGCTTGATCCAGCCTTGTAGAGGAGTACCAGGACAGAGAAAAGGGAGGGGGAAAGATAGGAGAATGGATGGAGAGAAGAGGACTTATGGGACACATGGGGAGGGGGAAACTGGGAAAGGGGAAAGCTTTTGGATTGTAAACAAAGAATATATAAAATAAAAATATATATTAAAAAAATACCCTAATTTCATTCTGCAGACAAATACTGTCCAGAAAGAAAGGTTAAGCTAGTCCTTCATAATTCCTCCTTCACTTAAGGTCTGTCAGATTATTCTGAGCCAGAAGGCTGAAGACAGATGCTCCAATGTTATAAGAAATCAGGGGACTGTGCAGGCATTCAGCTATCTCTACAAATTGTATAAGAGCTTTGGAAGCTATGTCTTTGTGCTTCCTACATATTCATGTAATACTTAATCCTTTCTTAGATATCTGATGAAGGCAAAGACTAGTTATTCTCTCATAATCAAGCTTAAGTTGTCTAGCATTAAAGAGGAAGATCTAGATTTGAAAGGATGGTCTTCAGATGGCAATGCAAGTTAAAAATCAAACATAATTGAGGTGCAGAATTCTAAACTCTTTAAGTAAGGATAGGTGATAGAATACTTTATCTAAATTGCCAAATATCATGGACTGGATTACCTAATTGTTATAATTATGCTCAGTGTATATCTGAGAGAAAAGAGACTTTTTAATTGAAAATAAAGAGGACATTGTAGCTGCTTGTGTTGCAAATACTAATTATGTTCCCCAAAAGTTGTCTGCATGAGAAAGTCTGCACATACCTTCTGGGAACCTGGCCCCAGTTGGTTCTGGTTGGTAAATAAAGATGCCAACAGCCAGTAGCTAGGGAGGACCGGCAGAGGCAGGATTTTAGGATTTCCCAGGCTTAGGATGGGGAGATGATCTTGAGGAGACTGTGGACAGAGGAGAGACAGAGCTCACCATGGAGTAGAAAAGCTCGGAGAGCACCCAGACTCTGAGCCAAGGAAATGTGGTCCTCACCTATAGAAGTTGGTCTTCACCTATAGAAGTTGGTCCTCACCTATAGAACTGGTCTTCTCAGACAGCTTTTTTGCAGTTTCCCAAGACCTCACTAATCTACTTGGGCAATGGCTTCAGGTTTAGCATCACCTTCTTATGCTCCATTTCCTACATCTCCAGATCATGCATCCTGTGGTAGGTGTTGGCCCCGTGAGCGAAGAACCACATGAACACAGGCCTCAAGCATAATATGAATTCAGGCTGACAATTGGACTATCTGTCCCAACACAAGAGATGACACATCCTGGCACCTGTGCACTGGGCCCTTTTGGCCCATATTAAAGCAGAGGTGGCCTAGGACAGCAGAGGCAAGGAGTACAGAGGGAGGGCTGAATGAGCACCTTCAATAGTCCTGGAGGAAGAGGCTAGTTCTTTTGGAAGTTTCCAGGAATCTGGCACAAAAAAAAAAAAAATGGGCTCACCTGAAACCTGTGGTAACATTTTTCCTGTCTACAGAACAAAGAATTTTGGCCCTGAATTCCTATTGCTAAAAAGATGCCCAGAGCACATATTCAGTGATTTCAGGGAGATGACCCAATAATGATGGTTGGATTAGCTCCCAGAAAGAACTCTATTATGTTTCCAAAGTGAGCACACAGGCCAAAAGAAGTGGTAATCAAGTTGGGCCTCCCTAGACTCTGCACTGGGTTCACCTGGAACCTTTAAGAAAGGCAAATCATAAGAGATAGAGACAAATTGTAGAGCAGAGACTGAAGGAAAGACCACTTAGAGACTGCTCCACCTGGGGAATTCATCCCATATACAGTTACCAAACCCAGACACTATTGCAGATGTCAAT
Source organism: Apodemus sylvaticus (assembly GCF_947179515.1). NCBI lineage: Eukaryota > Metazoa > Chordata > Mammalia > Rodentia > Muridae > Apodemus > Apodemus sylvaticus. The sequence continues at coordinate 106,335,431 of NC_067479.1, forward strand.
AAGTGATTGCTGACAGGAGCCTAATATAGCTGTATCCTGAGAGGCTCTGTCAGTGCCTGAAAAATACAGAAGTAGATGCTCACAGCCTCCTGTGACCTGAAAAATAATAGGGTTGACACAATGGGGTTAAGACAGAAAAGAGAGGACTGGGCATAATGACTACCTGTTCTTCAAATTATTGTTTCTGTTATGAACCAGGGTTAAATGCAGTTCACTCTTCTCATAGGTCAGCATTTGGACCTGAAGGGTCAGTTTATCCTCTTTGTTCATCTGCTGAACCTGCTCATTGAGGAGCAAGGGTCTGGATGTTGCCTCCTCAGTGCTCCCTGTAGGAGGAAGAACACAAGTGAACCTATATAGATGAATGGTATAAGGACAGAACAAGACCATACTAAGTCCCAAGAGAAAGCCTGAGGAAGAGGAAATGCCAAAGTCCCCCACCCAAAAAAGATCTCTGAAAAAGCAGGGCAGCATTCCTGAAACTGGAACCCATAAGCCAGACCCCTGTCTCCAACCACTGCCACTAGGCATGTGCCTCAGCCTCTGCTTCAGTCCCACTGCACTTGGAAAGCACAAGCTAACCCATCCATGCTAGTATGGAGCACGTCAGCTAATATGTGATATGATGCACATAAGTTCTACTGTCCCCACTATTTAGCACCACCAAGCTATGATTACATGAGCCCGGGAATAAATGAAACTGTATGTGTAAGTTCAAGGATGGCCAAGGGAGTTTCTCTCCCTATAATTGGCATCAGATGCCCTTGGAACATAAGGAAATCAATTAAGCATGAAGTGCAGAAACTGCACATTAGTCCCTGACTCCACATTAGTCAACCTGTGGTCACTCTTGACTTATTTCTTCCTCAGATTTAAAATGAGGAGCTCCCAGCACAGTAGCTTCTGTCTTGATAATTCCTGCATCTGTTTAAAGCTGACAATCAGAAATCCTTGACTCTAGGTCTGTTCTTTAATAACCCTGAGAGACAGAGTAGACCGCTTTCATCTCAGAAGCTCACCACTCCTGGAAGGCCCATATCACGGACAACCAGTCCAGGTAGCTCCCCATCCCTTCCGCAGGATTCACTGCACCTTCCCAAAGATCATTTAATTTTTGCTCTTTTACATCAAGACTAAAGGCTAGATTCCTTCTGCCTTTCTCTGCTCCATGTTCTCCATTCTCTCTCTGAAGCAGTCTCTCAGTCATCTAACACGTCTATGGCTAACTCTATAAGCAATGAACAAGTTACCCCCGCCAAAAAAAATAGGTGATGTCAACACAAAACTGATGACTTCACAGAGGATGCTAAAGGCTCCACAGGATACAATAGAATGTTCAGGGAAGGGACTGGAAGGGACACCACCAGGAGCACACATCTATTTGCTAACAAGCTCTTCCCCAATTCACCATAAGTTAATCTTCGCTTTCTGGAGACCTTCCCTAAGACCCAGGAAAAGCCTGTAAGCATTTCCTCCTATCAAAACCAGAGCTCTCTCTGCCTTATTGGAAGCTTTTCACTGCTTCATCTTATGGAGAGGGGAAGTCTCACTTTCTAAACTGTTCCCTAGAATGGCTCATCCCATCATTAAGTATCCAATGAATAAGACGAGAAATAAAGGATGATGAGAAATCAGGTTGGGATAATGAGAGGAAATATCAGTCCGCTCCAGCGAACATGCACTCATGGAAACCTCCACAGGACAGTTACAGTGTGTCAGGGTGGCGGGGATAATGTCAGAACAAAGATAAGTCACAAAATGATGGAAATTTCCCCCCAAACCTTAGCAGAATACATTTCAGCAAATAATGACAAGTCAGACTGGAGATACCTAAGGACTGGTGATTCCCAGGTTAGCCCTCAGTCACCCAGAGAAAACACTGGCAGGAAAACAGATGGTCCAAAACTACACCTGAGGAAAGATGACTGGCTAGAGCAAGGACAGGAAATAGAAACCATAGGAGTTGTAGGCAGGCTTGCTGCATCTTGCCCTATTAGATTCACTGATGGAAGAGTGAGAAGCTCTGTCTTGGCTGGGAACGGTTTATTTCCATCCCGGGTGGCACACAGCATAAAGGAACTTGGTGAGGATGAAGTGCGATGCTGGTTCTAAGTCCTCATTAGTCCTTTATGCATTAGCCCAGCATAATAGCTGCTACCTTGACAACTGACGCCTCCCTTCCAAATTACACATCAGAAGTCATCGACTCTCAGTCAGCTCTTTAGTAATTCAGAGGAAGAAAATTGTCCAATTGCTTCTCAGAAGCTCCCAGCTCCCAAATCCCACTCCTGGAAGGCCCAGGTCAATCCCAGTCTCTCATGGAAGCCTCCCAAGCCCAGGTGTGCCTTCCCCAGGACCATTTCGGCCCTGGTCTTTCATGCTGAGAGTAAAAGCCATCTTCTTTCTGCCTTTCTCTTGTCTTTTTAAGTTCTCCATTTTATCTCCCATGCAGCCTCCTGAGTCTTGACTACATATTTACGGCTTAACCACATAGGCAATGAAGGAATTCCCCAAGAGCATTTGGTATCAGCACAACACTGGTGACATCACAGGAGATGCCGGGGTTCTCCAGGACAGAACGATGTTCAGGGAGGGGGCTGCTGATATCACATGGTACAGCCCTGACCTCCCTGCTAACCTCTTCATCCCAAATTGACCTGAATCAAAGGAACCTTTTCCAGAAGCCTCTCCTAGGTCACAGAGGAAGCCCTTCAGCACCTCCTCCATCCAATAGCACTCTGCTGAATTAAAAACTTCTAACTGTTGGAAATTAAAGATTCAGTTTCCAAAACACTGCCAGAAATGGCTCTTCCCATTCTTATATCCATACTCAGGAAAATGATAAGCAAACGATGCTGAGTAGTTAGATCAGATTGATAAGGACGAAGAGGAACAAGACCTCTGAAATGAACAAGCATCTGGGGAATATTCTAGGACTATTGCACTTTTTGGATGAGTTTTCAAAGGAAGAAAAATTGTACACATAGTGATAAGAATTTCCCTGAGAGTCTCAACAGAGCTCACTCCAGCTTTGAGAATGTTAGTGAATATAATGAGAAGTTCTTCACAGGTCTGACTAGACACACCTACATCCTGAGTCGGCCCAGGTAAGCCATCAGACATGATGTGAATCACTGCTATGGTGCTTCAATCAGCAAAGAAATGCCAAAGTATTGGTCCAGACCCACCTATGGCAAATCACATCACTACTAGCTTTGTATACATTATCCACTAGAAGAACATGAGAATGTCAGGTAAAAGGCTAGCAAGTGGAGAGACTGAGATATTGCAGCATACATCCTCCTATTAAAGCTGACATTGTGTTTCTCCTTATTCTAGAAGTTGCTAGAAGGGGAGATCAGCCCATGGGCAGTCAGGAATAAGTATTACTCAGATCTCTGGGATTTTTTTCTCTAGAGCATTGCGTTTACACTCTACTTCTGATGAGAGCTGTCAAGTGATCTGTGTCTTTTCATATGTTGAAGCCCTAGTTCAGTAAAGGAAGATGTCAACTCTATTTTTAAATAGGGTCTTATAGAGACTAAAAACATGTCTCCACACGGGAGTTTAGGAGCAAGGCATGTGCCTGAACTCGTCTGAAAACTGTCTTTATGCATATAGAGGGAAGGGCAGAAAGAAGAGGGGGAATAAGAGGGAACAAAGTAGGGAAAGAGGGAGAGAGGGACGGAGAGGGAAACTGAGAGGGAGACAGATGGAGATGGAGACAGAGAAGGAGACAGAGAGATTATGAAAGGTCTTTCTTTGAGTTACAGGAGACCCTATGTGAAAAAAGAAAATGGTGATAAAAAGAAAAGAAATGAAAGGAGAGGAGAGGAGAGGAAAAGAAAAGAAAAGAAAAGAAAATGAAAGGGAAGGTAAAAGAAACAAGAAGAGAAGAGAAAATGGAAGGGAAGGGAAGAAAAAAGAAAAGAAAAGAAAAGAAAAGAAAAGAAAGAAAAGAAAAGAAAAAGCACTGTTTCAAACCTCCAGCCAGTAGAAGAGACTGAGGCATGAGATCTTCTGCTCATGGCTAGGAACCATATGCCCTTCCACCTGGAGAACAAATTAAACGGATCTGACAGCCAGAAGAAAAAGGACCATGTGTGGACCAATAGTTTATGTGCTTCATCTGTCTCACATGTGGGTCATAGCTATGAATTTCCAAAGTAGTGTGTCTGGTTCTTCTAGAGCTTGCAGGTGGTCTCTTAAGCTGCTAGAATGAGATCTCTCCACTTTGTTTATGGAGACACTTAATGCTATGAACTTTCCTCTAAGCACTGATTTTACTGTGTCCCATTCAGTAGAGAGTTGTTCAGATTCCATGAGTTTGTGTGGTTTCCGTTATTTCAGCTGTTGTTGAAGTCCAGCTTTAATCCATGGTTATCTGATAAGATACAATGGGTTATATTAATTTTGTTGTATCTGTTGCAGTTTGCTTTGTGACTAACTATACAGTCAATTTTGGAGTAGGTTCTTTAAGACGAGGAGAACAAGGTATATTCTTTTATGTTTGGGAGAAATTTTCCATAGGTATCTGACAGGTACATTTGTTTCACAACCTCTGTTAATTTCATTATATCTCTGTTTAGTTTCTGTTTTGATGACATGTCTATTGGTGAGACGAGGATGTTAAGGTCTCCCACTATCAATGTGTCAGGTTGGATGTGTGATTTAAGCTTTTAAGAAATGTGTAATATTTCTTTTATAAATGTAAGTGCCCTTGCATTTGAGGCATAGATGCTCAGAATTGAGGCATCATTTTGGTGAATCTTTCCTTTGATGGGTATGCAGGGTCCTTCACCATCTTTTTTATTACTTTGATTGAAAGTCTCTATTATTTGATATTAGCATGGATACTCCAGCTTGCTTCTTAAGTCTGTATCATTGGAAAACATTTTTTCTAGCCCTTTACACTGAGGTAATGTCTAGGTTGTTGCTGAGGTGTGTTTATAACATGCAGAAGAATGAAGGATGCTGTTTTTACATCCATACGCATAGTCTGTGCTTGTGGGGGCACAGACCCCAAAAAATGTTTACTGACCTTTTTCCCTTGCAACTTTTTCCCCTTGAAGCTTTTAATATTCATTCTTTCTTCTATATATTTAGTATTTTGAGAACTGTGTGGAGGGAGGATTTGTATTCTGGCGTGATCTATTTGGTGTTCTGTAATTTTCCTCTGTGTATATGGACATTTCTTTAGGTTGGCAAAATTTTCTTCTTTGATTTCATTGAAAATCTTTCTTCTCCTTGTAGCTGGGAAGGTTTTCCTTCTATTCTTATTGTTCTTAAGTGTTGTCTTTGTACAGTGGTCCATATTTTTGGATGTTTTGCATCATGAACTTTTTAGATTTAGCATTGCTTTTGAGTAATGTATTCATTTCTTCAATCATCTATATCTGAGGTTTGCTCTTCCATCTCTTGTATTTTGTTGGCGATCCTTGCATCTGTAACAATTCCTGTTCTTTTTCCTGGGTTTTCCATTTCCAGGATTTTCTCAGTTCATGAGGATTTTGTTTTGTTTTGTTTTGCTTTGCTTTGCTTTACTTCACTTTGCTTCTGTTTCCATTTACAGTCCTTGGACACTTTTATTCATTTCTTTATTCATTTTCCTGTATTTCTTTAAGGAATTTGTTCATTTTCTCTTTAAGCCTCTATCATTTATATGAGATTGGATTTAAAGTCACCACCTTGAGCCTCTGCTGTGTTAGGATATCAAGGCCTTGCAGTAGCAGGAAAGCTGGGCTCTTGTGGAGCCATATTGCCCTGGTTCTTGTTGACTGTGTTCTCATGCTGTCCTGTAGCATCTGGTTGTTCATGGTGTTGCCTGTATGTTCCTGATGCCAGAAGGACTCCTCAGAGGGAGTCTGAGCCTGGCAATGGATCTCAGGAAACAGAAGTCGGCTCACTTCTGCTGGTTGTGACCCAGGTGAATGTGGTGGATAGAGGACTGGCTAGGGAGGTGTCCAAGGTGGATGCTTCTAGGGCCCCACAAAAGGCCCCTTGGGACAGCAAGGTGAAATGTGGGCCAGATGATGGTGGTTAGTACATCACAGGCAAATCATTTCTACTGGCTATGCTCCAGATTTAATTGATTGTAATGTTGTAATTTTATCATTTATTTTCATGTCACTACTATACTCTCATTTGTGATTCAAAGTTATATTAAAAAATCATAATAATAATACCAGCATGGTACTGGCAAAAAAGCAAACTCATAGATCAATGTAATACAAAACAGAACCTGATTATAAGTCCATGCAATTAGAGAAACATACTTTTTTTCAATACATTCTTTATTTACATTTCAAATGATTTCCCCTTTCCTGGATCCCCCTTCCCCAAAAGTCCCCTTCCAACTTCCCTGTCCTGGTATTCCCCTACACTGTTGCATTGAGCCTTTCCAGGACCAGAGGTGCCTCCTTCATTCTTCTTGGGCATCATTTGATATGTGAGTTGTTTCTTAGGTATTCTGAGCTTCTGGGTTAATATTCACTTATCAGTGATTGCATTCCATGTGCATTCATTTGTGATTGGGTTACCTCACTTAGGATGGTATTTTCCAGTTCCACCCACTTGCCTAAGAATTTTACGAATTCGTTGTTTTTAATAGCTGAGTAGTATTCCATAGTGTAAATATACCACATTTTCTGTATCCATTCCTCCATTCAGGGACATCTGGGTTCTTTCCAGCTTCTGGCTATTATAAATTAGGCTGCTATGAACATAATGGAGCATGTATCCTTATTACATGCTGGGGAATCCTCTGAGTATATGTCCAGGAGTGGTATAGCAGGGTCCTCCAGTAGTATCATGCCCAGTTTTCTGAGGAACCACCAGACTGATTTCCAAAGTGGTTGTACAAGCTTGCAACCCCACCAGCAGTGGAGGAGTGTTGCTCTTTCTCCACACCCTTGCCAGCACCTGTTTTCTCCTGAGTTTTTGACCTTAGCCATCCTGACTGGTGTGAGGTGAAATCTCAGGGTTGTTTTGATTTGCATTTCCCTGATAACTAAGGATGTTGAACATTTCTTTAGGTTCTTCTCAGCCATTCAATATTCCTCAGGTGAAAATTCTTTGTTTAGCTCTGCACCCCATTTTCTCTGGAGTCTAACTTCTTGAGTTCTTTGTATATATTAGATATTAGCCATTTTTTGGATGTAGGGTTGGTAAGATATTTTCCCGATTTGTTGGTTGCCATTTTGACCTTTTAACAGTGTCCTTTGCCTTACAGAAAGTTTGGAATTTTATGAGGTTCCATTTGTCAATTCTTGATCTTAGAGCATAAGCTATTGGTGTTCTGTTCAGGAACTTTCCCACTTTGCTCATGTGCTCAAGACTCTTCCCCAGTTTCTTTTCTATTAGTTTCAGTGTGTCTGGTTTTCTGTGAAGGTCTTTGACCCACTTGGACTTGATCTTAGTACAAGGAAATAAGAATGGATCAATTTGCATTCTTCTGCATGCTGACCTCCAGTTGAACCAGCACCATTTGTTGAAAAGGTTATCTTTTTTCCACTGGATGGTTGTAGTTCCTTTGTCAAAGACCAAGTGAACATAGGTGTGTGGATTCATTTCTGACTCTTTGATTCTATTCCATTGATCTACTTGCCTGTCACTGTACCAATACCATGCAGTTTTTAACACTATTGCTCTGTAGTACTGCTTGAGGTCTGGGATACTGATTCACTCAGAAGTTCTTTTACTATTGAGAATAGTTTTAGCTATCCTGGTTTTTTTTTTGTTTGTTTGTTTGTCTTTTTTTTTTTTTTTTTTTTTTTTTTTGCTATCCCAGATGAATTTGAGAATTGCTCTCTCTAACTCTGTGAAGAATTTAGTTGGGATTTTGATAGGGATAGCATTGAATCTGTATAATGCTTTTGGCAAAATGGCCATTTTTACTACATTAATCCTGCCAATCCAAGAGCATGGAAGATTTTTCCATTTTCTGAGGTCTTCTTGGATTTCTTTCTTCAAAGACTTGAAGTTCTTGTCATACAGATCTTTCACTTGTTTGGTTAGAGTCACTCCAAGATACTTTATATTGTTTGTGTCTATTATTGAATGATCATTTTGATGTGCTCTTAGATTCAGCTGGCAAGAATTTTATTGAGTATTCTTGCATCAATATTCATAAGGGAAATTGGTCTGAAGTTCTCTTTCTTTGTTGGATCTTTGTGTGGTTTTGGTATCAGCGTAATTGTGGCTTCATAGAACAAGTTGGGTAGTCTTCTTTCCATTTCTATATTGTGGAATAGTTTGAAGAGTATTGGTGTTAGGTCTTCTTAGAAGGCCTGATAGAATTCTGCACTAAAGCCATCTGGTTCTGTGCTTTTTTTGGTTGGTAGACTTTCAATGATCGCTTCTATTTCTTTAGAGGTTATGGGACTGTTTAGATGGTCTATCTGATTCTGATTTAACTTTGGTATTCGGTATCTGTTTAGGAAATTGTCCATTTCTTCCAGAGAGACCAGTTGTGTTGAGTACAGAATTTTGTAGTAGGATCTGATGTGTTTTTTTTTTTAATTTCCTCAGTTTCTGTTGTTATATCTCCCTTTTAAATTCTGATTTTGTTAATTTGGATAGCTCCATAGTGATCTGTTAGGAGGCATGGGATTAGTTAGAGCTTCTTGTATCTGCTGAGATCTGTTTTGTGGCCCATTATATGGTAAATTTTGGAGAAGGTACCATGAGGTACTGAGAAGGTATATTATTTTGATTTAGAATGAAATGTTTTATAGATATCTATTAAATCCATTTGGTCCAAAACTTCTGTTAGTTACACTGTGTCTCTATTTAGTTTGTGTTTCCCTGATCTGTCCATTGCTGAGAGTGGGGTGTTGAAGTCACCCACAATTATTGTGTGGGGTGCAATGTGTGCTTTAAGCTTTAGTAAAGTTTCTTTAGTGAATGAGGGTGCCCTTGTATTTGGAGCATAGATTTTCAGAACTGACAGTTCTTCTTGGTAGATTTTTCCTTTGATGAGTATAAAGTGTCCTTCTATGTCTTTTTTGATGACTTTTGGTTGAAAGTCTATTATTGGATATTAGAATGGCTACTCCAGCTTGTTTTCTGGGACCATTTGCTTGGAAAATTATTTCCCAGCCTTTTATTCTGAGGTAGTGTTTGCCTTTGACACTGACTATGTGTTTCCTGCATGCAGCAAAGTGTTGGGTCCTGTTTAGGTATCCAGTCTGTTAGTCTATGTCTTTTTATTGGGGAATTGAGTCCATTGATGTTGAGATATTAAGGAGCAGTGATGGTTGCTTCCTGTTATTTTTGATGTAATTTTTATGTTTGTGTGGTTTTCTTCTTTTGGGTTTGTTGAAAGAATATTACTTTCTTGCTTTTTCTAGTGTGTCTTTTCCCTCCTTTTGTTGGTGTTTTTCATTCATTATCCTTTGAAGGGCTGGAATTGTGGAAAAAATATTGTGTAAATTTGTTTTTGTCATGGAATACCTTGGTTTCTCCATCTATTGTAATTGAGAGATTTGCTGGGTATAGCAGTCTGGGTTGGCATTTGTGTTCCCTTAGGGTCTGCATGACATCTGCCCAGGCTCTTCTGGCTTTCATAGTCTCTGGTGAGAAGTCTGGTGTAATTCTGATAGGTCTTCCTTTATATGTTACTTGACCTTTTTCCCTTGCTGCTTTTAATATTCTTTTTTGTTTAGTCCATTTGGTGTTTTATTTATCATGTGACAGGGGGAATTTCTTTTCTGGTCTAATCTACTTGGAGTTCTGTAGGCTTCTTGTACATTCGTGGGCACCTCTTTCTTTAATTTAGGGAAGTATTCTTGTATAATTTTGTTAAAGACATTTACTGGCTCTTTAAGTTGGAAATCTTCAGTCTCTTCTATACCTATAATCCTTAAGTTTGGTGTTCTCATTGTGTCCTGAATTTCCTGGATGTTTTGGGTCAGGAGCTTTTTACATTTTGCTTTTTCTTTGATGTGTCAATGCTTTCTATGGTATCTTCTGCATCTGAAATTCTCTCATCTATTTCTTGTATGCTGTTGTTTATGCTTGGATCCATGACTCCTGATTTCTTTCCTAGGTTTTCTATGTCCAGAGTTGTTTCCCTTTGTGATTTCTTTATTGTTTCTACCTCTGTTTTTAGATTCTGGAAGATTTTGTTCAATTCCTTCACCTGTTTGGCTGTGCTTTCCTGAAATTCTTTAAGGGTCTCTCTACCTGTTTACCTATGTCCTCCTGTATTTCTTTAAGGGAGTTAGTTCTGTCCTTCTTGAAGCCCTCTATCAGCATCATGAGCTGTGATTTTAAATCCAAGCCTTGCTTTTCTGGTATGTTGATGTATCCAGAACTTGCTCTTGTGGGAGAATTGGGTTCAGATGGTACTATGTTGCCTTGATTTCTGTTAGTAACATTCCTATGTTTGCCTTTTGCCATCTGGTTATTTCTGGTGTTAGTTGATCCTGTTGTCTCTGTCTGGTGCTTGTCCCACCTCTGTGCCTGAAAGCCTGTCTCACCACCCCGGGATGGCCAGCTCTCTCCTGGCACAGAGTGCTGTGGTACTTTCTAGCTCCTGGGTGCAGGTGGGGTCCTGGCAGATCGTGTCCCAAGTGATCTTACACTCAGGTGTTCCCTGTGTTCCTGGCTGCACCTATCTGTTCAGTCACCACAATTATTATTTATTAAGACAAGGTTTTCCTGTGTAGCACAGGAAGACTTGGATTTGTTCTGCAGACTAGGCTGGCCTCAAACTCACAAGGAACTGTATCTGTCTTTGTCTTTGACTCCCATAAATTTATTTATTTATTATTTATGCACCCCTTTTTCTTAATTTAATATCCTTCCCTATATTCAACTTCACTTAAATATCCCTCAGTTTAAAATATTAATATAACAAAATTTAAGACAGCAAAACAGTAGGAATGAGAAACACATTGGTGAGTGAATTAATAATTGGATAATGACCATTGTCAGGTGTGGTGGTACACACTCATAATTTCAACACTCAAGGGTCAAAGACAAGGAGATTATCATAAGCTCAAGGCCAACCAGGAATCTTACTGGGAATGGAAGAGTGTACTTCTAAAGTTTCTAAGGTTTGTTCATTTTACAGGCTGCATCAGTACTCTTCCCCTTTTGTGGCTATATAATATTCTACAAAGTGTTAACACACCACATTTGGATTACCCATTCATCTAATAGTAGATATTTCAGGTTCCTCCTTTTTGTCTATTATAAATCACATTGAGCACAACAAGGTACTAGAGGTGATAGCATTTCATATTTACAGTTCCACCAATAACACAGAAGATTCCTCTTCAATTCCTGCATACTCTCACGTTTCCCAGAACTTCTCCATGCTAGACAAGTGCTCTACCACTGAGTTATATCCTCATCCTGCAACACTTGCTTTTTAATTTTCAGAACAGATCTTACTGTCCTGCCTCAAACTCATATATGCCTTTCTCCATCTACCAAGTGCTGGGATTGCAGAGTTGTGCCAACACAACTGACTTACTTTTCTTATTTATCATCTTAATGATATTCAGTAGTATCTCATTGTGCTTTGATTTGTATTTCTTGAGGGCTGACAGTGTTGGGCATCTGTATGTCTTCTTTGAGGAAATGTCTTTTGAGATCCATTTCCCTCTGTGTTACTGGATTGTCCTTTTAGAGTTGAGTTATAAAAGATCTTTAGATGTTATGAATACAAGGATATTATGAGTTTTTATATACAATAAATGGAAATATTTCAAAGAGCAGTAAAAACATGTTGAGTTCTTCTGAACACAAATGAATGCAAAATCAGGAACTTGGACAGTTCTGTATTATACAATTAATTGCTGACTGTACTGAAACATATTCCCTTAAAATGTTATGCTTGTTTTCACTGCGTTAAGAGAGGGAACCTGGAGCCTTGTATTACGAGGCATGCTCACCCTATTCCTGAGCTACATGCTTGGCCATATGTGTTCCTTAACAGTTAGCATGTTCCAAGACTTTTCTGTATTTGATGGAGAGAGAAATAAAAAAAAAAAAGACTTCTCTGGGTTTTTCATAAGAATGTTAATGAGAAGAACTCAGGGAGAGTAGCATTGAGATGGCTCAGCATAGAAGATCAATTTCAATACCAGCCTAATATCTGAGCTCCATCCCTAGAATCCATGATAGGAGGATCAAACTAACTCCCAAAAACTTGGCTTCTGGCCTCTACCTATGTGCCTTACATACACATGCACCATACACATCAAACAGAGAGAGAGAGAGAGAGAGAGAGAGAGAGAGAGAGAGAGAGAGAGAGAGAGAAGCCACAGAGGAACTCTGCTCATTTGGTTTGCTTCCTATGGCTTGTTCAGCCTGCTTTATTATACAACTTAAGATGACCACCTGCTCAGAAATGTCATCACCTACAGTAAGCTGGGCCTTCCCACATCAATCATCAATCAAGAAAATACCCCCATAGACGTCCTACCAGATAATCTGATGAAGATAATCCCTCAATTGATATTCCCTCTTCATATGTTTAACCAACCAGCCCAACACCCCTAAAGGCTCAGGTATGACTATAAAAGAAGGAGACAGAAAGAATGTAAGAGTCAAAGTTTGGGGAGAAATGCTGTGAAATGGATTTTTCTGGACATGACACAGTGACCACATTCATGAATTCAACAAAGCTGTGTTTCCTGCAGAAATCCTATAGAAAATGGGGCATCATTTCATTATCATGAGGATTGGATGAGGAGGGAATCATTAGGCCCCAACCCTCAATGAGTGACTATGGGCTATTAATGTGAATCGGAGGAGGAGTACCATAAAATTTTTAAAAAGGAAAAACATCAGATAAGCCATCATTCAATTGTTAAAAATTTATGACTCTGTTTAGTACATTGTAATAGAAAACTATTAAAATAATATACAAACAGTTCAATAAATAAGTATCTTTTAGAAAAATTCTTTTTCTTTAAATTTTCCAATGTTTTTATTCTTGATATAGATTTGAATTGGTATATCAGTAGATCACAGGGGAGAAGCTTCAAAGGACCAAGGATCAACTGGAGCAGAATCTAGAAAGAGAAGCAAGAATTAAACTTGATCTGAAAGGCTTTAATATTAACTTAGCAGAAGTTGATGAGTAACACTGAATCACCAGTGTTTTAGAATAAACTTATGTATGTACCATTACTATACAAAATGATAATTGTAATGTGCCCATGGTTGCACTCAGACTTTGATATCATCATAGCTAAGTACCAGACAGTTTTCCATTTGAATCTATTGAATAACCATGTTCTGTCATAGGACCAAGCAGTAGAGTCAAGACAACAGAATCTACTACTCTGCAACCATATGATATAATCTGCTCAAATCAGATGGACAGGCAACGTCCATTCAGGTTATAGATCCTATGCAGGTATATCACAGGGAACTACTAGAACACACAAAAGGAACTTAAAAATCTGTCTTGGGGCAGTACTATAGGCTCTATGGTGGAAGGGATCAGAGATGACAAGAGCAACCCAAGAAAGATGGAAGCAGTACCTGAAAACAGCTAGAGGGAAGAAAGCAATGAGAGGTGAGAAGCTACAGAGAAATGAGAGAAGGAGGCAGGTGGCAAGGTATGGGGATGAATAACTGGACAACTACCTAATTGATAAGTGTTAGTGCAGACTAAGAAAATGGCACTTTTCCTAAGGGAAAAGCAAAGCAGGGAGAAAGCAGTGGCATGGCCTTAAATGTCATGTACAGAGGACATCTTGCACAGGGACTAGTTGTCTAAGTGTTGCTGGATGGGTCTGTTTTTTCTAGCATCATCCTGCAAGGCTGATGGTGACAGACGTGAGTAAAGTACTGGAGATAAAGAGACTCAGAGATATAAAAGTCACAGGTGACTAAAAACAAGGAATAAATGTGTTTCTCATTTGGGATGTTCACATCTTTTGTTTAATCTACTTAATAAACAAGTTAACAGCACCACCACTGCCGCCATCCCTACACCTTGCCACTTGCAGAAGTTGGGAGAGCAGGCCCAGGCCCTTGATGGCTGCAGCACTAAGCTCAGTGGTACTGGGCCTGGTCCAGAAGGAGCAGTGGGCCAGCCCTGAAAGCAAGATAGAGGGAGAGCTTGCCTTGCCACTAGTCTGCCAGGAGCCAAACCGACCTTACCATATGTTTAGATTCCATTTTAAAGATAGACTTAGGTTCTGACTTCTCAGCTACAGACCTTAGAGAGATTGGGTGGTCAATGATCACTGTACCCTTCCAGAAGAAGAAAACATCTTATACCTTGGCAGAATGCCCAGCCTACGTGGAAAATCCCACTTGCCTTACTTCTTCCCTGCCTGTATAAATTCCCTGAGAAAATACAGTTTTGGGGCATTGAACAAAGCTGGTCTTGGCCTCATTCTTCACCTCTCCTGTCCTTTCCATTCCCTGCCCTTCTCTCCTAGGGTCCCCCGTTGAAAACCCCTGCAGGCCAGAGCACAATTAGGTGGTATGGGTGTAGTGATGATTACCTTCCTCTACCCCCTTACCACCTGTGGTAGTCAGGAGAGCTGGCCAGGAGGCATGAGAACAGGAAAGCTAGTCCTGCCCGCCTCACTGGCTGGAGCACTCTGGAGAGATAACTCTGCACCTCAACTAGGCAACATGGTGGAGCCAGTTGTAAAAGCTAGCCCAGATAGTAAAAGCATGGGTGACCCAGGCCTCGGGGTGTGAGAGCAGGAGAGCTGTCCCTGGCCCTCATAGGCAGTAGCACTTGAGAGAGTAGGGCCCATACTTTGACTGGGCAACAAAGTAAAAGCTGCCATGCAGACATGGTTGTGGGTGAGCCAACACCAAGAAAAGGAGAATAGGAAAGCTCACCCTGCCTCCTACTGAGGGAAGTATTGGGTGGCCTAGCTGGAGCAATGCTGGAGGAATGCCCTGGTGGCTTCAGTAAGGGAGAGCCAATGTGCTGACCATCCCAGTTACTACCACTGAGATGTATAGCTGGTCATCTTAAGTTGGCCCACCCCCAAATCTACATTGTCTATAAAAGATTGGGATGAGTGAAAGGGCTAGTCTTGTTGATCCAAAGTTGGAGACTCTCCATGATGCAGGGCAACAACAGGATAATCAGGAGTAGTCCAGGGTTAGGATCCAATATTGATGGAACAACAGAAAGCCAGAGAGCTCAAAGCAGACCAGTGGCTCATTGCAACAAACATTTGCACATGAAGATGTGTGGAGACAGGAATATAGTGTGGAGCACACTGGGACATACTACAGATCCCATGATGAGATGTTTTCTATGCTTTGGCTTTTGTTGTTTGGTTTTTTATTTGTGAGGGGAGATTGCAAGGGCAAATGGCAGGTGGTGAGGAGATGAGTGGGACTGGGATGCACGATGTGAAATTCACAACAAATCAATAAAAGATAAAAAAGAAAGAAAGAAGTTAATGTAGAAGTTTCCAATCAGAAGGAAGAGGTTATATTTGCTGCTTATAATTCATTTTAGAGATCAATTACTTAACCTATACTTAACTCTTACATTAGAAAGCATACGTACCTTCTGCTTCTACAGTTATGTGCTTTGCCAATCCCATCTGCCTCTGAAATAAGCCAAATGTTATTTATAGAATGTTTAAAAGTTATTGTTATGAACATGTTAAGTATTTTGAAGACATGCTTTTAAGTAAGATTTTAGACACTAGAATTAGAGGATTGATTTAAGAAAAGAAAATCATATAAACAATACTACATTTAGATAATATCTGCTATTGATATCTGAACAAGAATACAATCAATATATTCACTAGCTATATATTATTTAACAGAATGTTTTATAGATACAAAGATTAAATAAATAAATAATTACACTGAATGCACTGTTTTATTAGTTCTAGTAAATTTCTATGCAAGATATGTGTGGTACATATAAATAAATGCAGATTTGTATATAAGGTAAACTTTAAAAATCTTTTCATAAAACTTGCAACTTATATTCATCTAGTTCATTTTAAAATGGATAAAAGCACTTCAGATTATATTGAAAATGTTGGCTCCTTCCCATTTGAACCTCTGCCTGGAGCAGACCTGGGACCCTGGCTCTGCACCCACTCCTACAACACTCAGAGGGAGCCTTACTTCCAGGTGTTATAACAAGCCCAGGGTCACATGATCACAGGATCATAGGTGCTCTGACATACCCAGGAACACTGGAGCTCTGAAACACTCAAGAAAGCAGTTGAGAACACAACTTTCCCAACACCCAGCAAAACTGGGACCCACATGGGAACCAGGGAAGCAAAAAGTCCCGGCCCAAGCAGAGGTAAAAGTTCCTTCCAGCTTGCACCTGTGCTTAGAGCAGACCCAGGGCTCTGGCTCATCACAAACTATTCCAACACCCAGAGAAAGTTTGACTACAAGGAGCTCTGACACAACAGGATCCAGTAGTTTGGTCACAGCAGGATTTCAGGATGCCAGAGGCAGCTTGACTACCTGGAGTGCTGACACACCCAGGATCTCAGGATCACAAGATCCCAGAATCACAGGATCACAGAGACAGCTAAACATCAAAGATTTCTTACACAACCAGGACCACAGGAGGGACAGGCTCCTGTCAGAGACAGTGAGGGCAAGTAGCAGTAGGGACAACCAGATGTCGAGAAGCAAGCACAAGAATATAAGCAACAGAAACCAAGGTTAGTTCACATCATCAGAACCCAGTTCTCCCACCACAGTGAGTCCTGGATACCCCAACACGTGAAAAATGCAAGATTCAAATTTAAAATCACATTTCATGATGATAATAGAGGGCGTTAAGAAGGACAAAAATAACTCCATTAAAGAAATGCAGGCTAACACAGGTAAACAGGCAGAAAAGACCTTAAAAAGAAAATGCAAAAATCCCTTAAAATATTACAGGAAAACACAACAAAACAGGTGAAGGAATTGAACAAAACCATTCAGGATATAAAAATGGAAATAGAAACAATAAAGAAATCACAAAGGGAAATAACCCTGAAGATAGAAAACCAAGAAAAGAGATCAGGAATCATAGATGCAAGTGTCACCAAGAGAATACAAGAGATAGAAGAGAATCTCAGGTGCAGAAGATACCAAGGAAAAATATTGGCACATCAGTCAGAGAAAATGCAAAATGCAAAAGGCTCCTAACCCAAAACATCCAGGAAATCCAGGGCACAATGAGAAGACCGAGCCTAAGTATAATGGGAACAAAAAAGAGTAAAGAGTACCAACTCAAAGAGCCAGTAAATATCTTCAACAAAATTATAGATGAAAACTTCAATAAACTAAAGACAGAGATGCCCATGAACTTACAAGAAGTCTACAGAACTCCAAACAGACTGGACCAGAAAAGAATTCCTCCTGTCTGATTATTACAAAATCATCAGCAGCAAATGCACAAAACAAAGAATATTAAAAGCAATAAGAGAAAAAGGAAGAGTAACACATAAAAGAAGACCTATCAGAATTAAACCAGACTTCTCACCAAAGACGATGAAATCTAGAAGATCCTGGGCAGATCTCATATAGACCTTAAGAGAACACAAATGCCAGCCCAGGCTACTATACCTAACAAAACTCTCACATATCATAGATGGAGAAACCAAGATATTTTATAACAAAACCAAATTTATACAATCTCTTTCCATTAATATAACCCTAAATGGATAATTGATGGAAAACTCCAATAAAGAGAGGGAACTACACACTAGAAAAAGCAAGAAAGTAATCTTCTTTCAACAAAAACAAAAGAAAATAGCTACACAAACCTAATTCCACCTCTAACAACAGAAACAACAGAAAGGAACAATCACTTTTCCTTAATATCTCTTTATATCAATGGACTCAATTCCCCAGTAAAAAAACAAAACAAAACAAAACAAAAAAAAAACCATAGGCTAACAGATTGGATACATAAACAGGACCCAGCATCTGGCTGCATACAGGAAACACACCTCAGTGACAAAGACAAACACTACCTCAGACTAAAAGGCTGGAAAAAAATTCCAATCAAATGGTCCCAAGAAACAAGCTGGAGTAGCTATTCTAATATTGAATAAAATCAACTATCAACCAAATGTTAGCAAAAAAGATAAGGAAGGACACTTCATAAACATCAAAGGAAAAATCTTCCAAGATGAACTATCAATTCTGAACATCTATGCTCCAAATGCAAGGCCACCCACATTCATAAAATAAACTTTACTAAAGCTCAAAGCACACATTGCACCTCACACAATAACAGTAGGAGACTTCAGCATCCCACTCTCACAAATATACAGATCATGGAAACAAACTAAACAGAGACATAATGAAACTAACAAGTTATGAACCAAAGGGATTTAACAGATATCTATAGAACATTTCACTCTAAAACAAAATAATAAACTTCTCAGCACCTCATGGTACCTTCTCCAAAACTGGCCAAACAACTGGTAACAAAACAGGCCTCAACAAGTGCGGTATTGAAAAAATCCCATGTATACTATCAGTTCATCATCGACTAAGACTGGTCTTCAATAACAATGACAACAACAAAAGCTGAACAATCAAGCGGAACAATGCTCTCCTCAATGATACTTTGTCAAAGAGGGAAAAAAGAAAGAAATTAAAGGCTTTTTAGAATTTAATGAAAATTCATGCAAAACATACCAAAACTTATGGGACAAAATGAATGTAAGAGGAAAACACAGAGCTCTAAGTGCCTCCAAAAAGAAAGTGGAGAGAGTTTACACTAGCAGCTTGACAGCGCATGTGAAAGCTCTAGAACAAAAAGAAGCAAATACACACAAGAGGAGTAGACAGCAGGAAATAATCAACCTCACTGCTGCAATCAACCAAGCAGAAACAAAAAGAACTATACACAGAATCAATAAAAACAGGAACTGGTTGTTTCAGAAAATCAACGAGATAGATAAAACTTTATCCAGACTAACCAGAGGGCACAGAGACAGTATCCAAATTAACAAAATCAGAAATGAAAAAGGAGAAATAGAAGCAGTCATTGAAAGTCTCCCAACCAAAAAAGCATAGGACCAGATAGTTTTAGTGCAGAATTCTATCAGACCTTCAAAGAAGACCTAACACCAATACTCTTCAAACTATTCCACAATATGGAAACAGAAGGAACACTACCCAACTCATTCTATGAAGCCACAATTTTGCTGATACCAAAACCACACAAAGAACCAACAAAGAAAAAGAACTTCAGACCAGTTTCCCTTATGAATATTGATGCAAAAATCCTCAATAAAATTCTGGCAAACCAAATCCAAGAACACATCAAAACAATCATTCACCATGATCAAGTAGGCTTCAGCCCAGGGAGGCAGGGATGGTTCAATATAGGGAAATCCATCAATGTAATCTACTATATAACAAATTCAAAGAAAAAAATCACATGATCATTTCACTAGATGCTGAGAAGGCGTTTGACAAAATTCAACATTTCTTCATGATAAACGTCTTAGAAAGATTAGGAATTCAAGGCCCATACCTAAACACAGTAAAAGCAATATACAGCAAACCAGTAGCCAATATCAAACTAAATGAAGAGAAACATGAAGCAATCCCACTGAAATCAACGACTAGACAATGCTGTCCACTCCCTCCCTACCTGTTCAATATAGTACTCAAAGTCCTAAGAAGAGCAATTATACAACAAAAGGAGGTCAAGGGGATACAAACTGGAAAGGAAGAACTCAAAGTATCACTATTTGCAGATGATATGATAGTATACTTAAGGGACCACAGAAATTCCACCATAGAACTCCTAAACCTGATAAACAACTTCAGCAAAGTGGCTGGATATAAAATTAGCACAAACAAATAAGCAGCCTTCCTATACTCAAAGGATAAACAGGTTAAGAAAGATATTAGGGGAAGAGTACCCTTGACAATAATCACAAATAATTTAAAATGCCTTAGCATGACTCTAAACAAGCAAGTGAAAGATCTATATGACAAGAACTTTAATTCTCTGAAGAAAGAAATTGAAGATCTCAGAGGATGGAAAGATCACCCATGCTCATGGATCGGCAAGGTTAATATAGTGAAAATGGTCATCTTGCCTAAAGCAATCTACAGATTCAATGTAATTCTCACTAAAATTACAACTCAATTCTTCATAGAATTAGAGCAATTTCCAAATTAATCTGGAATAACAAAAAACCTGGGATAGCAAAAACTTTTCTCAACAATAAAAGAACTTCTGGCAGAATCACCATCCCGACCTCAAGCTATACTACATTAGATACTAAAAAAGCATTTGACAAAATTCAACATCCTTTCATGCTAAAAGTCTTGGAAAGAACAGGAATTCAAGGCCCATGCCTAAACATAGTTAAAGCAATATAGAAAAAAACGGTAGCCAACATCAAACTAAATGGAGAGAAACTTGAAGCAATCCCACTAAAATCAGGGACAAGACAAGGCTGCCGTCTCTCTCCATATCTTTTCAATATAGTACTTGAAGTTCTAGCTAGAGCAATTAGACAAAATAAGGAGGTCAAAGGGATACAAATTGGAAAGAAAGAAGTCAAACTATCACTATTTTCAGATGATATGATAGTCTACTTAAGTGACCCAAAAAAACTCCACCAGAGAACTCCTACAGCTGATAAACAACTTCTGCAAAGTGGCAGGTTATAAAATCAACTCAAGCAAATCAGTTGCCTTCCTATACTCAAAAGATAAGCAGGCTGAGAAAGAAGTTAGGGAAATGACACCCTTCACAATAGCCACAAACAATATAAAGTATCTTGGTGTGATTCTAACCAAACAAATAAAAGATCTGTATGAGAAGAACTTCAGGTCTCTAAAGAAGGAAATCGAAGAAGACCTCAGAAAATGGAAAATCTTCCATGCTCGTGGATTGGCAGGATTAATATAGTTAAAATGGCCATCTTGCCAAAAGCAATATACAGATTCAATGCAATCCCCATCAAAATCCCAACTCAATTCTTCATAGAGTTAGAAAAAGCAATTCTCAAAATCATCTGGAATAACAAAAAACCCAGGATAGCTAAAACTATTCTCAACAGTAAAAGAACTTCTGGAGGAATCAATATCCCAGACCTCAAGCAATACTACAGAGCAACAGTGTTAAGAACTGCATGGTATTGGCACAGTGACAGGCAAGTGGACTAATAGAATAGAATTGAAGACCCAGAAATGCATCCACACACCTATGGCCACTTGATCTTCAACAAAAGAGCTGAAAACATCCAGTGGAAACAAAGATGGCCTTTTCAACAAATGGTGCTGGTCCAACTAGAAGTCAGCATGCAGAAGAATGCAAATTGATCCATTCTTATTTCCTTGTACTATGCTCAACTCCAAGTGGATCAAGGACCTCCACATAAAACCAGACACACTAAAACTAATAGAAAAGAAACTGGGGAAGACCCTTGAGGACATGGGCACAGGGGGAAAGTTCCTGAAGAGAACACCAATAGCTTATGTTCTATGATCAAGAATTGACAAATGGGACCTCGTAAAATTACAAAGTTTCTGTAAGGCAAAAGACACTATCAAAAGGACAAAATGGGAACCAACAAATTGGGAAATGATCTTCACCAATCCTACATCCGATATAGGGCTACTATCCAATATATACAAAGAACTCAAGAAGTTAGACCCCAAGGAACCAAATAACCCTATTAAAAATGGGGTACAGAGCTAAACAAAGAATTTTCTCCTGAAGAAATTCGGATTGGCCAAGAAGTACCTTAAGAAATGCTCAACAACAAAGTTTCTGTACGGCAAAGGACACCATCAAAAGGACAAATCGGCAACCAACAAATTGGGAAAAGATCTTCACCAATCCTACATCAGATAGAGGGCTAATATCCAATATATATAAAGAACTCAAGAAGTTAGACTCCAGAAAACCAAACAACCCTATTAAAAAATGGGGTACAGAGTTAAACAAAGAATTCTCACCTGAAGAACTTCGGATGGCGGAGAAGCATCTTAAAAAATGCTCAACTTCATTAGTCATTAGGGAAATGCAAATCAAAATAACCCTGAGATTTCACCTTACACCAGTCAGAATGGCTAAGATTAAAAATTCAGGAGACAGCAGGTGTTGGCGAGGATGTGGCGAAAGAGGAACACTCCTCCACTGCTGGTGGGGTTGCAAATTGGTACAACCACTCTGGAAATCAGTCTGGCGGTTCCTCAGAAAACTGGGCACCTCACTTCCAGAAGATCCTGCTATACCACTCCTGGGCATATACCCAGAGGATTCCCCACCATGTAATAAGGATACATGCTCTACTATGTTCATAGAAGCCCTATTTATAATTGCCAGATGCTGGAAAGAACCCAGGTATCCCTCAACAGAAGAGTGGATGCAAAAAATGTGGTATATCTACACAATGGAGTACTATTCAGCCATTAGAAACAATGAATTCATGAAATTCTTAGGCAAATGGATGGAGCTTTAGAGAACATCATACTAAGTGAGGTAACTCAGACTCAAAAGGTGAATCATGGTATGCACTCACTAATACATGGATATTAACCTAGACAATTGGAATACCCAAAACATAATCCACACATCAAATGAGGTACAAGAAGAAAGGAGAAGTGGCCCCTTGTTCTGGAAAGACTCAGTGAAGCAGTATTTGGCAAAACCAGAACGGGGAAGTGGGAAGGGGTGGGTGGGAGGACAAGGGGAGAGAAGGGGGCTTATGGGACTTTCAGGGAGTGGGGGGCTAGAAAAGGGGAAATCATTTGAAATGTAAATAAAAAATATATCGAATAAAAAAAAAGAAAAAAAAGAAATGCTCAACATCATTAGTCATTAGGGAAATGCAAATCAAAACGACCCTGAGATTTCACCTTACACCAGTCAGAATGGCTAATATTAAAAACTCAGGAGACAGCAGGTGTTGGCGGGGATGTGGGGAAAGAGAAACACTGCTCTACTGCTGGTGGGAGTGTAATATGGTACAACCACTCTGGAAATCAGTCTGGCAAGTCCTGAGAAAACTGGGCATGACACTTCTGGAGAACCCGTCTATACCACTCCTGCGCATATACTCAGAGGATTCCCCTGCATGCAATAAGGACACATGCTCCACTATGTTCATTGCAGCCTTATTTATAATAGCCAGAAGCTGGAAAGAACCGAGATGTCCCCCAATGGAGGAGTGGATACAGAAAATGTGGTATATTTACACAATGGAATACTACTCAGCAATTTAAAACAATGAATTCATGAATTTTTTTAAGCAAATGGTTGGAACTGGAAAATATCATCCTAAGTGAGGTAACCCAATTACAAAAGAATACACATGGAATGCATTCACTGATAAGTGGATATTAATTAGCCCAGAAGCCCTGAATACCCAAGATACAGTTAGCATATCAAATGACTCCCATGAAGAAGCAAGGAGAGGGTCCTAATCCTGGATAGGCTTGATCCAGCACTGTAAGGGAGTACCAGGACAGAGAAAAGGGAGGGGGTGATTGGAGAATGGGTGGAGAGAAGAGGGCCTATGGGACATATGGGGAGGTGGGGGGGACCAGGAAAGAGGAAAGCATTTGGAATGTAAACAAAGAATTTAGAAAATAAATCTTAAAAAAAACTGCATAGTACTGGTACAGTGACAGGCAAGTAGATCAATGGAATAGAATTGAAGACCCAGAAATGAACCCTCACACCTATGGTGACTCTTTCTTTGACAAAGGAGTTAAAACCATACAGTGGAAAAAAGAGAGCATTTTCCACAAATGGTTCTGTGTCAAATGACAGTCAGCATGTAGAAGGATGCAAATTGATCCATTCTTTTCTCCCTGTACAGAGCTCAAGTCCAAGTGGATCAAGGTCCTCTACATAAAACCAGACATGCTGAATCTAACAGAAGATAAAGTGGGGAAAAACCTGGAGCACATGGGCACAGGGGAAATTTTCCTGAATAGAACCTTAGACTCTACCTAAGGCAATACCTTAGACTCTAAGATCAAGAATTGACAAATGGGAATTGACAAATGGAACCTCATAAAATTGCAAAGCTTCTGAAAGACAAAGGACACTATTAATAGGATAAAAGGGCAACCAACAGATTGGGAAAAGATCTTTACCAATCCTACATGCAATAAAGGAGTAATATCCAATATATACAAAGAACTGAAGAAGGTAAACTCCAGAGAAGCAAATAACCCTATTAAAAATTGGGGTACAAGTTGGTGAAAATTATGTTAAAATTTGTAGGGAAAAAAATCTTAAAACCACTTAGGAAGTGAAATTGTTAGTATCCCACAAAAACATGACAGATACATACAGGACCCCTGGATGGAGAGAATTGGAAGAAGGGCTAGAACAGGGCTAAACAGCAGCAACAACATCTTGCTGTTTAGAAGGCGGTTTCTGACCACAGCCTTCATTAGGTGTGCAGTGTACTCACTGCAGTGGACACTTGCTGGGGAAACCCAAGTGCTTATTCAGAACATCTGGTCTCTAGACTTTTAAGTGCATAGTAGACTTGATGTGGTAATGCATGCCTTTAACTCTAGGCTGAGGCAGGTGGATCTCTGTGTTCTGGGTCAGCCAGGGCTATATAGACTTTGTCTTAAAACAGTAAGAAACTGTGTAATGGACAGGTAGGGTAGCTCAGCACGTAAAGGTGCTTGCCACCAAGCTGGTGACCTGAGCTTGATTTCCAGGATCCACTTGGTAGGAGAAAGGTAATTCGCAGCTTATCTTTCAGCCTTCACACAAGTGCAGTGACACGAGTGTGTACACATGCATACGCTAATGCATAAATATAAAAGTTGCACACCATGGTAAAAATAGAGGGCTGACACCACTTTTTAAGGATTATTTTGTTTTTTCATAGCATTGGTCACACTGGGAAAATGGAGGTTAAACTTGGCCTTTGAGCAGATGTTGTTACCAGGTGATGGAGGTGGGCTAGGGCAAAGACTAGTGCTCAGAAAAGGCACTGTAGCTGTTGGTTGGTTCAGGTTGTCTAGCCATTGGTTAGGTGTGCATTTCAATTAATGTTGCCAGGTAGTAAGTCCCAGTGCCTAAAGGATGTTAAAAGTAGCAAAAGACTAGGCTAGTCTTTAGGGAGGGCTGTCTTCTGGGTATGGCCTTTGTTAATCCTCTCACTAGCATCATCTGCACTTAAGAGTTGTGCAGGAAAGAGGATGGATGAGGGAAAGACCGTTAGTACCACTACATCCAGAGGACAGCTGTACCCGGAGGCTCTATGTGCATCTTGGTAAAATACCCGTGTTCCTGATGCATAGTTGTCATCTGACTGTTACGTCCTAAAGAAGAACACATGGTTAAAAGTAGAGCGAGTGGATATGGTAGAATTGACAAAAGAGTTCCTCTTGAACATGGAACTGTTAAGCCATGTCTGGACAGTGTGGGAAAACTCATGTTGCTAGGCTGACTGGAGGGGTAGAGAGGTTCACAGGGTATTGAGACTGATGTCCTGAGAGCCCCTGCCAGAGGTGCATCTCCCAGCTGCTCCGTGGGAATATAGTTGTTGAGTTAGAACACCCTTTCTTCTACATATGCTAGTGTATAGATCTGATATAGATCTGATATAGATCTGATGATAAGCTTAGGAATGGTATACTTCCTGTGACCTGTTGCTTTGTGTTTCCTTGTGAGCTGAGACTAAGTGAATGTAAAATTTAACTGTAACTTTGCCAGTACATCTATCTAGAGGCCTGCTGCCGTTTTTGTCTTCTATGAAATTTCTGTTGCCAAGGAAGACAGGATTACAATTTTGTCTGACAGATTGAGATGGCTTGGTTATCAAAATCCTTGTGTAGTTTTTAGTCAGTGAATATTCACAATGTGGGGAAAGCATGGTACATACTATATTACCCAAGTGTATGTAGCTTGCAGGATCTAGAACGACACATCAAGCTGAGCTGCTTGAGACTGAGTGACTTTGTTCCTGACTTCTTATGTTTTGTTTCCTGTAATGCACATATTAAAAAAAATAAACAAAAGCTTCTTTTAAAAAAAAATTGGGGTACAGAGCTAAACAAAGAATTCTCACCTGAGGAATACCGGTTAGCTAAGAATGTTCAGCATCCTTAATCATCAGAGAAATGCAAATCAAAACAACCCTGAGATTCCACCTCACACCAGTAAGAATAGCTAAGATGAAAAACTCAGGGGATAGCAGATGCTAGAGAGGATGCGGAGAAAGAGGAACACTCCTCCATTGCTGGTGGGAACTGAAAGCTGGTAAAACCACTTTGGAAATCAGTTTGGCAGTTCCTCAGAAAACTGGACATAGTACTGCCTGAAGACCCAGCTATACCACTCCTGGCCATATACCCAGAAGATACTCCAACATGTAATAAGGACACATGCTCCACTATGTTTATAGCAGCCTTATTTATAATAGCCAGAACCTGGAAAGAACCCAGATGTCCCTCAACAGAGGAATGGATACAAAAAATGTGGTACATTTACACAATGGAGCTATTAAAAACAATGAATTCATGAAATTCTTAAGCAAATGGATGGAACTAGAAAATATCATCTTGAGTGAGGTAACCCAATTACAAAAGATCATATGTGGTATGCACTCACTGATAAGTGGATATTAGCCCAAAAGCTCAAATACCCAAGATACAACTCAAAGACTACATGAAGGTAAAGAAGAAAGAAAACCAAAGTACAGATACTTTGATCCTTCTTAGAAAGTGGATCAAAATACCCATGGCTCACAGCCATCCAATAGAATGAGCATAGGGTCCCCTTGAGCAGGTAGAGAAAGGACCAAGGAGCTGAAGAGGTTTGCAGCCCCATAGGAAGAACAACAATATGAACCAACCAGTGCCTCCAGAGATCCCAGGGACAAAACCACCAACCAAAGAGTACACATGGAGAGACCCATGGCTCCAGCTACATATGTAACAGAGAATGGCCTTTTCAGACATCAAGGAGAGGAGAAGCCATTGGTCCTGTGAAGGCTTGATGCCCCAGTGTAGGGGAATGCCAGGTCAGGAAAGTGGAGGGTGAGCTGGTAAGCAGGGGGAGGGGGGAATGGGATAGGGAGTTTTTGGAGGGGTAACTCAGAAAGGGGATACCATTTGAAATGTAAATAAAGCAAATATCTAATAAAATAAAAAATAAAATAAAATAAATTTCACAAAATAAAGGATTATTTTAGAAAATTCCCAAAGAAACAAGACAATTTTACTAACCCTGGACAGGCCCTTCCTCTTGCTCTCAAAAACAGGTTGAGGCTCAGAGGCAGGAAGACATGAGGCATCTCTTGGAGGGAACCTTGGGTTGTGTCCCACAGTAGGATTAAACTTGGCAACATGAAGGTGCTGTTGAGCAGGCAGCAAACTCAGAATAATTTCCAAAGTCACCTTCTGCTGATCCAACTGCATTAGCTTTGTTTTAGACACCTCTAGCTTTTCCATTGTCCTGTGAAGATTGCAACAAGGCCAAATTTAGTATCTCATTTTTTTCCTACATAACTCTTAAATGACTTGTTTTGCTTTGAAAAAAATGGGGGCTATAGAAATAATCAGAATGTCCTGTTACATAGTCTCTGAGCTGAAAATGTATTAGAACATACCTACTGCACACAATTACAGGTTTAAAATTGTTGTGAATGAAGTAATCTACTCCCAAAGGAATTCCTCACTACTAATAAAAAAGAGTAAGTCTGAGAGTAAGAACTGGTTATCAGGGAGTCACAACTTCACAGGTAACACTGCTACCTACTTGCTGAACATGTTCTTACAAGATCCCTGAAGATGACAGCAGAAATATTTGCACTCCTAAAAGTAAACTATGTGAAATTATGGGTATGTTAATTTACTTAGCAGTAACAGTGAGTTCCCTATATGTGAATGTGTCAATATATCATGTTGTGCTCCTTAAATGAATACAATTAATGAGAACTAAACAGGACCCAGAAATCCTTGTGGCTAGTAAACCAGTTTGTGTGTGTGTGTGTGTGTGTGTGTGTGTGTGTGTGTGTGTGTGTGTGTCTTGAAATCATTTGTCTTCTATGCTCACCATCTGTGAACTCTGTCCATAACCTATGTAGTGATTTAAAAATACTTAGGCCCATAAGAAGTGGCACTATTAGGTGTTGTCTTGTTGGAGGAAGTATTTCACTATGGGGGTGGGCTTTGAGATCCTGTTGCTCAAGTGTCGCCCAGTGTGGAAGACAGCCTCTTCCTGAATACATTCAGAAACTAGAAGATGCAGAAGTCTGGGTGCCTCCAACACCATGTCTTCCTGCACATTGCAATACTCCTGCCATGATGACAATGGACTGAACCTCTGAAACTGTAAGCCATGCCCAAATGAGCATTTGCCATTATAAGAGTTGCCTTGGTCATGGCATCTCTTCACAGCAATGGAAACCCTAACTAAGAAAATCAATGCATAAATTAAGATTCATTCCCAAATGATAACTCAAAGCACCATCTTTAGGGGAAGACGAAATAGCCAACAGGATGATTTTTTTAAAAAGCTAGTGCTCTTGCAGTAGTCACAGACTAGCTAAGAAAAACCCCCAGTGCCAAGCCTGGGAAACCTCCCTTTAAGTTTTCATTAGGGACATCCTGCAAGTTTCCAAAACAATATAGGCTATTGCTATTACTCTTGGTTGCCTCAAAGAACATGACAAAAGATCCTATTTTCTGAAGACATCACGTACATTTAAAATTTTTGTCAAGAACTAAGTAAACCTTTAATCTCATTGCAAAGCCATAAACGATGGGTACTGTGCTTTCTGTGTTGAACATACCCTCTTGCACTAACAAAGGAATTGCTTTAACCACTTTGTGAATTACATATCCACTTATTCCTATTTTCACTTTTTTTTTCATGAGTTTGATTTTGTCTTTATGAAAATAGGAAATGTGTAAGGGGAAGCCTGTCTACAGATGCCGTGGACACTGGCAATACCACAACTAAGCACAGTAGTGTGACTGCTGCTCCTTACCCATTGGGGTTGAAGCTTCAATTTTCCACAAATAAGCCTGATAATATATCTGTGGAAAGAATTCAGAAGTATTTTTATTAAAAAGTAGGTATACAAAACCCTAATGAAAGTGGGTGTTGTAGCTCATGCCTTTAAATCCTAGCACTTGGGAGGCAGAAGCAGGCATCTCTGTGAGTTTAAGACCAGCCTCATCTACATAATAAATTTCAGGTCAGTGAGAGCTATACATACACCTTGTCTCAAACAACAACAACAAATGACTAATAGAGGAAGCTGGCCATGTGAGAATATAAAAGGAGCATTTACAACATAAGAACAGACTTAGAAAATTGAGAAGAAAAGGAGACCCTTACAGAGTAACATATTAAGTGTAGTTCACTACCATTATTTTTCTTTAAAAAAAAAAAGATGTATTTATTGTTATATCTAATTAAACTGTAGCTGTCTTCAGACATACCAGAAGAGGGTGTCAGATTTCATTACAGATGGTTGAGAGCCACCATGTGGTTGCTGGGATTTGAACTCAGGACCTTTGGAAAAGCAGTTAGTGCTCTTAACTACTGAGCCATCTCTCCAGTCCCCTACCATTATTTTTCTAAGTTTATTGTGCAGTTAACAGTTATAGCTTACTAATCTAAAAATCCTCTTGCAATCCCATCAACAATGGAGAAGTGTTCCCCTTTCTCCACATCCTTGCCAGGATCTGTTGTCACCTGAGTTTTTGATCTTAGCCACTCTGACTGGTGTGAGGTGGAATCTCAGGGTTGTTTTGATTTGCATTTTCCTAATTACAAAGGATGTTAAACATATCTTTAGGTGCCTCTTGGCCATTTGATATTCCTCAGTTGAAAATTCTTTGTTTAGTTCTGTACACCATTTTAATAGGGTGATCTGATTCTCGAGAGTATAACTTCTTGAGTTCTTTGTATATATTGAATATTAGCCCTCTAGCTAGTACAACTACTCTGGAAATCAGTCTAGCTCTTCCTCAGAAAATTGGTCATAGTACTACCTGAGGACCTGGCTATACCACTCCTGGGCATATACTCAAAAGATGCTCCAACATATAACAAGGACATATGCTCCACTATGCTCATAGCAGCCTTATTTATAATTGCCAGAAGCTTGGAAGAACTCAGATGTCCTTCAATAGAGGAATGGATACAGAAAATGTGGTACATTTACACAATGGAGTACTACTCAGCTACTAAAAACAATGAATTCATGAAATTCTTAGGCAAATAGATGAAACTAGAAGATAATCATGCTAAGTGAGGTAACCCGATCACAAAAGAACACACATGGTATGCAAACACACAAAAGAACTCACAGAATTAGATATTAGCCTAAAAGTTCAGAATACCCAAGAAACAATTCACAGACCACATAGAGCTCAAAAGGAAGACCAAAGTGTAGGTGTTTCGGTCCTTCTTAGAAAAAGGAAACAAAATTCTCACAGGAACAAATACGAAGACTAAGTGTAGAGCAGAGACTGAAGGAAAGGCCATCCAGAGACTGCCCCACCTGGGGATCCATCCCATATACAGTCACCAAACCCAAACACTATTGTGAATGTCAAGAAGTGCATGCTGATAGGAACCTGATATAGCTGTCTCCTGAGAGGCTCTGCCAGAGCCTGACAAATACAGAGGCAGATGCTCACAGCCAACCATTGGACTGAGTGCAGGGTCTCCAATGGAAAAGTTAGAGAAAGGACTGAAGGAGCTGAAGGGTTTGCAAACCCATAGGATAAACAATAATATGAACCAACCAGACCCCCTGCCCAGAGCTCCCAGAGACTAAACCACCAACCAAGGAGTATATATGGAGTATAAAAGATGAATGGCTCCAGCTGCATATGTAGCAGATCATGACCTTGTCTGGCATCAATGGGAGGAGAGGCCCTTGGTCCTTCAAGGCTTGATGTCCCAGGACATCAAGAAACAATTCAAGGGCGGGGAGGTGGGACTGGGTTGGTAGGTGAGGGAACACCCTTACAGAAGCAGAGGGAGAGGGGATGGGATGGGAGGTTTCTGGGGGGGGGGGGGGGGCGGGAACTGGAAAATGGGATAACATTTGAAATGTAAATAAAGAAAATGTCCAATAAATACATGTACATATTATGGTTAAGATAATAAGCACATTTACATAAATCTTTTAACTATTTTAAAAAAAAAATCCTGCTTTACTAGACCAATGAATGAGCTGAATTACTTTCTGTTACTGTTTTGACTTACTTGTTTAGTGTATTAGAAAGGGATTTTCTGCTTTTGTTTTCTTCTTCACAGAGTTGTTTATATTTTTCCATTTCTCTTCTGGTAGAGTCTGCTTGACTTTTTATCTCAGGGAGTCTTGATTCTAAAACTTTGACTCTGAGACTCATTTGACTCATTCTTGAATCGTTGTTGTTCTCTCTTACTTTCTCTAATTTTTTTTCCTCTTCTGCTTGTATCTAAAACAAATTAAAAGTAAATGTTTTAAAATAACTATACCCAAAGTGAGTATGGCATATGTATCTCCAGAACTCATGAATCACAAAGTGATTTTATAGATGTGATATAAAATGCTGGACTTGAGAATATTTATCTTCAGTTCTACAGAAATGCATCTGAGTCAGGAAATACAACTGACTCTTCTTTTGGTTTTCTTTGATGCTGAAGGAAATCTAATCGGGAGGCTTTCGTACCCTGCCACTGAGGTATGGCCTCGGCCGAGAACCACTCTCATTCTAGTACTCCTGTTTCCAGATAACTCTAATTGATGGAATATTTCAAAATTTGGGAATTCTTTGATTCTCTGGATTCTAACTTAAAATGTTAACATCATAATGTAAGGCCAAATCTACGGGGTGATGCATCTGACATTGTAACTTAAGAACAAATCCATTTTTGATGCAAAAGATGATGCGTCATTTCCCAATAGCCTTTTTATATACAAACTTGCTTTAAAAGATGAATGACTCAAAACAATAACCATTCCAATGTAATTATAGAAACTGGATTTTTTTAAAGGGAGGAGTTTAGATCATGTGCCTGCCAGAAATATACAAGTCAAATTGCTATAAGAAAAGTGGAGAGAACACAGGACAGAATTTTTCCAAAATGTAATTCTCAGGGAACTGAAGATAAAGCATGCTACAAGTAATCAGACTAACATTCCATGCCTCCCCACATGCCTTCCTCCTGCCTGGGTCTCCTTGACCACTGCTGAACTGACCCTGACTTACCATACTCTCTTGAACCAGCCCTTTGAGGGTTAGCACATCCTTTTCCACATCTCCTTGAGTCTTGTGTAGGTGTTCGTAATTCTCTTGTTCTGTTTTCATTTTTAACAATTCTTGCTCAGTCAACTGAATGTTTATATCTTGATGTAGATATTTGCAATGTATAGGTTCCCATGTATCTTTAAGATAATTTATCTACATGAAGAAAAATACAGTTGTAATGATGGATTTCGGCTGTAAATAGTGTAATACAAAAGCAATACATAATTTTGACAAATGCATTTGTAAAAATGCATTATTAAAATCTATAATAGAATCTTAGGAAGTAGAGAGTTGAAATTCTTGGAAGTCACCAGGAATTACAGAACTATATACTCTTTACATCAATCATCTTTGTCATGAAAATGGCACTGGACCTTAGAATCTGATTTACGAATCTAAGTTCAACATTTCATTGGCATCTGACCTACTTGGAGAACTTGTTAGAAAGGCAGAGTCCCAGGACTTCTGTTTTCTCTGACCCTCAGCGGTGAAAACACAATCGTGTTGGGAAGGTAAGGAATGGATTCCACCAAAGGCAAAAAGATGGGAGTAAGGAACCGTGAGAGCTGAAAGCAGTCTAGGAAACATGGATGGACTGTGCAGAAACAGGAAAGAAAAAATACAGAAAATAGCAAGTATCGTTGTAGTGGGACCTTCAGATGGCCTCAGCAGGACAGTAGTGCATGGACAAAGGATTTATAAACCCAATTTCTCCATGATCAAGTTAGTCAAACAGCACTCTCCTCAAGTTCCAGGACATTAGGCTAGGCAAACGGAGCAATATACAGGAAAGAGTAGCCTTTCCTCTGGCGGCAACCATCAGGTGAGCCAAGATGGGTGCAAACAAACACATCCAGGAGCTACGGAGGAAGAAGCAGTCCGACTGGAAGTTCTTCTGCAGGTCCGCTGCTGGCAGTGTCACTAGCTCTCTGCACTGCACAGGATTCCCCGCCCCAACCGGCCTGATAAAGCACAAAGGCTAAGCAAAGTTATGTCATTTACAGGATTCGTGTCCACCGTGGTGGTCGCAAATGCCCGGTGTCTAAGGGTGCAACTTATGGCAAGCCTATCCACCACGGTGTTAACCAGCTGAAATTTGCCTGAAACCTTCAGTCTGAGGAAGGAGCTGGGAGCCATTGTGGGGCTTTGAGAGTCCTGAATTCCCTACTGGGTTGGTGAAGATTCCACATATAAATTTTTTTGAGGTTATCCTCATTGATCCATTCCATAAAGCTATCAGAAGAAATCCTGACACCCAGTGGATCACCAAACCAGTCCACAAGCACAGAGAGATGGGTGGGCTGACATTTGCTGGTCAAAAGGGCCATAGCCTCACAAAGGGCCACAGGTTCCACCACACTATCGGTGGTTCTCTCCATGCAACCTGGAGAAGGCATAATACTCTCCAGTTCCACCGTTATCACTAATACGTGTGATATTTGTATAATCCATATTCAATAAACAATTTAGGACAGTCAAAAAAAAGAGTATGTGTCAGGGGGTAGTCTAAATGTGGCTAAACAGCACCCTATGGGTATAGCAACTCTGAGATTAATTTCCCTTACAATGACATAGACTAGTTCTTGCACCCCTACACTAGAGGTGAGCTAATTGGGCAGAGTTGTTGTTGTGATGGTGGTGGTAGTGGTGGTGGTGGTGGTGGTGATGGTGGTGGTGCTGGTGGTGCTGGTGGTGGTGGTAATGATAATTAAACCCTGCCTGACTGCCTTCAGCCAAGACAGTACACAATCTGGCTCTTCTCAGTCTCCTCCTGGATAGCCTATCTGAGGGCCTCTTGCATAAATAGACACAGAGGTGTCCATTACACCCTCTCACTCACCCATGGTCATCCTGAGATACAACAACTGCTGTAACCTATAAAGGCATTTACCTGCAAGCCTGGCAATGTCAGGGTAATCCCAGGACCTACATACACAGATGTGGAGGAGAGAACTGACTCAACAGAGTTGTCTTCTGACCTCCACTAACATACACACACACACAGAGGCACATGCATACGCACATACACACCATCTACACACACCATCTACACACATACAATACTATTTTTATTATCACATATTTAATAGACAACCTGAAGTTTTATGTTTCACCAAATTAAAAATTTTAGGTCTTGAAACTGATTTAGAATTACCTCATGTTGTAGCATTTCAAATGTTTTGTTTTTCATATCTTCATAGAAATATAATTCTCTATTTTCACATTCATCTAACTTCTTTCCTGCTATTTTTAAGACATCCATAAATCTATAAGAACAAAGAATTAGCATATAAAAATTTAAATGTAAGCACAAATGTTTGAATAGTAAAGAAATTAGTATATAAAGTATAATGCTGTCTCACAACCATCCAGTGGGAAAAAGATAGCCTTTTCAACAAATGGTGCTAGCTCAACTGGAGGTCAGCATGCAGAAGAATGCGAATTGATCCATTCTTATCTCCTTGTACTAAGCTCAACTGCAAGTGGATCAAGGACCTCCACATAAAACCAGACACACTGAAACTAATAGAAAAGAAACTGGGGAAGACCCTTGAGGACATGGGCACAGGGGAAAAGTTCCTGAACAGAACACCAATAGCTTATGCTCTAAGATCAAGAATTGATAAATGGGATCATAAAATTACAAAGTTTCTGTAAGGCAAAGGACACTGTCAAGTGAACAAAATGGCAATCAACAAATTGGGAAAAGATCTTCACCAACCATACATCCAACAGAGGGCTAATATCCAATATATACAAAGAACTCAAGAAGTTAGACTCCAGAGAGTCAAATATCCCTATTTAAAAAATGGGGTACAGAGCTAAACAATGAATTTTTACCTGAAGAACTTCGAATGGCTGCGAAGCACCTTAAGAAATGTTCAACATCATTAGTCATTAGGGAAATGCAAATCAAAACAACCCTGAGATTTCACCTCACATCAGTCAGAATGGCTAAGATTAAAAACTCAGGGGACAGCAGGTGTTGGCAAGGATGTGGAGAAAGAGGAACACTCCTCCACTGCTGGTGGGATTGCAAGCTGGTACAACCACTCTGGAAATCAGTCTGGAGTTTCCTCAGAAAACTGGGCATGACACTTCCAGAGGACCCTGTTATACCACTCCTGGACATATACCCAGAGGATTCCCTGGCATGCAATAAGGGCACATGCTCCACTATGTTCATAGCAGCCTAATCTGTAATAGCCAGAAGCTGGAAAGAACCCAGATGTCCCTCAATGAAGGAATGGATACAGAAAATGTGGTATATTTACACAATGGAATACTACTCAGCAATTAAAAACAACGAATTCATGAAATTCTTAGGAAATGGTTAGAACTGGAAAATATCATCCTAAGTGAGGTAACCCATTCACAAAAGAACACACATGGAATGCAGGCACTGATAAGTGGATATTAGCACAGAAGCTCTGAATACCCAAGACACAATTCGCATATCAAATGATTCCCAAGAAGAAGGAAGGAGAAGTCCCTGGTCCTGGAAAGGCTTGATCCAGCATTGTAGGGGAGTACCAGGACAGAGAAGAAGGAGGGGGTTGATTGGAGAACGGGCAAAGGGAAGAGGGCTTATGGGTTTTACAGGGAGGGGAGAACCGGGAAAGGGAAAATCATTTGGAATGTAAACAAAGAATATAGAAAAAAAATAATAATAACAACAACAATAACAATAATAATAATAAAAAAGAAAATAAAAAATACTGGAAAAAATGATGCTGTCTCATTTACATCAATAGAAAATTACTTGAAAATATTATAATGAAAATTTATGTGCTGGAGAGATGGCTCAGAAGCTAAGAGCACTGACAGCTCTTAGAGAGGTTCTAAGTTCAATTCCCAGCAACCACATGGTGGCTCACAACCATCTGTAATGAGATCCAATGCCCTATTCTGTTACATCTGAAATGACAGTATACTCATATATATATATATATATATATATATATATATATATATATATATATATATATATATAAAATTTAAAAAAAAAAAAGAAGGGCTTCCAATTTCCCTCTGCTTCTGGAACTGATCCTGTGTCACAGCACTGAATACCAAATACCACCAGGAGAAACCTGGTCTCCAGGAGCATGAAACACCCATAAGGAAATGTAAGACCACCACTTCTTTTCAAATACCTAGCCTAAGAGGGACCCTCTCACAGTTATCAGAATACAGGAACCAAAAGACAACCCAGGACAGGACCCTTCTGGTTTCCATCTGCACCCCAGAGCAAACCCTGTGCCACAGCTCTCCATATCAAAGTTCCACCCAAAGAAAACTGGTCTCCCAGGAGTACTGCCACAGAGGCATCGAGGAGGGATAAGCCACAGTTATAGACAGCAAGACCAGCTAACACCAGTGATAACCAGATGGCAAGAGGCAAAGGCAAGAACACAAGCAACAGAAACCAAGGCTACTTATCATCATCAGAAACTAGTTCTCCCACCAGAGCAATCCCTGGATACCCCAACACACAAGAAAAGCAAGACTCTGAGATGAAAGCACATCTCATGATGATGATAGAGGACTTTAAGGACATAAATAAATATCTCCCTTAAAGAAATACAGGTGAACACAGGTAAACAGATAGAAGCCCTTAAAGAGGAAACACAAAAATCCCTTAAAGAATTACAGGAAAACACAAACAGGTGAAGGAATTGAG